>NC_136071.1:584728022-585370522 GCF_964261635.1 Lissotriton helveticus | reverse complement strand
CTAATGCCCACTGTTAAGAAATATTCGAGTTTTTGTAGTCCTGGTTAGAAATCCTTTCTTTCAATGGGCTACCATGTACATAATGATTTGCAAATGTCTGACAAAGCCGCTTAATGTCCTTCATTTTTTAAAAACCTAGGATGCCTTAATAAGCCTCAATGAAAGCAAACTGTCTCATGCTAGCTTTAAAAGGAAAACTTCCATGTTGTGCTGAATTGCAGTCAATTTCATTTTACCTGTAAGGCACTGTCCCTCGTGTGCTCATTGTTCCGATTTTCAATGTAGCTGCCTGTGAATTGTTTCACTCTGTCTGACTGCATGAGTCCAGCAACTCATGTAAACCCTTGCTGCATAGTAATTATCGAGAAATCTCCAGCCTGCAGGCCTTCTAACAACACAGTGGCAGAGCTCCTGTTTTGAAGTGGCACCCTCAATGCCACGAAAGGAAAGCCCATCCAAGCGGGCTGGGGCTTGTAGGCGACGTATCCGCCATAACACAGCACAGCCTTCACGCGACACCCTTAGCGCAAAATCAAGCCCTACAGACAGGCGTCAGGTAAGAAAGTTTTAATCTGTAACAGGCACAACATTATGCGTTTCGACCTTCAAGTGGGTCTTAATCATATGCTAATGTGAGTGTCATTTTCTGAGCTAGAAAACGTTTTTACAGCTCAGAAAAGGGCTTTTGTGACCAATTCAGAATCACAAATAGGAGTGTAAATGAACTGCTGTTCTCGTATTTGAGTCCCAGTGAGGTGCTCCAATGTCTTATGATTGCAATTACAGTTACAAACCATTGATCAATTACTGTTACCTGATACTGGGTGGTAACTGAGTTGCAAAGAGGAAGCAGTCCCTATTGGAATTGCATTGGCAGTCTCATGTGAAAAGATAGTGGTTTAGAGGATCACAGTATTCTCACCCTAATTTTATTCAATGTAGTTTTTGTAAGAGCATCACATGTCCCTCTCAGAGACTTGGCACCGCTAAAAAAGTTTATATTGAAGGGATGGAAATCAGGGAGGGAGATTTGCATTCTCAGACATTTGTAGGGTGGTACGAAATTCCCGCTGCCTCACTACTATTAATGATGCAGGAGTTCTTGGGACATGCACCAAAAATATATTTGATATATGTCTGAGTACCATAGTAGATTGGTAGTATCTCAAAATGCTGAGCAAGTCAATGTGCAAAAACATTAACTGGTTTGCATATTTTCCGATCATACATCAGGGCCTTTGAATCTTAAGGCCAGATGTATAGTTTAGAGGAGAGGGCACTCCGTTGCAACCAAGACGCAATACCCTCTGCCAAACTGAAGGTCCATCAGCCTCATTTAGAGTCGGTGGACTTTTGTTATGTCTGCTGAAGAGACTAATCTGTCTCTGCCACTGACACACCTCAACTCAGATAGCCTGAAAAAAGTACTGGCCACTGATTCGTTTTGCAATTGTCTGCACTCCCTATTCAAAGAGGATGCACAAATGGCAAGTTTTCACTGTCTGTCACCACCAGGTAAAACCTGACAACCAGGGGCAGTGGAGACTGCAAAATGACCCCAATACCATGCGGGAATACTCCCATGGCAAGGGGGTCATCTGTTTTATTTTCCATAACGAATTTGCCTTAGGAATTTTATTTTGAAAATGTAAAAACATGTTGAAAGTTTGATACACGTCACCCCAGTTCCTGGAAAACGAGAGGGATAGCCATGGGCCGGCGGACACTTCTAAATTTGGCAGGCAGAACCCCTTTGACATGGCGGGAGTATTGTACTTCGCCATGGCGACAAAATCCCTCTGCCAAACTCGTAATCTAAATCTGTTAGGTTTCGGTACAGAAAGACATACATAGTGCTCAAGTGACTACAAACTTCTGTTCACAATGTATATTTTAAAAAACGGGAATAGTGCGAATTTTACGACTGGAGAACTGCATACTGAACTGCAGCCTACATACACAACTGTCTTTCAGAAAAAAAACAAGTTTTCAATGCGAGTCAATTTGCAGTTGGAGCTTAAATGCACCCTTAACTCATTTCAATACACAACACAGCTACGCTGTAATTTGCCTGACATGATACATTGTTGAGGCGAGTCTTAATGTATTTCTATGACCTAATTTCGATTTTTTTTGTAATTGTTGCTCAATTTATATAATCAATGTTCAATATAACATTTGCTTGAAATAATGAAAAGACAGAAAGGTTTTCTTTGCTCATCAACGCGCTTTGCTTACCTATCTGGAAACTTGATTTCGTCCTCTGGTGGCCGTTCCTGCATCCCGCCATTGACTATTGTAGGCGGATAAAATAAAACAAAACAAAACAAAAAAGCAAACTGAATCATTACAGCAATATATATTCTGCAAGAGAGCAAGATATTCTGCAAGAGGAGATAGATGCTGGAGGCTGATCTTTCTTTCAGAGGTTTTAAATGTCTGGGGGAAGCCACGCCCACTCGCCTTCCTTCTTGCTATTGGCTTAAAGCACACAAAAGCCTCGCCTTCCTTTCTAGCACAGCTACAGCTAAACATGAGCACAGAAAGAGCTAAACATGAAAGAACACAATTGGATGGCATGGCTTTCGGCATCCTGGATCACATTCCTTTCACATAGGCAATGAATGGCAGGCGCTTCGGATGTATTTAACCCAGTTGAGATAAGGTTTGTGACAAGAATGAAGTAAGTGCAACCCTCTCACACACATTTCATTTTGAAGAATATTCTTTCTGCACCCACCCGTCTTTGCTCTTAAGTTGAGCCTGGGAGCAGGGTCCGACTGGGACAGAAAAAGACCCTGGCAGCAAAATAAAACAGACGCATAAACATCCAAAAATACAGTCCACACACTGACCCTTCAGACCAGCTCATTGGGCGCTCCCTGATTACATTGTAGGAAATCCAACCCTGTGTGGGGGCGGTGAACAGTGCATAATCTGTAGGTGTGGAAGATTTCGTTTGTTTGAAGAGTCCCCTGCTGGCACTGCTGAGTGCTGTGGCTGGTGAATCCTCAGGCTTCCTAGTTTTTTGCTTCAAATCTAGGGCCTTATTTATGAAGGACTTGCGCCACTGGTGCGTCACTTTTTCCCATGTTAAAAGTGACGCACCGGCGGCGCAAGTCCTTCATAAATAAGGCCCCTAGCCTCTTTCTTGCACCATCCTGCACTTCCCGCCTCGTCTCAATCTTGTAGGTTATTTTCTTTCCCTGTTGTTTCCCTTTGCCGCTCTGTTCCTGTCTTTCTTTTCTTCTGCCTCTCTCTCTTTTGCTCTGGGTCCCTGGAGGCTCGCCCAAGGCAGCACCGGCAGCATATGTCACCCCAGTGCTGCCTTCTCTTTCTATCTCTGAGGGACACTTCTAGACTTGTAAATCACTCAATAATGATCGTTTCCAGATGCGACCATAGTCAGCTTTAAGCTATTTACGTCGGAGCTGTTTTCTGGTTAGGACCAAGGTGTGAAGTCACAAGACAGAAGGACTAGAGCATTTCACATTATTATTATTATTTTAATTGTGTTAATGAAATACTTTCAAATTAAATATGAGGAAAATATATTTGACGACGAGGCCAGCAGTTATGTTCGATACTCTTTAAGATATGCAGGAAAAGAGTGTCCCCGGATGTTTGCATATAGTGGCATAATTTATGTGTTTATGTATTTAATTATGGTAAAAACGACTCCATATAATGGATACAGGACACAAAGAGCCTTGAATGAAAAATGGAGTTCACTTGTCAAGGTATTCCAACATGTGCAGATATTTACAGCATATTTTTAACCTCCTGATTATTTGTTAACCAATGTTTGGCAAACCAACATGTTCCCTACGGCTTGTCCATATTCCAATTCTTTACCTTTATGTTAAACAAATTGAACAGAAGCTTTTTAGTTTTCTCATTACATACCTACAAGCTGCTAATATATCTTGTCCTCATTATCTGCAAATTTTGTAATAGATGTTGCATGAGCTCTCTCCGTCCCCTTCCCAGTTTTTCTCCATCTATCATTTTAAACTTACATATATATATTTTGGCGACATACAGAATAGTACATTCTCTGACATATGTTCTAAGAGTGTCAAAGACTAAATTTTGTTTAGCAGTTACAATATTGTTGTAAACAATCTCAATTATAGATTGAGTCACAAACTCTAGATGAGCTTTCAAGACATATTTGAATCTTAAGTAGTTTTAATTTGTGATCAGAATAGTCTTTGGATCCATCTGGGTATGAAGATCGGATTATATAAGGTCATATCTAAAAAGTAAAGTTAAGCAAGTATACTTGTAAAGTGCACTGTTACCCCATCTCGGGGTGTCCTGGTGCTGTATACCGCTGGGGAACCCGTCTTGGCTTTCCCTGTGAGATGGTCCCTCCTGGGCACCTCCAAGGTGAAGCCAGGCAACCCCGGCCCCATCCGCCGTTGTGGAGATTAAGCAAGCTATTGCCCAGAGTTGCAGAGTGGGACCCATGGTAAGCGTAGGCACCAAGGCGAGAGTTATCGAGTCCACGGACATTGACCCTAGACCCTGCCGCGACGGGAATGGAACCCTGGTCCCGGGCCGATCTCTGCTTTAGGGTCTGCCGCTTCTAATCAGTGAGCCACACTTCTCCACTGGATTTCAATCGAAGAATATAGCTAGTAAACACCTTTATGATAGACATATCTCCAAACATCCACAAGTCCAAATACTCAGCTAATTCTTTTAAAGGCTTCTCTAATTGTTATCAACTCTTACCTTACTATTTGCTGTGTTGATTTTAGAATCCATTATGCAGGTAAAATCACCAGTATTTCTTTTTCTCTGTTTCGCATTCACAAGTTAACCAAGGCCCGAGTAGCATCAGTATTAGGCCTTTGCACCCCACACACTATGAAATTGTTTGTTCTATATGTATCTGTACAATTGCACACCGCCAATATGCATCTACCTTTGTCTTAATTTCCCTGATTGTACTACCTGTCTTGTCTATAATGGCTACATCCTTTGTTGAAGATTATGGTGTTGTCTTCACGTGTCGGTTGGGCTGAGCATGTTTCCATTGTGCATGCATAATCAAAATTGAAAGACAAATGAACTTCGAATAACTTTGGAAAACTAATGAAAACAGGTGGTGTGCAATCCATCCCCAAATAATGTTGTCTTCACAAAAGACATATTCCCCAATTGCCTTAACCATGTCATGTCTTTAAACTTAATGTGTGTTTCTGTTAGACATTTGATATCAGCCTTATATTCCTCTAAATGTTGTTGTATTGACCTCCACTTTTGGGGGTTATTGGACCCACGCACATTCCATGTAATCAGTCAGTCGTGCCATATTTTATTAGTTTGGCTCATGGAGTCCCGATAAGTGGTCATCCTGTGATTCTCTGCAAAATCGCACATACACACACCTCAGCAGATATATATCCGTACACCTTTGTATTTCTCGTCACATTATTATGTATACCACTCTTGTTCTTTCTTTTTAAATTCATTACCACAAAGTGCCCCACCCCCATCTAATTTCCTCTTCCTTTTGTCAAACATCAACAAGAAAGGAAACTGCCGTAACAACGCAGGATCAGCCACATGGTCCGTTCCTCCGCAATCCAAAACACTCTTGCCTTAACTACGCATATGTGTGGTTAAGGTAATGCGAAGGTCTAGATGTAGAGCAGATGGTGGGCACATGAAGACAGAAACAGGAAGGATCTGGAGAGGACGTGGTGAGGTAAGAGGGGCTGGGGTCCGGTCTTGGGTGGGTGGCGGTAGTTTTTAGGCCTCAGGTGGGGGTTGTGGTTGTTTATAGGGCAGGGAACAGGTTTTGGAACTCAGGGCAGGGTGGGCAGGGTAAGTAGGGTGCAGTTTTTAGGGATCAGACGAGTGGGCTGAGCTTTTTAGTTTTTAGAGTGTGGGGACAGTTTTTAGGGCTTAGGACCGGGGAAAGTTACTGTTTTAAGGGCTGTGGACAGTTTTAGACCTCAGGACAGGGGATCTGGGTCGGGGTACTTTAGGGAAGTAGTGAACAGTTTTTAGTGTTCAGGATGGGATAGTCTTTAGAGCGTGGGGACTGTTCAAAGGGTTAAGGAGGGGGAAAGGGACAGCTTCAAGGGCTGAAGGAAGTTTTAGGCTTCAGGGCGGGGGTGGCTAGCTCAGGGTACTTTAGGGATGTAGGGGAAAGTATTTAAGCCTCAGGGCTCGGGCATGTGTATGGTTTGTTTTTGGGGTATGGGGGTAAGGGACAGGTTACAGGGCAGGGGTATAATCTTTAGCATGCATGTTCCTATACCCATCATTTCTTTACCACAAAATTGCATGATAAAATCATGCATGGTGAAGGCATGCATGGTAAAGATGCAGTCATGGTTGAGACTGCGTGGTTCAGGCATGCGATGTTCAGGCATATGTTGTACTATCACACAACCCAACAAGAGGAAATAAACGCCATTTTCCACTCCTAACAACTCTAGGGTCGGTACCCCTCTACCCACTGACACCAGTGCAATTCTTGTTAACATCTTATTTCTAATGCGTAATCCAAAAAAACGAAATCTGATTGCACTATTTTATCTTTAGGGCTATGCTTCCTGAATACAGAGAGTGCCTTTCCAACTTAACTATCTAAAATGACTGAATGTTTAAGAAGTAACTTTCCATTTTTCCACCAATGCTGGGGCTTTTGTCTAAGTTTTAAAGAAATTCTGGCCTCTTCTTATGTGTTTAAGCCAACAAGGCAGAAAAGTACACTGTCCCAAAAAACATCCACAGTTAACAAAGGAATAATACCAATAGTGATAACTACCACAAGCATAATACAACTGCCTAGTTGAAATGATCCACCACTTAGAAAACAATTAGATTACACAATGGAATAATTAAAATATGCGTGTTTTATGTCAAGGTACATTTGTTCATTTTATTCAAAACACAATGTATATACAATCAATATTGACTTCATGAAAAGGTTAAAAATACATGGTTAAAAACAAATATTTAAAATACATCACAGTAAATACAGAAATACAAATGGCGTTGTGAGAAAAAAGTTGTCGACGCAGCGTTTCGGTGTATATACAGATTCTTACACCTTCCTCAGGACAATTTCTCAACTACAGATTTGTGTTTGAGATAAATTTGTTCACCAAAACACCAAGGGATTTAGCATCATACACCTTTGGATTCAACTGTGCCTGCTTAATCCTGCAGTTTGCATCAGAAAGGACTCTTTACTTATGGTCCAAAAATAAACCCACTGCACGTCTTATAGAGGGGCCACCGATTTCTCTAGTTCAGGTTCAGATTACATTCAATGGGATGAGGCGTAAAAACCATTATTCAATTTAGAAAACACTACCGCTGCAACCGTGTTTGCTGATGTGCTCACTATTTCGGCGGTGAAGACGATACACACGCGAGAGGGTGCAGGGAGGCCGTTTGTCGAAGTAAAGATTAAATTTAACGAATCATTGCCCACACATTTCTAAGTGAGGAAATACCGCCGAAATAGTGAGCACATCAGCAAACACGGTTGCAGCGGTAGTGTTTTCTAAATTGAATAATGGTTTTTACGCCTCATCCCATTGAATGTAATCTGAACCTGAACTAGAGAAATCGGTGGCCCCTCTATAAGACGTGCAGTGGGTTTATTTTTGGACCATAAGTAAAGAGTCCTTTCTGATGCGAACTGCAGGATTAAGCAGGCACAGTTGAATCCAAAGGTGTATGATGCTAAATCCCTTGGTGTTTTGGTGAACAAATTTATCTCAAACACAAATCTGTAGTTGAGAAATTGTCCTGAGGAAGGTGTAAGAATCTGTATATACACCGAAACGCTGCATCGACAACTTTTTTCTCACAACGCCATTTGTAGTTCTGTATTTACTGTGATGTATTTTAAATATTTGTTTTTAACCATGTATTTTTAACCTTTTCATGAAGTCAATATTGATTGTATATACATTGTGTTTTGAATAAAATGAACAAATGTACCTTGACATAAAACACGCATATTTTAATTATTCCATTGTGTAATCTAATCGTTTTCTAAGTGGTGGATCATTTCAACTAGGCAGTTGTATTATGCTTGTGGTAGTTATCACTATTGGTATTATTCCTTTGTTAACTGTGGATTTTTTTGGGACAGTGTACTTTTCTGACTTACCTACCCCTAGTCCCGTGATTGGATTAGTTAGGGGACCCCAAAAAAAAATTCTAAGCCAACAAGGCTCCTGCATATAAACAGTAGTCCCCTAGTTCGTACAGTTCGCATGTGTACTTTTGTAGATTCCAGTGGCGTTCAACAGTTTTGCTGCTGAAATCTGATATCACAAATAATGTTATCCATTCACTGTAGTAAGTGATGCAGTTTTGGCTTCAAAAAAGATGTATTGTCTCAGAATGAAATTATCAATATAAATCTAGGCTGTGTACCCCCTTACATTTGAGGCATATCATATGAATGGTATATGTGTGCCTGCTGTAACTGGGTGTCACAATACCAGTTTGATAGAGCTACAAATGCTTTTCTGAAAAGATCTGTATCAAAGGACTAGTCTCTTTCCCCTTCAACTTCCAAAATATGTAGATCAATTTTTCAGCTTTTCAGTTTTATTTTGTATTGCCTCCAGCTCAGGCACCATCATTGCCTGGTATTAACTTCCTCTATTTCTGCCATTGGTTTTGCTAGATCTATGATTTGGCCTTGTATGTTCTCAATCTTTTCACATATGCCTTGTACACATGCCTGTGCCCTCAGCTCATGTGTATTGAGAAACTCTCCTCACAGTGTCTCTGTATCAATGATACACTTGTATCAGGGTGGCTCACATCCATCCTCTACAGTTGATATATCTTGACTAATGCTAGTACCCAATAAAGATTGGTTTTACCCCTTAACCTATAGACTCTTTGATCAATTCATCTTTTTTTGCTTTTGTAATGGCTGTACACTTTCTGCTTGTGTCAGTATATCCAGATTTATAGTCTCCCACTCAAGCGCTGATATTACTGTCCCATCAGATTTTGTATATCCCACATTCTGACCATGGCTGTTCTGTTTGCAACTGTCTGTTTTCTCTGGGGCACTATATAAATTGGTAATGTTCTTATTGACCTTAAGTTTAACATTAGACCAAGCCTTCTGTGTTTTCTCATTCTTGTTAGTTTTATTGCGTGCATTGTCTGCACAATGTTCTGTATATTTAAAGCACCATTTTTCCAGATCATTAATTCTCTTTACTGTTAGTCTAGCATCAGTACCCTCCTAGACTTTTTTCCAATGTTGTTTTACTTATTTTTGAAGATCCTCGTGGATTTGAGATGTTTTGTATGCGATTTTAAAAAACATAACAATCTCTGTGTACACAATTCAAAAAGGAAGATCATCTTGGAGTCATTCTGAAGTTATCCGTTTACTTTAGCTGAGCTACTCTTGTAATTATCTGGGGAAGTCATCCCAAGCCATCCTGAAGTGTGCCTATAGGGTGAAATAATGAAATGAAATGGCTCTGGAGTAATCACAGACACTACTTCAGGATTAGTTCCTGAATACTTCAGTGAAAAACATCTGACGATCATTTACTACTGCAGGATGATCCTATGATGATTTCAGGACGGTGCTTGGTGCGGTGTGTGCAGCTTATGTTGCGGCATACGAGCCGTACTGCGGGAGCGCGATGTTCAGTCTTTGATGCGGTGCCAGGCTTTACGACACGAACGTGCGAAGCGTACCCCTCTCCCGGTGCGATCGGTAGACTCGAACTCAGCAGCAGTGTACATGTCGTCCCGACCAGGATGATTCGATGCGGCGAAGCGTTATACGATGGTTGTCGGCCAGTCACGGTGCGAGCTCTGACTCGCTGAAGTCGTCAGTACGAGGCGTTGAGCGGAGAGCCGCGTTGATTCAGGCGGACAGTGCGTAGTACGGTGCTTGGCAGGATGCGAGTCGATCGTACGAGGCGTACACAGCTCCCGGCCTCGGTGACTATGGAAAACCGTGTTTCCAGCAGCTCTCTTCGAGGTGGATGAAGTCCACTGGTCCTGAGACTTCGTTCAGGGATATTTGCACAAGTTGAAAAATAATGTCTTTGTAGTCTTTCTACTTTCCTTTAGCAGCAAGGCAACCACTGCAGGCAAATCCCCCAGGTCAGGGACAGTACTCCTCCTTCAGCTTTCCCAGTTCCTTCTCTTCGGGCAGAGGTTTCTTCTTGTCAAATCTGGATCTAATTTCTTGGGAGCAGGGTCCCAATACTTATACCCCTAAATCATTTGTTCCTCTGGGGTAGAGGGGCCTGTGCCCAGCCAAAAACAGTTCTTGAGCACTTTGTTGACATGACTCTTACTTTTCATTCAGGGAGCAGGCTAGAGACATCAGAGACTCCGCAGGGGGTGGAGCCAGCATTGGGGTGGAACGGCACAGTCCTATTCAGAGTCCAGGTGCACCCCTCCCATCCATCTGGATGTAAATCTCTCTATTCACCACCAGGCTACCTAGCCCTGCCATGTGGAATTCCCCAGCCCTGTCACTCACAGAACCCAGACAGCAGATACAAATCCTAGCAAAGGCGGGCTGAAATGGTTAGGCAAGCAAATACCTACTTTCTAAAAGTGGTATTTGCAAACACAGAATATTAAAATAAACTTTACTAAGCGATGTGTTTTATTATTCTGAGTTCAGGCATACTAAACTCAAATTTCTACCATGTTCCCTGAGTGTGTTAGAATTATAGAATGTAACAATTCTAACAGCTCTTTCTGGCCTATGAGAACAGGTAGCAATGCAATAGGGAAAAACAAAAATGGCTGTAATTCACTATTAGGACATGCCACACACATCAGGGCTTGTCCTACCTTATACTTACAATGCACCCTGCCCTTGGACCTACCATAGGGTTGACTAATATAAAGAAAAGGGAATGTTTAGGGACTGGCAAGAGGGTGCAGGCTGCTTCTGTGGGTGGCACAACCAGTGCTGCAAGCCCACTAGCAGCATTTGGATTTACAAGCCCTGGGCACTCCTGGTGCACTGTACTGGGGTCTGACAGTAAACCAAATAAACCAATCATGGAACCTAATCAATATATACATTTTATACAGGGAGCACTTGCACTGTGGCACTGATTGGCAGTGTCACAGTGCCCTGAGCAGCTAACACCAGCAAAACACATGAGGCACAGCAACAAAAAGTGGAAGGGAGACCCACGCCATGGTGCCAGGTCTAACACGTGTCCCCTCCAGCTCAGCTGAAATGTGGGGAGAACTACCTTACCCCAGGGAGTTCTCATCACTAAGGCGGAAAAATCTGGACAGACCATCAGCATTGGCGTGACCTGAACCAGGGCGATGTTCCACCGTGAAATCCATTACCTGTAGGGAAATGGACCACCTCAACAGCTTTGGATTCTCACCCCTCATCTGCATCAGCCATCTGAGGGGCCTGTGGTCTGTCTGAACTCGGAAGTGAGTCTCAAACAGGTATGGTCTCAGCTTCCTCAGTGCCCAGACCAAAGCAAATGCCTCACGCTCAATTGCACTCCACCTCTGTTCCCCTGGAAGTAACCTCCTACTGATGAAGGCTTCAGGTTGGTCAAAGCCCTCTCAGTCATCTGGGAGAGAACAGCCCCTACACCATGCTCTGAAGTGTCTGTCGGCACTAGGAACTCTTTGGAGAAGTTGGGTGCCAGGAGCAGGGGCGCCTTGCACATGGCAGCTTTCAGGGTCTCAAAAGCTTTCTGACAGGTGTCAGTCCAAATCACTTTCTTCGGCTGCTTCTTGGAAGTCAGCTCTGTCAAGGGTGCAACAATGTTGCAATACCCCTTGACAAACCTCCTGTAGTACCCGGTGAGTCCTAAGAAGGCCCTCACCTCTGTTTAGGTTTTGGGGTGTTCCCAAGCCAGGATGGCTTCAATCTTGGCCTGTAGGGGTGCCACCTGGCAGCTCCCCACTTGGTGTCCCAAGTACACCACAGAACCCTGCCCGATCTGGCACTTGCTCACCTTGATCGTGAGGCCTGCCTTCCTCAGTGCCAACAACACTTCCCAGAGGTGGCGCAGGTGTTCTTCCCATGTGACACTGAAAACTGCGATGTCATCCAGGTAGGCGGCACTGAACTCATCCAGCCTGTTGGAACTGGCCCTTCTTGCAGGGTCATCCTCTAACTTTTTGCTTCTTCCTCCCTTATTTTTCCTGACCTGTGGTTGTTGGCAATAGGACTCTGCGCACTTTATCACTGCTGATCAGTGCTAAAGTGCATATGCTCTCTGTGTAAATTGTTATTGTGATTGGATATACATGATTGGCATATTTGTATCACCAAGAAGTCCCTAGTAAAGTGCACTGGGTGTGCCAGGACTGGTGATGGCAAATGCTACTAGTGGGCCTGCAGCACCGATTGTGCCACCCACATGAGTATCCCTAACATGGTGTCTTAGGCCTGCCACCGCAGTGCCTGTGTGCAGTCTGTGAACTGCCATGTCCTCCTGGTCAATGTCCCCACTGACCAGGCCTAACCCTTCCCTTTTTGTGCACATTGGTCACCCCTACGGAAGGCCCAAGGAACCCCTCTAGGCAGGGTGCAGTGTATGTGAAAGGTGGAGCATGTACTGGTGCAGGTGACATGCTCTGGTAGTGAATTACAGCCATTTTCGTTTTTCACTATTGTAAGGCTATCTTGGATCCATAGATTAATATGGGGGATGCTGGTTAGAGTGGCTACCAGCATTTCTTTTCATAGGAACAAGATGGGACATAAGAGTCTTGTGGTATCTCCCTCTCTCTGCCACCCCCGGCGGCTCCGCATGTGATGGTGCTGCTCGCGGTGACATCACTTAGAATGCCACCGCGACCAGCGTTCCAAGGCGAGCGCCGGGGACACTCTGAGGCGACAGGAGTTCGAGAGGCTGTGGCTGAGGTCACGGCAGTGTATGCTTAAAATAAATGACATTTGGAGTTCACCACCCTGTGTTCGGGTCTTCCTTTTGGTGAACACTACACTGGCGACGAGGGTTAAAAGCCCGTGACCTCAACACGCTAAGGAAGGTGTTCGGGACTGCAGCTGCTGAAACGAAGGATCAAGGTTCACAGCTGAGAATCTTGAATGGAAGCAGGCGTCGTTGTGAGCCTCCAGTCTAAGCGACGAATAACGGAGACCCGAGAGAACTGCTCTGACCTGCAAACAAAGTAAGGTGACTTCCTTTCGTGCCTCAGCGCGCACCCTAGCAGCACTTCGAAGGTCTGCCTGACTCTAGCGCAGCATTTATACGCGCTGAAACTGACAAGAATTTAGTGTACATCAGCCTGGCTGACGGGGAGGAAATTATCCCTAAAGGAACTGTTTAAGACATTGGCGCAAGCTCCGCACGAGCCTCCTGTCACATTTTTCTTTCTCTCTGAAGTAAAGGCTGTGATCGCGCGTCCCCCACCTACACGCTATTTAACAAGCTGTTGGCATAAACACCACGGGGGCGCGTGAAATCCTTTCTGACTCCGGTCTTCCGCCCTCGTGTTGTGAGACCAAATGTGACTTTTGACAACTCACTAGGGCAGCGTTGCATGTTGTCGCCATTGGGGCGAGTATGAGCCTTGCCTTCTTTGATGTACCCTCATAGTGGAGTGTAACATTTGGCATACTGATAAGGGAAGTTCTCACTGGGCAGCGTATGAAGTGAGGAGTATAGGAACTGAAGTGCTCTCCTGTAACAAAGCAGTTTGGATTGTCATTGACGCGTATTTACCAGCGCTGCGAGGAAGAAGGGGTTTTGGCTGCTGTGAAGAACGTGGTAAAAGACCTTTGGGAGCGCGACGTGGAAAGGGAAAGGAGCCTACGAGCGCAGCTGGACAGGGTTCTTTGTCAGAATAATCCTAGCCTCTTGCCTGCATGACTGTGGGGCAGTTGGCAGCGCAGTGTGTACAGTGGAAAAACATCAGTTGGTTGCACCATTGAGAACACAGCACGAGACCATGTTGATTGGAGTACTGTCCTGACATTTTGCACAAAGGAAACATCACTGTCTATGTTACAGCATATTATTGAATTTTCGAGGGGCAGATTTTATCTGTCTGCATATGTGAGTTAGAAATTGGAGGTGCGCAGGGTTGGTTAGGCACTTCCTCTCTTGTGTAAAGGTTCTCACTGGTAGCTCACCCTTCTCTGTAGTCACTGTTATTTGGCCTACCTTCAGGTTCCCACTGTACGCTGTTAGTTATACGGAGGGTAGGTGCATTTTTAAGTATAAAAGTTTCCCTCTGCTGATTGTAAATTAAATATGCAAAGTGTGACCCCTCCACCTTTCTTTTTGTCTAGCCCAGGAGATCCCACCATCCTGTGGAAAAAATGGAAAAAGGTGTTCCTCAATTACGCTACTGTTTGTGGGCCCAACTTAGGTCTTGAAAGGAAGGTTGCATTACTAGCCTATTATTTGGGCGCTGAGGGAGAGGAAGTCCTGGACCATCTGCCGGATTTAGGGGCACAGGAGGCAAGAGGTCTGAATGATTTTGAAATTAGTCTCAAGAAGTTGGATTTGCACTACCTCCCCAAGACCAGCACCATAATGGAGAGGTACCATTTTGGCAAGAGGGCACAAAAGGAGGGGGAGTCTATAGAAGATTTTGTGTCTGAGTTGAGGAAGTTAGCTGCAACGTGCAATTTTGGGGGAGCAAGCGAGGAGAGGATAAGGGACCAGTTTGTTTTGACCTGCAGGATGGAGCGTGTACGTGAGGAGCTATGGCTTAAGGATGACCCACCTTTGAGAGAGGTCCTAATCATAGCTAAGCAGGTTGAGCACATGTTACAGTGCGTCAAGGAGATTAAGCAAGATGCAGGGGAGAAGAAGAATGATGAAAGGACCAATGTCAGTGAGGTAGTGACTGAAAGCGAGACTGTGTCGGTAGTTAAAGGTCAGAAGGCAGTGGGCAAGGAGCAGAAGGAAGGCAGGCCGGGAGGGTCTTACAAGGGTACCTGCTACAGGTGTGGAAAGCAAGGGCACCTGGCCAACGACAAGGAGTGTCCCGCCCTCAGGTTCACGTGTAACAAGTGTGGTAAGAAGGGCCATTTTAAGCAATACTGCAAGAGTGGGCAGGGGGCCAGTAGGCAGAGTAGGGACAGAACAAATGTGGTGAGCGACGAATTTGTGGTGCAAATACAAGAGTTGAAGGCGCCAGGTCCCAGAAACCCCTTGTGTGAAGAAGTTACAGCACAGGTAGAAGAGGAACAAGTTGAAAGTCCCAAGGACACCATAAAAGTTGGGAATGTTGAGATAGACGCATTGTTTGACTCGTGTTCTCGTATAACTATCATTAATGCAAATGAGTTCTCACGTGTGTCTAAAGGCAGAATAATCTTGAAGAGGTTAGACCTGAGACCAGGAGGGTATGCGGGGCGCCCCATCTCCATGAAAGGGTACTTCCTAAGCAAGATCGAGTACAGAAACAGGTCTACTGTCTCAAAGGTATATGTGTCCACGGTAGGTGATAACATTTTAGGGTGGCGTGCACAAAAGGGGTTAGGGGTGTAACTCAATCCCAACAGTAATCCCCAAATTTTGATACAGGAGATACAGGAGGGTGAGGTTAATTTCACAAGAGAATTTGAAGAAGTATTCGGAGAAGGGCTTGGGTGTTTGAAGAACTACTGCCACAAAATCAAATTGAAGAAGGATGCCAAGCCCGTCGTAGCAAAAGTCAGAAGACTCCCTATAGCTATTCAGGAGGAGGTCAGATCTGAGCTTGAAAAACTGTGCAAGGCAGGAGTTATCGAACCTGTAGAAGCGACCGAGTGGTTGGCGCCCATCGTGGCAGCGAAGAAAAAGGATGGGTCAGTCCGGCTCTGCATTGATTTGAGGGCACTCAACAAAGAGGTCGTCGTTGACCGATACCCCTTGCCGAACATCACCCAAATGATGAGCATGCTTGAGGGTGCCAAGGTGTTTTCCACCCTCGATCTCACCTCGGCCTATTTCCAGATAAAACTTCGCGAGGAGTCTCAAGAACTCACTGCTTTTGTGACACCCATGGGCGCTTACAAGTTCAAGAGGATGCCTTTCGGCCTAGTCTCGGCGGCTGCCGTCTTTCAAAGAATCATGGGCAACATCCTAAAGGGCATCCCGGGCGTCATGTGCTACCAGGATGACGTACTGGTGTTCGCGAAAAACCAAGTTGAGCACGATCAGAGACTTAGATGTGTACTGAGGAGGTTTTTGTCCCAGGGTCTTACCGTGAAGAAGGACAAATGCGTTTTTAGCTGTGCCGAGTTGGATTTCCTGGGTCACAAGATTACAGCAGGAGGCATACGTCCTAAGGTCGAGCTTCAAGACACCATTGTGAATTTGTCACCACCCAAGAACAAAGACGAGATCAAATCATTCATGGGGATGCTGGAGTTTTATGGCAAGTTCATCAGGAACCTAGCTGGCAGGACTTACGCCATCAGGCTGTTACTGAAGAAAGAAAGCGAGTTCAAATGGAGCCAAGACTGCCAAAGCGAATTCGAGGACGTGAGGAGAGCTCTTGCAGAAGCCCCTAGTTTGAAGTCCTACATTCCCGGCCGGACAACGATCCTCACCACTGATGCAAGTGCAAAAGGGTTGGGAGCGGTTCTCACCCAGAAAGGTGTGGAAGGAGAAGAAACGGTGGCCTTCGCCTCAAGGTCACTCCAAAAATCTGAGAACAACTACTCAGTCATTGAGAAGGAAGCATTGGCGGTATCCTGGGCAGTAGGCAAATTCAGAGACTTCCTGTGGGGTACGCAGTTCACCCTCCGAACCGACCACAAACCGTTGGTAGAAGTGTTCAGCAAGAAGGGTTTGGATGCCATCTCCAGTAGGATAAGGCGTTGGGTGGTCAGTCTCCAGGAGTACACCTTCAATGTCGAGTATGTTCCGGGAACACAAAACCTTGCAGCCGACTGTCTGTCCAGGCTTGTCAGTGAAAAAGAAGCGAGTGAAATACGAGACAAAACAGATGAAGATGAAGAAGGATTCATGGTTGAGAATGTCTGCACCATCCAGAAGGCGTTGGGAGAAGAAACGTGGAGAAAGGCACAAGATGAGGACAAGACCATGGAAGAAGTTTGCAGAAGGGTGAGAGGTGGATGGAAGCACGAGGACAAACGTGTTGAAGACCTGCGGCCCTTCCAGGCTGTAAAGGATGAGTTAACCATTGTCGATGGATGCCTGTTCAGGGGAACTAGACTTGTCCCACCAGCTAGTGTGAGAGACAACCTGGTCGAGATAGCTCACGAAGGGCACTTGGGAATCACTAAAACCAAGCAAAGACTCAGGGAGAGCTATTGGTGGCCGAACATGGACCTGATCACGGAAAGAAGAATCAGGGGGTGCAT
The DNA here is from genome assembly GCF_964261635.1 of Lissotriton helveticus. NCBI lineage: Eukaryota > Metazoa > Chordata > Amphibia > Caudata > Salamandridae > Lissotriton > Lissotriton helveticus. The sequence continues at coordinate 585,353,202 of NC_136071.1, read as the reverse complement.
CCCGTGCTGCAATAGTGACAAGGTCTTGAAGCAACAGACACCACCCATGGTGTGTAGGCCGCCCCCGTCTGGACCTTGGGACGAGTTGGCTTTGGACATTTTGGGCCCGTTGTCCGTGGAACTGCGGACACCTTACATCTTGGTGCTCGTGGATCTGTACTCTCGTTGGCCGGAAATAAAACTCGTCAATGAAGTCACTACAAAAACCGTCATCGGATTTTTGCAGGAAGTATTTATCCGTGAGGGGCTCCCCAGCAACATCCTCACCGACAACGGGGTGCAACTATGCTCGAAAGAGATGGAGGACTTCCTGAGAGAAAGAGGCATCAGACATAAGCGATGCGCTTTGTACCACCCAGAAACCAATGGCATGGTCGAGCGTTTTAATAAAACCATCAAGGAGAGCATCCAGCTGGCCAAGGCCAATGGCATAAGTTGGAAAGAGGAGGTGTGGAGGCGTCTGGAGGCATACAGGTTCACGCCGCATCAGTCGACAGGCGTCACCCCGTTCGAACTGCTCCGCGCAAGGACACCCAACACTAAGCTTACCCCGGGGTGGATGGAATGGCACAAGGGGTGGTCGGACCGAGCCAGAGAAAGGGACAGTCTGAGGAAGCAAGAACAAGCCATGAAGGTGAGAAAGGAAGGTTACGACCAACGCAAGGCCACACGGGAGGTTGGTTTCAAAGTAGGGGATGACATCAAAATCAGAGCTCCCACAGGGAAGGCATGCTGGTCAGACTACAGCTGTCCCACCAAGATCACAAAACTTTTCAAGAATGCAGTCAAAACCCAAGAAGGGAAAATATGGAACCTGGGGAGGGTTGTAAAGTACCACCCTCCAGCAGAAGGCCTTGAAGGTGCAAGGGGGAGGGAGAGTGGTCCTAGTCTGGATAGCGGTTTCGCAAGCAGGAGGCCGTCAGGCGCCCCTCTCCCAGGTCTCAGGTCTAACAGGAGAGTGATCAGACCTCCCAGGCATTTCAACCAATATGTAATGATGTAACCTATGACATTGCTGCCTAATGTAAGCTGTAAGCCTTTCCTACATTTCAAGTTCCTGTTTTTGGTTCTACCTAATGTTTTCTGTTTCTGCGGGGAAGGGGGATGTGTGGTATCTCCCTCTCTCTGCCACCCCCGGCGGCTCCGCATGTGATGGTGCTGCTCGCGGTGACATCACTTAGAATGCCACCGCGACCAGCGTTCCAAGGCGAGCGCCGGGGACACTCTGAGGCGACAGGAGTTCGAGAGGCTGTGGCTGAGGTCACGGCAGTGTATGCTTAAAATAAATGACATTTGGAGTTCACCACCCTGTGTTCGGGTCTTCCTTTTGGTGAACACTACAAGTCTAGCATCCCTGAACTCAGAATGTATTAACACATCTTTTAGGAAAGGTTGTTTTTAAATGCTGTGTTTGAGAACAGCACTTTTAGAAAGTTGCTGTTCTCTTGTCTGACCCTTCTGTGTGCCTTGGCCTGTTTGTGTATTGACTGTCTGGTTTGAGAGTGACAGGGGCTGGGGATTCCCCAGGAGGCTGGCTGAGTCAGCCCTAGGCTGAATTACTCATTTGCAACTTGAGTGGTGGGAGGAGTTAGCACCTGGGCCTGAATAGGGCTGTGCCTGCCTTCCACAATGCTGCCTCCACCTCCTGCTGGGAGGCTGACGACCCTGCCCCTCACTCTTAAAGGAAAGGAGAAGCCAGGAAAACAAAGTGCTCAAGAAACACCCAGAACTGGTTGAGACCGGGCTCGGGGCCCACTTGCACAAAGAGAACAAAGACTTTTAGGGGTATAAGTACAGGACCCCTGACAACAGAAAATTAGATCATCCTGGAATCAAGAAGGAACCTCTGCCAAGGAGAAAGCTGAAACTGAAGAAGGAAGATTGTCCAGCTGTTGCTCTGCTGGATTATCCTGCTGTTGCTTTGCTGCCAAGGAGAGGGGAAGGACTTTGCTTTGTGCTGTGTGTCCCCTTGCTTGAAGGAATCTCCAAGAGCCTGAGAAGAGCTGGCTCCCTGTCCTGAAGTCCCATGAACAAAAGGACTACACCCCCAGCTTCCCCTGAGCTCTACTGAGAGAGTTCTGTCCTTCCTGGAGTGCTTGGCCCATGTGTGGTGCCTCTGGAAGTTGTACCTGTGTTGGGAAGTTGGAAACTAAGCTTGAGAGACTTTGATAAAGAAAAGTTATCGCATCGCTCGCTGCGGAGCACATCCCCGACAGTGCGAGAAGATTCCCGCCGCTACGAAGAGCCGTCGCATCCTTCGTTTGCGGGATGCACCCTATCGGTGCGGGAAGTCTAACATCACTGCGAGTGTTGTCGCAGAGCCTGTCGTCGCTGGGTGAGATCGCCGCAACGCCTGCTTGCGGACTGCATCACATCGCTGCGAGAGTCATCGCCGAAGCCAACGCATCGAGGACCGGCGAGAGAGATCACCGCTGGTCCGCGCATCGTCGCACCGGAGATCGCCGCACCTCCAAAGATCGTCGCATCGTGCCTTTGCGAGAACAAACTTCCTACGGAACCTACGCACCGGAATCCATACAAGTGGCCTTCCTCCCCATACAGACAGGATTCGTCACAACACGCCCGCTGCTGCAGCGGGGCTGTCGCAAACGCCTCCCCAGGGTCTCAGGAGCAACGCATCACTTGTTATCCACCGCACCAGCTTCTGCTTTTGGAACTTTGTCGCAACTAAAGGTACTGTGAGCTAAACATGACGCAACTGTGAACTTTTCACGTAACTGTGGATTATTTTATCGCAACCTACAGAATTTTATCGCAACCTTAAGAACTCTTTTGAAACCATATTCTTGAACTATGTATGTTGGATTTTTGTCGTTTTGGTCTTGTGTAGTTTAGATTAAATACCTTTATTTTTTCTAAAACTGTTGTGGAGTCAGTTTGTGGTGTTTTCACTGTGTTACTGTGAGTGTTTGTACAAATACTTTACACATTGCCTCTGGTTAGCCTAGACTGCTCGTGCCAAGCTACCTAGAGGGTGAGCAGGGGTTATCTCAGAGGGTTTCCTGCTTACCCTGACTAGAAGCAAGGGTCCCTATTTGGAAAGTGGAACCTACCCCTGCCAACTAGAGACCCCCATTTCTAACACAGCCCAACCAACACCTGGTTGACCAACCTCTGAAAGGTGGCAGGGGCATTCTTCATCCCAAAGGGCATAACCCGGAACTGGAAATGTCCATCTGGTGTGGAGAATGCTCACCTCTCCTTTGCCCCATCAGTCAAGACTGTCTGCCAGTACCCAGACGTCAAGTCAAACGTGCTGAGGTACCGGGCAGCCCCTAACCGATTAATGAGCTCATCAGCTCTGGGGATGAGGTGCACATCAGTCTTTGTGACTGAATTGAGCCCTTGGTAGTCCACACAGAACCAGAGATCGTGTGTGGCACCCGGCGCTGCAGCCTTTCGGACCAAGACCACTGGGCTGGCCCAAGGACTGCTGGAGGACTCAATCACCCCAAGGGCAAGCATCTTTGAGACTTCCTCTTTGATGCAAGCCCTGACCCTGTCAGTTACCCTGTAAGCCTTGTGCTTCATAGGTAAGCTGTCTCCTTTATCCACATCATGGACGCACCAATCTGTGATACTAGGAACAAGAGAGAACAGATCAGAAAACTGTCACAGCAACTGGCGGAAGTCATTCGGTTGCTCAGGGGTCAGGGTGGGAGAAAGGTTAACTCCGTCCACTGACCCATCTTGCTCTGTGGCAGCCAGGAGGTCAGGAAGAGGCTCAGTCTCCTCCTCCATTCCAGCATCTGTTGCCAAGGTAACAGGACCCTAGTGCTCCACAACCTCAAAGGGGCCGGTCCACTTATCCTGGAGCCCACAAGGCTCCATGGGGCCAAGACCCTCACCTTCTGACCAGGCTGAAGCTCTACCAGAGTGGCATTCTGGTCATACCACCGCTTCATCTCCTCCTGGCTGGCTTCCAGATTTGCCTCAGCAAGTGCTCTGAAATGCCTAGTCTGGGTCCTGAAAGCCAGCATGTAGCTATATACACTGTGGAGAGGTTTCCTGGAAGATTGCTCCTAGCCTTCTTTGACCAGACTTAGAGGTCCTCTCACTGGGTGGCCATACAGGAGCTCAAAGGAGCTGAACCCTAGAGACTTCTGTGGCACCTCACGGTAAGCAATGAGAAGGCATGGTAAGAGGAAGTCCCACTTACGCCTCATGGGTTCTTCCAGACCCATTATCATGCCTTTGAGGGTACGGTTGAATCTCTCAACCAACCCATTTCCTTGGGGGTGGTAAGGTGTGGTAAACTTGTAGGTTACACCACACTCTTGCCAAAGGGATTTCATATACTTGGATATGAAATTGGTACCCCGTTCAGACACCACCTCTAGAGGGAATCCCACTCCGGAGAAAATTCCCATCAGTGCACGTCCCACCAAGGGGGCCGTCACTGTCCTCAGAGGGATGGCTTCCGGGTACCGTGTGGCATGGTCCACCAGGACCAGGATAAACTTGTTGCCCATGGCTGTCCTGGGGTCCAGTGGCCCTACAATGTCAATCCCCACTCGCTGGAATGGGGTACTGACCACAGGGAATGGCTGGAGAGGAGCCTTCTGCTTCCTCCCACTCTTTCCACTTGCCTGGCAAGTCTGACAGGTCCTGCAGTGAGCGTCTGAGCTCCTGCGCATTTGAGGCCAATAAAAGTGGGTGACAAGCCTTTCAAAGGTCTTGTCCTGCCCCAAAAGCCCTGCCAATGGCACATCGTGAGCCAGCCCCAGTAGGAAGGCTCTAAAGCTCTGGGGTACCACCAGCACACGGGCTGACCCATGTTCAGCAACCTTAGGCTCTGAATACAGGAGGTCGTTCTCCCAGTAAATGAGATGTGATCCAGACTGATCACCGTTGGCCTAGTCTGCAGCCTGCTGCCACAGACCCACGAGAGAAAGACATTCTTTCTGCCCTCTGCAGAATTCCTCCCTGGAGGGGCCTCCTTCCTGCTGCCAATGGGTCAGCTCAGGCAGGTCCCCCAGTTCAGCTATCTGTTCCGCTGTAGGTTCGAGGGCATCTCCCTCAAGGTCTGCTTCCTCCTGGACCGTGGGAACTACAGGGGCTGGTTTCCAATGCCCCCTGCCTCTTCTCTCTAAGGCCTGTCCCTGGGCCTCCCTCTCAGGCTCCAGGACCTCTTGAGCACCCCTACTGGCTGCCATTGACCGGGTGGTCATGCACGCCCAGTCAGGCAGACCCACCATCCTCAGGTGAGTACTCTTCTCCACCTTCTCCCAAGGGGAGCTCTACAAATCGTTCCCCAACAAACAGTCTACAGGCATGGCAGTTCCCACAGCTACTTAAAGAGCACCAGAGGACCCCCCCCACTCAAAGGGAACCTGAGCCATTGGACACTGACTCTCAGTGTTGTCGGTGTTCACGACTTGGCAGAATGCATGTGGGACAACCTGCTCTTGAGACACCAGGTGACACTTGACAGCTGTCACCCTGGCTCCTGTAACTCTAAGAGCCCCACCTTTTGGCCATTAATGGTCACTCACTGCCCATATTTCCTAGTGTTTGAGGGCAGTTGGTTTTCTTGGACCATTTCACAGTCTCCTAATGAGACAAGGGACATCTCTGCGGGACCTCCCCCTACTTGGACAACCGATTCCTCACCCAGGGCTACACTAGGCATCTGCCGGGGAGCTGCACCAGGGGGTGCAGGTTTACCAAACTGGCAACACTTTGGATCATTGGCAAAATGACCCAGTTCACCACACTTGTAACACCTTGGGGGCCCTCTTTGAACAGGGGGACCTGTCGGGGCCCTGGTTGGTTTCGGGGGTGGGGGAGGCTGAGAACCTTTCCCTTGGTTCACTTGGGGATTACTTTGGGGCCTTCTTTGGAACTCCCTCTGTTTTCCCCTGTCCCCCCCACTCTTCTGCTTTGGACCCTGCCCACCCTTGGCGAAGTCTCCCACATGACCCTTGTGGACCCTGGTACTGATCCAACGGTCCGCCTCCTCAGCAAGCTTCCTAGGGTTAGTCAGCTTGCTATCAATCAGGTGCTGGTATAGCTCAGGAAAACAGTTACTGGACAAGTGCTCCCATGTCATTAAATCAAGAAGCCCTTGAAAATCATTAACCTTTCTACCCTTCACCCAACCATCCAGTGTTCTGCAGAAAAAAGTTACATACTCAACATATGTACTGTCAGGAATCTTTGTGCAACCCCTGAACCTCTGTCTATACAACTCAGGAGTTAACCCATATCTGGTCATCAAAGCATCCTTCATATGTGGATAAGAATTATGAACCTCTGAGGGCAAATCTAGCAGTGTGTCCCGCCCCTCACTCAGGAACCGCCCCCACAACCCCGCTCCCCAATCTCTCTGAGGGACCCGGTAGGAAGACATGGCTACTTCATAGGCCTTGAACCACTGCCCTATGTCATCATTTAAAAAAAATTATTTAACCACCTCCTTTGGTAATTTATGTTTCAGCCCCAAAGGAAACTAGAGGCATTTTGGATCCTTTACAGATCAGCTGGTACATCACCAGTGTATTTGTCATTGCTGTAACAAAGCCATTCAACAGAAGTTGCTGTCTTTAACTAACCGTATGCTAGAGGAAACATTAGGTATGGCCAAGAGCATTGAAACATCGCAAATGTCTTTTAGGGAATTGGGAGAATGAAAGTCTGTAACTGTGAACATTGTTAAGCAGAAGGTCAAAGGTTCTGTTAAAGACTAAACAAACAAGGGAAACAAAATTGGATAGGAATTTGTTTTAACAAACTAATGTATGTTTCAGGTGTGGCAATCCTTTACATTTTAAGAGCGGATGGTCTTGGCCAGCGAGGAATATTGAATGCAGAGTTTGCAATAAGATAAAGCACGGTCAAGGGAAACAGGCAAGTAGAAACAACACTGTAGTTGGTTATTTTGCAGATGAAATTCCTGAAAACCATTTGGACAAACTAAAGCTAAAAGCTACATTTTATAACCGTGCTAAAGTAGATTTTGCATAGCAATGGTTTTAAGTAACTGTGCTAAATTAATAAAAACTTGAAACTTGAAAAAAAACTTGAAACATTTGGACAGACTGCAAGAAGATCTACAGGACATGCCATGGCATTAGTGATCAGTGATGAGACGGTGGAGTCAGGTGATCCATCCACCTGTGTGGACCTGTATGTGGATAATAGAGTTGTTAAATTGCTGATGGACTCGGCTGCAAGTATAAGTATGATGACTACTGTGTCCTATGAAGTGTGCTGTATTGAATTGTCTGGGTTATTTGAGGATGTGTTAATTTTGAGAGGGAGGAAGATTTTTGGGAATGTGTATGTTGCAGTTAAAGGGCTGTGTTTTTTGGGTTGATTTCACCAGGGTTTGTTCGGGATGATTTTTTTGGATGTAGCTGAAGCTAGTACTGTGAGTGGCTGTAAGGTAGAAGATGTTTGTGCACATTTTCCGAGTGTGTTTTCAGATAGTTTAGGAACTTTATAACCGGTTTCAACATAAAATCAAGGTTAAGGAGGGGTCTAATCCTGTCAGCTGCGGAATATACTGTTCTCTGTGAGGGAGGATTTGGAAAAAGAGTTAGTCAAGCTGTGCAACAATGGATTCATTGAACAAATTGAATCTTTGCTTTGGCTATTTCCTCTTGTTGTAGCCCTTAAAAGGTATGGTGAACTCAGGATTTGTGTTGCTCTATGCAACTTAAACAGGGCCATTTAGGTTGATTCGCACCCGCTTCAGAAGATTTCAGACTTGTTAACTGCTGTGTCGGCTGCAAAGTGTTTTGGTAAATTTGACCTTGCCCCTGCTTACCACCAGGTAGTTTTGGAACCCGAGTCAAGACTCTGTACTGCTTTTGTATCTCCTATGGGTTCTTTAAAATATTGCAGGATGCTGTTCTGGTTAACCTTGTGTTTTCAAAGGAGCATGTGCCAGTTGTTGAGGGACGGTGTAGTTGCTTTCCAAGGTGATCTATTATTTTTTTCTAAAACTAAACAAGAACATGAGATAATTCTTAATCTGGTTCTATTTGCCCTACAGGGAAATGGGGTAGTGTTTGATTGGCAGGTGTGAAATTTTGCAAAAACAGAATGGAATACTTAGGTCATGTGGTTTTGGGGGATGGCATTGAGCCCAGGACAGGTTTAATGAATGGGATTATTGAAGTACAGGCTCCTAGTGATAAAACAGCCCGTAAATCTTTCATGGGGATGTGTGAATGTTATTCTCATTTTATTCCTAATTATGCTTCTCACATTTTATAGTTAATTAAACTTTTGAATAAATATACCAAGTTTACTTGGAATAGTTTGTGTCAAGAATCGTTTGAATGGACAAAGAAACAATAGGCAAGTTCAGAAATGTTGAAACGTTTTGATCCCAAGCAAGCATGTTGCATCATTTTAGATGCTTCTAGTTATGGTTTGGGTGCCATTTTGACCCAGGAGAAAGGGTTAGTAGAGAACACCATTAGTTATGCATCCGGGGTGTTGAGGGGGCAGAAACTGATTATTCAACTATTGAGAAGGAATTGCCGGCTTGTTCAATTCAAACCACATGTCTGGAGTTCTAAGTTTACTGTAAAAACATTTCATTAAACCCCTGATTGCCATTTTGTCTAGGGAGGAAAATAAAGAACAAACACTCAGAATTTCAAGACTGTCGTCCAAACTGTTACAATTTCCCTTTGAAATAGTACATATCAAGCGGGGCAAGAATGTGTAGACAGATTTTTTGTCTCTGTTCGCTATTCAGGAAGAAAGTGTGGAAGATGTAGAGTCCATGGAGGAAAGTTGTTTGAATGCTTCATTGGATCCAGAGGGGATGTGTGTGGTTAAAAAGTGTAAATTGCGGGAAAGAATGACTTTGGAAGCAGTTATGTAAGTTGTGTTGGGGTGTGTTGCTAGGGGGTGGCCTAGTGAAAGGTCCCTTTCTAATTCATGTCAGCCTTTCTGGAATGCTGATGATGAACTTTCTGTGGAGAATGACTTCCTTCTATGAGGTGATAAGTTGGTACCACCTATGGGGTTACGGTTGAGGTTCATAAACATTGCTCATGAAAGACACTTGGGAGCCACATTACCCAACAAGTTGAGGTCCGCTTTATGGTGTCCTTCTATGGATAGAAACATTGAGTCGATTTGTTAGTGAATGTGCGGTATGTCTTTCTTCAGATGAGGGGTTGAATGTGAGGAAACCTCCTTTGCAGCCAATTAAATATCCTGTGAGAGTCCGGGAAAAAAATTGCTGTTGACTAGGTTAGTCCGGTTAATAAGTTATCAGGGCAGTATCATTTTGCATTGTTTCCGTTTGATTTATACTCAAAGTGACCAGAGGTTAAGTTGGTGCCTGAACCAAATGTCAGTGCTGTCATTGACTTCCTCAGGGAACTTTTTCTCAGGGAAGGCTATCCTCGGCTCTTGATTTCAGACAATGGGGTTCAAGTTGTTAATTAGGAGGTTGAGAAGTTTCTCAAGGCAGGTAATGTTAAGTATTTGAGGACGTCTTTATATCGCCCTCAAACCAATGGCCAGGTAGAACACATGAGCCGAGTATTAGTCCATTGTTTTCAGTGTGCAATTGACAACAGGTGTGTAGCGGTTAATGCAGTTAGGTCTATGTTGTCTTTAAACCAGACCACTACTTATTCTACAACCCAAGTGTCACTGTTTGAAATGCTTAGAGGCAGGAAGCCTGCTACCAAGGTATGCCGGAGATGGATTAGTAAGTGGGTAAAGATTGGTGTGGATGTTGGTGTTTGGGATGCAAGGACAAAGATGAAGATGGAAGAAGCTAAGTTGAGATAAAAAGAGAATTGTGACTGTCACAATGAGGTGAAAATGGTCTAGGTCTGTGTTGGTGATAGCATACTCATTAAAAAAAGGTTATGTTAAGAAGGGGGTATCCAGCAGTTGGGAAAGCTAACACTATTCAATCCTGGTTTCTTTTTTTATCTCTTTAGGCTTCTGTTCCCACCACCAACAGAGTATGTTTATACTCATCAACAGTGTCCATGAGCTGCACATTATACATTGGTGATATTAACAAGGTAGTATTTATGTCTGTGGCAAGGGCGTTGTTTGTCCCAATAGCCCTCTCAGCATGGCTGTCCTGTAAACACAATAGTAGTGTGCCCTGATTATTCTCAAAATGCGACTCCTCAGTATTTAAAACGGCTTTCATTACCGGGGGTGCAGTTTCACTTTTCCTCTCACTTTCACCATTGGATTTGCTATGAATTACAGCTATATCAGCAACAATGCTGCCAATTTCCTTATTCCCCATGTTATGTGTTGCTTCAAGCAGTGTGCCCTACTGCCTCTGCCAGCTGGAACATAGAAATTGCCTGTCTCCCTGTTCTGTCGTTGCAGAATGCTCTCTTTTCAGTATCATTCACCTGCATGATGGCTCTCTGCGTCTTGTGTGCTCCGGCAACTACAGCTGTGGATGCCATAGTTGTAGCAATCCAGGAGGGCTTGTGATTGCCTGTCAGTCATGTGCATGAACTGTCAGAGATGGCACCTGACGTACTGACATCTCAACTTCCACCTGGTCTTTGCACTCCCCTGGACCTAGTTGAAATGAGTCCACAGCCATTCCACACAAAACCATGACTAAGGTGGCTGCCATGACAGGTGCTATGGCAGCGAACAAAAAAAAGGTTTACAAAAGTAGAAGCAATTTAGAGGTCTACCACATGAAGTTTATCTGTGCTGTAGGTGCCCACAGTCATTATCTTACTGATACAAGTGGCGTAACAAAAGTTAAGTGCAATGTACATGAAGGCCCCCCAACCCAGTGAGGAGCTCTCAGTCCAGGGGTTAGCCACCCGTCCACAGTGCTGGAGGGTGCCCCCTGGAGCTTGGGTACACCCCACACCACAGGGGCTGAGGGAGCTAATGTTACACCACTGACTGTACTGCATATAGCCAATCTGGGGCAACTGGTAATGATTTCTTCACTACTTTAGCATTTGCTAGCTCTGTCGTGGTCCTGAGGTGAGGAGCCAGTCCCTGCTTCCACTCTTAACAGCCATCATCTTTCCCCAAACTCTAAGAGCATTCTTAGTTCAAAACAAATTCTTCAAAACAAATGATCATGGAGAAACATTTTTAGGTTTCACCTGCGTATCGCTTGCGATATTTATTATATTGAATATATTTTAAACATGCTTCAGTTCCACCATTTTTCTTATTTGTCCTTGTGCTTGTCCTTTTCCTTCATTCCTGTTGTAGCATTCTCCCTTGTGTGTTTCTTTTATAAGTATCCCTCATCCAAAGTACTCATATTCGTCCGCGTTGGTGGGCGGAACTTATTTTTACTATGTTAATGCTGTACAGCATTTGCTGTTTACCTTTATTTATCTTCCCGGGCTGCACACTCTTCCATGTCCGGCTGCTTGCATTTACAGTGTGCTATTAAATGTAATCTTGTCCTGTTACCACCCATTTTTAGGTCTCGCATAGGCAGCGCAGAAGCGCTGCCTCTACGAGGCATTAGGTAATTTGTATGTGTTGGGTGAAACTCCGCCAATTGGCAGTAGTTTCTGCTACCGCTTGCTATTTGTTGGACGTTACCATAGCTCCTATTAGCTTGGTTTTTACAAGCTCTTTATCTGAGACTGACTTCCATTTATTTCAGAAGCAGAGGCGCCTAACTACTGTTTTTGTTCGCCTTTGGAAGGCAAAGGCTGTTCCGCTGAATCCCGGAATATGTAGTCCTTTTTTCTTTGAACTGCTCTAAGTGCCCGAATAGCAGGAGTTGCAGGGACTACATATCCCATCAGGCCAAGCGATCTCTTACCGCCCTTTGATATCACCACCATAATCCACATGATCACTTCATGAACATTCAAGGGACCGCTGCGTGAAGACATCGCTCAAAGGAAACCTTCCTGGTGGAGATGAAAGTGGAAATCCGCTCTCCCTTTCATTGCGATGAGAGATGTGGAAAGTCTTGCTGCATGCCATGAGGTTGCGCTATTTAATTTATCCTTGTTTTCAATTACGGTGTCGAAGGCTTTTTTTAACCCGAGCTTTCAGTTTAATGACGTTCGCCCCGCAGTCTTTACCTTAGGCCACTACTAAGACATTCAGGGTTATGCTCTGCAAAGGATGGGATCTTTCATCTTTATACCCTGTCCACGGTAAAGCACATGGCCGCCTGTGGGAAGTTTATCTTTCAAGCACGGACAATGCTGATGACTTCTACTGGTCGGTCCATAGAGTCTTTTGCTGGCCCTTGAACCTTTTCCCTGGCATTTCTGTACTCTCTGAGCAACTAGATAACTTGATCGGTTTGAAATTCTTTTGATTTTAACTTTTGTAATGTTGTGACTTTTGTATCTTTGGTCTTATGCAATGTTTTTCAGTAACCAACAATAAAATATCATTCAATTTAATGACGATATATGTGGCTTTCTCTTGCAATCTGTTCCTCAGATATCTGCCTGCAACGTTTTAGTCTTTCCGTAATGCAACTGGTGCTATGTCTGATACCCGATACCTTTGGGTCAAGTTCGCACTAAATAAAACTTTGTCAAAAAAAAGTACTATGTGATTTGATTTACTTTTCTAAACATTTACTAATATTTTTCTGAGTGAAGCTCATATGAGAGGAGTTAGCCATGCAATGAAATCTGACAATGCTCGAAGGATGTCAAGCTTTTCAGAATTATTATTCTCGATCATTTAACATGGGAGAATGCTTTACCTTGTGGCTGCGTTCGGTGTTTGAACCTGGAAATATTATTTCCAAGCTCAGTTTTATAACTTGACAAACAAAAAATGTGTCGGAGTAAATTTACTCACTTAATGTACCTCAAACTGAAAGCATTTGTGATGAAAATTAATGAAAACCAACAGTACACACAGTGCAGTAACTAGAAGCGTTACAGGCTGCCACCATATCCGGTTACTAAAATCCAATCCCAACCAACCACTTCTTTGTACAGCAACTCGTGTTCGAGGTGCTCCTTGCACAATGAATCAGTTCTCTGTAAAACACTTTACTACTGCTTGGAGCAAGGGTCGAGGCAATATCAAATGTGCAAAATAATATAAAATAAATAAATGGCCACTGCGGATAGCGGTGCACTCGTGCTAGAATAAACATTTTTAGTTATCACGTACATCTTATTTCCTGGCAGCCTCGAACGCTTGAATCAGGTAACCGGGCAGATAAATAGACATAAAGTAGAGTACCCATGGTGAAATATGCACTTTCAAGGTATAAAACTTCAACTGAAACTGACCCAGGCAGAACAAATAGTTCCAGGGTGATCAATGAGTGCAGCAGCCGTGAACTGATACAGTAAATGTAGTGAGATACCATAGGTGTGGAAAGGCTTCCAGGGAGTGGGTCTAACCACACATCCTCCCCTTAACTGTGCTCTTCTTCTGTGGCACTCTATCTTCCTGTGTTTGTACTTTGTGCACCTACTTATTCTGGCTCATAAAGTTTTGGGATCTGGTCTCTTGTAGAATGGGATTTAATTACTTTTTTAAATTATTTTATTGGCTGTTATATAACTACATTATCAAAAACGTAGAATGGGATAAATAGTGCATGCATATTCCAAATAGTTACTAATGATGGTGGCTTACAATAAAATGATGGGCATAAGAAGTCTAAATTAGTATGGGAAACGATGTTATGTTATGTTATACCTTCTTGTATAGCGCAACAACTCACCGTGAGGCATCTCGGCGCTTACTTAGAACACAACCCAAGGGAGAAAACAATGAAGCAGAGGGAAAAGCGGAAAGGAAGGGGCCTTAGTAAAGGAAAGCTTTTAGGTGTTTCCTAAAATTTTGATAAGATGGAATTTCTCGCAAGGAGATAGGAAGACTATTCCAGTAGACAGGTGCTAGATAAGAGAAAGCCATGCCTCCTGCTCTGTGACGTCTGATTCGAGGGACATGCAGTAGTAGTTGCGAGCTGGATCTGAGAGTACGGCTCGGATTATATTTTACCAGCTTGTGTTGCAGATATTTAGGGCCCAAAAACTGTAGGGCATTAAATGTCAAGCAACAGATTTTAAAGGTGGATCTTTGTCTTACAGGTAACCAATGTAGCTTTCTCAGTAATGGTAGCGAAGGGGATCTTGCAGGCATATTCAGGACCAGCCTGGCAGCTGTGTTTTGGATGACCTGTAACTTTTTAAGGGAAGTCAGCCCAACTTCTGCTAAAAGGGCGTTGCCATAGTCCAAACGGCTAATAACCATGGCTTGCGTCAGGGTTCTGCGATGTTCTAATGGAATAAAAGGAAAGATTTTCCTGAGCTGTCTTAGCCTGAAATAACAGGACCCGGCCACAGCTGCTACATGATCCTGCATAGAGAGAGAGCGATTGATTTTTATACCTAGATTTTTCACGCACTCTGTCGGTACAGGCGCGGGGCCTAACTGGGAAGGCCACCAGATACTCATAGTATAAACCAATCAGCAGTGTAAACAATTAACGCCTTAATGGCGGCCGCGACTTAACGGGGGGTCGCGTCGGCCATTGGCTGACGGCAGCACTGGGGAGGTAGTGCTGCCGTCGGCTAATGGCCGACGGCAGCACGGAAGGGGTTTATATTGACTAATTATGTATTCTCCACCAGAATGTATCTATCCAGGGTTATTCCATGTGGCAGGTTCTTATACGGCATCTGAGACAATCGGAATCTCTAGAATTGAGTCTTATTACAATAAGCTGAAAGATGAATGTATGGCAAATCTGAGGTATCATATATCCTCGTCCCAGATCAGTATGCCATCCATTTCTCATTACTGCAGACAATGAAGGTAAAGTATGAGTGATTCCTTCACATTTCTCAGAAACAGCCCCTTTCTCAGGTTAAGCCATTAATATTTGAGTTCGTAATGGGGAACCAGTTAATCTTTTTGCAAAGAAGCCTGCACTTCACCTGAGAGAAGTATGGGAATTTAAATGTAATTAATTCACATTCCAACTGCAATTCCAGACAAACTTTGTGGCCTGCATTGCCACATATATCCTCTAATTTGCTAATACCCAATAAGATTCCACGCCCTTTGTTTTTAGGTCTCGCATAGGCAGCGCACATCAATGCATTTTAATGGTATTCATTTTACCCTCGTGCAAGGATGAAATACTAAATCTCATTGCCGGGTTTAAACTTGTGATCATCAAGCTCCGCTCATTTCTTAGCAGCCAGCGACATGGGGACTGATGCACAAAGCTATTTTACAGTCGCAGAGGTCAAAGTTGAGCCGTTGCGACTACAGAATAGCATTTTTACGGACTCGCAATTAGGGTTCCAGGCTCAATGTAGAATCAGTATTTGGAAAGGGTGTGTAAAGAGCATTCTATCTCACACAGAAGGGGAGATGGTCAATCCACTACTCTGCCACCCTGAACCCCCTAGAGTCAACATGATACACACATAAAGGGGTGGAGAGGAAGAACCACATTTAACAAACGGGGATGAGCGGTGACACAGTTATTGTTTAGAAAAAAACTGCCCTCACTCACACACCAATGTGTGTGACATGCTTCATCATCGGGTCTGCTGCGATGCCCTGGCGAAGCCACGCTCAGAACGGAGCAAAGGGAGGGGGAACATAAAACACATAGACAGAACACTACATGAAAGTGACAAAACGTGTTCACAACAGAAAGTGTCAGTCCAAGCCTGGGTACAGTGATAGAACAAAAAGTGCAGTCAAAAGGGTGAGCTTAAAACTGGCTCATAGATACCTAATATGCCTTTATTCATAGGTTCCAAGGTCAGATTAAAAATGAATAAAGGATGGTGGTGTTAAGGAAGGAGATTAGGAACCTATAACACCCCTCCTAAACTGCTAAAGTCAACATGTTTTGACCTGGGCCTGCCCCCATCAGTAGGTCACAATGGTCTTCTTCAGGACGTCTGTCCATCCCAATCCCCAAAAAATCCCCCTTACCTTAATCAGTTGTTAAGGATGCAGTGGTAGATCTAATTGATCTTGACAATGTGAAGGAATTTCCGTCCAGAGGGAAAACACATATGAGTTTATTGGTAGATTAAACTCGAACTGACGGCAGGGGGTTGGAGCTCCAAGGAACACAACTGTTCCGATGGAGGCCTCTGTCACCTCTCGTGCCCCTCTGTATGACGCCACGAAGGTGTGTATCTTGTGTAAAGAGCATACCTTCCACATACCAATTCCTAAACTTAGGTATTCAGGTTTTGCAACCTACGTCCGGTTGCAAAACATTAATGTTTTACAACCAAATCCAAATTGATGATAACCATTTACAAAAGAGAAGGGGCCTCTTGGGATTGTCTATAAACATTTTTAGAAGCTTTGGTCCCTTGGACCACTGCCTGCTTCTAAAACAAGCATTTGCAATGTAGTAGGTCTCGTATTTGCGAGAGTTTAAGCTATTGGCATTGTAAATGGCAATGCCTTTCATTTATGTTTTAGAAACCAACACTTAAATAAAAGGTATTGTCATTTACAATGCCAACAGCTCAAACAAATGCTTCTTACCATTGCTGTCAGCTGTCTGTTTTTTTTTTGTGGCTCCAACACCTCTAAACGGTATACACCCGTTACGACGCAACTTTTACTCCGCACTACCATTACAACGCGGGCATTACAACGCATGACATTACAACGCATTGCGCTGGGGGCGCTCTAGGATAAGAGGTACATTTAATTTACTATCCAACACCTTCCCTAGGGTCCACGGGGACTGGAGTTAGAATAGTAAATTATACTTACCACTATCCAGCACCCCAAAGCGCTATGCGTTGTAACGGTATTCGTTGTAAATACCGCGTTGTAATGGTACGCGGAGTAAAAGTATGCGTTGTAACGTCATACATCCCCTCTAAACAAATTGTCTCCTCCCACCGAGGCTCAAACCCTGTTCTGCCAGCTTCAAAGACAAATGTTCCAGCTGTTACAACAGATCCTTTACCCTTGTCCCTGCGCTCCATACCAGTGCATGTGTTTAAAGTAGTCGACAGTTTAATCGTATACTATCCCTGCTGGGAGAGCGCCGTTCGGAAGGGACGGGCGATGGCCTCCGTTGCCCTCGGCCAAACCGTCTTCCTCCACCTGGTAGACCGATAGTTTCGGGTATAGGCTCCCTTTTGGCACAACTTTCCAAGTATTGTGACTTCTTTTTTAAACCACTGATTCAATCTACAAAAACCTACATCAAGGACACAAAAAGTCTCTTAGCCATGCTTTAAACAGTCAATATGCCTTAGGATCCGTGCTTTCTAGCCTCATTGGACATATAAAGTCTGTATACCTGCATCCCGCAGGATGCAACATAAAAAGTTTTGGCTGATGTCCGAGATCAAACAACTTGGGAGTATACTACCTCCCGCACTTTCATCATCGAGTGTGCCTCATTAGCTCTTAAACACAATTTTTTCCAATATCAGGATAAGATCTATCTGCAGAAAACGGGGACCTCGATGGGCAGTACATTCGCCCCTAGTATAGCGGGATTGTACGTCCATAACTTTGAGAAAACCCACATCCTGGCGGCCACAAATCCATACACTCTCAATGTTATCCTGTGGCAGAGATAAATTGATGATGTGCTTTTAATCTGGCAGGGCTCAGAAGAAAGCCTTTTGGCGTTCTTTGATTGGGTAAATACATGCGATCCCCACGTAAAATTCACACACCACTACCACCCAGACTCCATTGTGTTCTTGGATGTTATTATAAATAGAGTTGATGACCATTTAACCACCAAAACCTTTTACAAGCTCACCAGCAAAAACAACCTGCTCCATTTCTCGAGCTTTCATCCGCGCCCCTTGCGGGAGAATTTACCTTTTGGCCAATATCTACGTATCCGTAGAAATTGTAGCAATCTAACTGATTTTAAAAAACAAGCTGATGATCTCACAAGTAAGTTACTTACACGAGGTTATCCCGTGACAATTCTGAAAAAAAGCCGCATGAGGGCAAGAAATCAAAACAGGCAGGCACTGTTAGAAGACTACAATAGGGATAGAGAAGCTGAGACACCATTGACCTGTGTAACTACTTACAGTAATATCTCTAACGCTGTAAGTCGGTGCATCGGGAAACATTGGAAAATTCTGACAAGTAATGGGCGTAACTGGCAGATACCACTCTTCTCTTACAAACGCGAAAGGAGTTTGCAAGATGCTCTGGTTCATACTCATCCTCAAATCAATAACACAACACAGGATACTAGTGTACTTGCCACTTGGGGTTTCCCCCCAGTTAGTGACCACTTTCCGTGCGGAGGTTGCAGCGTTTGCCACTTAACAATAGCAACGAAAACATTAAATCTAGAAGCAGGCAAAATTTGGCACCTTAGAGGCCATACAAATTGCAACTCCAGCAATGTAATTTACTTAGTTACCTGCCCCTGCCACCTCAAATACGTGGGTATGACCACAAGAAAAACAAAACAGTGCATCTGTGAACATCGAAGCAACGTGAGATGCCACAAGAGCACTACAAAATTAACTGCCCACTTTCTGGAACATGGCCATTGTCCTAATGATATTAGATGGACAGTAATTGACGAATTGAAACAAAGCATCGAGAGTAGCATCTTTGAAAAGGAACAAAGATGGATTTACCGTCTCTCTAGGCATTTACATGGGTTGAATGATGCCATACCTTGGGGTTCCGTAACGCGAAGATAAGCGTTCAAATTTGTATGAAATACCATCAAAATTATCTGGAGGCTTGTCGTATGAATATGCCCTTCCCTGTTTTCCATTTGATGTGGGTTACTCTCCGCCATTAGTTTTCACCTTTAATCAGCAGCTGCTGATTGTGTAAAACACTGTATATTTCGATATTTATATAAATCATGTGAGCTAATCCCTCAATAGTGAATGCTGCCTTACACAACATATGGGATACTCATTGATGTTTGGGAAGTTCTACTGTCCCTTTGTCTTTGTGTAAACCAATAAAGTTTTCTGTCTAAACAACGTGTAAAAAAACAATGTCAATACACGCTTTGATACCTCTACAACACCTGTCCCTTTAAGACAGAACGGCGGTCACGTAACGGACGCCGATTACGTTTTGATACAAACGACCGACGCCGCGGTTTCCGCGTATTCGCACCGTGGATGTGCATTGAATAGGTTGAGCAGAGGGTAGTCGCCAGGACGGAAGTAAGTTTGGTGGAAGCGCCTTTCTGTGTTTATTCCTGTTATCGCCTATGGCATTGTTTTCACGTACGCTCTCTAAATGGGAAGCATGCACTTTAAGGCAACAAGATATTCCAAACCCGTTTTTTGACCTTCCAGCTTTTCCAGGCGTGAAGGTTCTCCCCTGCCACACGTCCATGGGGACTGTTTCCTGATATTGACAAGTAAGCTAATGGATTTTGGCCTTCTCTTCTGTGACTGAGGGTGTAGTTTAAGTTTTCTAACTTTTAACGGGCACTTTTTACAAACGGCAACACTTCGGGGCTCACATATCAGAAGGAGTTATGTTTGCCTAACGAAGAGGTTTATTCGCAGGCCAATATGCCTAGCGGTATTTTCCCAAAAATATTTTGGGCGCATTGTAGACAATTTAAAAATTACAATTGCTATGACATGCCTGAGAGCAGCGGTCTGTTTTCTCACTTGGCACTACTCGGTGAGTGGAATTGAATAACTATACGAATCACATATATTGACTACTGGGTGAGTTTAGAGTTTTTCACATTGTAACTAAACCATTTATTTAAAATGACGACATGAGTGGGGATTGTTTTATCTGTTCAATTTTTCCCTATGTTTTTTGGTTTATTCCAGATTCAACAGCCCTCACGTGTTGGAGGGGTTGCACATAGGAAGTTCCTGTGCACTGGTTACATTCAAGTTTGTAATCTTTTCTTTATTTCCCCGCCCCTATGTTCAGGTGCCTTAGCGAGCGCTGCCTAAAGGCGAGGTTTTGTGTGGTCCTGATGAATGCTGAGCTGATGATTGGCTCACTTAAAGCAGAAACATGTCGACCTTTGCACTTTCTTGTTTAGGACTCTTTGGTTCAAACTAACCCAACCATTTGTATGTCCGATTTTCACTTTTTTAACTGAGTTAGAACTTTCCCTTCATTAAATAAATATTTTTCTGGCTTGGGGAATAGTCTATACTCCTTTTAATTAACAACACTCTGTTGGGTACTACTTCATGTACCTACAACAAGAACCCAATGAAGACAATTGGCTGCCAACTTTCAGTTGGTGCCTGAGTGTTGTTTTTCTTCACTATGTCTGCTAAACTCACTTTTTGTCTCGTCTCCCTTCCTTTGAACTCTTCTTAGGTAGTGGTAATTGAATATTCTTACCCCTCTCCTTTTTGTTTTTTCGCCTTAGTCACTCTTCTGTTGTTTGATTATAAAGCGAACTACTGGCACAACGTTTTCCCCCTGGTTACCACCCACTAGCCCTGCCAGCGGCGCCCAACTTACTCTACTCTGGCCGGGTCCGGTGGCTCAGTGGATTCATGTTTACTACACTGTCATGTGTCCAGCCTCATGCTCACAAGTTCAAATCCTGGTGCGTCCCTCAGCCTTTCATACCTATGAGGTCCATAAAATGAGTGTCACTGTGTTGGGTAACAACAAACATCTGTTATTCAGACCAAGATTCTCTTCAAGCTGAACATGCGCTTTACAAATTCACATTGTGTTCTCTAGCCTCTGGTATGATTTTAATGCAGAGGCTGTGCTAGGGCATGTTTAATGTTCCAACTTTTGTTTTGCGCTCAGCATGATTTAAAGGTATGAGTTAGTGGAAAAAGTTGGCCTCGGGCCGCCTTCTTGCAGCTCAAGATAACGTTATTGTGATGGCAAGTAAAAGAGCAAAATAACATTTTAAGCAAGGAAATGAATTGCTATTTCAATTTGAAAACAATTCTGCTGTAATCACGTTTTGTAATTGGGTGATGAGCAGTTGAAAGTTCATCTCGCCTGCTGGTGGGAGGACGAGTGGGGTAAAGACGCTGGAACTAATATGATTTAACCCAGAGCTGCCGCCATCGCAGGCGTGCACCCTGGCCACGCCCCTTCGAGGCCACGCCCCCTCCCGCCCAGTTAAAAAGGTCGCTGAGAACTAGCATCTGACTGGAAAGATTCACTCCTGAGGCGGAAGCCGGGAGTTGCAGTTGTTCGTTTTTAAAAAAAAATTGAATGTCACTTGATTATTGTGTTTTTAAACCTGCACCTCTTTAAGCACTCTTGGGGCAGAAGTCCAAATTTCGCTTACTCGCTCAGCCGATTTAAACGCTGTTCGATTCAAAGTTAAGAATCCAGAGCTGCCGCCATTGCAGGCGTGCACCCTGGCCACGCCCCTTCGAGGCCACGCCCCCTCCCGCCCAGTTAAAAAGGTCGCTGAGAACTAACATCTGACTGGAAAGATTCACTCCTGAGGCGGAAGCCGGGAGTTGCAGTTGTTCGTTTTTTAAAAAAAATTGAATGTCACTTGATTATTGTGTTTTTAAACCTGCACCTCTTTAAGCACTCTTGGGGCAGAAGTCCAAATTTCACTTACTCGCTCAGCCGATTTAAACGCTGTTCGATTCAAAGTTAAGAATCCAGAGCTGCCGCCATCGCAGGCGTGCACCCTGGCCACGCCCCTTCGAGGCCACGCCCCCTCCCTCCCAGTTAAAAAGGTCGCTGAGAACTAGCATCTGACTGGAAAGATTCACTCCTGAGGCGGAAGCCGGGAGTTGCAGTTGTTCGTTTTTTTTAAAAAATTGAATGTCACTTGATTATTGTGTTTTTAAACCTGCACCTCTTTAAGCACTCTTGGGGCAGGAGCCCAAATTTCACTTACTCACTCAGCCGATTTAAACGCTGTTCGATTCAAAGTTAAGAATCCAGAGCTGCCGCCATCGCAGGCGTGCACCCTGGCCACGCCCCTTCGAGGCTACACCCCCTCCCGCCCAGTTAAAAAAGGTCGCTGAGAACTAGCATCTGACTGGAAAGATTCACTCCTGAGGCGGAAGCCGGGAGTTGCAGTTGTTCGTTTTTTTAAAAATTGAATGTCACTTGATTATTGTGTTTTTAAACCTGCACCTCTTTAAGCACTCTTGGGGCAGAAGCCCAAATTTCACTTACTCGCTCAGCCGATTTAAATGCTGATCGATTCAAAGTTAAGAATCCAGAGCTGCCGCCATCGCAGGCGTGCACCCTAGCCACGCCCCTTCGAGGCCACGCCCCTTCCCCTCTTCGATATAATGTGCATCTATCTGAAGCGCAGCGGACGAGCGCAGCGGACGAGCGCAGCGGGAGCGCCGTTTGCGCGCAAAAGGCGCGCCTAAGGCAAGCCCGTCTGCGCCCGTCCGCGTCCGGCCGGGGGCAGGGGCCACCCCCCTTGATCCTTCTCACAGGACGCAATACAACTCTGCTACCCTTTTCACATTGAGACCCCCCTTGATGGATATTTGTCTCCATCAACATCACCCCCTTAACCTTCCCACCTCCTGCCAACATTGCAATGCCAACCTCAAAATGACTCAACCCAAGCAGTTACAGCAAAACTTCACTCTATTGCTTTTAAACTGCAGGTCTATGCCGAAACATAAAACAGAAATCTCACTCCTCCTAGAAGAACAATCCCCTGATGTCCTCTTTCTAACCGAAACCTGGCTAACTCCAGACTGTGACCCGGATGTGATCCAGACCTTGCCATCGGACTACTACATCGAACGCCGGGACCGCGCAAGCGGGAAAGGAGGAGGCCTCGCCATAATTTATAAATCTATCTATCAATGCCATTGCACCTGTGACCCTATCCCCGATTGTGAAAGCCTGTCCTTCTGCCTCAAGCTCACTCCTAACGATTGCCTAACAGGTGCGCTAATCTACCGCCCTCCAGGCCTGCTGAACAATTTTCCCTCCTCCTTACCTTCGATTGCTGCAGAAATTGCGATGTCCTCCTCAAACTTCACGCTGTTGGGCGACCTCAATATTCATTTTGATGTCAGCACCGACTGCATTGCCAACGAGTTCACCTCTAGTTTGGCTGCAATCCAATTACGACAATAAAGGCGCCTACCCATGACAAAGGTCACCTACTTGACCCAGTTTTTACAAACTGTCCCACACTAACAGTCGGATCCACCACTCCCCTACCCTGGACGGATCACCATCTAATCCTTCTTAACTGGTCCATAGAAAACATCACCCCCCCCCTCCTACAACCCGGAAGATGAGAAATTGGTCGAAACTTCCGCTAGAGGCATGATCTGGCCTTCTCTCTATCTCCAAACCCATCCTCTCCAAAAATCCGGAACAAAATAGCATATCCTTTAACAAATGGTTAGAAGACTCCATTGACCCCATCCTCCCCGCAAGAAAAACCAAACTAAAAAGAGCCCGAGAAACCGCCCCCAGGTACTCGGAAAAACTCAGGGAGTTAAAACGACAGTGTAGGAAAATGGAGAGGAAGTGGCGCCTGGGATACGCCTTAATCGATAGAGAAAGGTACAGAGAAAATATCAGAGCCTACAAAATAGAAATAAAAGCTGCTCAATCTATCTACTATAATGAGAAAATCATGGAAGCCAGGTCAAAACCCAAAGAAATCTATCAGATAGTTAAAACCCTCTCCAAAATTCCCCCACCTACAAACACAACCCCTGATCCCATCTCCCGTTGCAACGAATTAGCCGAATTTTTCTTCCAAAAAATAAACAAAATATATTCTTCATTTACAAACCCCATCCATGAAACTGGTTTATCACAACTCGCAAGCGCGAATGAACACCCTGCGCAAATTCACCTAAACGATTTCCCATTATTAGACCTGGAATCACTTAAACTTCTTGCACTCCAGGTAAAATCTGGCTCCCCCCTCGACCCTGCACCTCCTAAGATGATGAATATGGTCAACCCAATCATTTTTCCCACTCTCCTGGATCTACTCAACAGTTCAATCTCATCAGGGGTGGTCCCCCCTGCCTGGAAACAAGCAATGGTGAAAGCACTATTAAAAAAGCCGAATCTCAACCCAGCAGATCCCAATAATTACCGCCCAATCTCCCTGCTACCATGGGCAAGCAAAATCTTGGAGAAGCATGTTAACCTCCACCTCACTAACTACCTTGAGGAGAACCTCCTACTGGACGCCTCCCAAACAGGGTTCCGCCCCAGACACGGCACTGAGACGGCACTGTTAGCCGTCACAGAGGAAGCTAGGAAGATCTTGGATCGAGGAGGGACAGTGGCAGTGGTCCTCCTCGATCTAAGTGCAGCATTCGATACGGTATGCCACAAAACTCTACTAGCTCGACTCGTCGATCTTGGCATATCAGGAATCGCCCTAGAATGGCTGAGTTCGTTCCTTAGCAATAGAACCTTCCAGGTCTTCGATGGCGACTCTTATTCCAAAAACCAACCCCTGGATTGTGGTGTGCCTCAGGGCTCCTCATTAAGCCCCACGCTATTTAACGTGTACATGAGGCCACTGGCGGGTGTCGTCCAAAAATACGGAATCAAAATCATATCGTATGCGGACGACACCCAGCTGGTGGTCTCTCTAACTCAGAAAGGCAGCATGCTGTCCCTTCAACCCAATCTGGCAGCATGCATGGAGGAAGTCAAAAGATGGATGACAATGTCATCCTTAAAGCTCAATGGTGATAAGACCGAGATTATGATCCTCGGCCCCTCTCCTCCCACCACTTACCACCAGTTGTGGCCCTCAAGCTTGGGACCAATGCCGACTCCTAAGGAAAACATAAAGAGCCTAGGAGTGTGGCTAGATAACAAACTCACACTAAACACCCATGCAACTAAAACGGCTGCAACCTGTTTCGGGATTATTCGAATGCTGCCACTATTACCCCTCGAAGCCAGGCAAGTGGTCATTCAGGGTCTGGTACAATCTAGGCTAGACTTTAACAATGCTTTATACTTAGGAGCCCCAGAGTATGTGTTGGAAAAACTGCAAAGAACACAGAACTGTGCCGCCCACACTCTCCTACAGATCCCTCGCAGAGAGTCAGTCAAGGCAGGGATCAGATCCCTTCACTGGCTCCCAGTCAGAGAGAGAATAAAATTCAAGGCGCTCTGCATATCACATCAAGCATTCCACAGAGCAAGCCCGGAAATCAACCACTCACTTCTCTCTCCCTATTGCCCTGGAAAAACCCTGCGCTCCACGAATGCACTTCTCGCCATAGTCCCAAGAATCAAAAGAGCCAGAGCAGGAGGCAGGTCCTTTTCGCTGAAAGCTGCCAAACTCTGGAACTCGCTCCCCTTCTCACTTAGAGCCATTCCCACCCTTCTACACTTCCGTAAAGAACTTAAAACTCTCCTATTCAGAAACTAATCCTTCCCTGCTTCCTCCCCTCCTCAGAATCTGTCTTTCTTTTCCGCCACCAGCGCTTGGACGCCTTCGGGCAACAGCCGCGCTCTACAAAACCCCTTCACTTCACTTCACTTCACTTCACTTCACATGAGTACTCACAAACTTTTTACCCGGGGCCAATAACTTTGGTCTGTGATGTGACCAGGGGCACCATTGATGCCAGTGGGGTGGCGGACGAGTGGAGGGAGTTGACAGTAAGGTTGGTGTAGGGAAAGCAAAGCATGTACTTCTAGTGGCTGAATTGCACAAAGGGAAATCAAAAAACCTTGGATTAATCTTGGCTTCCCAACGTTATCAAAATGTGTGACCCTAGGGCCTAGCAATTGTTTTATTTCTCTTTTCCTCCTTTTACTTTATTATCACAAATATGAGGACCAGAGGGAAGAACTAATGTTTCTAAATTCATGTTTGAAAACTATCACTTTTAAAATATTACTTCTCAAAATAATATAATGTGGGATATAATCTGATGTATAAAAGTGAAAAGGTTCTGCATGTTAAATACACTTTTTGAATTTTGGAGAGACTATCATATTTTCACTCTTTTGCTGCAATATGTCTTTTAATACGAAGATGTTCCTAAAGTCGAGCAGTGCGGAACTTCTTAGTTAATTCCTTCCTTTAACACACACTACATTTAAATAGCTGCTTGACTGTTTATTTGTCATCCTTATTGCTGACCAGGGAGCTGCATGTAAAGGTCAGGAGGGCCCCTCGGGCCACCCTTTCAGTTACTTTAATCGAAACCTTTGGTAATATGAACAAGACAGGCGATAAAATTATCGCCGCTTTAGCGGCAGAAAACTGCTGCTAAAACGGCGATAATGGGCTTGATAATATGTTCTATTGAATTCCAGTTGAAGCGCATGTTAAATGTGAAGGACATCTAACATGGGCTTCAATTGGAATTCCATGGAGCATATTATCAAGCCCAGTATCGCCGTTTTAGTCACAGTTTTCTGCCGCTAGTGCGGGAATAATTTTATCGCCTGTTTTGAAAATATGCCCCTTTGTTAAAGTGTACATGTCAGATTCTATCTGCTCTAAAATGCCAACATACTAATTAATGCAAGTAATAGGACCCATTGTATTGGAAGGTGGAATGACTTAACATGATGACATGTTAGTATGTGGTTGCAGTTTGTACGTTTTTGGCAGACTGGGGCATACTGAATTCTAGGACATGTCGTCCAACAGTGTATGAAAGCCCACTATATCTGTATTGTAGCAAAACTGTTGCAATACAGGCTTCAAAACTCATTCTAGGAGTCGTAGTCACCCTAATTAGTCCAAGGTTCTAGATTGTTTTGAAGAATCCTGCACAGGAAAGAGAGATGCTATTATCTAGTAACAGTACTGCTAGGGATAGGCGAGACTCGAACCCGGTTCCCCAGCTTCAAAGACGACCTTCCCATTGGTTCCCTGTTCACTTAGGACATACCTTAGCCTGGAAAGAAGGGGTGACAGTCAGCCCGTGTTATTCCGTAACCAGTAGTATTGCCTTCTTGCCGGAAGCTTAGCTGCGTCAACTGCGCTGCTCATTTCATTACATTTTATTATGTCCTCGGCACCGTGGTATTGATTAAAAAAAGGCTCTATAGTTTCAAGCAGCTTGTGACAGTCAGGTGTTGATACAAATAAAAAAAAGATTTGCCTGCAAAATCAGTTCAATTATTTGTTAAATTAATCCTGTCTATGCCACCGTGAATAATCCACC
The DNA here is from genome assembly GCF_964261635.1 of Lissotriton helveticus. Taxonomy (NCBI): domain Eukaryota; kingdom Metazoa; phylum Chordata; class Amphibia; order Caudata; family Salamandridae; genus Lissotriton; species Lissotriton helveticus. Next base: position 585,326,173 of record NC_136071.1, on the reverse strand, counting down.
ATGCAGCCTGGTAGTTCGTTGTGGCGTCTGTTACTGCAGCATCGCTCGAGCGCTATATTAATCAGAGGAATGAATGTGTTAATACAGGAATTGTTCTTTAGAAAGTTGACGTAATTTAAAAGCATTTTAATGTAAGGAGAACATCTAAATTAGGTAGCAATGCACGTCGATTAACCAAAATGCATGCCTTAATAGGTCACACGCAGGGCCGGCCTTTACCATGGGCGAGCTGGGCCGTTTATACTTAACGGTGTGCTGGTGGCATCTGTGATTGACACCGCAGGTTCCATTATTATAATTTCTTAACGGTATCAAGTAATGGTCTGACTGTATAGTGGTCAGACATCACAGGAATGGACAATCTCAGAGTTCACTTGTGAAGGATAATATTGTTGCTGCTGGACGTCTTGCAGAGCACCACTTGTAATGATTTTCAGCATTTATGGCATTTTAATAATCTTGTAGTTTTGATTAAAAATAGATATCTATTTGATTTGTATGAAAACTAAGCCTTCACATTACTATGTGTCCAAATGGTAACTCTCTCCTTTTAAACATCACATTGGTGTTGGTCAATTCGCTGTAAACCCTATTCATTTAATTGCAAGTCGTACCTGCACTATCTCAGGGGACTTTTAACATAGTAAATACTTACTGTACCAATGCATTCGTAAACAAGGCTTTCTCTCTCTTTATAGCGTTCTGTTGTTCTTCGGGGTGTTTTTTGAGAGAGTTCCCTGTGAGAACCCTTAGTTGCCAATATTCTAACAGGTGCATGGAGCTGATGACATTAAGGTTATTTAAACAGCGGCACTCCGTTCATCTTTGTCCCAAACTTGTTTGTGTCCGGTGCTCATTTCTGTCTGATTTGCAAGTTTAAAGTGGTTTTAATCCTTCATTATATTGTGGCGATGTTTTAAACATCCCACTAGCCTAATTTGTTGCCCTTCCTTCATCCTCTCATTCCTGCTGACACACACCAACAATACTATCATCATACAGAGGCAGCTAAGCTATTTCTGATTTAGGTGAGCTGGGGGAGGTCCAGAGATGTTTGTGGTCAGGGGCCTGTCACTGCTTAGCCAGGGACTGACCAGTAAGCACAAAAGGAGCCACCGCTGCCTCATGTAATTCACTACCATCTGCAAGGGCGCAACATTTCTGTCCACCTAGGGAGCTATCATAGCAAAGGCCGGCTCTGGTCGCACCACACATATTTTGTCCTTCATTATGACATCCCATGAAATTACATCACAGGTCCTTTGGTCACAGTGGCAACACAGGAAAGAGAGTGTTGGGTATATTTGATGCTTATGGCATCACAGGAAGCTTCTGTGCTCTATAAGGCCCTATAAAGTCCTCCTGGGTGTAGTTTACTGTAAGTTAAACGTCTCAGTGAGGAAACCCTTTCATTTTATATTTGGCCACAATTTTTTGTTAGTGATTCTTATTTGTAAATTAATCACATAGGTTGCACAATATAAGGTGTTATTATATTTGCAACACATCATAAGGTCTTACTGTTATAAAAAGTATATTGATGAATGTTATCTGCCTGACTTTTTAGGTTTGGCCTGCACAGTGCTTGCGCTGTGCTTGTTTGGGCTGTCCTTTACCTAATCTTCCCGTGGCTGTACACATCTCAAGCATGCTTGTTGGCTGCATATTGTTTTGTCCTCCACCCTTTACCTAATATCCCCATTTTATATTACCACCAGTTACTGCACAATATATTGCCTTCCTCAATAAGGACGCCATAACACTTTAACGGAGTTTCAGCAACTTGTATTGCACAACTGCTCACCAAGCTAAAATATACAACAAAAAAATTATTATTAATCACATATGCGCAACATGTTGCATTTGCTCATGCTTGTTTAATTTTTACCATCCTCTTTATTTGTCAGGAGGTGAAAGTTACAGTTGTATATTTTGACTAGATTTGCAGTCATTCAGAGGCCATCGCAGCTCACTCATATATCACAATACTTGGTGACTCTTCTTTCAATGGTATGGCTTGATAGCGCAGCTAGCGCCAAACAATTATGTGAGAATCACTAGGATACGTTTTTGTCTTCCCCACATGTTAGGAGCCAGGAGTACATGTTTTTATTGGGCAGACAGTGTGTGCTTCCACGACAAAAATTTGCCTGCCTTTTACAAAGCTGTGATCATTTTGTTTCTTTATTGAGCTACCTAAGGTTGAATCTTTAGGGACACACATGACATTGTAATGCTAATAAAGTGTCTTAGACAATTAGGCAATTAATTGTGTTTTTCTCTGGCTGCAGCACAGCTTGAAGGAGGATAGGCATTACCCTATGCAATTCTTTTCAAACCAGATCTATTGACATTGCCAATGCTTGTTGATAATAAGTGGTCTAAAATATTTTCTTTTTTCCAGTTAGGGAGATGGACAATGAGAGTAATTGTTTCATGCTTATAACCACAAAAACGGTAGTGAGCATTTGGCACAATGTTTTCATGCTGGTTGCACATGTCTAAATTCCGTTAAAGGACAACATCAAAATCCTGAATATGAACAAAGTGATGTCCTTGTTCCTTTTAACAAAGGATATGAGAGGTAGTTTGACAATTTCTTTTCAGAAAAGCTTCCCACAATGTATTCTGAGTGGTTTTTAGTATTCAATGTGTCATTGCCCCTTATAAAAAGACATAGCTTGTGTCTGTTTTTAGCTACGCGTTTAAAGTGCCCCAGAGAAGTTGAAGAGTCCCATAAAGCTTGTAGCTGTAATGTGTATATTGTATTATTTCCATAACTGGTACAAGGAGATCATCTAAAGTGGCGTGTTGCAAGTGCGTGCCAAACAATTTAACTAATGGAGTTATCATTTGCAAAATGCATTGCATAGTATCGGACAAGCAAAGAACATTAATTTTAGTGATGTTTGCTGCAAATTAAAGTCGCATCAAATTTCCCGGTGGGTGGAAGAATTCGGTAGATGAAAGATTTGCCTTAATAAATCACACTATGTTCTAGAAAGAACACAGTATAACTTATTTAGGAACCATTTTCCCTGGGAAGGCAGCCAAGCTAAACTCAACAAGTGTAAGTACTTTAGCATTTATTACTGATATAGGGGGTTTATTGAATGGATTCCAGATTTTTATAAAGGTGACATATGGCATAAAACAGAGAAAAAGATTTTCTTTTTAGGTAGACCCATGTTCATTCGGTGATTCTTAATCTTTCAGTAAGCCTTGATAATACATCTATACTCCAAAAAACAGCATGTCTTATCTTTCTCTACTCCAGCATCTCCAACAAACCACCTGTTAATTTTGCACACTTGATTACTAAACATCAAGACTACAGATTACTTTGTGTTTAATATTATTGATGTAATTATTATTACGGGCAGCCATGGGTTAATACAGGCACTATGCTCTATTGTCTAAAATAATTTTGTCAGCTGAATATTGCAGGGATTGAAGACAAAGAGTGTCGCATTTTGATGTGTGAGAACCCTGCACTTTGATGACACCTGGAAGGTCAGCTATTTACAGTTTGAAAAGCAGCAGACCCAGCACACAGCCTTTCTTTAACCCTCTGTTGATTATTATTTTTATTGAAACTGTCATATAGATATGCTTTGCCTATATGCTGTGTTAAATTAGCATGCGCTTATTAGAAGTTTAAACGCCATTTTACCTTTCTGCTGCTTCTGCACACGACCTTATGTACACAACCTAAACATTAATATTCCAAAAACAAATTCCTAACTAAATCATTCAAGCTCTCAACCATACTCCACTCATACTATTACAGATAAAATACAGATGGAAATGTATTGTTCACAGCAAAGCCATATGACATATGAAGAGATTCAAATTTGTTATATAGTCTTTTGATCTGTTTGGTCTTTTCAATGGCTATCAACAGTCAACAGTTGATAGCCATTGAAAAGACCAAACAGATCAAACGCTATATAACAAATTTGAATCTCTTCATATGGCTTTGCTGTGAACATTACATTTCCAGCTGTATTTTATCTGTAATAGTATGAGTGGAGTATGGTTGAGAGCTTGAATGATTTTGTTAGGAATTTGTTTTTGGAATGTTAATGTTTAGGTTTTGTACATAAGGTCTAAAAATGTGTAAAATATGTGAAATGGAAAATAATAACATGTGATAAAAGAAATACTGAATAAATCGAATGAATTAAAAATAAAATAAAAATCAAAAACATTTGGTTTGATTCCAATGTTTGTGGATAAAAAAGGTCGTTGTGTTTAATCGACTAGTACCAGCATTCTCTGTTGTTTATTAGTCAGCTGTGTCTGCACAGTGAGTGCTGAAGCCTTCAAGGATAACTCGACACAGTGGTTGTTGTGAGGTCTGATCTTTGCACCTTCCTAGACATAACATACAAGCAGCGGCAGCCAAATTCTGGGTTTAGGCACGTTTTATATTGCTTCACAAAGAGTACATTTACGCACTTGATGGTGCTTCGCATGCAGAGAGCTGGTGGAAGATGATGTGATCCCTTACCACTAGGATCTTGAGGTATGGGGCCGCCCTGCTAAAACCCAATGAGACCTTCTTAGATATAATATATTATACTAGATAGGGAGGGTGAGAATTAGGTGTTGTTTAACCCTATTAATTTAAGCATTTTAGCATGTTGTCACCTTTTGCATTCTATGGACTAGTAACTATGCTGATTACTTTGCTTCTTATAATATGTTTGCTTGTATTATCTAAGATACTGCATTTGAGAACGCTGCATTAGTAAATAAACATTTCAAATATGCAAGCGTCCTCATTTACTCCTTGTTCTGAATTGAAACGATTGTATAACGAAAGAGTGTTCATGTGTTCCACATTACCTGAGGTGTACTAAGTCCATGTTCTGGTTTGTCTAAGCATTGGGAGTTTGTAATGACCAATGAGACACTGTAGCTAGTCTGGTAGGGGATTTTGGGTACTAAGGTCAGTTTTGGCACACCCTAATTCACTAAGGTTCCAAGTCTCTAAGCACAGTTCTGTAGGAGAACGGAATCGCTGCGACATGGCGCCCAATCGTTGGTGGTCTTATTACGTGACACTTGAGTAGTACATCATTTAATTCTTAACCCCTTCACTATTGTTTCCGGTTAACGGTGGTGTCGGACAAACCTACCAATTTTTTGTGAATAGGTCTTTTCAAGCTTGAATCTTTCTAAATGGTTTCCTTGAATTACTACCCAGTTGTGCTACAAAGTTTCCTTTGTTCCTCTTTACTTTCTGTGTCACTATGGCCGCGGTGAACATTCCGCAGCATAGTCGCATTGCGGTGCGTAACCATTTGCAGCATTATAATGTTCCCGTGGATGGCATGGCCGTGATAATGGTGGTGAGTGCAGAGGTGGCTTACCCTTACGAAATCTTTTACTCGTGGGTGACCTCCCCAGCTGTGGACGGAACTTCAGGTGTGTTCCATACGTACACTCCCACTGCTGTGCCGAATGAATATACTCCTATAGGGCACAGGAATTACCTATTGATACTTGGCAGCACAGCGTTTGGTTTGATGGCGCCCTCCCCCACTCTTTGACATTTCCAACGGTTTTTATGCTTACCATTTGGAAGGTCTAAGTTCCCAATGGACCTCCTTTACTTGCGGCGGTGTGCAAAAACAATTTCGACATTTACCTATGGGCTATAAAAACAGTCCTGGGGTATTTGCTGCCCGCATAGTCTCTCTGTTGGAGAGGATCGACCCTGATGCATGCTCATATGTGGATGACATTTATCTCACAGACAACGAACTTTGGGAGCATCTGTGTCGAGTTGACCGCTTAATTTGTAGCTTTGCGGACTTTGGTTACAAATTCAACTTTGCAAAGTCGCACATTGCAGAGTATACAGTGTTGTTCCTGGGCTACGAGCTCAACAATGAAGGTCGGGGATAAGCCCCTCACTTCTTGGAAAAATGCGCACAACTGCGCGCTCCTACAACTCTGAAAAACTTACAGTTCTTGCTGGGCTTTTTGAATTTCAGAAGGACATACATTCCGGAATATGGCCAGCGTATCAAGCCTTTGTATACTTTGATACAACCTACTTTTACCAAATCATGCTTGGCTGCCTGAGCACTCAGCTATTCTGCAATCTTTGCAGGCTGATCTGCTCACTTCTAAATACTTACTGACTCGTGACAACCACACCATCCTGGTGATAAGAATCATCCCTGGGACGGTGGGTTGCACTTACCTGACTTTTAACGAAGGAGACACAGTACCTATTGCTTACAAGTCACACTTGTACACTTCGGCTGAAATGCGATTTTCCACTGTGGAGAAAGTTTTAACGGCTGTACAGATGGCGATTCTTAAGGAACGTGCTCTGTCACAGGGAAAGCGCATGTTGGTTGTTACCCCGTGTCCTGCTTTGGAGGCAGTTACGAAAGCCAGTGTACCTAATTCAAAAGCTTTGCACCCTCGGTGGATACAATGGGCTGCTTCATTGACGTCCCCGGATGTCACGTTGTTTTTGATGCCTCCCTACGGTCGCAGGAGTTTTTGCAATATGAATTTGTTCATCCTGCACCTTTGGCTATGCGTCCTTTGGAGGATTTCCATTGCATCATATACACTACTGGTTCGGCGCAGGTTGCGCATGGCTCTAAACAAACCTACGTTTCTGCATGCGCCATTGTGGTCGGTGCCATGGTGAACGAGGAGTTCAAGTCCAGAGTCGTGCACACGCAGACTATTGGGGACTGCACCGCACAATTGGCAGAAATTCGTGCTCTGATGCTTGCGTTGGAGTACGCTGATCCTAGTGTGACGACTCTAATTGTGAGTGATTCTTACAACTGTGTTCAGTCTTACAATGAAAACTTGTTCTTTTGGATTCAGAATGACTTTCATGATTCCAAAGGTAGCACAATAAAACATAAAATGATCTGGGTCCGAGTGGCTGAGCTTAAAGAGCGATTGCCACTTGCGTTTGTAATTCATACTCTCGGTCATCAGTGTGTTGGAGTTCACGCTGTTGGTAACTCGCTTGCTGATGAGGCAGCGAAATCAGCGGTATCGACATATTTAGTTGCAGCGGTTACACGGTCCAAAAGTAAGATTGATGATGTTATATTGGCTGCTATTGCGGCCACTGAGAAGGGAGGTAAATATCCTATGGGGTTACCTTCGAAATACTCATTCCACTTAAGTTCCGATAAGGTTCCTTATGTGAAAATTCCTGATGTTGGGGAGAGGTTGATTCCCAACTCAGATCGCAGAAATACATTGATCACAGCGGCCCATGAAGGTGTGGCATCTGCGCATGCGGGCATTTCAGCCACTGTATCTCAATTGCGACAGCGTTTCTGGTGGTGGGGACTGTACAAACAGACGCGCGATTATGTCCTTCAATGTGACATTTGCCAGCAGATTAAGCCTTCAACTGCTGCACGTCCACCCCAGACACAATTGTACATATCTAATAAACCACTAGGTTGTGTTTATTTAGATCACTGCACTCCTTTTTCTTCTGATACTGCATATAAGTTCATCTTAGTCGCAGTTGATTCATGCACACACTTTGTTTGGGTCTGGCCCCACCGCAACGCTGATTCACGGACTGTCATAAGAGATTTGCGTGTCTTTGTAGAGATTTTTGCCTGTGGTACCTTCCATTCGGATCAGGGTCCGGCTTTCGCCTCTAAGGTATATAAGGATGCGATGATTTCGATGGGGGTCCAAGTCAAGTTTTCGTCTCTATACAGACCTGAGGGTAATAGTGTAGTGGAACGAATGAACTGTGACTTAAAGCAATCACTGACAGCTCGAGTTATAGGCACTGGCAGGAACTGACTGGCCCATCTCATTGGCGTGCAGCGTGCTCTTAATAATCTCCCTAGGAGGTCTCTGGGTGGGCGGACCCCATACGAAATGCTCTTTGCTATCAAGATGTATGTACTGGACCTTGACGGTCTAGACTCGGTAGCTGGCGCTACCTCCTTTGACTTAGATGAACATTCCAATGTTTTACAGACTCTACAAAAGACGAGAGACAGTCTTGCAAAGGAACATTGGATGAAGCGTTGCAGATCCCGGTAGTTGCCTGGCTACCCCAAGTTGGTGAATTGGTTCGGGAGAAGATCGAGAACAAGAAAGAATTTGATCCCTCTTACCATGCTCCAGTTCCAGTGCTTGGTGTGAAGGGCACGAAAACAGTCATTTTACCACCACTTCCAGGTCGTAAGGACAACAGGTATATCTCAATTGACAATTGACAAAGAGTGGCCGATTCTTCTTAGTATGACACCGGCAGTCTCCTGTCCGTCGATTGTGAGAAATTCAGTATTGGCCACTACTTCTGAACCAGAGGTGGCCATCGAGATGCCTGCTATTTCTATCCCTTTATTGAGTACATTGCCTGGTACTCAACTTGATGAAATTGACTACACTTACCCAACTGACTTATCAATGCCTGATTTGCAAACTCGTTTGGCCACAGAATCCAGATTTTCATTTGACACTGTTTCACATGCCTCAGGAAAGCCCTCATGTTTTGCGGTTTATACAAGTTTATTTAAAAAACATTTTTTGACTTTCCCGTGGACATATATTTGGTTGGTACTTTTTTCAATTTACCTTTTTATGTCAATTGGTTTTGTGTTTTATTTTTTCCGAATCGTCAATGGACACTATGTCGAAGAGAGAACATGCATTCGACATCTAAATGGAACTTTCGCACCCCTTTCCTCATCGCATTCAGCACACAGACTGAAGAGAGACTTGGCTTTTGTTAACATCACTGCTTGGCCTGTCCTTGATGAGATTGTATGGGATGCTGTTACATTTCAAATCCATGGCCCTACTGAGGTTGTTAATGTCCCTAATGTGCTCAGAGTAAACATGGGGGATGTGGTGAAACAAAACATACGTTCTGATGATTGGGATGTTTAGGCCGTAGAGGCATTGTTTTCTAATTTGAAATATTATGCTGCCTTTGATGCTGAAGATTTGTACTTAGAATCTGCTAATTATGGGGATTTATTTTGCTTCCAACATTTTGGCAACCATTACTTACATAAGCTAATTCCAGAAGGAGTACTGTATATTATACACAGTGGGAGCATTAACCAGCTCCTTTACAAGGCAGTTCAAGTACGTTTTTGATAAAGTACACTTATTGTACTGACTTCAATCAGTCCAATCCCGGTTCATTTTATTTTAAAATGACAGAAAAGTTCATGTCCAAGGTTAGACTTACCGATACCAAGTTATTGTACTCGAAGTCCTTTCTAGACCAGCTAGCAGTTGGAGGCTACGAGTTGTGGAAGGAAACAATTGACCTTAAATCTGTTTGGGGTTCTAAAAGTTGGCAGGTACAAGGCACTGAGGCTTTGCACCGTGCATGTCTCATCCCAAATCATATGTTGTTTTTGAATTCTACCATTTGTCAAACAACAGGCTTTGGATTGGCTACTACTAAAAGAATAAACACTCCTTCCATCCCCGATTTAGAAGAATATTCTGGTTGGAGTATTATTACACAAGTTTCCATTAGGGAATTGCAAACTCTTTTGCAAAATTCGTCCTTTAACATATCCAGTTTGGATCCGAAAGGTTGGCTAATGTGGCACAGAGGTGCTGATTCATGCCAATGTCGTTTTCTGGGTTTAGCTGATACCTTTACACAAGTCAGGACTGATCCCCGTTTTGAGACTGACCATTCTGTCACCACTTATTCAGTAGGCAAATTATGTCAGAATTGGCTCAAACATTCTACCTTGGCATCAGTTAAACTGCATCTATCTAAGTTGACTGATGATGTTGATTTAAATGAATTCATAAAAGGTCCGGCTAGTGGTAGATCGAAAAGATCGATATATGCGATTTATAATGAAATCTGGAAAACATCACAGATTGAGGCAGCTACCCGCCTTAGAGCTATTGATCAAGCTAACTTAGAAAAAGGGATTGCAGTTGTAGATAACAGCATTAACACGCTTTCTTCTCGCATTTACACATTGGATAATATTGTGTCATCTGTTGTTGAAATTATGCAAGATGAGGTGTCTGTATTGTACCATGGTCAAAATCAATTGCGTTCCATTATGCGGTTTGCATGGACCCTGCAGACATTTAAGGCCGGAAAAGTGCCTTGGAATTACATGAATGTCTCCTCCCTCTTTGCCCCTTTTAATTTAACTGACAAGCAGCGTTTGCTTTCAATGAGAGATGCATCTTTTTCCATGTTACAAATTGAAATATTGGAGTCTTTACCGTTCTCTGTGGCAGAGGCCACTGCTGCATCGTGGCACATCCACGGGTTAATTACTTTACCATTTGCTTTATTTAAATTTACAAATTGTATGAAATACTTTGCCTTTGGTAGATACAAGCCCCTTGGTAGTTCATATCTCCATGAAGCCTGGTAGCTTCCTTTTACATACAGATGCCTTAGAGAGGGGAGGGAGGTTTATCTCAAGGGTGAAGAGTGCACTGAAACGCCAGATCACTCATGAATGTGTAGACATATCCAATTACACCGCTCTTGCAAACCAAGAACGTCTTAATTTAGCCTGTGTTTTGAAAGGTACTTCCGTTCCCGCAATCGTCCCCACATTCTCGTTACTGGCAAACGGCAGCTATTTACTTTTAAATAATGAAGATTGTTGTGGGTAAATAAAAGGCATCGCTTATGTGGTTACAGTCAGTGAACGTGTGGTGTACTGTAAAAATGTTTTGTATCCACCCCCCGCATGGGAAATCGGATGTTTCCATCTGGCCGAAAATTCCAACCTTGAAGGCAGAGTTCAATGGAATAAGAGCCCTATTGTCACAAAAAGAAGTTGCCCTGACTTCAGCTTGTGAAACATTTGTCCTTCACGTTGCCAACACCCGCACAGAGGTGCAAGCTTTATTAAATACTGACCTACCATTGCATTTCAATGAACTGATTCATACAATCTTTAACGCGTCCTCCACATCGGGCCTCGCACATTTTTTAAAAATAGTTAGCAGCGGTCTTGTAACTTCATTTGAAAAGATATTTGGAGTCATTCCTGCTTTCTTCGATTCCATCTTTTCCAGCCTATTTGGTTGATTCCCCGTTATTCTGGCACTGGCTGCAGGCATTCTGGTGCTATTTTGTTTTATTAAAAATGGATGCCCGTCCTGTGTTTCAAGACGAGCAGTTGCGACTGGTACTGTTTCGCAACAGGATGCTTGAATACTATGGCACGCTGCTGCTCGCAACCTTAAGCGCAGCGTATGGATTATCATTTCGATTTTCCTATTTTACATGTGTCCAGCCTGTCTTTCATTGCCTAAGCTGCGATTTCGACTGGGCCCTGGATTTGTGTCTCTGCAAGATGGTTTCTCCTGACGTGGATTTTAATCATCTCATGAGTCCCTTAGTTGCTCATGAGTTGCTTTGTTCCGACGACGGGATTATGGCCTTGGCAGCGATGCATGGAGTACTGGGTCGTTGGAATATATTTGCAGCGGCGTAAGAATTCTTGGCACACAGCTTCATTGAGAACCCACCGAGTTGTCCTCTGATGGTGCTAGAGGTTCCGGTAATTGAAGAGCATGAAGGTTCTTTCCCGCTATTGAATTGGATGGCTGAATTATTTTCGGATGATAACAGTGACTTCCTTTTGGAAGCGGTTGCTGCTTATTTTGCATATTCAGTCCTGGGCTAAGACCTCTGGAGGCCTTTGTTGACATTGAACTTTTTTCGATATATATATTTTTGAAACTATGCATACATTTTCTTGCCCCAGACCTATTGACTTTGCTCAAATTGAACGCTAACTTGTCAAGATGGTGAGATTTTGTTTTTTTGGGTGACGAAAATATTTTTTCTCACTTCCTCAAATTTGAACTGGCTATCGTTCTTGAACTCTGCATTTCAAAATGAGCCCCTTATCTTATAATGTCTTATCCGTGCTCGGATCGTGGGGGGATGTCATATAGATACACTTTGCCTATATGCTGTGTTAAGTTAGCATCAGCTCATTAGAAGTTTAAACGCCATTTTACCTTTCTGCTGCTTCTGCACACGACGCATAACTGTTGTTTTAGCTTTGAGCCTAGTAGAGCGTTTTGATTCACACGAGAATAATATGTTATTACTCTGATATCAGCTTTGCTTAGTGAGCTGTGTCTGCACAGTGAATGCTGAAGCCTTCAAGGATAACTCAACATACCATACATGCAGCAGCCGCCAAATTCTGGGTTTAGGCACGTTTTATATTGCTTCACAAAGAGCACACTTACACACTTAATGGTGCTTCGCATGCAGAGAGCTGGTGGAAGATGATGTGATCCCTTACCACTAGGATCTTGAGGTACGGGGCCGCCCTGCTAAAACTCAATGAGACCTTCTTAGATATAATATAATATACTATATAGGGAGGGTGAGAATTAGGTGTTGTTTAACCCTATTCATTTCAGCATTTTAGCATGTTGTCACCTTTTGCATTCTATGGACTAGTAACTATGCTGATTACTTTTCTTCTTATAATAAGTTTGCTTGTATTATCTAAGAAACTACGTTTGAGAACACTGCATTAGGAAATAAACATTTCAAATATGCAAGCGTCCTCATTTACTCCTTGTTCGGAATTAAAACGATTGTATAACGAAAGAGTGTTCATGTGTTCCATGTTACCTGAGGTGTACTAAGTCCATGTTTTGGTTTGTCTAAGCATTGGGAGTTATTAATGACCAATGAGACACTGTAGCTAGTCTGGTAGGGGATTTTGGGTACTCTATGCACAGTTCTGTGGGAGAACGGAATCCCTGCGTCAAAACGTCACTGTTATGTACTAACTTTATCTAAATTCAAGTGTCACGATACTGTGACTGGATGCGATATAGCAAAGTGGGAGGGATTCCCCTTCTAGGCAACAGTCACCATGACATGAAACAATTTGCTAATTTGAAGGCCAACAAACAGACTAAATTCTTTGACTTTCAGTGACTCATCGATTAGCATCAACAGAGCAAGTATATTGTCAATATGTTGCCGCTTCCTCTGAAGACTGTGTCAATGGAATGACCTGTTTTGATTGAGCCCAGAATTCTAGGTCCTTTAGTCAAATTTGGCATATTGCTTGGATTCCACATAAAGCAATGCAATCATTTGGTAATCTGATGCTTGCATAGCATCAAGGTTTTAGGTCTTGGCTAGACAGTGCATGCACTGTCTAGAAGAGACGTGTAGTGTTCAATCTGTGGGCTTCAACCTGCCCATAAGTTTTCCATTTGCTTGCTCCATCGTCACTCTGAAATTTGTTGTCCCCATTTGTCCATGACATGAATACGTAAATAACCAAACAAGAGTCCCTCAAATGAGACTAAAACTGAAATTAAAAAGCAACGACACCAACCTTGTCGTGGAAGGTAAAAGTTTTTATTTTTAATTACCCTCACCCACTAGGGTTACCCTTGGGTGGCATGCTTCATCATAGGGTTCATCTCTAACCTGCTACGGAATGGGACGGGCTAGGACCAGTGGATACGCAAGAGCATTCATTTTGTGATGTTCCTATACACCTAAGCTGGTTGGGATGGTATTGGAATGGGTTCTTTCATTCTTAAAAAGGATAAAAATACCTAACTGGTGGGAAAAGGTTTCATTTATTCACTTCCCTAGCTGATTTGATTAAAAAATTGGGATGTTGTGAAACTACTAGGGTATATGTCCCTCCATTTCCCTGGTCAACTAGTTTCAAGCTCTACCGCAATACTTTTCTTCAGGACCTAAAGGGGTTGCTGCTCCCACTCCTATAGCAGTTGATCTCTAAGTAAATAGAAAATAAAGAATTGAAATGAAGGGAAAGAAATACAGCACCAAATATGTCTGTTCTCAAGTTTAATAATCACTATACCGGTTGGGAAGACAAAAAAAGAGTCATTAAAAATATGAACTGCCCATAAGCCTTATACAAGATTTTTTCTCTATGCATTCTAATAGTGATTGAGCTATATATTTCTCAAAAACCTGTGAGCACACTGTGGAAACCATACCTAACTAGGAGACATTACATATGTGAAAGCGACCGTCTTCAGGCCTCATGAGTCCAAATCGGGGAAGAAGGGACGCCTGAGGTCAGAACTTCATCAAGGCTACTCCCTCACTGGGAAAAAAGGGCCAGTTCACCTATGGCTCCAGAGATACCAGAGGGGTGTGGCAGGTTGCTGTTTATACGCAGGCACAAAACTGTCGTCAGTGTCCTTGTGGTGGTAGCGGTGTTAGACTGCTAACCTGCTATTGGAGTGTCATACTCCCATTTTAACCGAGGTGTGCTCAGAGAAACTGGCTGTCTAATACTAATTGCATATTTAGTGTCCATTAAACAGAAAGGAATACACTGAAAAAGGGTAAAGGACACATAAACCAAAAGGAAATAGTACAAAACTAATAGTAAAGAGGCGGCTCAGTACTTTGTAGAAAGGGTAAAAGATGTTGGTCCACAGCTGAGGTGTGCTTGTATCTGTGGGCTGTGTCCATTACAAGGTAATAGCTCATCTTTTGCTGACAAGGAGTGAAGAACAAGAGGCAGGAATTTTATGGATTGGACACACCGTTTTCATATTGGATCCTGACTAAACTGGCAAGAAAGGGACATGTGCCATTAAGAGAGACTTGTGAAAACAGAGGCACATGAAATGTAACAAACAAACTCGTCCATGGTGAGAAGCTGTGTTGGTGCTGTTTCCCTGTTCCACCCTTTGTTATATAGTCCGATATTCATTGTTGTCCTCCTCGTGATTTCTCCCGGAGTTTCGTGACTGGCTGTTCGTCTTCCCCCCGTGCCCTCTCCACCCAGTCTTGATGTACAGAAGGTGGACTGAACTCGGAATCCTATAGAGGAAACCCGAAATCTTCATCACAGCCGTGAGGGGAACGGCTAACGGGAACTACAGTGCCCAGCAGCCTGAGTGCTGACGCCGCCCTCACGCACTGTCCCGCACCAGGAGGCGCATTAAAGGCACTATCGGGCTCCCGCAGCGCGGGACGCCTTGAATTTTCATCACAGCCGTGAGGGGAACGGCCAAAAGTAACTACAGCGATTGCCCAGCAGCCCAAGAGCTGATGCCCCCAGTCACCCAGTGTCCCGCGCCCGGAGATGCATTACTTGCAACAGCGGACTCCCGCAGCACTGGAGGCCCAGAATCTTCATCACAGCCGTGAGGAGAACATCCAACAGGAACTACAGTGCCCAGCAGCCAGAGAGTTGACGCTGCCAGACACGCTGCCTCCTGCTCCCAGGAACGCGTTAAAGGCACCAGCAGGCTACTGCAGCGCAGGAAGCCCGGAATCTTCATTAGAGCCGTGAGGGGAAGGGCCAACAGGAACTACAGTGCCCAGCAGCCCGAGAGCTGACGGCACCAGTCACGCAGCGTCCCCTACCCAGAGGGGCGTTAAAGGCACCAGCCTCCTACCGCAGCGCGGGAGGCCCGGAATCTTCATCACAACCATGAGGGAAACTGCCAACAGGAACTACAGCGCCCAGCAGCCCGAGACCTGACGCCGCCAGTCACGAAGCATCCAGCGGCCATAGGCACGTTAAAGGCACCAGCCGGCTCCCACAGAGCGGGAGGCCCAGAATCTTCATCACAGCCATGAGGGAACCGGCCAACAGGAACTTCAGTGCCCAGCAGCCCGAGAGCTGACGCCACCAGTCACACAGTGTCCCGCGCCGAGAGGCGCGTTAAAGGCACCAGCAAGCTCCCGGAGCGCAGGACCTGGGCATGCTTGCCTGGTCCGAGCCCGGGCAAACCCTGGGCCAAGGCCGGGCCTGTCTGCGTCTGTCAGCAACCGGAGGAGGCCGGGCTGGGCCAAACCCCTTGGCTGTTTTTATCCGGATCCCTCCATACTGGAAAATTGGATGGAAAAACCAGGCAACAAAGCAAGGTACTTTGAAATTACCCCATTAGCCCTGATTATCAAAGTATTTTATTGCGATCCTATACAGGGGTATACTAGGGCTTTGGGCTCAATCGCTGCAAATGGGCAAAAAGAAAACACCCGCTTCACAAGGGGGGACTTCGGGTTTTGTATGTCTGGTACAGTTGATTCCTTTTTTCAACTAAAGCCGCAAACGCAATTACGCAGAGACAGCCCTGACAGAGAGAAGACTATCATTGGAGGCAAGAAAATGTTCTCAGAATTATACAACAGGCGAAGATGGGGCACAAGTAAAACCAGCAGCAATTGTGGGCCTTTTAGAAGGTTCATCAAATGCCGTTGCTTCCGCATCTTCATGTCAAATGCCGACCCCTCATGAACCCGACAGGTCACTTAATACTTTGGTTGCTAAAATAGGTAATGATGTGACCTCAGGCTTACCCCCACCTAAGAGAAAACAAACTGTTGGTTAAAAGTCTTCGAGGAAGTCCCCATGGACACAAACACCAACACAATCTGGTTTGAATTTAGAACAGTTATTGGATGCTTTATTTACAAAGCTGGAGTCAATGTCATAGGCTCTTTTAGCCCCAATAATGCTAAAGTTGGAAAAAGTTGAGAAATGATTTCATGACTCGATCACCAATTGTAATAAATGTGACATGCTACTTGTGCCAAAACTGACAGGGGAAGGGGTGGTGACTCCATCTTGGAATATGAACCAAATACCATCTGGCCCGTATTTAAATGTCCTATGGACTGAGGAAACGCCCAGTAGAACCAGTCAGTCAAATGTGAACGAGTTAATGGGATCTGTAGACCTCTAAACTCTGAGAGGGTCCACCTCTCTACACGTATCCAACCCAATCATGTTATACCTAAGGTCATGAACCAAAGTATACTTGATCTGCCCCTGCATCTGTCCCCTTAGAAGAAGTCCTATTGGACGTCTATGCTCTCTCTCAAGAAGCCAGTGAAACTACACAGGACTTAATACATAAAGTTACTCATTGGTTTACTAAAAGAGTTATATATGGCCCGAGTATATCATCTAACATCATTATGGCCAGAAGAGTGGGGTGGATAGGCCACCAAACAAAAAAGACCGGTGTAGGAGACTGCATATTGTCAACATTCAAAATCTTTAGAAAGCTAAATTGTTAACAGGCTGTGCATACAAGAGTAGCTCAAACTCTTTTATTACAGTAGTATTGCTACAACATTTTTACCCCCCAGCCAGCGCATATGCCCTATGCAATGGCAATGGCAGAAACCTCTAAAACCAGGTAGGGTTGTCAATTAAATCTGATGTGTAGAAATGAGGCTGACTTCCGCCCCAAACCAATTTGCACAGCAAAAAAGCGCCTACATGGCTGATTTGTTCCACAATTGTTCCATCATTAAATCCTTCTTTTCAAATTACTCCAAAATGTCACTGATATTTTTTCAATTGTTTATCCAATGCTCTACATGCAGGGTTCATGTGACGTTTTCCAATTTTTCTCATGTAAAAACGGTGCCCATCCAAGCCTCTTGCTTATACACGACAAATTTTTTTAATCAGAAGGTAGGGAGGAGGAATAGGTGTCTAGTCTGTTCCCCAGGGTAGATACTTTTATCAAACGTGGACTAAGACACTTGTAACTACGTTACACATAGTTGTATAGATAACCCTAATAAACGCGATGTTTGTGTTGTGCGGTTTATCTTGGTTCTCCGCCCCACATAGACGTTGTGGCATTTATCATTGGGTGATCTATTGTGATACATGCCAGCCTCAAGCCTGAGGTCAACTCTGGAGTAGCGTAGTAGTGTCCAGAGAAAGGTGTCGCCACATAGGAAGGTTAGTTTAAAAGACACACCTACATCCAAAACCACTTTATTCTAAAACGTATGTGGTCTGTTATTAAAAAGCAACATTCGGGTATACAGATGGATCAAGCAACTGGATCCTTGCATATCACTTGGAACAAACTGTCAACATGTTTCTGCTCCCTTTGGCCCAGCCGGGTCTGTGGAGCATTCATCAGGACAAAAACAGATTGCCTTGCCTGTAATTTGACTACTACCAGCAAAACGTTACAACTGACAGAGACATTACTCTGGACCCAGAGACAACATACTACATGTAACTCGACACATGTTATCTACATGATTACATGTCCTTGTAAAAAACAATATATCGGAATGACTTGCAGGAAGGTGAAGCTAAGAATCGGAGAACATAAGAGTAATATAAGACTAAAGAAGAACAATACAAAACTCTGCACACACTTTGTTGAAACAGGCCACAAAGCAGAGGATTTAAAATGGACTGTAATTGAAATGTTGAAGGACAAGACAAGGAATGCAGAAAAAACCCTTTACGAAAAAAAACAGTAATGGGTCAATAGACTTAAAACCCACTAAAGGGGACTCAATGATAATGTTCAGTGGCACCACTTTGCATAAAATACAAAATCATACATAAACTTTGCACATTACAAACGAACAATTTAAGACTTCGTATTTCACATCACCAACGAAAGTCAGTTTTTGATGCTTACTCACAAGTCAACTTTTTTGTGTCCGTTATCTATCACTATAAAACTGTGAATACAAATACTCTACTCTGACGGCACTTCCGCGTCCGGGGGCAGCGCCAGCACCAGACACGGAACACGCCTTCCTTAGCGGGTGAGGTAGATGCGCCGCTACTACAAGATCATTTTTTAGCCGCCTGAACACCTTGGGGGAACAACCACGTAACGGTAACAATCTAAAACCGTCCCCCTTTTCTGTCCACAGCCTGGGACCCACATGTCCGTTCCCCCGAGGACACGAAATTCGTTGTTCTTAAGGTAATATTTGCGTGATTTTTACTATATGTATATGTGTGGCAGACAGGCATTACCGTGCAAGGGTATTTAAAACTATGATGCACAACAAGAGTGAACTTGCACGCATTACTCACGGTCGTTAACGAATACCAACGCTGTCGAACTAGTACTTTGTTAAGTGGGCCCTGAAACTACACACAATAGACGCAGAAACAAAAACCAACACTGTTTTTTGTCTTGTCAATACGAGGTCGACTGATTCTCACGATTAACTTCCCCACTGCAATTCGCCAACAAATCCCCCACATTTGCTAATACTGTTTGAAGAATTCAGATAAGCAAAATATGCCCGCACAAATAACTAAGATAACAGTGCGATATAATCAATACTGAACATGCTAAGGTACATAAGCCACAGCTTAATAAAAATACAATGAGTTTAATTGTGATCTCTTTTTCAGGTCAATTGAGCCTTCAATACAAACCGCAGTGGGTGCAATTACAACCCCTGGTATACTGCACAAAGGGTGTGAGTATCTTTTTTAAATCTGTTTTTGTCCTGACGAATGCTCCACAGACCCGGCTGGGCCAAAGGGAGCAGAAACATGTTGACAGTTTGTTCCAAGTGATATGCAAGGATCCAGTTGCTTGATCCATCTGTATACCCGAATGTTGCTTTTTAATAACAGACCACATCCGTTTTAGAATAAAGTGGTTTTGGATGAAGGTGTGTCTTTTAAACTAACCTTCCTATGTGGCGGCACCTTTCTCTGGACACTACTACGCTACTCCAGAGTTGACCTCAGGCTTGAGGCTGGCATGTAGCACAATAGATCACCCAATGATAAATGCCACAACGTCTATGTGGGGCGGAGAACCAAGATAAACCGCACAACACAAACATAGCGTTCATGAGGGTTATCTATACAACTAAGTGTCTTAGTCCACGTTTGATAAAAGTATACAGGACAAATGCCAAGGTTCGTTGCAAGCAGTGTTTATTTCTAACCCAATGCATTTCGGGCGGAATATTTCTAACCCAATGCATTTCGGGCGAAATACACCCTTCGTCGGGGACACTGTAAAATATTAATTTTAGAGTAATTTGAAAAGAAGGATTTAATGATGGAACAATTGTGGAACAAATCAGCCATGTAGGCGCTTTTTTGCTGTGCAAATTGGTTTGGGGCGGAATTTCGCCTCATTTCTACACATCAGAATGAATAAAATAAGTGCCACCAGGGCAAGGCACTTCACCAAGCTGCACGCACTCTCACAACATGATTGGATAAGTTTGGAAAAGTTAAAAATAATGGTGTGAATCCCGACTCCTTTTGCTGAGGGTTGTCATTTAAACCAACATAGATAATAACTTATAAATAAGTAACTGTTTTCAGCCCCTAGCCAGTCTCCAGAATCTGGATGAAAATGACTGACTAGAGCTAGAAGACAAATCGTGTCAGGGTACATCCCCAGCAAATATGCCCCAAAAGAACCATATATCATCAGTTCTGGACCATGTTGATATAATTAATAAATCCCCTGGAACTCCTCCTATCTTAATTCCCATTATGGCTGTCCATGAAAAGTTCCTGTCGTGGAACATAGCAGGAAAAAGGTCTAAAAGAGGAAACTCACGCTGGGAACATTTTCTCTCTATGTATCACATTATTGCCCTCCAAGAAAATTAGGAAGCAAATAATTGTTTTTTATTTACTTGGTTTCATCTCGTTTCATAAACAAGCTATTCCTTCGAACATGTGCAGTGCTAAAGGGGGTTTGCTCCTAATGTTTTCACTGAAGCTTTCTTACAGGACACGTCTGGTTGAATGTAAATCACAAAATATTTTGGCAGTAGAACTGTCTTTTAAGAACCGTGCCATTGTGTTAGTGGTGAATTTTTATAATTCTTTTTCCAGAGGACATGAGTTAGAACATTTGCAAGACTTAACCCCTTCAGTGCTGCGCGAATTTCGCTGCAGTGCTGAAGGGTCATAAATCACATTGACTCATGACGGAAATGTTCCGTCATCAGCACCGGAGCACCGACGCTGATGACGGAACCGTTCCGTCATGAGCATGGAAGGGGTTAAAGGAGTTTTTGGAATATTATGAATATTTTACTATGATGTAATAATGTTATGGGATTTTAACATCCACCAATGTTATTTAAACTGTTTCACAAGCCAGGACCAGGGGGGGTTCCTTTACTCATTCACTCACTTTGAGCATACACCTTCAGGTAGTTTGCTTGAAGGCATTCTTTTTAATCAAAATGTATGTTGCCTTCAGCAAACAGATAGTTTGACGCCAATACCCACCTATGTGGGGAATGGAAGGTCAAGTACCATTAATTATATTCTACTGTCTGCTCCATTAGTTTTGTTTACTGAGGATTTAATTGTTACCTGGTCGGGTTTTAGTGACCATAACCCCTTTACTGTTGCTATATAACTTCCGGTTATTGAAACTGAAGCTCCTATCATTGTCTAACAAATAAAGATATTAGCACCAAACATCAGGCACGCAGGCTAAAGTGGGAAACAGTAGTCCCATTTAACTTTTTGAGTAATTTGTATACAGTTTGTGCCCCTGAAATTGAGTCCTGCTTAGATCCCACTATACAAGGTAGTTCTATCTTACCACCCTTCGGGAAACTTACAAAACAAATACAATCTGACCTCACAGTTGTGGGCGGGATCAGATGCCCGCAGGCCATAAGTTAGTTTAATGGTACATGTTCAGTGACCCACACGGAGCTCATACAGGCCCTAAAAACCATCCCTAGAGACGAAGTAAAAGTTAGGAATAAAAGAAAGGCCTATAAGCTAGCAGTTCATAATAGGAAAAAACAGTTAAGGGAACAGGGATTGGATGCCTTAGAACAAGCTAGTGTGTTGAAAGATAGTTCAAATTTTTGGTCAGTAGGTATTAGTCCTTTCCTTGCCGAAACTCAGAACTCTAACAGTGACTGCCTAATCCCAGCCGACAAATGGATATCGCATTTTGGCAATAGGCAAACTTAGGAGATTCTAAAGAGTATTTAGAAGATGGGCAAACTAGTATGCCACTCCACTTTAGTGTAGAGGATGTCCAAAAAGCAATCAAATCTACATCTTGTGGAAAGGCCCCAGGGCCCGACGGGGTCCCGACAGATCTATAAAAAGCTGATCCTAATGTTTGAGCTTGTATTTTGACACATGTTTTTAATGCTGCATGTTTACATGGATACCCAGTATCCTGGGGAAAGCATTTATTGGTCCCATTTTCAAAAAGGGCAAGAGGGATGAGCCTACATGCTATAGTGTAGCAGGGATTCTGCTCATACACAGAACTGTGCATTGAGACTTGGAACCTCAGTGAATTAGGGTGTGCCAAAACTCACCTTAGTAGCCAAAATCCCCTACCAGACTAGCAATCAGTGTCTCATTGCTTCTTCCATACCACCAATGATTAGACAACCCAGAACATGGAACTTAGAATACCTCAGGCAATGTGGAACACATGATCACTCTTTCGTTATGCTCTCATACCAGTCCAAAATGGGGAGTAAATGAAGACACGTACAAGTTTGAAATATTTATTTCTAATGCCGTGTTCTCAGGCGCAGTATCTTAGCTAATACAAGCAGACATATTATAAGCAACAAGATTATCAGCATAATTACTATTCCATAAAATACAAAGGGAGAAAGCATGTTAAAAATGCTAAACGGAGAGAGGCTAGATTACAGCTAGATCTCACCCTCCCTTGCTATTAGATTATTTAATATCTATAGAAGGTCTCTTGGAATTACAAGAGCGGCCCCATACCTCTGGTCCTAGTAGAAAGGGATCACATCATTTTCTACACCAGCTCTCTGCATGCGACTGTTCTCCAAAGTGTATTAGCATGCCTGCACAATGTATTATTAAACGCGCCAACATCAGAGGTGGCCGCAGCTGCAAATATGTTATGTCTAGAACGTGCGCTGATCAGTCCGAACAACAACCACTGTGTTGAAATAACCTTTAAGCATGGGCTGAAAATACGTTCCGCTCGCGGAATTTGCGGATTTTTCGCGATTTCGCGATCTGCGAATCTCGCGAAATCACGGTAAAATCCGCGAATCAGCGGGGACGAATTTTAAGCCAAGCACTTACAGGGTTACAGCAGCAGGTGCAAAAGTTGAAGCTAATTTTTTGTACCCTTTTACAAAAGGATTACAAAGAAATTAACTTCAACTTGGGCACCTGCTGCTGTAAGCCTGTAAGTGCTTCCTGGCGCCTCGCTGCCTACTTGCAACTATTCTCTGACCCTGCTCTGACCCTTGAAGCAGGGTCAGAGAATAGTTACAAGTAGGCAATGATGCGCCTGTCACGAAAATTAAACCTCAACAGGAAGCACTGACAGATATAAAAACAAGCATTTGCAATGCAATAGGTCTCGCATTAGGAAAGTTTGAGCTATTGGTCTTCTAAATGACAATTTTTTTTATTTATATGTTGGTTTTGAATATAGCTAAATTAATAGCTTTGTCATTTACAATGCCAATAGTTATAACTTTCGCAAATGTGACAGCTATTGCATTTGTAATGCACCATGTTTTGTTTTACGTGACTTAGCTGTATTGATATTACAAATTACAATGGCTTTTAATTTTTTTAAATAATTAATACTTAAATAAAAGTGATTTTAATTTATAATGGCATTAGCTTAAACTTTTCTAAATAACTTTTGTGAAGATTCTGTTCAGTGTATTTTATTGTGACGAAAATACAAGAACAGAAGTGAAATATTAACATCTTTTTGTGACATTTATAATAAAATTTGAAACATTGAGAGAACATATTTGAACCAGTTGTTGTTGAATGGTTGCGCAGATTGATGCTGGGGTGGTGCTGAGTGGTGCTGTGGTGGTGCTGAGTGGTGCTGTGGTGATGCTGAGTGGTGCTGTGGTGGTGCTGAGTGATACTGGGATGGTGCTGAGTGATGCTGGGGTGGTGCTGAGTGGTGCTGTGGTGGTGCTGAGTGATGCTGTGGTGGTGCTGAGTGGTGCTGTGGTGGTGCTGAGTGATAATGTTGTGGTGCTGAGTGATGCTGTGGTGGTGCTGAGTGATGCTGTGGTGGCGCTGGAGGGTGCTGTGGTGCCGCTGATTGGTGCTGTGGTGCCGCTGATTGGTGCTGTGGTGGTGCTGAGTGATGCTGTGGTGGTGCTGAGTGATGCTGAGTGATGCTGTGGTGGTGCTGAGTGGTGCTGTGGTGGTGCTGAGTGATAATGTGGTGATGCAGAGGGTAGAAAGGCACAAAAAGCAGTCTCTCAAAGGGCAGAAGGGCAGAAGGGCAGAAAAACAAGGGAAAAACAAGTCTAACTGAGGGTAGAAGGGCACAAAAAACAGTCTAACAGAGGACAGAAGGGCAGAAAAACAAGGGAAAAACGAGTCTAACAGAAGGCAGAAGGGCACAAAAAATGAGTCTAACAGAGGGCAGAAGGACACAAAAACAAGGGAATAACAGAGGGCAGAAGGGCACAGAAAACGAGTCTAACAGAGGGCAGAAGGGCACAAAAACAAGGGAATAACAGAGGGCAGAAGGGCACAAAAAACGAGTCTAACAGAGGGCAGAAGGGCAGAAAAACAAGGGAAAAATAAGTCTAACAGAGGGCAGAAGGGCACAAAAAACGAGTCTAACAGAGGGCAGAAGGGCAGAAAAACAAGTCTAACAGAGGGCAGAAGGGCACAAAAAACGAGTCTAACAGAGGGCAGAATGAATCCCGCCCTGCCTGTTTGTCCACGAAGATGCCACCTTTTTGTGCAATACTTCTACTCAACTGGAGAACTTTCTACTGTCTAATCAGTAAGTGCTCCCTCTTTGGCTAAATGTATAGGGGCAGATTTACAATAACTGGCGCATCCCCAGGGATGCGCCAGTTATTGTGCGCCGCAGCACCGCCACCCATTGTAAATGCGGCGCACCATGTGGCAAAAACGGCACAGATGCGTCACGCATCTGTGCCGTAAAAGCAGCGCATTGCTGGATCTACGTCGCGCTTGCGACGCAGCTCCAGCAATGCTCTGGGGGGGGCCCTCTCCCCAATGCTGCATCAAGCCTTGCGCCTGCTTCAAGCAGGCGCAGGGTTTTGATGCAGCATTGGCCTAAAAGTGACGTAGATTTCACTCAGCCACTTTCAGGAGGCGTTCCTGCGCAGGAACGCCCTCCCCTGCGCCGGAACGCCTCCTGATGGCGCAGGGCTTTACAACGTGATGCATCTCTCAGATGCACCACGTTGTTAATACCCAGCACCATGGCGCATCTTTTGTGCTGCCGCTGCGTCACAAAAGGTCTCGGTAGAGGGTGGCAGTGTTGAACCAGAGGGTGGCAGTGATGAACTAGAGGGTGACAGTGATGAACCAGAGGGTGGCAGGGGTGAACCAGAGGGTGGCAGTGCTGAACCAGAGGGTGACAGTGGTTAAACAGAGGGTGGCAGTGGTGAACCAGAGGTGGTGTGATGAACCAGAGGGTGACAGTGCTGAACCAGAGGGTGGCAGGGGTGAACCAGAGAGTGGCAGTGCTGAACCAGAGGGTGGCAGTGGTGAACCAGAGGGTAGCAGCGGTGAACCAGAGGGTGGCAGGGGTGAACCAGAGGGTGGCAGTGGTAAACCAGATGGTGGCAGTGATGAACCAGAGGGTGGCAGTGGTGAACCAGAGGGTGCTGTGCCCATACACGACCACATGGGTAACTTCGCCATGCAAGAGGCACGCGAACACGCAAAAATCCCCGCGAACACGCAAAAAACCCCGCGAACACGCAAAAAAACAAAAATTCACAAATTCGCACGAATTCGCGGATTTTGCGTATTGCGAATTCGATTTCGCGCAAATTTGCGGAACGCGAATTCGCAAATTTCGCCCATACTTAATAACCTTGAAGGCCTCGGCACTCACTGTTCAGACAAAGCTTACCAAGCAAGGCTGCTACTATAGGAAAACATATTATTCTCTTGTGAAGCAAAACAGTCTGCTAGACTCTAAACATTTATAATAATGTGTGCCGTGTGCAAAGACAGCAGAAAGGCGTTTAATAAGCTCATGCTAACTTAACACAGTGTAAAGGCCACACCCCTCTCCATGACACCCTCCCTTGATCCGAGCACGGATAAGACAAAGGGCAAATTTGGAAAGCGGAGTTCAAGAACGACAGTCAGAACCAAGTTCAAATTGACACAGGGAAAAAACGAGAACAGAAATCTACATAATTTGAATGTATTTCAAATCCAATAATTCTAGCCATAGACATAGTGTATTCAATAGGTCTGGGCAGAAAAAAATGAAGCAGAGTGAAAAAAATATAAAAAACATCCGATGTCCAACTCGTAACCTCGGTCATGAAAGAGAGAGAAGCGATGACACATCTCAATCCAACAATGTATTTGCAAAATATGTAGCAACAGCCTCCAATAGGAAGTCACTGTCCTCATCTGAAAACATGTCAGCCATCCAATTCAACAAAGGGAAAGAACATATATGTTCTTCAATTACCGGAGCCTCTAGCAACATCAGAGGGCAACTTGGTGTTTCTTCAATGAAGCTGCGTGCCAAGTAATTTTGCGCTAATGCCAAAACTTTCCAACGTCCCAGGACTCCATGCAATGCTGCAAAGGCCATAATGCCTCCACCAGAACAAAGCATTTCATGAGCAACTAAGGGACTCATAAGCTGATCATAATCCCCATTGGGAGACACCGTATTGCAGAGACACAAATCCAGGGCCCAGTGGAAACCGCAACTCAGGCAATGAAAGACAGGCTGGACGCATGTAAAGTAGGAAAATCGAAATGATAATACATAAGCCGCACTCAATGTAGCAAGAGGCATCGCTCCATAATACTCAAGCATTCGGTTGTGGAGCAGTGACAGTCGCGACAGATCTTCTCGCAACACAGGACGTGCACCATTTTGAAATAAACAAAACAGCAGAAGTACGCCTGCAGCCAGAGCCAGCATTAAGGGAAATCCACCAAACAGGCTGGAAAAAAATCAAACGAAAAAATGCCAGGAAGACACCAAATATGGTTTGAAAAGAAGTCACAAGGCCACTGCTTATAACTTTAAAAAAGTGAGCCAGCCCCATGGTAGAGAATACATTAAAGATAGTGTGAATTAACTCCCCGAAGTGCAAGGGCAAATCTGTATTTAATAAAGAATGCACATCTGTGCGGGTATTTGCCACGTGAAGGACAAATGTTTCACGAGCAGATGTGAGGGCAACTTCCTTCTGGGACAATAGAGCTCTTATGCGACTCACTTTGTTGAACTCTGCTTTCAAGGTCGGAATCGTCGGCCAGATGGAAACATCAAGCTTCCTTTGCAGAGGAGGGAACATTACATTTTTACAGCAAACCACACGCTCACTGACATAACCACGTAAGGAATTCCCGCTACCATCCCACAACAATCCCCATTATTTAAAAGTGAATAACTCCCGTTAGCCAGTAATGTGAATGTTGGTGTGATAGCAGGTGCGGGTGTACCTTTCAAAACACAGGCTAAATTTGGCCCATTCTGGTTACAAGAGCCATGTGATTGGATATTCCTACACAATAATGAGTGATCAGGCGTTGTAGTGCAATCCTCACCATTCAAATAAACCTCTTTTCCCTCCCTAAGGCATCTATAGGTAAACGATGGTGACCAAGCTTCATGGAGATAAGCGGTACCTAGAAGTTCATATCTGCCATTTGTATAGTACTTCATACAGGCCTCGAATTTGAAAAGCGGAAATGGGAGAGTTAATAATCCGTGGATAAGCCACGTTGCTGAATTGGTCCCAGCCACTGAAAAAGTTAACGGTTCTAACTTTTCAATGTGTAACATAGAAAAAGTTGCATCTTTCATTGACATAAAACGTGCTTTTCAGTCCAATTAAACAGGGCAAATAATGATGACGTGTACATGTAGCGCCATGGCACTTTTCCAGCTTTTAAGGTCTGTAAGGTCCATGCAAACTGCATAATAGAACGCAATTGATTTTGACCATGGTACAAAACAGACACTTCATCCTGCACGATATCAACAACAGATGATACAATATTATCTAACGTGTAAATGCGGGAAGAAAGCGTGTTAATACTGTTATATGCAACTGCTAGCACTTTTTCTAATTAGCTTGATCTATAGCTCTAATGCGGAAAGCCGCCTCAATCTGGAACAGTTTCCAGACTTTGTTGTAAATAGCATATATCCATCTTTTAGATCTGCCGGAAGCGGGGCCTTTCACAAAATCATTCAGATCAACATCGTCAGTCAATTTAGATAAATGCAGCTTATCTGATGCCAAAGTGGAATGTTTGAGCCAACTCTGACATAATTTGCCTAGAGAATAGGTAGTCACAGAATGGCCACTCTCAAAACGGGGATCCACCCTGACCTCTGTGTAGCCTGGAGTTAAACCCAGAAAATGATGCTGGCAAGAATCAGCACTTCTGTGCCACAGCAACCAACCCTTAGGATCCAAACTGGATATGTTAAAGGAAGAATTCAGTAACAGTGTCTGTAATTCTATGATAGAAAACTTGGTATTATTATTCCAACCGGAATATTTTTCTAACTCAGGAAAAGAAGGAGCATTTAATTTTTTAGTAGGAGCCAATCCAAAGCAAGTTGTCTGTGAAATTGTAGAATTCAAAAACAACATATGGTTCTGGATGAGGCATGCACGGTGCAAAGCCTCGGTGCCTTGCACTTGCAAACTTTTAGAACCCCAAACAGATTTAAGATCAATAGTATCTTTCCACAGCTCGTAGCCCCCAACAGTCAATTGGTCTAAAAAGGACTTTGAATACAATTATTTTGTGTGGGTAAGTCTAACCTTGGAAGTGGACTTTTCAGTCATTTTAAAATAAAATGCATTGGGATTTGACTGACTAAAATCAGTAAAATAAGTGAACCTCTTTAAAACAAAAGTGGAACTGCCTGGTACAGGAGCTGGACAATGTTCCCACTGTGTATAATTAACAGTATTCCTCCTGGCATTCGCTTTATGCTGGTGGTGAATGCCAAAATGTTGGTAACAAAACAAATCACCATAATTTGCAGAATCTAAATACAAATCTTCAGCATCAAAGGCAGCATAATATTTCAAATCAGAAAACAAAGCCTCTACGGCCTGAACATCCCAATCATCAGAACGTATATTTTGTTTTATCACATCCCCCATAGAAACTCTTATGACCTTTGGGATATTTGTAACCTCTGTCTCCCATGGATTTGAAATCTAATAGCATCCCACATAATCCCATCCAAGACGGGCCAAGCAGTGATATTAACAAAAGCCAGGTCCCTCTTCAATCTGTGTGATGAGGAATGGGGAGCCGATGTTCCATTAATATGTCGAATGCATGTTCTTTCTTCAACATAGTGTCCGTTGACAAGGCGGAAAAAATACACCACAAATCCAATAGACATGAACAGGCAAATTGAAAAAAGCACCATCCAAATGTAGGTCCAAGGAGGAATCAAAAAATGTTTTTTAAACAGTGATGTAAAAACAGGAAGTTTAGACAGGGTCTTCGATATGTGAGAGTCAGTGTCAAATGAAAAACTGGATTCTGTAGCCAAACAAGTTTGCAAATCAGGCATCGATAAGTCAGTGGGGTAAGTATATTCAGTCTCATCAAGGTGAGCACCAGGTAGTTTACTCAATAAAGGACTTGAAACTGCAGGCATCTCAATTGCAACATCAAGCCTTGGGTTTGGAGCTGGGGCCAAAACAGAATTCCTTAAAATTGATGGACATGAGACTGCCGGAGTCATACTAAGACGGATCGGACACTCTGTGTAGTTTGACATTGTCAATGGAGATATACCTTTTTTCTTTACGACCTGGAAGTGGTGGTAAAATGACTGTTCTTGTGCCCTTCACGCCAAGCACTGGAACCGGAGCTCGATATGAGGGACCAAATTCCTTCTTGTTTTCGATCTTCTCTCGAACCAGTTCTCCAACTTGGGGTAGCCAGCCAACTACCGGAATCTGCAACGCAGCCTCATAAGTGGAGGGCAAATATTCCTTTGCAAGACTGTCTCTCATCTTTTGTAGATCCTGTAAAACATTGCAATGTTCATCTACGTAAAAGGAGGCAGCAACTGCCGCCTGGTCTAGACCTTCAAGGTCCGATACAAACATCTTGATACCAAAGAGCATTTCGTATGGGGTCCACCCAGAGACCTTCTGAGGAGATTATTAAGGGCACGCTGCATGCTATTTAGGTGGGCCAGCCAGTTCCTGCCAGTGCCTATAACCCTAGCTGTCAAAGACTGCTTTAAATCTCGGTTCATTCGTTCCACAACACTATTACCCTCAGGTCTGTATGGAGATGAAAATTTGATTTGGACCCCCAACGAAGCCATGGTATCCTTATACGCCGTAGAGGCGAAACCAGGACCCTGATCTGAATGGAAGGTACCACAGGCAAAAATCCCTAGAAAGACACGCAAGTCTTTTATGACAGTTCGCGAATTAGCGCTGCGGTGTGGCCAGACCCACACAAAGCATGTGCATGAATCAACTGCTACTAAGATGTACTTATACGCAGTATCTGAAGAAAAAGGACCGCAGTGATCTAAGTAAACACAACCAAGAGGTTTATTAGAAATGTTCAACTGTATCTGGGGCGGACGAGCAGCAGTTGAAGGCTTAATCTGCTGACCAATATCACATTGAAGGACATAATCACGCGTCTGTTTGTACAGTCCCCGCCACCAGAAATGTTGTTGTAACTGAGATATAGTAGCCGATATGCCCGCATGCACAGACGCAACACCTTCATGGCCAGCCATAATCAGCGTTGGCCTGCGGTGCACGTTGAGAATTAACATTTCACCAACGTCCGGAATTTTTACATAAGGAACTTTATCAGGACTTAAGTGATATGTGTACTTCGAAGGGAACCCCTAGGATACTTACTTCCCTTCTCAGTTGCGGCAACAGCTGCTAAGATGTCATCATCAATCTTACTTTTGGAACGTGTAACAGCTCCAACCAAATATGTCGATACTGCTGATCTTGCGGCCTCATCAGCCAAAGAATTGCCAACAGCGTGAAATCCCATGCGCTGATGACCGAGAGTGTGAATTACATACACGAGTGGCAACTTCTCTTTAAGTTCAGCCACTCGGACCCAGATCATTTTATGTTTTTTTGTGCTACCCTTGGAATCACGAAAATCGTTCTGAATCCAAAAGAACAGGTTCCCATTGTAAGAATGGACACAGTATTAAGAATCGCTCACAATAAGAGTCATCACACTAGGATCAGCGTACTCCAATGCAAGCATCAGAGCTCAGAGCTCTCCTAATTGTGTGGTACAGCCCCCTAAAATCTGCATTTGCACGACTCTGGACTTGAATTCATCATTCACCATGGTACCTAACACAATGGCGTAAGCAGAAACGTTTGCATGTTTAGACCCATGCGCAACCTGCGCCGAACCATCAAGGTAAATGATACAATGGAAATCCTCCAAAGGTTGCATAGTCAATGGCGCAGGATGAACAAATTCTTAGTGCAAAAACTCCTGTGAATGTAAGGAGGCAACAAAAATAAACATGACATCTGGAGACGTCAATGACGCTGCCCATTGTATCCACCGTGGGTGCAAAGCTTTAGAATTTGGTACACTGGCCTTCGTCACTGCCTCTAGTGCAGGATATGGGGTAACCACCAACATGCGTTTTCCCTGCAACAGTGCTCGTTCCTTGAGAATTGCCATTTGCACTGCTGTCAAAACCTTTTCCACAGTGGAAAACCGCATTTCAGCCGAAGTGTACAAGTGTGACTTGTAAGCAATAGGTACTGTAGCTCCTTCTTTAAAAGTAACGTAAGTGAAACCCACCGCCCCAGTGATGATTCTTTTTTTTTTTATATATATATTTTTATTTTAACAGTAACACAAGAGTAGGCAATACAGATATCAGGTGTTTCGCAGTGAAATACAGAACAGGGCCAGGCGGGGGAAATATACAAACAATAATCACTGTAAGAAGTAAAAGGCCCATCACGGGTACACATAACGGAAAAAGGAAATAAGCAATCTATTAATCAAGCAAAAGCAATCCCACCCACGTGACCTCGTCCACAATGTTACAGGATAAGTAAGCCAGGGAAAACACCCGGACAATAAATGATTCGTGAAAAATAAACAGCCCATCTCTCGTAGAAGGAAAAAGAAAAGACAAAAGGGGCCATAAAACAAAAGAAAGGCAAAATAAAAAAACCCACCCCTCACCCCCCACCCTGCACCCCTGCAATGGCTACGGCCTAACCCCACTAGCAGCGTGCCTGTCGCCCAAGAACTACCCTAAAGGAAGGGAAAAGAGAAAGCGGAGGAGGAGAAAGCAAACACACTCCCGGTCTCCCATACCCCCCCGCCAACAGCGACCACCCCGAGACATGGTAAAGTCAATATTTAACAATTATACAAACCAGTCAGGGGAGGATAAACAACAACCACCCAATTCCCGTCACAATATAGGCACAACCCCGGCATTGCTAAAAGCTATTATATCGGATCCCAGCGATAAAGTTCAGCCCTGGCCAGTACGCTCCGTCAGAAGAGTCTTTGCCACTCGAGCCGCCATTTTGATGGAAAAGGCAAAGCGTCCATAAAAGTTCTTGTCAGCACAGGAGGATCGAATACAGGATAAAAGTTCACGGCACGAACGAGGAAAGATGTCCAAGATCAGCGAGTATCTGAAACCATCACCAAGGAACTCGTAGCCACATGGAAGACCGTCTATAGATGTGTTAGGCGGCAGCAGGGTCAGGCAGGAGACGCTAGCGAGAAGCACGGGCTGGCTTGTCGGTAATAGGGGACCAAATAGCATAAAAACACAGTTGATGGACAGAATGTAGAACAATGTCATACATTCACCCCAGTACAAGGATCTGGGCCTAAATCCATCGTTTTTTTGCACTCCACACCACCCTGGGTTAGACACTGGCTATATGCAAATCAGCTCTGACCCTGTGCCTCATGGGAACAGTCCAGTCCGAACTACCAAGCCATGTCTTTCCCAGACCGGAATCAAGCATCCAAGGACCGGTTTCTGGCTATCAGCCTTCATCAGCCTGGATAGCTTGACTCCAGTGGTGTGGAGAGCCTGGGACTCACGTCTGAGCATACCCAGCCCACTCGGGGTGAAAATAGCAAAAAACACAGTTGATGGACAGAATGTAGAACAATGTCATACATTCACCCCAGTACAAGGATCTGGGCCTAAATCCATTGTTTTTTTGCACTCCACACCACCCTGGGTTAGACACTGGCTATATGCAAATCAGCTCTGACCCTGTGCCTCATGGGAACAGTCCAGTCCGAACTACCAAGCCATGTCTTTCCCAGACCGGAATCAAGCATCCAAGGACCGGTTTCTGGCTATCAGCCTTCATCAGCCTGGATAGCTTGACTCCAGTGGTGTGGAGAGCCTGGGACTCACGTCTGAGCATACCCAGCCCACTCGGGGTGAAAATAGCAAAAAACACAGTTGATGGACAGAATGTAGAACAATGTCATACATTCACCCCAGTACAAGGATCTGGGCCTAAATCCATCGTAATAGGGGACCGTCAAGGTTCATGAATTCCGGGTTATGCACGGGGACCTCGACCTCTGATGTGCTGGTACCATCTCTAGCTGGAAACTAAACGAGGTGTCGTCCTCAGGTTCCAGGATACCGGCCACTTTCACCATCAGTGTCCGGAACACAGCGACTGTGTGCGAATGGAGCGCCCCAATGGGGGCCACAACGGCCTGCAGCGATGGCGTGCCCTCCGTCCGCTCCATCCCCTCTCAATAGGCGACAGAGCAGGACTTGAACCCCGGAGGCCGGCTGCTCCGGAGTCGCAGTCCACGCAAATCTGATATCAATTAATGGGCGCTCCTCGTCTTACAGAACACACCTTCGCCGTCAGAGAGGGCCCCGGCCCGTCGACCCCGGGAAGGCAGCAAGGTCTCCGGGCACCGGACCCCCACCACAGCAGCTGGCGTGGCACGCTGGCGTGTCCCCGGTGTAGATCGTTCAAAGGATCGTCACAAAAAGACAACAATTCAGGCACTCTTCGGGAGACCGGGCTCAGTCCAGGTCTCACGGCCGATGTTGTTCAACTCTGACCCGGGTAGTCTAGAAATCGAGGCCCCGGCTTCCACACGTTGTTAGGCCGAGAATGGAAACACGGCGTATCTTCGTCAGCCGATGAGGTAGAAATCTCGGGATTGCACCTTTAGAAGCAGTAGACCTTCATAAACAAGGAAATCAGGTGTAAGGTCAGGATTGAAGACAGGATAATCGAGCTGCTGGCGGAGGTCGGCGGAGCCGGGAGCTTACGCGGCCATCTTGATTCGTAGCGTAGCTCCTCCTTGGCAGGGATGATTCTTATCACCAGGTTGGTGTGGTTATCACGAGTCAGCAAGAATTTAGATTCTAGAAGATCAGCTTGCAAAGATTGCAAAATGGCTGAATATTCAGGCAGTACAAAAGGGGGTGGTGATGGACGGAACATCTGAACCAATCAAACACTCTCACCCAGTCAACAGATCTGGGTTTAATCCATCACCGTTCTTTAGCCCACTCTGCCACCCCATTTCAGACATGGCCATATGCAAATCAGTCTGACCCTGTGCATCATGGGAACAATCCAGCTCGAACTGCCAAGACATGCGTTCCCTGGACCGGACTCAAGCTTCCTAGGACCGGTTTCTGGCATTACAGCCGTCTTCAGCCAGGCATGCTTGAATCCAGTGGCAAAGTGAGCAAAGGACTCACGTCTGAGCATACTAGGGAGGATCACCCCCTCCCCTCTCGGAGCTGCGAGAACAAAAGATGGGGGCCAGTCAGCCTCTGCTAACAAAATGTCATAGGTAGTTGTAAGATTTTCCCAAAATACCCCTTTTATGGTACGTTGTATGTCACCTTCAATTAAAAGGACAATTTCATTAAGTCTATCAGGGGGAGCTACTCTGGTGTTAGCTGTCTCCACAACAACATATTGGTCAGTCGTTGTCACCTTCAGTAGTGGACGCAGGGCCTCTCGCACTATGGTACTCTCCACCGCGCTGTCCAATAACGTCAGCGCCCATGTCTGATTCTGAAGCTGCGTTCTCTCTACCTGTGGCATATCTTGCTGTTATAGCGGCAACTTTCTTTTTCTGAAACTGGGGTCTCTTCTGCGAAGAATCGTCCTGCTTGCCTTTTCTGTCTTTCGGGCGGGGCTAGTCGCGAGTCTGCGGGCCACCCCTACCTCTTCCGCCGCATCCACCACTGGGCGATGTTTCTGTTGCTGTTTCCCCTGTTTTTTATTTCTGATCGCATTTTTCTTTGGAGCTGAGGGCTGAACGTCTGTTTCAGACTGCGCACCCTGCATTTGCTTTTTATCTTTAGCAGTAAAGGGCTTGACACCTAAACTATTGCGGCCAATGGTTTTATACGCAGCCGTAATATTTCTCGGTAACTGGCGGGGTTTGTCGGCATCGAAGACATCGCATAAGGCATTAGCCACCTGAAAGTTCACTGC
The DNA here is from genome assembly GCF_964261635.1 of Lissotriton helveticus. Taxonomy (NCBI): domain Eukaryota; kingdom Metazoa; phylum Chordata; class Amphibia; order Caudata; family Salamandridae; genus Lissotriton; species Lissotriton helveticus. Next base: position 585,290,928 of record NC_136071.1, on the reverse strand, counting down.
ATCTGCCTTTACATTAGAAAGGCCGAGATCAGCTACTACATCAAATGTGCCAACGAGTCTCATTCCCAATTGAACCGCAGCCTCAGGTCCGTGTTCGTCCTGAACATGCTTAATGACCGTTGGAAGGACAGCCATTGACGGAGTGCCGAAGCACCTCATGTACAATGCTGCAGACATTCTCCCCCATGACTCACAGTCACCGGCTTCTGGTACCAAGTCTTTGGGTAAACTAATTGTAAGAATCCTGTGTTTTTCAACGGGAGTCCAATTAGGAAACACTGCTTCCAGCTGGTCAAACTTCTCAGCAAGCCAAAAAGGCATATCATCCTTATCTTGGGGACCTTTGCCCATAACTGCATTGACCATCACGGGACTAAGCTTCATTCCGCTCGGTCCAGCTGGAAGGGCCGCAACACCAGGGGGCCCGCCCTGGAAATTGCAGGTAATATATTGAACTAGGGCCCGGATAACACAAATAGAAGAGTTATACAGGAACCGTAATTCAGCAACGGCAACTTGCCCCGAACGAGAATGGGGTTGAATCCAGCCAAAACCGGCCAAGAGCTGCCTGGAATGGACAAAGGACCCAATCTAGCAGCCGTTACAGTATGGGGAAGGGCGCCATCAAACCAAACTCGATGCTGCCATGCAGAACTCGGAATCTCCTGTGTCCTATAAGGAACATATTCCTGGGGCACGGCTGAGTGAGTGTAAGTGTGAAAAACCTGCGTAGCCGTATCTGCTGCAGGAAACCTCACCCAAGAGTAGAATATCTCAAACGGGTAAGCAACCTCAGCACTTACAACTAAAATCACTGCCATGCCCTCCAAACCAACATTATATGCTTGCAAATGATTGCGAACCGCAATGCAACTATGTTGCAGTATAACAATGTCAGACATAGTGACACAGAGAAGAAAAAGATACAATGTAAACCGAAGTAGCACAACTGGGTAGTAATTCAAAAGGAAACCATTTGAAAAGATTCAAGCTTGAAAAGACCTATGTAACTATAGGTAGGTTTGTCCGACACTACTATTATCCGGAAACAATAGTTAAGGGGTTAAGGACTTATAGAAGTACTACTCAAGTATCATGTAAGAAGAGCACCATCGTTAGGGCCTCATGTAGCAGGGATTCTGCTCGTACACAGAACTGTGCATAGAGACTTGGAACCTCAGTGAATTAGGGTGTGCCAAAACTCACCTTAGTAGCCAAAATCCCCTACCAGACTAGCAATCAGTGTCTCTTTGGTTCTTCCAATCCCCAATGATTAGACAACCCAGAATATAGAACTTAGAATACCTGAGACAATGTGCAACATATGAACATTCCTTCGTTATGCTCTCATACCAGTCCAAAACGAGGAGTAAATGAAGATACGTGCACGTTTGAAATATTTATTTCTAATGCCATGTTCTCAGGCACAGTCTCTTAGCTAATACAAGCAGACATATTTCAAATCAAATCAAAATACGCTTTATTCGGTTTTTAAATTTAAAACCATAAAAGCAACAGAATGAAATACATACATGCAAAAATAACTCAGCAGTTCATTACAAGATTAAAAGAAAACTAACTATTTAAAACAAACTAAAATAATTTAACAAATCGACAATTCAAAGTAATAACCCAAGATACACAGAGTCCCCTTTTTCACCGGGTATTATGATTCGGTGCTCGGGGGCCAGGGTAAAAATCATACAGGTCCCAGATACAGATGGGACCGTCTCCAACTGTGGGCTGGGTAGATCGCAAATAAGTGGCAATGTTCCTGTGTTTAAATTTAATTAGTATCAAGTCCCCCGGAATATCCTTGGGCAGCAAACCTAGCCACCCCACCCTCCTGACGCTCAGGATCCCGCCATCTAGGGCAGGTGGTAACGGTCTATTGTTTTTGAGCCAGAAGATGGCTTTATTCAGCAGGTCCTGTTGTAATTCACGTTTGCCTGAACTGAGTGCAGGGACCCCGGAGAGAACGGTGACATATGGGGCGGCTTCGGGGGGTAGATCAATTCGATGCCTTCTTTCTCGAGAAATCCTAGGAACTCTGTGAGGGGCATGTCCGGAATTAAAAGTAGCATTGCGGCCACTTGGAATGCGTGTTGTAATGGGGGAGTCAGAGGTTTGAACTTTCCTGGGAGCATTGTTCATCGGCTTTTCATGGATGTTAGTGACAGTAGGGCATATGGATGTACTAGTGTTTTCAGTTGGTGGATAGGTCCTTGTTACAATTTTTTTAATCCTGATCAAACTGTCCCCCAACTCATTGATTTTTGCAACCAGCGGTGATAAAGCAGCGTTTAGCAATCGCTCGATTTGGGCTAGTAGGGTCGATTAAAGGGGGGATGCAGAATCATTTGTTCGAGTCCCAGCCTTATCCGACGCTAGTGAGGTTAGTTTGGGGGGGGGATAAAAAAGGGCTACAGCACATTTGATCGGTATTCACTTGAGAGAGGATTGTTTCGGGGGATGAAGGTACATCCGGGGGCGTACAGATTGTCTGATCAGTGTCTCTGCCTGCTATGGGGGGGTAGGTGCATCCGGGACATAATTTGTGCCACACAGGGCATTCAGCTCTTCCCAGATGGACGTATTAGTTTGGAAGCAGAACCCCGGAAACAAAAGAAACAAGTTCAAACAGTTCAAAAAAATAATGATTAAAAGGATGAAACGTCTCTGTACCTCCTCCTTTGATGAGACCAAGTGGGGTAGCCCGGCCCGGCCTCCTCTGGCCTCTGAGGGCCACAGAGGGCCCGCCCTTTGCCCGGGCTTCGCTCGGCGTCCCGCGAAGCGAAGCAGAGCGCTGTTTGTAGGCGCCTCCTGGCGCTTGCGGTGCGTGTCAAAGCAGCGCCGCCGCTGAGGCAGCCGGGAGTTGCAGTCCCGGGGCGGCGGCGCTGTCTCAAGAGTGAAGTGACTCCTGGCGGTGGCGGCAGCGGAAGAGGACTCCCCTCGTCCCCCCAGCACAGGTAAGTGATGGACCCCCCTGCTCCGCCAAGCAGAGCGATGTTTGTAGGCGCCTCCTGGCGCTTGCGGTGCGTGTCAAAGCAGCGCCGCCGCTGAGGCAGCCGGGAGTTGCAGTCCCGGGGCGGCGGCGCTGTCTCAAGAGTGAAGTGACTCCTGGCGGTGGCGGCAGCGGAAGAGGACTCCCCTCGTCCCCCCAGCACAGGTAAGTGATGGACCCCCCTGCTCCGCCAAGCAGAGCGCTGTTTGTAGGCGCCTCCTGGCGCTTGCGGTGCGTGTCAAAGCAGCGCCGCCGCTGAGGCAGCCGGGAGTTGCAGTCCCGGGGCGGCGGCGCTGTCTCAAGAGTGAAGTGACTCCTGGCGGTGGCGGCAGCGGAAGAGGACTCCCCTCGTCCCCCAGCACAGGTAAGTGATGGACCCCCCTGCTCCGCCAAGCAGAGCGCTGTTTGTAGGCGCCTCCTGGCGCTTGCGGTGCGTGTCAAAGCAGCGCCGCCGCTGAGGCAGCCGGGAGTTGCAGTCCCGGGGCAGCGGCGCTGTCTCAAGAGTGAAGTGACTCCTGGCGTTGGCGGCAGCGGAAGAGGACTCCCCTCGTCCCCCCAGCACAGGTAAGTGATGGACATATTATAAGCAACAAGATTATCAGCATTATTACTATTCCATAAAAAACAAAAGGAGAAAGCATGTTAAAAATGCTAAACGGAGAGAGGCTAGATTGTCGTGTTTTGGCAGCTCCTGAGTTAGCGTTTAGCACAGCTACACGGTCTTTTCTGTTAACTTGACCAAAACGAATGGGGGCCATTTTGACTCCCTCTGACTTCCGTTTTCTATGAACACGCTGCCTCGTGATCAGTGTGCCCTTTTGTCCTTTCTTGATACCCATGGTCTCTATTCTGCTCGGCAACAGGCTATTTTTAGTACTGGTCAAGCACACATGCGCATCATGCATTTACTGGTCACTCTTTAGGAATGTTAGTACTAACTGACCAGTGCTATTGAACTCCTCCCCCATGCTGGCTGTGTTCCAAAAATGACCTTATATGTACCTAAAATGTGTAACTTGTAACCGCCTATCTTTTTATTGTTATTAAACTGTATAAAAGAGGTCGCGCACCGATGTTCGGTGTGCTACTTCTTACATTGCCGAAGGGTGCTGTAGGAATGTACCACCACCCCATGGGGTCCTAATAAACTTGTCTTTTACCCTTTCAAGTGTCCGTGCCAACTTCTATACTAAGGAGTTCGAGAGTTTAGCAGAGTATGTAGGCCTGATATGAAAACAATACAACAATTGGCGACCACGAAGGGACTCATCGGCGACTCGGATGCCCGAAGGAGAGGTCGCGACGAAGGTCAGGAAACTCGCCATGGACGCGTACGCTGCCACTGAGTGACCCGAGTCTTGGCACTCACGGTGTGTTTTTCCTTCCTTCCGATCCGACCTTCCAGGTGGTGCCGGTCTTCGACTGAGATTCTGATCTTGGATTGTCGTGATGTGCCGTTTTGGCTGATTTGACCACAGAACTTGGCAGTTGGACTTTGGACGTTTGAAAAATACTTGGTAAGCTTTTGCTTGGTGAGGTAGTCTACTGACACTTACTGTGGCTTTTTGAATTTTGAATTTGAATTTGAATTTGTTAGCTAACGTTTGAATCTTTGAATTTGAATTTGAATATGTGAAGTGCACCTCACATAGACAGGCATGTAGGGATATTTTCCTGATTTATTTGATCTGAACGGTACACTGCGTTAGGTGTCATTTTTGTAGTCTCACTCCTCATGGTACTTTTTGAAACATGCCTGTTTTTAGCACACTCCGAAGGATGTGCTGTTCTGAAAATGGTACCAATTATCGATTAAGTAAAAAACAGCCGGCTCCCCCAGAGGGGACTCCAAATCGTGAAATGTATGTCAAATTCGGTATTCCACCAATAATGTATAGCACATTATGGCATAAGTATACTAAAACTGATTGTGAATTACGGTGGCCACTATATGGGTCGTTTGACCTTCGAAAGGTACAATATGTAGAGCAGTGTCTGTTTCAGCGAAGGTCTAGACAAGATATGTTTGATTGTGTGCGTATGTGGGAGAAAGAGGTGCGTGAACGAGCGAAGCGTGAGGAAGCCTTGGCGGAGAAAGTGCAGCGGAAGGCTGCACATGACAAAGCTTTACAGCTACAGGAGAGGGAATTACAGGACAAGGAAGAGAGGGAGAGACGAGAACGTAATTTACAGGTTAATGGTCAATTCCCTATCAGGCGTCCTCTTTATCCAGTCCTTACTAATGAAACAGATGATTTTTCATTACTAGATCGTTGTCCGCCTCCGTACGTCGCACCTACGGCTCCGAACGAGGAATCAGACGAGGATAGTGATCGAACACAGCGTACCAGGTTACATGCAGAACGAACTGCGGAATTACGTTCGTTTGCACGAAAACTAAATATTAATACTGTTACTGTTTCTGACATTACTGCACAAATGGAACAGTGGTCTGATCAGGAGCGACTGTATTTTTTAGATCATTTTGGAGATGAAGTTGTTGAGCGGTACAGAAAATATTCTCTCGAGTTAGAACCAAAGGAGATATCCGAGGGTCGTGAGAATTTTCGTAAAGGTCTTTTTGTTCTTTCAGATGCGGACGGCTTCTTCAAGCGTTTGATTCAACTGCGAAATGAGGCGACACGACTACGGGAGTTGGCAAAGTCGAAGAATTCGTCTGCGTCCGGAGCGACGGGGATATCCAAAGAATGCCCTATCTTTGAAACAGATAAGATCGCTGCGATTAATGTTAGACCTATGCGAGAAGCTGCGCCTTTATATGTCCCTCATAAAGGGGATGGCACAGATGATGATAAAAGATCCAAAGATGCGAAAGGGTATTTTGTATATAATTGGGTTTACACGCCTTGGAATAGAGCAGATGTTATGGCACTTAAGAATGCTTTACCTGATCCCCGTAAAAATCCTGCGGCTTTTTATGAAAATGTTGAAAGTGCAATTTCTTTGTGTATCATGACGTTAGTTGATATTGACCTATTTTTCGGGTTGATATTGCCCCCTGATATGTGGAGAGCGATTCGTAGGTTTGATGACCACACGACTCTCGGGGCCACTTGGAAAGATCTTGTTCAGGCTGACTTGGATAGGGAACCAGCATGTAAGCCGTGTCAATTAATATTAGACCTTCCACAGGCCATACTAACAAAATTAAAGACTCTTGCTCCCGCTAAAAAGATTGATTGGACTATATTAGCCTCTTGTAAGCAGAAGGCGGATGAATCGGTTTCTGATTTTTTCTCTCGCTTCGAGGAAGCGTTCCATGATTACAGTGGTCAATCATTGACAGAAGATACAGGCAGGCACTTATTCGTTGATAAGTATGTGACTAATCTCCTACCGGAGATTGCGAAACGATTAAAAACGAGTGAAAGTTCATGGACCACAGCAACCCCTGCTCCTTTATTGACTATGGCTCAATATTATGAACGACAGGAATTGGAGGCAAAAGAAAGTAGTGAAAAGAAGGCGAAGGATTTGAAGACGAAGGTAATGTTAGCTCAGGTTCAGGCTACGAGAGGAAACAATAGAGGAGGGCGAGGATCATACAGTAATGCTCCTCCCCCTCGTTCTGACATTTCTGTGAATCAATGTGCATACTGCAAACAGTTTGGACATTGGATTGCAGACTGTCCGGTGTTTCGAGAGCAGCGTAATTTGAGGGGACGTGGAAGTGGGAGGTCTAGAAATAATTATGAGGGGTCAAGAGGAGGTTATGGCATGAATGATCGCGGAGGATATGGAGCAAGGGGTCGTGGTCAGGCAGATTATAATACGTTTGATAATCGCAATCAATATCAGATAAATGAGGGTGGTTCTGCTGAACCACGGGATGAGCATTATGCATAGGATTGCGTAGGATGGGGTGTGGAATCGGTTGAGGTACCAGTTGATCAAAGGGGTTCATATATAGAAGCACATGTTCTGGGTTCTACTGATCAATTTCTGGTCGATACAGGAGCTACTCGTTGCGCTTTGTCCAAATACTTGGTTCCAAGGGCTCCCCTGTCTGGCGAGGTAATTACAGCGATAGGGTTCGATGGAACACCTACTTCTAGCCCATTGTCTCAACCAGTTGCATTTCATGTTGATAAATTTGCTGCCCCTTGTCCCTTCTTGTTGTCCCCGAACACACCAGATAATATTATGGGACTCGATATGTTAAAACACTTTCGAGCTACTATTCGCTGTGCCCCAGAAGGAGTGCGAGTTGTGTTGAACGAGAATTACCCAGAATTAGAGCGAGTGTGTTTTCTCCATGAATCTGAAGTATTGGCCTCCTTACCACAAACGTTGTGGGCCACTTCTGATACTGATGTAGGGCAGATGGTAATTCCTCCAGTACGTATTACTGTGAAGGAGGGAGTATCTTTACCACGTGTCCCACAATATAAGATTTCCAGAGAAGGCGAACTTGCTTTGATACACATTGTGAACGATTTGATTTTGGCAGGAGTAGTTGAGGAAGTCCCCTACAATGTTTGCAATAGCCCAATTTTACCGATCCTTAAAAGAGACACAGATGCTAAGGTCTACCGATTCATTATTGATTTGAGTGAAATAAATAAGATAGTAGTGCCTCAGTACCCGGTGGTGTCTGACATCACCACGTTGCTTACGTTGGTTCCATCGACGGCAACTACTTTTACAGTCATCGATTTGAAGAATGCCTTCTTTTCGATCCCTGTACATCCCGACAGTCGATATCTATTCGGCTTTACATTAAATAATAAATCGTACAGATTTTGTCGAGTTCCTCAAGGCTATACTGAAAGTCCTAGCATTTATAGTCAGGCATTAAAAAGACAGCTTGATTCCTTTGAATTACAAGATGGAGTGGTTCTCATTCAATATGTAGATGATATCTTACTTGCTGCAGACACACCAGAACAATGTGAGAAGAGTACCTTTTCCTTGCTTTCCTTCCTAGCCAAACATAATCATAAGGTTTCGAAGAAAACGCTGCAATATTGTAGACCCAAGGTGACCTACCTCGGTCATCTTTTGTCTAAGGAGGGCCGTGCATTGACACCAGATCGAATTCAAGCAGTTTTAGACACACCAGTTCCTCGCACTCAGAAGGATGTTCGTGCCTTTATAGGTTTGACGTCTTTTTGTAGGCAATGGATATTGGGCTTTTCACATATCGTTAAACCATTGTTAGCATTGTTGTCTAAAGATGCGCCGATCCCCATTGAGTGGACGGATGAATGTCAGAATGCTTTTGAACAATTGAGACAAGCTCTTTGTTCTGCACCAGTGTTGGGTACACCTGATTACACGAAGATCTTTACATTATATGTACACGAGAAGGATGGGTGCGCATTGTCAGTGTTAGTGCAGACGCACGGAGACAAACAGGCCTTGTGCATACTTCTCGGCGGTACTCGACCCTGTGGCTCGAGGATTGCCTGGATGTTTTCGAGCAGTTGCAGCAACAGCAGTTGCGATACGACAAAGTGAGGGAATAGTTTTGTCACACAAATTGCTGGTGTTAGTTCCCCATGCGGTAGATGCGTTATTGAATCAAACGAAAACACAGCATCTAACCAGCGCCCGTTTGACGGGATATGAGCTAACGTTGTTGTCGCCGCACATCACTCTGAAACGATGTGCGACACTGAATCCTGCTACTTTACTGCCGGATCCTGTTGCTGAGACCCAGAAGGAAGAACAACATGATTGTGTTTTTCTGACTGAGGAACAGACAAAGGGTCGTATCGATTTACAGGATACACCGTTTCCAGATGTAGATGGGGAACTGTGGGTTGATGGATCGTGCGTGAAGTTACCAGATGGTACGACTTCTGCAGCTTATGCGATCACGACACTTAAGACAGTGGTAGAAGCAGTACGAATACCCCAGAAATCGGCTCAAGCAGCTGAATTGATAGCCTTAACGAAAGCATGTGAGTTAAGTGCTGGACTATGTGTGAACATTTACACGGATAGTCGTTTCGCTTTTGGAGTAGTGCATGATTTTGGCCTACTCTGGAAGGAACGAGGATTTTTGACTTCACACGGAATACACATCATGCATGGAGAATTGGTACGCGATCTCCTGAATGCACTGTTATGCCCAAAGAAAGTTGCAATAGTCAAGTGCAGCGCACACAAAAAGGTGACGGACAAAATAGGGCAAGGCAATGCTTTCGCAGATCGCATTGCGAAAGAGACCGCTATGCTGCAAAATAATTTCCCCATATATGTGGTGAAGTCACAAGCCGAGCGGTGGCATGATGCTAGAGAAGAAATACTAGATATACAGAAGTCAGCATCTGAGGCGGAACTTATGAAATGGGCCACTGAAGGAATGCTGGATGATGAGGGTTGCTGGCGTAGTAAAGATATGGAGAGATGGAAACTACCCATGGCCTACTTACAAACAATGGTGCACATGACACATGGGCTGGCACACATTGGAGCTCTCGCAATTACTAAATTGCTTACACGAGTCTGGGACAATGCTGACATTGCTAGCACGGCTAAGAGAGTAGTACAGACTTGTCTGATATGTTTACAGCACAATCCTGGACAAGGGACTCATACTCCTAAAGGAGGGTTTGTTCCACCTACTGCACCATTCGAAGTACTACAAATGGATTACATCCAGCTGGAGCGCTGTAATAATCTCAAGTATGTCCTAGTGGTGGTGTGTGCCTTCAGCAAATGGATTGAGGCTTACCCTACGAAAGACAATACAGCATTGACAACAGCTAAGGTGTTACTCAAAGAGTACTTCCCGCGCTATGGTGTCTGTAAACTTATGTGGAGTGATAATGGCCCTCATTTCATTGGGAAAGTAGTGGAGTACGTCCTGAAAGGATTGGGAATCAAGCAACGATTCCACGCTGTTTTTCATCCGCAGTCAGCAGGTTTGGTAGAAAGATACAATGCGACTCTGAAGCTGAAGCTAGCAAAGATAGTGGCATCCACATCTCTGAAATGGCCGGATGCTTTGCCTCTGGCATTGCTGTCCATTCGATCGGTGCCACATTCACGATCTGGCCTCACACCCTATGAAGTGGTGTTCGGAAGGCCGATGAATATTTGGGGAGTTCCAAAACCTCGTTTGATACATGATATGCCTTGTATAATGATGAACGATTATTTGGCACGATTAACAAATGATTTGCTTTCTATTCATCAACAGGTTCGAGAGGCGCTCCCTGATAACTCCACTGGTGAGGCTCACGATCTCCGCCCTGGGGATCACGTGATGGTCAAAGTATTTGAGCGATCCAGCAGTTTGGAACCGAGATGGCATGGCCCTGAGCAAGTGCTGCTGGCTACGCTGTGCTGTGAGAGTCACCAACTAGAAGCGGTGGATACATTCAATGCACTGCCGACGTGTCTCTCCGGATCTGGTGAGCCCTGTGGTGCTATCCGACTACAGAAAGATTTTGGATACAGAAAAGAGCCCAGCTGTCACGCCTGATGAATTGGAGGGAGCCTTCCCGGACCACGTTGTTTCTGATAAAGTGAAGTACAATCTACGTCCCAGGAAATAAGATTCCTTTTGTGTTTTTGAAACTGGTTGGTAACCGCTCCGAGGTTTGTGAAACGGAAGCCGGGAATATCAAGGGGGGGGGATCAGTTCTGCCTAGTGTAGCGACACCCGTCTTGAATCCCGGAGAACAAATCAACGGCAGCCTCGGTCCAGAACCATCGTTTTATTTTTCCGTTTAGTGTTGCTTTTGAAGAGTATTGTTTTGTGAACTATGGCATCTCCTTCGGCACGAAAAGGGAGAATTCTTGGTGCTGTTTTGTTTGTCTTGACCGTAGTGGTGATTGCAGTATTAGCTTGGACTATAGAACTATTGTTTCCCGTACGAGAACATTTGCTGTCCACCACTCCAAGTCCATCTGAACATTTTCATTTTACTTTGCCTTTTCACGAAGAAAGACATAGACAGACTTATTTGAATAACAGCTTTATTCAGATTTTGCATCATACTCATAACATGACCAACACGTCCAATTGTTGGGTATGTGGAATGTTGCCCGGACATCAGAAGAAGGGAGGAACACCACTCATTCCTCTCCCGTTTTCTCATAATGGTTCTTGTCATGCTTGGTACACTCTTCTTTTTACTCTGCGATGGCCAACGAAAGGTGGACTACTTTTTCGGTTGAATAATATCTGCTATAACGACAAAGATGGCTATCCACACGCTGAAGGAACTAAATTTGAATGGGAAGAGTATCGTCCGGACAATGTTTCTACACCTCGTGTATATACGAATCAAAGACTTATAAATGTAACGAGCTCGCATATGATAACAGTCATTGAGACAAAGGCAGATTTGTGTATTAGAAATAAAGGTACAATCCCTGTAGGCCGCAGTGAATGTAATATTACACTTACCTTTGATACACCAACTGGAATTGCATTTGTAGCTTCACGTAACACATATTTCATTTGTGGAAGTAAGGGATACCATCGTCTACCATTGGGATGGTTAGGAACATGCTATATAGCTTTTGTATTACCACCTGTATTTATTGCTCCTCCCATGTACCACAATGATTACGTTCTGTATCATGATTTCATACTGAACAGAGTTAAACGAACAGTAGATCTTGATGAAATAGACCAGACTGATACCACTTTACAACAATATGTAGATTTCAATTTGGGGTTATTTTCGTTCGTAGGAGCTGCACTGAATAGCAGGAAGATAAGGCGGCTTACACGTGTGGTGGAAGCTGTCGCTAATGAAACTGCCTCTGCTTTAGGGAATATTACTGAGGAATTGCAAATTACCAGAATTGTGGCGCTCCAGAACCGAATGGTTCTAGATGTGATATTAGCTGATAGGGGCGGAGCATGCCGCGTCATCGGAAGTAGTTGTTGCGTGTACGTACCAGATAACTCACCTTCCGTATATGATTCGATTACAAAATTACATAAGATAGCTGCTGAGATCCACCCAGAAAATGGAACATGGACCTTTTCTGGTTGGTTCTGGACCCTGCTTAGTACTTGGGGTTGGAAATTATTAACGATTCTCTGTGTTTTTATTGGAGTACTATTTTCCCTTTGTCTATGTGTTCAATGTGGCCCTACATTATGTTCCGTATGTATCACAGCCTGTATTCCGTCTAAACGAGCTATTTTTAAGCAAGAGAAACTGACCAATGATGAAGTATTGAAAATAATGGCTATTAACATTGAGGATGAACATTCTGACTACGTTCACTATGAGGTAGCTTTTGCTAAACGCTAAAAGGGCCGTCTGTCGTGTTTTGGCAGCTCCTGAGTTAGCGTTTAGACCAGCTACACGGTCTTTTCTGTTAACTTGACCAAAACGAACGGGGGCCATTTTGACTCCCTCTGACTTCCGTTTTCTATGAACACGCTGCCTCGTGATCAGTGTGCCCTTTTGTCCTTTCTTGATACCCATGGTCTCTATTCTGCTCGGCAACAGGCTATTTTTAGTACTGGTCAAGCGCACATGCGCATCATGCATTTACTGGTCACTCTTTAGGAATGTTAGTACTAACTGACCAGTGCTATTGAACTCCTCCCCCATGCTGGCTGTGTTCCAAAAATGACCTTATATGTACCTAAAATGTGTAACTTGTAACCGCCTATCTTTTTATTGTTATTAAACTGTATAAAAGAGGTCGCGCACCGATGTTCGGTGTGCTACTTCTTACATTGCCGAAGGGTGCTGTAGGAATGTACCACCACCCCATGGGGTCCTAATAAACTTGTCTTTTACCCTTTCCAGTGTCCGTGCCAACTTCTATACTAAGGAGTTCGAGAGTTTAGCAGAGTATGTAGGCCTGATATGAAAACAATACAACAAGATTACAGCTTGATCTCACCCTCCCTTGCTATTAGATTATTTTATATCTATAGAAGAGGTCTCTTGGGATTACAAGGGCGGCCCCATACCTCTGGTATTATTAGAAAGGGATCACATCATTTTCTACACCAGCTCTCTCCATGCGAATGTTCTTCAAAGTGTGTTAGCATGCCAGCGCAGTGCATTATTAAATGTGCCAAAATCAGAGGTGGCCGCAGCTCCATATAGTTATGTCTAGAATGTGCGCTGATCAGTCCGAACAACAACCACTGTGTTGAAATAACCTTGAAGGACTCAGCACTCATTTTTCAGACAAGCAAGGCTGCTACTATAGGAAAACATATTATTCTCGTGTGAAGCAAAACAGTCTGCTAGACTCTAAACATTTATATCAATGTGTGCCGTGTGCAAAGGCAGCAGAAAGGAAAAATGGCATTTAAACTTCTAATAAGCTCATGCAAACTTAACACAGTGTAAAGGCCAGACCCATCTCCATGACAATAGGCCGATCACACTCCTGGATTCCACATCCAAAATAATGGGCACAGATGTACTTAACCATCTAACAACATCGTTGGATCAACACAATATTATTTTAATCTGCAATATGGTTTTAGGTTAGGTAAAGGGACCTTGGACCAATGTTTAACTTTACATTTAGTGATAGGAAAGTACACTATCGAAAAAAAAGGGTATAATACATGTGGTGTTCATGGACCTGATGCAAGCATTCAACTGTGTTAACAGATTAAAGGTTTTGCTAATTCTATGTGATATTGGCCTTGACCAGAGATAAGATGATCCCCGCACTTGTATATGCAGATGACACAGTCATATTAGCCAGAACTGCAGTGGGCCTTCCATCACTTTTAGATGGTTTTATAGTTTTTAATGGACATCATATACTATGTCCATCGACACTATGAAAGACCGAAAAAAAGATAGCATTTTACTGTAAAGGGGTTTAGTTAACAAAGGTTCCAACTTTCCCCTATTTGGGTGTACTTTTTGATGAACGTGGGTCATGGTGCCCACAAATTTTGCAAAAAAAGAATACTCTCATTAGAGCGACTGGGGCAACACTACGTTTTGCTAAGAGATAAGGGCCTAAACCCATCTCGGCCCTGATGAAGATACATAAAGAAAATGTTATCCCAATGGCAACTTATGGCTGTGATATTTGGGGATATAAGTAAGGAAAGGATGTTCAGAATGATGAAGACAATTTCCTACGTAAGATCTAGGCAGTTCCGCACTCCACCCCTGCATACATACTACATGAAGAACTAGAGGTGGGATATATATTGGACCAGATAGCTGTAGCCCCCTAATGCATTGGCTGAGAGTCTGGGCAAGCTCTAATATTAACCTAAATCAAATAATACGTACTGACTGCCTAGCATTAGACAGAGCTGAACATATCCCTTGGCTAAAGTATTTAAGGGATTTGACAAAATGGTTAGGCTGCCCAGTCTTATTTTTCAGCCCCAAACCCTTGCATAAACTAAAAATTAGAAATATTAAACAGAATCAAGCGCCAGGGACTAAGGGAAGAAAAAGAGTCGGCAAAACCAATGGCGAGAGGTTATGTTACATTACCAAGTTCAACCATACCTACTCATCGTTGGCATGACCATGTGTATGCCTGTTTTATTTATTTCCCTAGCCCAAGACCACTATTGATTGTAGAACCAAGACGTTTTATGCCATATAAAGACCAGAATCGGTACGTAATGCTTTCATTGACAACTAACTCACACTTGTAAACATCATATTTAGAAACAGTTTTTGATCAGTTCCTACCCCTTCTACACACACAGGTACCATCAGTCCTCCTAGTCAAAATACCCACCCTGAATAAGACCTCTGGTATAAGAAGCGCCACGCAGAAGGTTGAAATGCGTTGGCTATATTGTTTAGAGAGGCGAGCCTAAAGAACCCAGGACAAACTTGCATCCAGAACTTTTGACAGCTTAGAGCCCACTTTTCCCGGCCCTACCCTGGGTTCAAACTTTAAGGCCACCTCCCATAGGCTTACAAAACATTAGTGTACTGTGAGGACTTTGACGAGAGGAGTCCCCGTACCACTATCTTCAGTTCAAAGTCTTTATTTCGGTTGTATTTAACCATAAAAGCACATTCATTTTACAACAATTGCACATCCAAGGTAATTGCAATTGCACTATGTAAGAAAGGAGTAGGACTATCTTTTACCTGTAGAATTGCAGTTTTATGTTTGTAAATTGTACAGTTATTTGTCTGGAGAAATGTACAGATGTATGTTTAATGTAATTATGGTGTATATGTCGAGTATACATTGACAACATGTCTTGGTGAAAACAAAAAAATATGTTTGATGTGTATTAAATTGTAACCCAGGGACAAATAAAAAATCCAACTGGTGAAAAATAAGATTGGTATCAATGGTGTCAGAGGTATCATGTTTTTGAATATAAACTTCTCTGAGCAGGACACTCTTCATTTTATTTTATTTTGCGAATGTTATGTTTCTTTATGCAAAAGATTCATATTACCATTACTAAGAAATTGCCATTTTATTTCAAATCAGGCCCACCCTACTGTACCTTCAAATGTTATCTTCCCCCATGGTCTGTTTTGGGGTCGCAAGTTTTTTAACAGGAGCCATTAGGTGCAGGAGAAAAAATGTTTTTTTAACTGTCATTGGCTTTTATATGTTTTTATCTTTAGGCCCACTACGTGTCATCATTGGGCACTATTGTACTTGACTGTGTCTGTTTTTTCGCACCTTACACTTTATAAATGTTTTTGTACTGTATGTATTTCAGATCTCGGCCCCTCTGATTGATATTAAGAATGCTTTTTTTAACTCTAGTTTTTTAAATTTGTCAATGAAATGTATCTTTGTTTTATATGTTTACTTTTATGGCATTGAGTTGTTGAATAATGTATTCTTTACTGACTGAAAAGGGTAATTTGGTTGCAGCAACATGTATATTAAGAAAGATTGGGAAGAAACCTGTTAGAAGTAAAACTCAATTGTAAAGGAAACTAAGTTGGGAACAAAACACCCCCATCAGTATATTGGAGTCGGGTGCATGTATGGATGAACCTTAGATTTCAAAGGATTTTGTTAGAAGTCGACCAGTTGTTGTGTACTGGACCTCGAGCCAGGCAATGGGTATAAACCCATAGCACACCGGATAGTCGTTGTACCAAATGGGTGGAGTACTACCACAACAGTGCACTGTAGAGCTATTGTTAATGGTGCTGTATGGGGAAGTCCTCAAGTTTATGGAGAAGTACTGGAGTGGATTGTAGGGTGTACGGTGTAGTCAGGGGGACTTCTCCAAAACTATCCACCTAAATACTTTCCTCATCATGCCACATATTTCCCCTCAACATAATTTCACTCAACGCCACACAGATGAAGCCACTCAATGCAACTAAACACATTTCGATCCTGCACCATATAATTCCACAACAAACCACATAATTCTACTCCACAACACAATTCCACTACACACCACATACACCCAATCCATACCACAGAATTCTACATCATGCCACAAAATTAAACACCACACCACATAATCCCACTCCACTACATGCCATTCCTTACATTAAATACCAGCCCACATAATTACACCCCATGACACATAATACCACTCCATATAATTTCAGTTTACTCAATACTACATAATTCCTACCCAGATGTTTGTACTGCACACCATGTCACATAATTCCTCTCCACATAACTCTACTCAACATCACTCAATTTCACAACAAACAATTCCAATCCAACCCACATAATTCCACTCCACTACATGACACATGACTAAAGGACATAGAGACTGACAACGGCAATTATTCTCGGATTGCCAAGACCTATTGGCTTAGCCACTGCTGGTTATATATTAGATGTAATATAGATCCTTCACAAGCAGATTGGGCAATCTGTTTTTCAAAAGTGCTGAGGTATAGAATGGTAAGAGTGGGAGCCCAAAAGTCAACTTAAGGCTTAAAAACTACATTGCTTTGGTTAGTCCAATAGCGCTCGGAGGTCCGTAAGAGTTTGATGATTTAATGATACTCAAAGTTAAGTGGGTCAAGAGAGGCTTCAGCAAAAGTTAACATGTAAGGAGGATCCCATCAATCTGAGTCATTGACATATAACATCCCGAAATGTGTAGTCCAGCTTTATTCAGAGATAGAGTTGCCTTGCTCAATTGGGGTATTAGACTTCAAGCTTACTTATAAATTTCCAGAATTTTCTTGTGCATTGTGACCCATAGACGTGGGCCCTCCTTGCTTCCCAGACCTGTGGTTTGTAATGTTTCCTTGATGCCATGGATGCTGTCATTTATGGACAATTAATGTGTAGGCTTTTAATTTTTCTTAGATTTCTCTTTAAAACCCCTTTCTGCTTACTTAAGGTTTGTTTGTTCCATACCTTATAAAATGTGCCCCTTATGGGTAAATACACTCTGTACTTACAAGAAATAGTACCCAGAATTTGGGCCTGATTTACTAAGGGCTTGCAGGGAGTTGTAAGCCCTTAAAACTTTGAATTACCAAGCTACACAAAATCACCTTGTGTGGCTCAAATTGGTTTAGTCAATCCAAGGTAACCCAAGGCAGTGCTGTGCGAAGATGAGTTCTGCCCATCTAGTCCACCCAGATGTTTAGCTTTTTGATCACCTGGTATTCAGCCTTTTACTGTGGAGGAGCCTCATAACCAGTGACTCACCCAAGATAAACTCATAGTAAACGGACTGCTCTTGTGTTTATCCACATAGTCCATCTTTTAAGATAAGTCTGCTGCTTCGCAGCAAAGGTAAGTGGCTCCTGGGTGGTTACACGTAAATACATGTGCACATATGTGAGGGATGCGTGTGGAAACTCCTGTTGTACTCAACCAGGAAACTGCACACAGGTAGCCTGCCGCAGAAAGGGACTTGCCAAGATAGGATATTGGCCTGGGTTAGCCCTCATAATGTTAGTGTACACTCAAAGGGAAATTCATTGTTGTCTACTGTCTTGTCTGCAGTGACACACCATTATGCACCTATCGGAGGGCTAGCTAAGAGTAATTTCACTTCCCTGTGGCCAACAGAGACCAGTGACACCTTGAAATGCGTTATAACCTGAGTGGGAAACGAAATCTGCAAGTTCCAAGAAGAATTCTGTACAGTGTATGGGTCATCAAGGAATGTCAAAAGTATCTGGTTCAGCTCAGGGTCAGAGCCCAGGCCTTTTGTCACCCTTCTGCGAGGGAGAACATTTCAAAGTCAACTTGGCACCCTACCTACACTCCAACATGATGGTTTGTCCAGATTCTTCCACCTTAGCTATGAGAACTCCCAAGAGGGTGGGTAGTTCTCCCCACTTTTCAGCTAGAGGAGACACATGTTAGACCTGGCATACTTTGAATGGTTTTCCCTGACTATTTGCCTCTACCTCCTGTGTTTTTGATGCTGAGCTGGACTTCGTTTTTGCTGGCTTAGATGCTTTGGGCACTTTGCAACTGCTGGTCAGTGTTGAAAAGTGCAAGTTCTCTCTGTGTAAATTGTTATTGTGATTAGTTATCCATGTTTGGTGTATTTGATTTACCAGTAGGTCCCTAGTAAAGTGCACTGAGTGTGCCAGGACTGGTAAATCAAATACTAGTAGTGGGCCTGCAGCCCTGAAAAGATGTCACAGGCCTGCCACAGCGGTGCCTGTGTGCAGTTTGTAAACTGCCATGTTGACTTGGCAAGTGCACCCACTAGCCAGGCCCTGCCCTTCCCTGCTCTTACACATTGGACACCCTTATGGTAGGCCCAAGGTACCCCCCCCGGGCAGGGTGCAGTGTTTGTTAAAGTTAGGACATGTACTGGTGTGTGCAACATGTCTGATAGTGAAATCCTGCTAATTTCAGCCAGTCCGTCAAGTATGCCTTATTCAACAAATTAATGTCATAAAAGTCAACATATTGTACAACAATTCATTTCCAACTATCCTACTCGAGAATGCTCCTAAAAATACCAGTGGACATTACTACGGGGAGGATGTTTCGAGCTATGTTGGAGTGGTCCGATCTACCATCTGATGGTTTTCTCTTCAAGTTTGGGGACCAGAAATTAAAAAAAAAAGCAAATTAAAAATTCTTCAATCACTGGCCAGAAGTTGGTCCACAATTAGAAAACGAATAGAGTTGAGCTATTTTTCCAACTTAGCACCCATGTGGGACTCACCAGGCACTCCATTGTGTCTTAAAGACAGATTGGCATGCACAATAAAGGATGCTGGAATTTTAGAATTGGGGAGAGCTGGCAGCAGGTGGCTCAATGATACTTTGGGATACTTTGCGGGAGAAAGGTGAGCCAGGTCTATCTAGTTTCAAATATATGCAACTGACTAGCTGGGCTCAGGCATTGACAAGGAAGGGGGTTCCCCTGGGAAACTACAGTAATTTAGAAAATCTATTGGTGACAAGGCCGGGGGGGGGTAATGAGGTCGCATGTTGGTACTGGGCAATCCTGGAGGAGATAGATGACGACACCAATCTCCCTGAGGTGCTATGGGGTAGTAAGGTGGGCGAGCAGTGCCAGCAGTTGTGGCTGAACTCTTTTAGCCTTTTGTACAAAATTGTGAAGCCAGCTTGGCTGAGGAGAAACCACCTATATACTTTACATCGAGCTTATCTGTCTCCCCAAAAGCTAGCCAAATTCCAGAAAGGGAAAAAATGCAATAAATGTGATCTTGCCGAAGCCTCAGATGTGCATATGTTTAAAGAGTGTCCAGCCATTAGTCGCTTTTGAGAAGAGGTGATGGATGCCCTATCCTCTATTCTTAACACCACACTGAGCATTACCTTTGATCATCTTTGGGATAGATGAAAACATCTTAGGACATGCCAGATCCTTTCTTTTTTTATGCAATTCTAATAGCAAGGAGACATATCTGTAGGTTTTGGGTGGATACAGCCCCTCCAACATATGCGGGATGGCTATCGACCCTATATGAAGTTTCTAAGGCAGACTTGGCCAGACCCTGCAGTAGGAAAAAGGTTGCTCTTTGGGAGTGTTTGATAAAATGGAGGTAGGATTCCATTTTTGTTGTTGTTTTTTTTCCCCGGGTCCTATGATTATGCCATCTTCCCTGCTTCATGGACCTACAGCAAGGGTCTTCCCCGAATTTCTGGTCCAACAGGCTGAAATATGCCTAGATGGAGTTTCTGAAGGTCGCCCTCTTTGTGTGTAGCTCTCCTTCTTCCGCCAATCTGTCATTTGTCTCTTGTACAAGCGTCCAAGCCACATTACTAGATCTGTGGGGCTGGACAAGGCAGCACAATGTGGTGGTCGGCGTTTTTTTTTCCCACACACAGGGGTATCGGCAAATGAGGACAAAAAAACAAAACAAAAAAAACCAATTCATTTCCTTAGCACCATTTTATAAATCAGAATTTTTTTAAAACGCATTCCTAATATCAACTAGGAAACCAAGGCCTAAAATACATATAAAACTAAAACGTTGTATAAAATGCAAAGTGCAAATGAGCAAATACAATCAGGTACAATAGTCCCCGCTTATGTTATTCATGATATCAACCAGAAGATTGAAACTTAGAATACATACAATACAGAAACAATATATAAAGTGCAGAGTGCAAAACAGAGCAGACTCGGTCCCCTTTTGTAACATTTCTGGTATTAACCAGGAGACCGGGACCCAAAATACATACAGTACAGAGGCATTGTATAAACTTCAAAGTGCAATAGGGCAGACTCGACGAAATAGGATAATCCCCGTTATGACACCAAGTGGGCCTAAAAGAACAAACATATGAAAATATACTGACAGCTAAAAAAAACAGTTTTTTTCTGCATCTAATGGCTCCTAATAAAAAACGTGCAACCCCAAAACAGACCATGGGGAAGATAACGTTTGAAAGTACTATAGGGCAGTCCTAACTTGGACATAATTACAATCTCTGAGTGATAGTAGTTGGAATTTCTTAGGTAAAGAAACATAGTAATCGCAAAATAAAATAAAATGAAGGGTATCCTTTTCAGAGAAATTGTCACAAGGACAAGGTTTTAAAGTGCCAGGTTTTAAAAAGCCCTGGGGAACCGATAAGAGCCAAGAAACCATTAGCAGACAAAATCTTGTTAATCCAAAATGATGAAAGGGATTGCTGACAATTAGTAGGTAAGGTTGGACTTGGTTATGCATACATAATATAACATAGCCTCTCACCATTTGTTTTAGCAACAACTTTTCTTCCCTTAGTTTCTGGCACTTAATCATAAACTGTTGTTTGATGTTTCTAATTTTGATTTTTTCAAGGGCTTTGGGGCTTAAGAATAAGTCTGGGCAACAAAGCCAATTTGTCGGTTCCCTTAGGTACTTTTGCCAGGAAATATGTTCGGCTCGGTCTAGCGCTAGACAATCAGTAACTATTATTTGGTTTAGATTTATTGTAGGACTTGCCAAGACTCTCAGCCAACGCATTAAAACGCATTAAAGGGAGCTACTGCAATCGGGTCTGATATGTATCCCACCCCTAGTTCTTCATGTATTATATATGCAAAAATGGAATGCTGGACTGCCAACATTTTTGGTAAGCCCTTATCTTCGTAATACTGAATGTCCTTTCCTTCCTTATATCCCTGCCGTAGGTTACCATGGGGATATATTTTCATCAGGGCCAAACTGGGTTTTGACCCTAATCTCTTAGCAAACAAAATGTTGTGTTGTCCCTGTTGCTCTAGCGAGAGTATTATTTTTTTGAATCATTTGTTGGTGCCATGGCGGGGTTGTCAAACAGAATCCCAAAGTAAGAGAACGTTGGAACCTTTGTTAGTTATGCCCCTTTACAATAAAATGTGATTTTTTTTGGGACTTACCAGGGCCAATGGACATAGTGTGTGAGTTCTTAAGGTTTTTTTAGGGTTCTAAGGAGTCCATAAAAACTATTAAAGCATCTAATAAAGATTGAAGGCCCACTGTCGTTCTAGCTAGTATGACTGTATCATCCACATATAAAAGTGCGGGGATTTTCTTGTGGTCAACCCTAGGGATGTCTTTACAGCTGATTAAAAAATCTCTCAATTGGGGGCATGGTCTCGCCGAGGATGGATTGAGACATGTGCTGTAGGAGCTCCGGGCCGCCGCTGACATTATAAGCACTTTTAAAGCAGTATATAAAGCGCAGAGGAGCTGGAATCTGGAACATGGTGGCAGCGAAAACACCTGGGCGATGATTTTGAGACCCAGTGACTCTCGAAACTGGCGGACAGCGGCCTGAACTGAGCGGGTGGAAAAGCGCTCCAGAGTAAGACACCGAGGCCGCATCTTAGCCACCACGCCTCCTGAGCCCTGGGGTGAGCGGTCACCATAGACAACATGCAACTTTGGCCTGGGGACTGGTGGAGGCCTGAGGTGTGTTCAGCGAGTAAGGCGCGGAGTTCAGGGGGTCTTGCAACTGTTCCCGAAGGGGAGAACCCTCAACTGCTCTCCAGTCTGGCCGCCATTTGGAGACTT
This sequence comes from Lissotriton helveticus, assembly GCF_964261635.1. Lineage (NCBI taxonomy): Eukaryota > Metazoa > Chordata > Amphibia > Caudata > Salamandridae > Lissotriton > Lissotriton helveticus. The sequence goes on along the minus strand of NC_136071.1, from coordinate 585,268,584 downwards.
CGCTGCACGAATCACGTACGGGGCCTGCCTGGCACAGACTACCAACTGGCAGAGAGGCTGCACCCCTGACTGGGCCCCCCGCCCACCTTTCAAGGACTCCGGTAGTGTTTGGCTGCCCCCTTGCGGGGCCTCGGAGCTGGCGGACGGCGGTACGGCAAAGGGAGCCAGTGGGTGAGCACCCCAATCCACGAGGTGGCCTGCAGCTGCGCTACCCTGTGAGTGAGTGGGTGATGCCGGCGGGGCCTCCGGGCCTTGTTGTTACACTATTCCGGAGGTGCTGGGCTGTACTTCATGGGGCCCCGGAAGGAGCCGGCACACGACGATGCTGCCAGCCTCTTGGGGTCTCTCACCCTCAACAAGAACTCGCACCCTCTGCCCGGGACCTGACGGCGGTGCCCAGTGAAGCCAGAGGTGAAGGTATGGGGGCTGGGTGGGCCTGGTGTTGCTTCCCGGGGGGCCTCTTGGGCTGAGGCCTCCCGCATCCTGGTGCAGGCGGGCGCTTCTGCCACCTTGCCTCCACACCCCAAGATCACCTTGTAGGGAGGATCCTGTTGACTGTCATCAGCGGGAGGGCACCCTTGGAGGCCTGCCTGCCATTTTGAAGCTGGAGATTGCCTGGGTCCTGGTGTGTCCAGACATTCCAGACGCCCGGTCTGGTGGTGAGTAGAGGACCTCTGATGGGGGTGAGAGGACAGCACAGAACATCACAACGCCTCGTGGACCTGGCTGGATCCTGAGGTGCCTGGCTGGGCCCCTGGGCCCTATCGCTGATACCTTCGGGAGGGTGAGCAGCTTCCAAGTGAACTCTGGTAGGAGATAGAGGGAGTGGAGTGGGTGCAGGGGCTCCCAGGCCCCTAATGGCACGCCTGCCAATTTGAAGTCCCTAGCCTCAGTCACGCGGGGGAGACGGGTGGCGCCATTGCCTCAGACCAAGTGCCCGGACACTGCTCAGACATTGCCTGCACCCATCGGTACCCCTTGGCATGCCCTGAGGCTGAAGTGAGGGTGGCTGAAGGAGAGTGCAGAGGCCCCCTTTCATAGTATCTCATCCGGACGCCATTACAGGGTCGCCCCTAGGGTTGCACATCTAGAGTTGGGCGTATTGGGCCCCCTCCTATGAGCACGATTGACTTATTGAGACCCTGTTGCACAGGCCCATCACTTCGCCCCCATCTGGCCCCATAGTGCAGGCCTGGACCACTGGCCTTCTTGGATCCACAGTACCCCAGAGACAGTGAAACACGTGGACATTGACCTCTACTGTTGCTACCCGGGAGGGGGATGAGACGGAGGACGTCTCGTCATAGGGTGTCCTGGAAGTGAGGGGGTTCTGGAGTAGACCTGGGTGGCGGGCCAGCGGGGACCTGGTGTGCAGCAGGCGTGAGAGGAGTGGTGTACTGTGACCACGAGGAGAGCCACATAGCTGACGCGGAGGCGCACCCATATAGCAGGCTTCTGCTGCTCCACTAAGCCAAGGCTTGACTCGATCACGGGGGCCGTCCACTTTCTGGGACCTTGGGGAGGCGGGTGGAGGTCACGCTTGTGACAGGGGCCTACTGCGCTCCCCCCCTGTACAGAGACATTGAACCCAGGTTGTGTCTACCTGCAGGGGCGGAGCAGCCCGCACCTGTCCCGTTAATTGCAACGCCCCTCAACGTAAACCATCTTTACCAGCAGGGGACTGGATAAGGGGCTCCACAGGTGAAGCGATTCCTTCTGCTGACTCCTGCATGGGAAGCCTCACATACTACCTTAGGCAGTGTGCCACTGTGCACATTATTGCAGGCACGGCCCGCCTGGGGCACCAGCACGCTGAAGGGCGCTTCTCTGACCGCGATGACACGCGCTAGGGGGGCAAAGACGCCCTGGAGGCGACCCCCAAGGACAACTCAGTTGTAGCAATGTGGGGCAGGGTGGGCGAGTCTGCCCCATTGGAGGTGGCCCTGCCGCCCGGGGGGGGGACTCGCCGCCGGTCACACAGGCGTTCATGGCCTCATTTATGTCCGACCTAAAAAATGAAATTGGTTACCTTTGCTCTGAAATGCACTCATGCATCTGACAACTTAGAAGAGAAGTAACCGACCTGGGCGAGCAGGTGGATGGACTGGAAAGGACTGATGATGCCCTTACGGAGGACCAGGGGCAAATATGGCAACGCTTGGCCACCTTGGAGGAGCAGCACATAGAACTACAGCTTAGACAGGAGGACTTGAAGAATCGGAGTCGCCGGAACAACCTCTGTATCCGGGGAGATTCCGCTTGGAGCGGAGAGGAAGGACATGATGACGTATGTGGCGCAGCTCCTACATGAGGTGTGGGGAGATGACAACGCTTCTCCTCCGACCCTGGACATGGCCCATCGAGTATCTGGCCCCATGGGGAGTCCAGGAATTCTTCCGGACATCCTCACCAGAGTCCACTTTCTCACAGAAAAAGAGGCCATCCTCAAGGGAGCACGAGCTAAGCAGGACCTCACATATGACGGTTACAAGATGCAGATTTTTCAGGACCTGGCACCCAACACTCTGAAAAGACGATGTGCCTTCAAGCCGGTAACAGACAAGAAGCGAAGCATGGACATCTCTTATAAATGGGGCCACCCATTCACCCTCATCTTTGAGTGGGAGTCCAAGCGCAGGGTGATGCGGTCCTACAGAGAAGCAGCTGAACTACTCCGGCTCCTGTCCTCACTGTCTGCCAGCCCCACCCGGCCCCCACCTTTATGCGGATTCTTGTCAAACCGACATGGTCCACTGTGCATTGCCGTCGACGCTCACCACCCCTTACTGAGCACTCATCATCGCAGGTCAAACAAAACATTATAGAGCACATCAGGTTCCTAGAAGGAGACGCGGTGGGGTCTACTCAACACCCGCTAACATCTTGAATTTCATATCACGATTCCATGCTGCACGTTGTGGCCTGCCACGGGAACCGCTCCACCCTCATTGAGCAGGAGGGTCGCATAAACGATCCAGACAAAGCTTCAACCACCCGATTGCAACATTGGTGGTGCCGGAGCTCCTCACTCGGTTGGATTTGACCACGGCAGCAGGCCTACCCCCAACTGTTCTTGTGAGAGTGACATCTCTGGGACTTTCCAAACCTAGTGGTGTAGGATGTCCCGTCCCTGGAACAGAACATTGAGGCTCGGTTGGCCATTGTTTTTTTTTTCTCTTCTCTGCGCTCTATCTCTGGTCTAGCTTTTCTATTCTACCTTTTCTTGTCTCCTAGGTGTGGCGAGCGGGTGACCCTGCTGCTGCGGCGTGTCCTCTTGGCTGGTTTTGATAGGCCCTCCTGCACCTTTACCCCTATTCTGCGCTTGCTTCCACTGTGGCAGGACAGACCACTTTGGGATCAGCCATGACTGGGACTCTCCCTAGCCCCTTGAAAATTGTATCGCTTAATGTTAAGGGCCTCAAATCTCCTAATAAGCCGCGCCAAACATGGCGCTACCTCCTCCAGCACAACCCTGATATCATAGTTCTCCAGGAAACCCACCTCTTTAAGATCAACGTGTCGCGCATGGCACATACTAAATACCCCCTTCAATTCTGGGCCGCAGCAGACACCAAAATGGCGGGAGTGGTGATTTTGTGCAGTAGTGACATTAGGCTCGGGGAGGCTAAGCCCTTTCGGAGCTCAGATGGACGCTTCATCAGAGGGAGTATTGGGGTGGGGAGATGCCTCTTCACCTTGTGTAATGTGTATTCACCAAACCAGATGCAGGACAACTACCTCCGGACGCTCTTGCGGGACCACATACCACAGGATGATCCCTCAATGACACTGGGGGGGATTTTAACCTGGAATGGGACTCTAGAGTAGATCGCAGAGAGGCCTCCTTGAGTGGGGCAGGGGCCATGTCTTTGATTCTTCGGAAGCATATTACAGACATTGGCCTGATGGACACATGGTGGTACTGCTCACCAGAACTGCGAGATTATTCATATTATTCCCACGTACACCATTCGTACTCGTGCATCGACTACCTATTTGTATCTCATGCCCTGATACAGGACACGGTGGCCGCGTCCATGTCTGCTATATTGCTCTCAGACCATGCCCATATTGAGCTACTTCTTCAGGACCCTGCTGCATGTCCCACCACGCGCGCCACCGCGGCGCTTACCGCCGAGTGTCCTCTGGGACCCGGCGGATGTCGAAAGCATACGAGCTCCTTTGACTCTTACTTTGCAAGTAATGACATTCTGGAGACGCCTTTTCCCGTGGTCTGGGATGCATTCAAGGCTACGATCCGTGGGCACATCACTTCCCTTTCGATTACGCGGATGCAGGAGGCTTGACTCCTTGAAGACAACCTTACCAAGGATATAAAGTTAGCAGAAAAACATGACCAGGGGCAGCCCTCACTGGTATCCGGACGGCAGCTCGTGGACCTCAGAAGACAACTCCGCATTTTGCGTACAAATAAGGCAGAAAACTTCCTATTAGCATTATAACAGAGTTACTTCGAAGGGGGAGATAAAGTGAGCTGGCTGCTAGCGAGACGTCTGAAACCGCGAGTGGCAAACACACATATAGCCAATGTAAAGCTGCCGGATGGAACAAGAGCGAAGCGTGAGGCTTTTAGGACCTAAAAAGAGACCCCTCTATACCGCGGAGGTGCCGTCGCAGGACCTTATAACAGATGTTCTGAACCAATGCACCTGGACAACGATACACCCCTATCATGCCAGGTCCCTGGAAGGCCCCCTTACTGCAGAGGAGCTGACAGCAACTTTAAACGATCTCCCCCTTGGGAAGACGCCGGCCCCGGACGGCCCGCCCCTGTCCTTCTATCGCATGTCTCAAGCACAGCTCCGACCTTACCTCCTACCGTTGTACAATTCCTTCTCCGTTATGGATGTACCAACGCTCGACATGGGCATGGCAGAGATAGCGCTTATCCCCAAGCCGGGGAGGTATCCCACGCTTTGCGCTTCCTAACGACCTATGGCCCTGTTAAATATTAACCTTAAAAAATATACCAAAATGCTGGCAAAATGTCTAGACCCCCACATGCCTGGTCTTGTGGAGCCGGACCAAGTTGGCTTCATTCGTAACGGACAGGTGGGCGGATAATGTGCGCAGAATTGCGCATTTGGTTTGGAAATTGCACCACTGGAACATACCAGCCTGTCTTCTGTCGCTCTACGCGGAGAATGCATTTGACCGGGTGGATTGGACCTTACTTCGGGCGGTGCTGAAAAGAGTTGGACTAGGCCAAAATCTGATATCTATGATCATGACCCCGTATATCGCTCCTCAGGCGAGTATCAGGGTAAATGGGCAACTTACAGAACCCTTCTCTATACACAGGGGTACTCAGCAGGGCTGCCCCTTGTCGCCCCTGGTGTTCGCCTATGTGGTGGAACCTCTAGCAGAGTTGATTAGTCAGACACCGGACATACATGGCATCTCTCTCGGGGGCCGAGAGAACAAGGTGGCGCTTTTTGTTGATGACCTCCTACTCTCATTGTCATATCCTCAAGTGTCTCTCCCAGCACTTAACTCCTTGCTACAGACCTTTGAGCGGGCCTCGGGACTCAAAATCAATCATGGTAAATCCTGGGCCCTCAATGTTACAATCCCACAGGAGGAGATACCAATTCTGGAGACGCTCGCTCCGTACCAATGAGCTACTGACTATATCCGGTACCTAGGATTACAGCTGACTCCCACCTTAGATACGTGGACCCAGGCGAACTGGCGAGAATATAAGTGAGCTATCCAAGAGGAACTGAGGGGGTGGAAACAATTGCTGATGTCATGGCTGGGCAGAATTAATACAAAACAGAGTGGATCCCAGTCATGGGACCCTAGGACCTAGCTCAGCTCAGGTGTATGATTGCTTTGAATCACTGTACCTTCAAGAAAGAAAAATTTCTTTCTAGTGTCCCCTCACTCACCGGGGTTTCCCCACGGTGACATGCTTCATCATTGGGGCCATCCCAGTTCTCTACGAAAAGGGGCGTGCTGCGACTCACGAACTACGCAGGAGCACTTCAGTGTGAATGACTATGTGTGGTGCAAAAGAATAAATGGAGTGGGTGTGTGTGAGTATTAAAAATACCATACTTAGTGGGCCTAACTGTTTTATTGAGCTCCTATGCAGGTATATTAAAAGTGGGGTTAATGTCACTGTAAGGCAACCTATAATGTGGTTGACTCAGTGATCAATATGGTCGACATGTTTCATGCTACCCCTAGCATTTCTTCGGGACCATGCAGGGACCAGCCCTGCATATGCCACTCCTAAATCCAAATTGTGGGGACAGTGAATATAGAACAAAAATAAAGTGATTTTATGCATGCATTTATATTAAAATACATACGTTCCTCTCAACTAGTAGGTGCTGTAAAATAAAGCATATTGTTAATGACAGACCTTCCCTGTGGGAAGGTACACATAGTACATTTGCATGCCACTCGCATTCTGTGTTTTGAAGGATGATTTGCGCCATATTGGCGCGTGCAGGCTTACCAAAACATTAGTCCAAAGCATCCTGAAATTTGTTCGTGAATTCACACAAATAAACAAGACAGGACTTATTGTGACCAAACATTAAACATACACAACATATACAAGGTACACAGAAAGGAAAAATCTCCAATAGTTACTTATTGAAGCGAAAAATTAAACTTCATGGTCTCGCTGGGGGGTCAATTTCACTTATGGGATACACTGCTGAAAGAACGGTGAATATATATACAAGGTTTGTTAGGTCGGAATTTCGCCTTCGTAAATAATCACGTTGTTCCTTGGACTGGCATTGTCCATTGAAACAGAGATATGGTACTTACATCCTGTGCTGTGAAATCGCGCAACTCTACCTACTCAGCACCTCCCCGGGACCGCATCTTACCTAGTCCCCACCGGCGTGTTGTTTTTGTTTGTTCCGGTGTTAGAGCAGGGGCGGAGACGCCCTCAACAACTAGACCGGTACACACATGGCGGTCATATTGGAAGTATGCCTATGCCCGCGATGTAGTAGAAAGGGAAAACGGCTTGTTTATTCGGAGTTGCAGAATAACGCTATCAATTGCCGGTTCGAGACAGAGAAAATTCCGAATTATATCTGCATATTTATTTATGCGTTGGGTGAAAAATATTATCATTATTCCCATACAATTTCAAAAAACGGAGATGTGTTTTAAAACCACAAATTATTCGCCTATTTAATTCGTGTAGTAACGTGCAAATTTCTATCTTCAGCTCAGAACAGACATGGGAGGTAATATCAGGTATATTAGTGATGGTGTCTCTGATAATTAACTTAGCAAGTTGTCAGGAAAGGGTCATATATTTTCTCAGGGAATGTTTGTCCTCTGAAATTTTTTTTTTGTAGTGGGTGTGATTAGTTTTTAAATTACGCAATCTGTACACAACTGATGATGGTGGCATACAGATTCATGATCAATAGGCGTGCCATACATAAAAACAGGGTTCTCATTAGGCTATGTTTGGAGTATACACTAGACTTACTGGGCAAATTCAGTCTGGCAGGAAAGGGAAATCATGATTCTAAACATCCAATCATATGAATGCACCCCAGGGGATGTCATCGTTCAAACCGTGGGTGTCCGTACGTAGTTTGAACACCCATCTTTGTTCACGTTCATAAAGAAACCTTTCTTGGTTTTCTTTGGTCTTTGCAGTTTCCAACACTACCCACCTCATGTCATTGGGAGTGTGATTTGATTCGATGACATGGTTTGTCATTCTTGTTGTGGTTCTTTTGCACCTAATGGTGCTGCGATGTTCCACTATCCTCGTGCTCACCTTGCGTGTGGTCATTCCGATATAATGCAGATTGCAAGTGCATGTAATCATATATACCACCCCACTGGTATTGCAATTCGACATCTGCCTCAATTCCCATTTTGTTCCGTCATTAAAGATCACATTCTTTGTGTTGGTTGTCAGATGGCAGACACTACAGTTGTTACATGCATAGTGGCCAGTGGGTAGAGTTTGCTGTCTGGTAGGAGGCTGGTTGGATTTTGGACGAGTATGGACCAAATGATCTCTGAGATTCTTGGCTCGACGATGGCTGAACATAGGGACTGGTATAGTCAATTCTCCACTGTTAACGATAGGCCAGTGATTCTTCACTATTTTTGTCACTTGGTCTGATACTTTGGTGAATGTTGTAATGCAGATTGGTCTTTGATTCTCATTTGTGTTCCTCACCTTAGGTTCCAAAAGTGCATCCCTATGGTTGTTGGATGCCCGTTTATTAGCCTTCCTTACTATTTCCTTCGGATAGTTACGTGCGTGTAATTTTTTACTCAAGTCATCCGCTTGCACTTTATAGTCATCTTTATTTGAACAATTTCTCCTCAACCTAAGGAACTGTCCAAAGGGGAGGTTCTGTTTCAGATGTCTCGGATGGAAGCTATCATACATCAGTAGACAATTCCATGCTGTAGCTTTGAAGTGTGTCGTGGTCTTCAGATGTCCCTCCTCTGCTATGATGTTGAGATCCAAAAACACTAGTTGGGATCTGCTGAGGGTTATGGTGAATTTGAGGAATTTATCCTGCTGATTCAGCCATTCAAAAAAGGATTCTGCTTCATCCTCGTTGCCATTCCATATTACCAGGACGTCATCGATATAACGTTTCCACAGTTTAATATGATTTCGGTAAGGATTGTTTTCATGCAGTATTTTAGTTTTTTCAAGGTGATGAACGTAAAGCCCTGCTATGCTCGGCGCAAAAGTGCTGCCCATACTCGTCCCATGTAGCTGACGGTACAGGGTATCCTCAAACCTAAAGAAATTTTCGGTGAGTGCCAAGGGGCAACATTCAAGCACCACATGCCTAGGAGTCTTGTAATCCCACTGGGAATCAAATAGTACTTCCTCGAGAATTTCCAGGGTTTCTTGGTGGGGGAGGCTTGTATACAAGCTCTCAACATCCAGACTTATGAGTATGTTAGATGAAGGCTCGAAAATCTGTTCCTTTAATAGGCAGAGTACATCTTTCGTGTCTCTTAAATACGTGTCTGTTTTTTGTACCAATGGCCTCAAAAAAGCATCCGCAAACTTGGAAAGTGGCTCAAGAATTGATCCAATGCCCGAGACTATGGGTCTTCCCGGTGGTTTTGTTAGGCGCTTGTGTATTTTGGGGATCGTATAAAAGTACGGGGTAACAGGTCTGGTGTTTGCTAGAAACTCCGTTTCTTTTTTGCTTACCCAGTCGTTTGCCAGGGATTCTTCAGTGAGGTATGCTATAGATATCCTCAGACGTTCAGTGGGGTCATCCTTAATGATAGTGTAATTTCTGGGATCCCTCAGAAGGCGGAGACACTCCTCTCTGTAATCAGTAGTGTTCTGTAACACAATGGCGCCACCCTTATCCGCTGGTTTTATCGTTATCATGCTCAGATTCGATAATTCTTGGATGGCTTGAATTTCCTGATTACTTATGTTATGGAACACTTTCACTGTTCGTGGGTCTAACTCCTTTATTTCCATCATTATTGCTTTTTCAAAAGCTAAGATTTCAACTGGTAAATTTCCTGAAGGTGGGACAAAGGTGGACTTTTTCTTAAGACCTGTGTCTGTGGTGTCCTTTATTGTTTGGTCCTTGAAGAAGATTTGGAGTTTCAGTTTCCTTACAAACTCCTTTAATTCACAACATAATTTGAATTTATCAACATTGGCAGTCGGTACAAAACCCAATCCTTTATTGAGAATCTTGGTTTGGATTTGTGTCAGTACTGTGTCTGATAGATTCACTACTAAATCTGGGGTTCGCTTGTTGATGCTTCCAGGGGTCCCTTGCTCCGTGTGTGTGGTCCCTCTGTTGCTACTGGTTGTGCCCATCTCAGTTGTTGTCCTGATTTGTTTCTCCCTCTGTTGGGGGTTTGGCCCCTGCCTAAAAAAGGACGACCTTGGTTATTCTGGTTACCTTGGTTTGTGCCCCAATTCATGGGGGGTTGCGGTGGATACATCGGTGGGCCATAGTAAAACGGTCCAGGTGGAGGGCCATATTGTGGGCCATATTGTTGTGGACCTTGAAATGGTGGCCATTGGGGGAATTGTTGGTACCCTCTTTGTCTGAAGGAATTTCCTCTACCTTTTCTTGATCTTCTATTAGTAGGGTAATTGTAATTCGATGAAGATCCCGAACTGTTTGAACCTGTGTCGGATCCATCGCTGTCTGTGCTATACCCAGGATTCCTACTGTTTACTTTGTAATCCACTCTGATGTATGGATACACCTTTTCATGTGAGAAAGCTTTATGATCTTTGGAAAGTTTATCATATTTTGTATCCTTCAGAGATACTTCAAATTCTGACATGCTTTTATTTAGTTCATCCAATCTCTTTTTTAGTTCACTGGGAGTTTGATAAGACTTTACCCGTATCTCTAAAGCATGAATTTCCTCCAGTAGTGTTTCTGAGAGGCGGGCAGCTGTCTTCACTATAAGCACTAACCAGTCCCTGGTACAGTGCCACGAGATAAGTGACCAATCTTTTTTAAATTGTTGGTCTTGTTGGTTCATTCTTGACAATGAGACCCCTTGGGGCTGCACTCACTTTTAAATATTCCGCAATCATGACACCATGAATCAATGTTTTAATCTGATTGCGTTTGAGTTCTGTCAGTTGATCCCATATCTGGGATGCATCTTTATTTTCCCTATTTGGTGCCCCTGTGTGTGGTAATATAGAGGCGATAATTCTATCTACTTCATCCTCTGAAAAGGAGAGACCTGTAATTTCTGCCATTATGTATTGTTAATTCTTAATTCTGTGTACTGTTCTGTGTTGGGTATTGATAGTTTGTTCTTAGATTCAGGATAACTGATAATACCGGAGGTGTTATCAGTATATGACTCCCGCAGCCATGCTGCTGCCAGATAACTATGAGAAACAGGGGGAGAAGGAGGATAAATGAGACTAGGTCGTCCTCCTAGGGGTCAGTACAAAACAGAGTGGATCCCAGTCATGGGACCCTAGGACCTAGCTCAGCTCAGGTGTATGATTGCTTTGAATCACTGTACCTTCAAGAAAGAAACATTTCTTTCTAGTGTCCCCTCACTCACCGGGGTTTCCCCACGGTGACATGCTTCATCATTAGGGCCATCCCAGTTCTCTACGAAAAGGGGCGTGCTGCGACTCACGAACTACGCAGGAGCACTTCAGTGTGAATGACTATGTGTGGTGCAAAAGAATAAATGGAGTGGGTATGTGTGAGTATTAAAAATACCATACTTAGTGGGCCTAACTGTTTTATTGAGCTCCTATGCAGGTATATTAAAAGTGGGGTTAATGTCACTGTAGGGCAACCTATAATGTGGTTGACTCAGTGATCAATATGGTCGACATGTTTCATGCTACCCCTAGCATTTCTTCGCAGCCATGCAGGGACCAGCCCTGCATATGCCACTCCTAAATCCCAATTGTGGGGACAGTGAATATAGAACAAAAATAAAGTGAGTTTATGCATGCATTTATATTAAAATACATATGTTCCTCTCAACTAGTAGGTGCTGTAAAATAAAGCATATTGTTAATGACAGACCTTCCCTGTGGGAAGGTACACATAGTACATTTGCATGCCACTCGCATTCTGTGTTTTGAAGGATGATTTGCGCCATATTGGCGCGTGCAGGCTTACCAAAACATTAGTCCAAAGCGTCGTGAAATTTGTTCGTGAATTCACACAAATAAACAAGACAGGACTTATTGTGACCAAACATTAAACATACACAACATATACAAGGTACACAGAAAGGAAAAATCTCCAATAGTTACTTATTGAAGCGAAAAATGACACTTCATGGTCTCGCTGGGGGGTCAATTTCACTTATGGGATACACTGCTGTAAGAACGGTGAATATATAAACAAAGTTTGTTAGGTCGGAATTTCGCCTTCGTAAATAATCACGTTGTTCCTTGGACTGGCATTGTCCATTGAAACAGAGATATGGTACTTACATCCTGTGCTGTGAAATCGCGCATCTCTACCTACTCAGCACCTCCCCGGGACCGCATCTTACCTAGTCCCCACCGGCGTGTTGTTTTTGTTTGTTCCGGTGTTAGAGCAGGGGCGGAGACGCCCTCAACAACTAGAACGGTACACACATGGCGGCCATATTGGAAGTATGCCTATGCCCGCGATGTAGTAGAAAGGGAAAATGGCTTGTTTATTCGGAGTTGCAGAATAACGCTATCAATTGCCGGTTCGAGACAGAGAAAATTCCGAATTATATCCGCACATTTATTTATGCGCTGGGTGAAAAATATTATCATTATTCCCATACAATTTCAAAAAACGGAGATGTGTTTTAAAACCACAAATTGTTCGCCTATTTAATTCGTGTAGTAACGTGCAAATTTCTATCTTCAGCTCAGAACAGACAAGGGAGGTAATATCAGGTATATTAGTGATGGTGCCTCTGATAATTAACTTAGCAAGTTGTCAGGAAAGGGTCATATATTTTCTCGGGGAATGTTTGTCCTCTGAAATTTTTTTTGTAGTGGGTGTGATTAGTTTTTAAATTACGCAATCTGTACACAACTGATGATGGTGGCATACAGATTCATGATCAATAGGCGTGCCATACATAAAAACAGGGTTCTCATTAGGCTATGTTTGGAGTATACACTAGACTTACTGGGCAAATTCAGTCTGGCAGGAAAGGGAAATCATGATTCTAAACATCCAATCATATGAATGCACCCCAGGGGATGTCATCGTTCAAACCGTGGGTGTCCGTACGTAGTTTGAACACCCATCTTTGTTCACGTTCATGAAGAAACCTTTCTTGGTTTTCTTTGGTCTTTGCAGTTTCCAACACTACCCACCTCATGTCATTGGGAGTGTGATTTGATTCGATGAAATGGTTTGTCATTCTTGTTGTGGTTCTTTTGCACCTAATGGTGCTGCGATGTTCCACTATCCTCGTGCTCACTTTGCGTGTGGTCATTCCGATATAATGCAGATTGCAAGTGCATGTAATCATATATACCACCCCACTGGTATTGCAATTTGACATCTGCCTCAATTCCCATTTCGTTCCGTCATTAAAGATCACATTCTTTGTGTTGGTTGTCAGATGGCAGACACTACAGTTGTTACATGCATAGTGGCCAGTGGGTAGAGTTTGCTGTCTGGTAGGAGGCTGGTTGGATTTTGGACGAGTATGGACCAAATGATCTCTGAGATTCTTGGCTCGACGATGGCTGAACATAGGGACTGGTATAGTCAATTCTCCACTGTTAACGATAGGCCAGTGCTTCTTCACTATTTTTGTCACTTGGTCTGATACTTTGGTGAATGATGTAATGCAGATTGGTCTTTGATTCTCATTTGTGTTCCTCACCTTAGGTTCCAAAAGTGCATCCCTATGGTTGTTGGATGCCCGTTTATTAGCCTTCCTTACTATTTCCTTCGGATAGTTACGTGCGTGTAAATTTTTTACTCAAGTCATCCGCTTGCACTTTATAGTCATCTTTATTTGAACAATTTCTCCTCAACCTAAGGAACTGTCCGAAGGGGAGGTTCTGTTTCAGATGTCTCGGATGGAAGCTATCATACATCAGTAGACAATTCCGTGCTGTAGCTTTGAAGTGTGTCGTGGTCTTCAGATGTCCCTCCTCTGCTATGATGTTGAGATCCAAAAACACTAGTTGGGATCTGCTGAGGGTTATGGTGAATTTGAGGAATTTATCCTGCTGATTCAGCCATTCAAAAAAGGATTCTGCTTCTTCCTCGTTGCCATTCCATATTACCAGGACGACATCGATATAACGTTTCCACAGTTTAATATGATTTCGGTAAGGATTGTTTTCATGCAGTATTTTAGTTTTTTCAAGGTGATGAACGTAAAGCCCTGCTATGCTCTGAGGACAACCTAGTCTCATTTATCCTCCTTCTCCCCCTGTTTCTCATAGTGGGCAGAATTTATGCCATCAAGACGTTGATTCTCCCCAAAATTTTATATTTATTCCAATGCCTTCCCACTCCTATTCCGCAGCATCAGATACAGGGTCTTCAGCGCAAACTCAACACATTTATCTGGGGTGGGCGTAGGCCGCGATTTTTGCATAAGATCCTCTGGCCTGTCCCAACCTCATGGATTACTACTGGGCCTCCTATCCCGGCTTCGCGGTGGAATGGACAACAACTGAGAACGAGAAAGTCTGGCTGCACATTGACAGAGTGGTAACTGGCCTACCATTTGGGATTTCACTTGGCTCCACCGAGCAGCGCGCTCTGGAAGTGGCTACATAGCGGTACCCACTAAAACGGTCCTGGATATCGGGGACAAGGTGGCTGTGCGCAGAGGTCTCACGACATTCCCCTCCCCGCATACTCCCATTGAAGGAAACCCATTACTCCTTCAGGCCTATTGCACACGAGCCTTTGCTAAATGGGCGCAAGGGGGATGCAGAGTGATTGGCGATCTAATTGATTTAATTTAATTGTGGGTTTTATATAGTGCTAGAATCAACTCCCGGAGGAGTATCTCCGCGCTTCGACCGCTGGGGAACCCGTCCTGGCTCACCCTGAGAGATGGTCCCTAATGGGTATCTCTAAGGTGCGACCAAGCATCCCCGGCGGTCTCGGGGGAGGTTGTGAAGATGAGGCAAGCTAATGCCCAGAGTTGCCGAGTGTGGTCCCTGACTGGAGTAGGCACCGAGGCGAGAATTATCGAGCCCGCTGACCCTGGTCCACAACCCTGCCGCGTCGGGAATCGAACCCTGGTCCCGGGCCGTACTCTGCTTACGGGTCTGTCGCCTCTAACCAGTGAGCCACACCACTCCACTTCCTATAGGAGGGGGGTACGCTTAAGAGATTTGCCCAGTACAGGGAAGATTTTAATCTCCCAGCGGGGGCGGGAATGCAGTACGCGCAACTGCGGCACTGGGTCTCCTCGTGGGAGATACAGCAGGCGGCTACCCACTCATTCACCCCTTTTGAGTGGCTGGTCCGCTCCTTTGATAGGTCAAAGGGCCTCATATCTTGGATTTACCAGATCCTATAACATCTCCAGGGAACGCCTTCCCATCCATACCAACGTCAATGGCAGTCGACGTCTACTGCGGAAATCACGCCCTCGCAGTGGGACCGCCTATGGCAGGATATTCCCAAGGTATATCGCAGTATCCCGGAGCGATAAAATGCATATAAAATCATGACACAATGGTACTATACACCTGCACGCTTGCACAAGATGTTTCCTGCCGCGTCTCCCTTATGCTAGAGGTGTTTGGCTGCAACTGGCGATTTCATACACATTTGGTGGGCCTGCCCACTCCTGGCTATGTTCTGGAAGGAAGTCCTGAGCCACATTAAAAGGGTGTTGAGGTTCCCACTGCCTAAAGCCACAAGCACTATTCTTTTGGGTGTCAAACATGCTAGCCTGAAGGCACTAATGCCCACATGCATCAAAGTCAATTGCATTCGCAAACGGTGCGAATCGCAATTTTCGTCCGTTTGCGAATGCAATTGACTAATTTGGAATGCATCATGCATTTCACAATTTTAGGAATCGCAACCATGTTGCGATTTCTAAAATTGCGATTGCATTTAAGAAATCGCAATTTCAGATTTCTTAAATGCAATGCATGATCATTTTCAAATAGCGAATTCGCATTTTGGAAGTGGTAAAATAGCATGAAGTTGACCTTCATGCTAATTTACCGAAAACTTTCAAATATGCACAAATTGCATTTTTGAAAGTATTAATTTACACACACACATGCCCTTGGGGCATGTGTGTGTGTAAATTGCATTTGAAGTTACATTTCAGGGGTGCAGGGAGGGGTTCTTTGGACCCCCCTGCACCCTTGAAATTGCATTCACATTTTGCGAATCGCAATTTCAAATTCGCAACATGTGAATGCCTTCCCATTCATTCCTATGTGCCTTTTGGCCCATAGGAATCAATGGGAAGGGTTTTCCTTAATTGCGATTCGCAAATTGTGAATCGCAATTAAGGAAAAAAACCGAATCGCAAAAAAATTGCGAATTTTTCATGCATTGCAGTTTGCGATTTCTAAATTGCGATTCCTTAATTTTTGCAATTTAGGAATCGCAAACGGGTGCAATGATGCATGTGGCCGTAACTCGCAATGATTGGATTTTGGCGCCAAACAGCTCATTGCATTATACCGGAAGAAAGCGGAGACTCCTCCCATCTCTGCTTGCTATGTGCGCTTATGGCATGTCATAACTATGGAACTCTTTACAGCGCAACTACAAGCGTGTGACACTCGCTTTAAGGCTGTTTGGCAACCTCTGATTAAATATCTTTGCGTGATAGAGCATGCACGCTATATGCCCGCCAAGCTTAGGACGCTGCGTCTCTTTGAAGATGTTATACTTCCACCTGATCCTGGCATATTACTCCCATAACCTGATTATATGGCTACGTAACCTCCCCCTATGGGTAATAGGCTCTCCAATAGGATGCCCCACTATACTCTCCCTCCCTGCCCGCACACACCACTCTTATTCTTGCTGCACTTTACCTGTCTTCCCTCCTACTCTCTTTTCCTTCACTGTCTCTCTGTCTTTACTTGTCTTCCTTGGGCTTCTTGCCTGTGATCTTCAGTTACAGTTCTGAGAGAGGTCTTATATGATCATGCATTAAGTCGAGTTAGCGTTATATAATGTGCCACGCGGCCGGCCCCACAGGGGTTGTAGGCAACATGCTGTGTACCCAGTGGGCCCTTGTTTTGTCTAACTATGTGTCCAGAAGAATGTCCATAAACTAGGCCAGCCCTACATAGGGTTGTAGGCTTAATGGTGTGTACATCCAGACCTGTACTCTCAATTTGTTTACATATAATATGAATAAGAGGTGGGCCAGGATACAACCTTGGCATACCCCCTTTGTAACATCCCAATTGGTTGTCAAATCCCCATTACTATTGTATCTAACAGCCGCTGTGTTATTCTCATCAATAGCATGTAAAAAATCCACTAGCTCTGGTTCGTGACCTATATCACTTAGGATTAACCGCAACTTTGATCTACTAACACAGTAAAAAGCTTGTGTCAAGTCCATAAATTCCAAATGTATTAAACCCATTTTTGCATTTTTGTACTTCTCTCCCACTAAATGCCAATTTCGTTTTTCAATATTGAAAGGCTATCTTGCCCAATAGGACAGAATGGGCAATGCTTTGTAATATTTTACAAGCATATCTTCCTTTAGGGATAAGATATAAAAATGGAGTCTGGTATCCCTGAACTCAGGATTTAATAACACATCTTTTAGTAAACATGTTTGTTAAATTGAGTGTTTGAAAATAACACTTTTAGAAAATGGCTATTTCCTTGTTCAACCATCCTGGGTGCCTCTGCCTTTAAAGGAACTGACTTCCTAGGGCCGGTTGCTCCTAGCGCTGCGTGACTCCCCGTGAGTGAGCCCAGGCTTCCCCCTACTGCCACGTTCTTGCCGCTGCCCTGCAGCTAAGTATTCCGTGCTTCGTTGTTGGCTCCTCTGTGCCTGCTTATCCTCGCTGTTTGCATCGTATTTCTGACTTGCCCCTTCGTGTTTAGGTTTCTTCTCTGCCTGCATTTTGTTGCTGTTGTTATTATACTTGTGTCTTGCCCCCTCGTATTTAGACTGTTGTGCCTGTATTTGCCTCTGTTTCCACTGTACTCGTGACCTGCCCCCTCGCCTCTGTAATCCCGCTGTTCCCCGCCGCTGCTCCCCTGCAGCCCCGCCCCTTTCCTTCTGTACTCCTTCCCATTCGCCGCCCCACTCCCGCCTCCCAGCTGCTCCTGCCTCCCACTTGGCCATTTATGGTGGAGCGCACGCAGCGCTGAGCTGTGACCCCTGACCCTGCTTCAGGGCCGGTCGCTCCTAGCGCTGCGTGACTCCCTGTGAGTGAGCCCAGGCTTCCCCCTACTGCCCCGTTCTTGCCGCTGCCCTGCAGCTAAGTATTCCACGCTCCGTTGTTGGCTCCTCTGTGCCTGCTTATCCTCGTTGTTTGCATCGTATTTCTGACTTGCCCCCTTGTGTTTAGGTTTCTTCTCTGCCTGCATTTTGTCGCGGTTGTTATTATACTTGTGTCTTGCCCCCTCGTATGTAGACTGTTGTGCCTGTATTTGCCTCTGTTTCCACTGTATTCGTGACCTGCCCCCTCGCCTCCGTCTTCCCGCTGTTCCCTGCCGCTGCTCCCCTGCGGCCCGTCCCTTTCCTTCTGTACCCCTTCCCATTCGCCGCCCCGCCTCCCAGCTGCTTCTCCCTCCCACTTCGCCATTTATGGCGGAGCCCACGCGTACGCGCAGCGGGCGCACCGCTGGCGCACCGAAGGCACGCCAAAGGCAAGCCCGTCTGCGCCCGTTCGCGCCTGGACCGTGCCCAGCGCCAGGAACCCTGGTCCTCGACGATGCCAGCGCTTCCGAAGGACTTACAACGCCGCCACCCTCCACGCACTCAACGCCGGCCGGAACCCCGCCTGCTACCGAGCCACCCCGAAACGCACCCACGGACCCATCTGACATCTGAAACTTGGCTATCTGACGGAGAAGCCCTCCCGACAGACTCGCTGAAAATTTGGGGTGATTTGGTCTTACCCTGTCCTTGTTCTGACGAGCGGAAGATCTGACTGATGTGCGGCGTGACCTTGAAGGCGTCGCTGCTGGGGGCACACAAACTACCAGAGGCCGAGGAAGTACTGCGAATGTCCCGGCCCGAAGAGATGGCGTGGGCGGTGCAGGTGGGAGCGGCGCCCTGGATACTTTGCGCCACCCGAGTCCGGATGGCGCTCGGTGGAGACAGCCATCGGGAACCATCACCGGGAGGCGGCTACTGCATGTGCAGGTAGGCTGGGGCAAGTGGCGGAATTGTATGAGCTAAGGAGGCACCAACTGGCAGCGGCAGCAAGGGGACCGTGCCGCGCTGCTGAGGGCGAGTGAAGCTAGCACTGAGAGACGTGCGAGGAGACGTGCGCTGAGGGCACGTTGATGAGAGTTCGGGGGATCTGTGCCATGCTTGGGTGCATGGTGGTTACGGGGATCTGCGGAATCGTGCCCATTGCAGCGGCCCCCCTCCTGGGACGGCCTGATTTTATGCTGTTATTGCCACTGTGATTGAGGTGAGGAGGGGGTGCAAGTGCTGGGAACCGTGACCCTCCCTCACTGTTCACCTGAGGCCAGAACGGTCCCAACCCTTGGCGCCATTTCCAAACGGAGGTGGCGCAACCGCCATCTTAAGCAGAGGCGAGTCGGGCAGAGCACTTGGCAGCCTTGAAGGTGGACACTGCTGGAGGGATCACCAGCTCATCTCCCCATGAATGCATAATATCGGACCGAGAAAAGGCACCCCAGAGCTGTAGCCTCCCCTATTTAATGTATGTGGTGCAAGTGATCGACCAGGCGACAGGAGTGTGGTAAGCTGACAACATCATTGCTGTGCTGTTTTGCCCTGGAACTATTTTGCGCGGTACGACTGAGGGAGACACGCGGAGGTTGGCGAGCCAGATACACGTTAGTGTTGAGAACACTACGTAGTTTAGACTGATCCCAAATGACGATGAAGGCACAGCCCTGTATGACTGAGGGTCTTAAACAAAGCCACTGAAGGGTTAGCTGATTGCGGCGAGATAGAATGACCAAGACCATTAAGAGCTGTGGGGTGGGTGTGCAGGACGTGCCTTGGAGATATTCCCCACCCGTGTGTCAACATGGGGAAACCGGACACAAGGCAGGCAAAATTTAATTTTGATGCAAAACGCAGTGCATGCGGCATGCAAGAAGATAGCGGCATGGAAGTTGGGGGAGAGGCCCAGGGTGAGACTACAACACAAGCTAACGATGTGCAGAGCATACTGCAAGTAGTCCGGCAGGGCTTCTCCACCATAGTGAATAAAGCTGATTCCATTTCATCACGTATGGACGCAATTGCTCACAAACTGGAGGGTCACGAAGATAGAATTAAGGAAACGGAAAGGCGCATTTCTGACTCCACCACGCAGATTGCCCCCATGGACAAACTACTAAAAGTCATAACCGCCAAGAACGAGGACTTAGAAGCGTGCAGTAGGCATAATAATATACGCGTAATTGGAATATTGGCATCCACAAACACAGGAAAAGTGGAAGAGTATGTAGAGAAAATGCTGCTGACGGCGATAGCGGCTGAATCCTTCTCAAACCAGTTCATTGTGGAGCAGGCCCACTGATCACTTGGACCGCGACCGCCCCCAGGTACCAACCCAAGGCTCATCATAGCGTGTCTTTGGAATTATAGGGACCGTGATGTGGCCTTACGTGCAGCAAGAAGCAAGCAGACCCTGTCATATGATGGGAACACATTCTCCATCTACCCGGACTTTACACCCATAGTACAGGAGGAGAGGCGCAAGTTTCTGGACGTTAAAAATAAATTGAGGAAGGCGCAACTCAATTATGCATTACTAAACCTAGCGCGGCTCAGGATTACACATCAGGGTAAACAAAGACTCTTTACCAAACCGCAACAAGTTGAGTAGTTCCTCAAACATGTGAAGCGCACACATCGACCTGATGAAAGCATGTCAGCTTCACAACAGTCTGCATCGACGGGCGCCGAGGAATACTCGCACTGAAACACATCCTCATAGTCACAACTTGAGTATTAACTGGTTTTGTACAGGGAGTATGGGGTGAAGGCGAGGCTAGGCGCCAAGGACAGAATGGCGTGACGTTTTGATGGGATCACTGAGATATACCCATTATATACCGGGCACCCCCACCCCCTTTGTAGTCCGGTGGTTCCATCTCCGAAGGGCTCAATGGGAGAGGGGTTTCTGTGATGCCAACTAGAAATGACCCACAATGGGTTTCTCCCCGGAAATGTACACTCCATAATGCTGGCAGGACTTGTAGTGTTGCATTTGTTTTTGTTTTTGTTTTCGTTTGGGGTGATTGAAAGGGCGGGGTGGGAGTCTACTACTGGCAAGTTGGGGCTGCTTCAGTGGGAGGGGGTGGCAGGGGAGAGTCATGTTTGGTACATTGCATAAGGTTTATGCATCAGAATTGTGCTGTCAGTGTAACTGTTGGGCTCACTACCACAGTCATATTAGAGCATCAGGAGAGAATTCAGATTTCACTATGTGATAAGGTGCATGGGAGGTACAGCACTCAATGGGTAGCAGGCAAACAGATATCAGACAGTGGAGAAAATGGCTGAGGAAAAGGTAGAGGCACTGAACGTTATAACATGGAATGTCCGGAGACAAACCTTGGCATACTTGGACAGGCATAGGGCACACATAGCAATGAAACAGGAGAGGCACTTCACTCCCCAGACATCAAACAACTTTGCTAGCATATGGGCGGACCTCAGAGTCTTCTCCTCATACTCCTCGCATGCAAGGGGAACAGCAATACTTATAAAAAATTTAAAAACCAAGAACCATTCCACCTAGCGGGAATGGCAAAGGACCCACAGGGTCGCTATTGTTTGGCATGGGGGAGATTGGGTACTGTTTTTATAACTTTGGCCTGTTGTTATGGACCTAATGTTGAAGCTCCGTATTTCTACACCTCTCTGTGGGCCAAAATATTTGAAGTGGGGTCCAGTCACATTATATGGGGTGGGGATTTTAATGTAACGTACAATCCAGGATTGGATAGATTGCACTCAGACCGCACCATTACACCAGAGCGCGTGAGGTAATACAGAACACTATAACCACATATTTGCTGATAGATACATGTCGACATATGCACCCGCAGGCTCGGGTGGCGACACACTACGCGGCGCAAGCAGCATCGTGGGCAAGATTAGACTATTGGCTTCTGTCCCGAGGGCTGGGCCCTGCAGTAACCCGCGTGCAACATTTAGCCAGGACTTATTCGGATCACTCCCCGGTAGTACTTGCTCTTTATTGTGCTGAAATTGAGGCACCACACAGGGTATGGTGAATGTATGCCCCTAGCTTATTAGATGCCATCTTTTAGGAAGAATTAAGGGAGGCGGTCCAGGATTTTATTGTACGCAACAAGGGAATGGTGGACACGGAAGAAACCATATGGGAAGCATTCAAGGTCACACTACGCAGGTTTTGCATATCAAACGGGGCAGGGGTGTTAAAGGATATCGCTAACACACTACGCAGACTAGAGGGCAAGCTTAAAGCACTGGAAGCAGAGATGTCTGCGGGCCCGAATAACTCTGCTTAAGCTCAGTTTCGGGAAACACTCACAGAATATATAGACACAGCACATAGGGAAACTCAATTTAGAGGAAAACACTGGATGGCCAGATGTTACAGAGAGGGGGAGAGGCCAAGCAGGGCCTTAGCACAGATAGTCCGACAGCCTCGCTATTCGGTCTATTTCATAGAAATTGAAGACCTAGGTGAGATGGTGTGTCGCACACGGCTAACATTTTAAGTGCTTTTATGCAACATTATTCACGTCTCTACTCCTCACAACACAGAGACGTCTTGGATTTAGACAGTTACCTTGGGGATGTTTCACTGGGATGGCTGAGCGATGTGCAACATCCCTTTCTGTGTGCACCGTTTGAGTTAGAAGAAATCCGCGAAGCCATCATGGGGATGCAGTCAGGGAAGGCCACAGGGACGGACGGAATTCCGGTGGAATTCTACAAAACATACATAGATCTGATGGCCCCCATCCTGTGAGAAGTGTATGAAGAGTCACTCGAGGTGGGAGTTCTTCCTGTATCCATGCGGGAGGCGCTAATAATTTCATTACTCAAGCCAGAAAAGACGCCCCAGCAACTGTGACTCATATAGGCCATTGTTTCTCCTCAATTGTGAAGCCAAGATTTTAGCTAAGGTAATTGCAAACCGATTGAGCCTACTGATGGAAAATGTGATCCTGCCAGACCAATCAGGTTTTATCCCTGGGAGGGCCACATCTCACAAATTGAGAACCCTCTTTGCCATACTAAACAATGTCTCGCCCAACCTACCCCTAGCCGCAGTGTTCTTAGATGCCACTAAGGCTTTTGATTCAATCGAATGAGACTACATCTTTGGGGTGATGTCACGTTTGGGGTTCCCTCCCCTCTTTCTAACATGGATCAGGCTACTGTATCAGGCACCGGTTGCCAGGGTGCATATAAATGGGTTCATGTCTCAGGAGTTTCAAATTACCAGGGGTACCAGGCAGGGGTGCCCGCTTTTTCCCTTGCTGTTCGCCATAGCGGTGGAACCATTGTCGGCCAAACTGAGACAGCATCACAAGGACAAGGCACTATCTTGTAATATGCAACAAATACTTATATCATTATATGCCGATGATATCACCCTGTACATTCGAGATCCACAGCAGAATTTGAACCCGATCCTTAGAGAATTCATAGTTTTTGGGAAGTTATCGCGGGTCCAGATCAACTGGGGAAAATCGAGTATATGCCCACTGACGGCTGCTACAACTCGCTTCTCACTTGATTATCCTTTGGAATGGTGCGATGACGAACTGCGTTATTTGGGGATCTGGGTAACCAGGGATAGAGAGGAACTTTTGAGGATAAACTATGGCACTGCAATAACTCGCATAACAGAGTGTGTGACTCGCTGGATTGAATTACCCCTCTCAATGGCGGGAAGAGCATTACTAATTAAAATGGTGGTGCTCCCCCAGCTGCTCTACCTTTTTTTAAATATTCCATATTTCCTGGGAGCTTTCTTCTTTAAGACACTAAGGTCGGAGATAATGCGCCTAGTGTGGGGCGAAAAATAGCCGAGACTGCAATGGAATGTCCTTAAACGACCGTATTCACAAGGGGGGTTTGAGATCCCAAACTTTGAACTCTATTATATTTGTGCCCTGGCTCACTATGCATGATTCTGAATGGCACAGGTTGCGGTGGAGCACTGGCTGGCGCACCACGTTACTGTTGATGGTGCACTGTACGAGGTGACTATCCCCAGAGAGAGATTGCCTAATACTGTCACATGTACAATTACATCATGGCAACCGATCGGAAACATGCTGAAAGCCACATTGCTATATTATCTGTTATTACCTCTTACCTATCACCCAAACATGCCCCTTCTACAAGAAACAATATTTCATAAATTTAGAGAGTGCACCACCATTCGCACTTGGGGGGATCTGTATCAGGACGGGCGCATTTGCATGGCAGAGCAAGTATTGCAGAGAATAGAGCACACTCCACTTGACTTGTTTCTTTATACTCGCCTGAGGTAGGGGATACGATCTCTCACCCCGGACTTCCCAGCTGAACTGCAGACTTTGGCGATGCTGCAAATGATGCTGCAGAATGTGACTGCCAAGCGCCTTGTCTTGCTTATTTATAGATTAGTTCACACACAGAGAGCTCTGTTGGCCACAATTTCCCGTGCTCAATGGATTGAGGAACTGGGGATCGAGGTGACGGATGACCACTGGGAATTTTGCTGTTTAAAGACGGAAAGTGTGCATTATACACTATAAATTCCTGCATAGGGTATACCACACCCTAGTTAGGCTACACAAGTACAGTTTAAGGGACTCAGATAGGTGCGATAGATGTCATGCCCTTGGGGCGGTTTTTTGCATCTAGCATGGGAATGTCCAGGGGTGAATGAATATTGGGTGCAAGTGTTTGGTGCTTTGACATTGATGATCAATGAATGGGTAGCGCCCACCTCATTGATGGCTCTACTGGGCTATGTTAAACCACTGCAGGTGGTGCATCGCAGATATGTTGCCCTTGCACTGCTAATGGCCAAGAGACAGGTGACCTGCCGCTGGAGTAGGAGACGGGCACCCAAATTTAAGAATTTGATAGCCGACTTAGTGACTTGCCAGGAGCACCTCGCTGCATATGCTGAACTGCTGCCGTGTGCCTCTTGACCCAAGGACATCTGGGCCCCCTTGACGTGCTACTTGCTGGCACGCCTATACGACTCAGAGCAGGCAAGCATAGCCACCCCTCTGTGCTAACAGGACGGAAGCATAAGTAGTATAACTCTAAGTGAGAAGGGAAGGGACACCGAATAAGAAATGTGTGTATTGATTGTTAATAGATGATATGCCATTAGAACTGTGAGGGTAGCCGTGGCATCAATGAGCTATATATGTGCATTGGAACTGGGAATCCGTTACTTGTACTGAAAGGAGCTACTCCACCTCTGATACGCTGAAAGACCTATTTGTATGGTCTGATATAATGTACATAAAGCTGATTTACCTAGACAAGACATGAGTGCAGATGTGACCACAATGTACCAATGAATGTATGTAATGATGCTATTGATGTAACATGGTTGAACAGAAAATTCAATAAACAGAATAAAAAAAAAAAAAATCCGCCAAGTAGTCATCCAGGTCCACAGGGGTGTATGCAGGCCTGGATAGTTACAGGTTTTTGTGGTAGGCAAGGAGTTCCGCACAGATCTCTACTGTGTCAGTCAGTAACTGCTCTGACATAGTTAAGTTCAGTAATGTAAAATTTCCCGTATGGGGGCCTCAGCAGTCCAATCAAGGTATGACTTGGTCTCTCGCCCTCGCTATAGCGGCGAGCTGTGGCATATTTGCTTAGGAAATGGGTTTTCCTATCCACCGCTTTCCTGAATAGAGTAAGGAGCATTAGGCGCCTTTTAGAACAGTCCGGAGTTGGAGATTGAAGTAGCTTGTGGTCTAACTCTTCCAACTGCTGCTCAAATTGGGCTAGAGTCCTCCTGATGTCCTTCAACACCCCGGAGTGCTTGGCAATGCTAACTCCCCCATATAGGCCTTAAAGGCATCCCAGAGTACTGCCCATGTGTCTACAGAACCAGTATTGAGTTCAAAATATTCCTCTATCGCTTCTCTAATCTCTGTGTGAAACAAGTCATCGTTCAGGGCACGACCTGGGAATCTCCATTGGCACTCATGTCTCTCGGGTCTGGGGATACTAACTTTAATTATCACTGAGAAGTGACCCGAATATATTCTGGGGTGTACTGTGGTAGATTTATACTGTGGTTGCAAACTCTGGGAGGCCAGCCAATAGTCTAGCCTAGTCCAGGTGTTGTGTTGGGCGGAGTAGTGCGTGTACGAAGTGGCAGCTGGATTGTGCATTTTCCAGACATCCGAGAGATGCAGTGTTTCACACAATTCCATCAGTGCCCATCGGGATCGCGGTTTAGTGTCAGCTGGCATGGAGGAGCAGTCCAGAATGTGATTAAAAAGTAGGTTGTATGAATGAAAGGGAATTCTTTTGTGGATCAAGATCGCCGTGCCCCTGGCATATGTGCTATAGTTTGAAAAGTATCGGTGTAGGCCCCAGCTTGTTGCGAAGTGTGTGACATCTGATTTAGGCAGGCGTAAAAAGGCCACATCTATTTGGTCACAATACAGATGGAGGGAATAGGGTCCAAGGGAAATATTTAAAGACCTGAACACAGTTATAACCCCTTACAAGACACTGCATACAATAATAATAACTCTGGGTCTCAGAAAACTCAAAGCTCTACATTCAAAACATGTCCAGTCCACTACATGAAACGTAAGGACCCATCACTACGTGGTATGGATACCCATCAGTTACTTTTTCTGGATCGCCCTGTTGGTCATCATTTGGGCCAATCTCACCAAGTGGTACGTCCACAACGTGCCATCAGTGCACACAAAAACTAGTAACTGAGTAAGCAGTGCACAAAGAATAATATGTGATAGTGAATAATAAAAATTGGATAGTGGGTGCAAAAATTACTTTAATCAGACGCAGTCCACTTCCAAGATTAAAAAGAACTAGAGTGCAAAATATCAGTAGTTTAAACAAATATCTACTGCATGTATAGTAAGGTCGACATGTTTCTGCAGTTACTGATACTATTTGTATCACCTGCTTCTTCAGGACAAAATTGTATTTTGCTACTGCTTAAAAAACGTGCGTGTGTGCATAATAAACATAATCATTCGATATCACCTGAAACGGTATTCTCATTGCTCCTGATTAGTAGAAGCTAGAGTGTGAGAAACCGGCGCCACACCTCGCCTGGCCACAGCTCAGGAAAATGGGGGCACCGCTCTATCCGTCGATACCCCAGTCAGGCATCTGCGCTGTACGGGGAGGCCTCCCCGTACAGCGATGGGTCCTTACGTTTCATGTAGTGGACTGTACATGTTTTGAATGTAGAGCTTTGAGTTTTCTGAGACCCACAGTTATTAATATTGTATGCACATCTATTTGGTGTCTTTGAAGATAGTGGAGTACATGCTTCCCTTTCCTAGTATTACTGAGGCCCCTCACATTCTAAGTAATCGCGGACAGGTTGGAGTGATCAGGCAGATTAATTAACATAGACAGGTAAATAAACCTAGCTGTAAATTCAGTATTGGATACGTGGCAAAATGCTTCTGGCTGCTATTGAACATACTGGTAATTAAGTTGCAATAAACAAATCTGTTAACCTTCCCCCAACCCCCACCCAGCCTCGCTACACAAATTATAACAAGATGTATCCTGTAAATACCTAAGTTGTGATTGCAAAAGTTAAAAAAGATAAATTTACATCGAAAAAACCAACATTGTGCTATACACTCGGGGTAGGCAGTGCCCAGCTTGGTATGCCTAAAACTATATTATGATACATTATTCTGTCTCAACATTTACTAGATAACGATGGGAGAGTAAGGCAATCTGACCAAACACACTAGGATAACTACTTATTAGAAAAGAGATCTACACTGGCTGCGGAGCCGCTGTGGGGAGGAGAGGAGCTAGTCCCAGCATCTTTCTGCTGACTGCCAGAGTTTTTGTAGGATCTGCAGAATTCCTGCACAGCAGTGAGGGTGTCAAAGGTGAAAGATCGCCCGTCTATGTCCACCTTCAAGAGTGCCGGGTATAGCATGCAATATCTAAGGCCTAAATTACTGAGAGTGGATTTTACACTGTTATATTTGTGGCGCGACTCTTGGACCATAACAGTGATGTCTGGATATAATGCAATTGTTGAACCCTGCCAGGCGATATCACCTTGTTCTCTGGCCAGATGAAGTGCAGTGTCTCCGTCTCGAAAGTTCATTATTCGTGCAATAATGGGTCTTGGGAGCAACCAGGATTTGGACGTGGTCCTAACTAGCGATGAGCACGCTCAACAACCAAGCCCGGCGTGAACGAGTCTTTCCCCAAAATGTCTGTTAGTAGTGTTTCTACGAATAGATCCATTCGGCCAGTGTTGAATGATTCCGGAACCCCAAGTATATGTAGATTATTGCGCCTACTGCGCACCTCTGCATCTTCGCTCTTTACAGCAACATCTTTCAAAATCTTCTCCATGCACACCAAGCACTTAGTGGACTGAGCAGCTCCATACTCAAGATCAGAAGTTCGACCCTCCATAGTATCCAACCTCCGATCATGTATATCATGTTTTGCCCCCAGGAGGTCCAGGCGCTTCTCCAACAAGTCAAACCTGCCATCCAATGTCCTGAATCCTGCTTTCATTTCTGTCAACAGGAAGGACTGAATAGCAGCAGATTCAGCAGGGGTGTTGGTTTCCTGGCCACCCTCCTCCATATTTACGCCGAATTCCTGTGCCTTCTCTGCTGGTTTGCTAAATGTTAATACCCTCTGTTTAGGGTTTTTCAAACCCATGTCATTGTGTTGATGCAAATTAAGAAATGGCCTCAAGATATAGTAGTGTAATTACAGAATCAGCAAGGAAAAACAGGGCCTCCCTGAGCAGAAAAATGAACAGGCACTACACTCAAACAAGATCTGTGGAAAGGCGTAGTCAGGAGTGCACTTTCGAGATGACTGGGGTCGATGGGGTTATTGAGCCGGTTCATTAAGAGGCGTTCTTGGTATCAACCACTTAACCCAAGTTTTTATTTGGGCTTCTAGATTATGAGCCAATGTGGGCAGAGTTGGGTTATAAATCAGCTGATATATGGGCTAAACAAACTATGTGGCTAAGCAGCCCACAGTGTTGTACAACAGTAGCTGTAGGTCATCAAATCCCGGTTTATGGTATACGGGGCACTGGATGATCAGAGGGATTACCATGCACTGGAATAGGGAAATTATGGGCGTCAGGAAGCCATGCTTTCGTAGTCCGTGTCAGGCGGCTTGTAGGGAACCACGTCCCATAGCAGCTAGCCCGCACGCACAGCCGAGTGGATGCCTCCAGGGCTCTCCCGAGGTCCCTGTCACCCCTGGGCCCTAGGAGCATTGTTGTCATTCTGTGTGCATCCCAGGGAGACAGAAAGGGGGGCACGTGGTGACGGTAGCCGCAGAGCCAGCACGGAGGGGGGAAAGGCTCACCTTGCAGTTCAGTGGATGTTGCAAACGGGGCAATGACGGTGGATGAAGGCCTCCTGGTGTCGAGGGATGGAGGGGCCAAGAGGCTACAAAGGACTCAATGGCAGCTCCCGTCGAGCAAATTTCAGAGATCCACATCCCACACTCCGCAGACCTGCTTGCTTAGCCTATGAGCCTCCTCCAAGGCTCCTTCGAGGTCCCTGTCACCTCGTGGCCTCCGGGAGTGACCACATCTTCCCTCGTGCGCCCCAGTGAGTCATGCTATAAGGGCGTGCGGCAACGGCAGCTTGGGTGCCAGCAGAGAGGGGAGAAGGCTCATAGTTCGCCACTCTAGCCTTGCTCATTCTACATGCTGGGGCTCCGTGGTTTCCCTCAATTTCATCTAGGGACTGGAACTGCGGATAATGAGGCCCAGTGTGCTAGTGGTCCACCTTGCCTCACTTCCATTTTCTCCGCCCAGCAAGGATCTCGAAGCCCAATTTCAATGATTTTCTGCAGGACTTGGGTGTTATTGATGGTCTGGCGGAATCACCATTTTGAAAAGGATTGAATGCTCTCCCTTAATCCTCCTGCATAGCTGGGGGTGAGGAGACAGACGAGTTTCGCTGTGGCTGCCTGGAGAAGCTTCAAGACTACACGTCCATCTTGAACTGCAACTTGGCCACACCCCACAGCATTTCGGTCACTTCACTCTATGGGCTCTCATTCCCTCTCAGTGGTGGTACATAGGCAGGAGAAGACGGGTCCAGAATACTCTCTTTCCACTTCACTACCGGGGTTTCCTCATCGTCCCTCTTGAATGGCTTGAATTTGACAATTCAACTCTCCACTCAACCTCAATCTCCTCCTCCAATGTCCCACAACTCTGCCTCTTCAAATTTCTCCTCGCGCATGCTCAGTAGAACATCTGTCTCTGCTTCGCCTGCCTAACTTCTTGTTGTATCGTTACAAATGGGGTTGGGGTCGCACACTACTCACACACCGGCAGTGTCGCCCCTAAGGACTCTGGTCAATGTAGTAAAGTGTTCGCGATGCATCATCTTTCAATCTTCTGCTATCTTCGCTGTCTTCGCCATCCCTGGACACGTGTTTCGGGGTATTACCCCTCATCAGCAGGGATAGGCCGTGTACTGGGGTTGCCGATGGCTGCCAATATCTGCCAGGTATAGTACCACTCAGGCGCGCAGGTGCGGGATCCCAGGCTCGTCAGCCCGCTGCTCAAGGGAGCTTTAAAGTTACAAATGGGGTTGGGGTCGCACACTACTCACACACCGGCAGTGTCGCCCCTAAGGACTCTGGTCAATGTAGTAAAGTGTTCGCGATGCATCATCTTTCAATCTTCTGCTATCTTCGCTGTCTTCGCCATCCCTGGACACGTGTTTCGGGGTATTACCCCTCATCAGCAGGGATAGGCCGTGTACTGGGGTTGCCGATGGCTGCCAATATCTGCCAGGTATAGTACCACTCAGGCGCGCAGGTGCGGGATCCCAGGCTCGTCAGCCCGCTGCTCAAGGGAGCTTTAAAGTTACAAATGGGGTTGGGGTCGCACACTACTCACACACCGGCAGTGTCGCCCCTAAGGACTCTGGTCAATGTAGTAAAGTGTTCGCGATGCATCATCTTTCAATCTTCTGCTATCTTCGCTGTCTTCGCCATCCCTGGACACGTGTTTCGGGGTATTACCCCTCATCAGCAGGGATAGGCCGTGTACTGGGGTTGCCGATGGCTGCCAATATCTGCCAGGTATAGTACCACTCAGGCGCGCAGGTGCGGGATCCCAGGCTCGTCAGCCCGCTGCTCAAGGGAGCTTTAAAGTTACAAATGGGGTTGGGGTCGCACACTACTCACACACCGGCAGTGTCGCCCCTAAGGACTCTGGTCAATGTAGTAAAGTGTTCGCGATGCATCATCTTTCAATCTTCTGCTATCTTCGCTGTCTTCGCCATCCCTGGACACGTGTTTCGGGGTATTACCCCTCATCAGCAGGGATAGGCCGTGTACTGGGGTTGCCGATGGCTGCCAATATCTGCCAGGTATAGTACCACTCAGGCGCGCAGGTGCGGGATCCCAGGCTCGTCAGCCCGCTGCTCAAGGGAGCTTTAAAGTTACAAATGGGGTTGGGGTCGCACACTACTCACACACCGGCAGTGTCGCCCCTAAGGACTCTGGTCAATGTAGTAAAGTGTTCGCGATGCATCATCTTTCAATCTTCTGCTATCTTCGCTGTCTTCGCCATCCCTGGACACGTGTTTCGGGGTATTACCCCTCATCAGCAGGGATAGGCCGTGTACTGGGGTTGCCGATGGCTGCCAATATCTGCCAGGTATAGTACCACTCAGGCGCGCAGGTGCGGGATCCCAGGCTCGTCAGCCCGCTGCTCAAGGGAGCTTTAAAGTTACAAATGGGGTTGGGGTCGCACACTACTCACACACCGGCAGTGTCGCCCCTAAGGACTCTGGTCAATGTAGTAAAGTGTTCGCGATGCATCATCTTTCAATCTTCTGCTATCTTCGCTGTCTTCGCCATCCCTGGACACGTGTTTCGGGGTATTACCCCTCATCAGCAGGGATAGGCCGTGTACTGGGGTTGCCGATGGCTGCCAATATCTGCCAGGTATAGTACCACTCAGGCGCGCAGGTGCGGGATCCCAGGCTCGTCAGCCCGCTGCTCAAGGGAGCTTTAAAGTTACAAATGGGGTTGGGGTCGCACACTACTCACACACCGGCAGTGTCGCCCCTAAGGACTCTGGTCAATGTAGTAAAGTGTTCGCGATGCATCATCTTTCAATCTTCTGCTATCTTCGCTGTCTTCGCCATCCCTGGACACGTGTTTCGGGGTATTACCCCTCATCAGCAGGGATAGGCCGTGTACTGGAGTTGCCGATGGCTGCCAATATCTGCCAGGTATAGTACCACTCAGGCACGCAGGTGCGGGATCCCAGGCTCGTCAGCCCGCTGCTCAAGGGAGCTTTAAAGTTACAAATGGGGTTGGGGTCGCACACTACTCACACACCGGCAGTGTCGCCCCTAAGGACTCTGGTCAATGTAGTAAAGTGTTCGCGATGCATCATCTTTCAATCTTCTGCTATCTTCGCTGTCTTCGCCATCCCTGGACACGTGTTTCGGGGTATTACCCCTCATCAGCAGGGATAGGCCGTGTACTGGGGTTGCCGATGGCTGCCATTATCTGCCAGGTATAGTACCACTCAGGCGCGCAGGTGCGGGATCCCAGGCTCGTCAGCCCGCTGCTCAAGGGAGCTTTAAAGTTACAAATGGGGTTGGGGTCGCACACTACTCACACACCGGCAGTGTCGCCCCTAAGGACTCTGGTCAATGTAGTAAAGTGTTCGCGATGCATCATCTTTCAATCTTCTGCTATCTTCGCTGTCTTCGCCATCCCTGGACACGTGTTTCGGGGTATTACCCCTCATCAGCAGGGATAGGCCGTGTACTGGGGTTGCCGATGGCTGCCAATATCTGCCAGGTATAGTACCACTCAGGCGCGCAGGTGCGGGATCCCAGGCTCGTCAGCCCGCTGCTCAAGGGAGCTTTAAAGTTACAAATGGGGTTGGGGTCGCACACTACTCACACACCGGCAGTGTCGCCCCTAAGGACTCTGGTCAATGTAGTAAAGTGTTCGCGATGCATCATCTTTCAATCTTCTGCTATCTTCGCTGTCTTCGCCATCCCTGGACACGTGTTTCGGGGTATTACCCCTCATCAGCAGGGATAGGCCGTGTACTGGGGTTGCCGATGGCTGCCAATATCTGCCAGGTATAGTACCACTCAGGCGCGCAGGTGCGGGATCCCAGGCTCGTCAGCCCGCTGCTCAAGGGAGCTTTAAAGTTACAAATGGGGTTGGGGTCGCACACTACTCACACACCGGCAGTGTCGCCCCTAAGGACTCTGGTCAATGTAGTAAAGTGTTCGCGATGCATCATCTTTCAATCTTCTGCTATCTTCGCTGTCTTCGCCATCCCTGGACACGTGTTTCGGGGTATTACCCCTCATCAGCAGGGATAGGCCGTGTACTGGGGTTGCCGATGGCTGCCAATATCTGCCAGGTATAGTACCACTCAGGCGCGCAGGTGCGGGATCCCAGGCTCGTCAGCCCGCTGCTCAAGGGAGCTTTAAAGTTACAAATGGGGTTGGGGTCGCACACTACTCACACACTGGCAGTGTCGCCCCTAAGGACTCTGGTCAATGTAGTAAAGTGTTCGCGATGCATCATATTTCAATCTTCTGCTATCTTCGCTGTCTTCGCCATCCCTGGACACGTGTTTCGGGGTATTTCTCCTCATCAGCAGGGATAGGCCGTGTACTGGGGTTGCCGATGGCTGCCAATATCTGCCAGGTATAGTACCACTCAGGCGCGCAGGTGCGGGATCCCAGGCTCGTCAGCCCGCTGCTCAAGGGAGCTTTAAAGTTACAAATGGGGTTGGGGTCGCACACTACTCACACACCGGCAGTGTCGCCCCCCGGCCTATCCCTGCTGATGAGGGGTAATACCCCGAAACACGTGTCCAGGGATGGCGAAGACAGCGAAGATAGCAGAAGATCGAAAGATGATGCATCGCGAACACTTTACTACATTGACCAGAGTCCTTAGGGGCGACACCGCCGGTGTGTGAGTAGTGTGCGACCCCACCCCCATTTGTAACTTTAAAGCTCCCTTGAGCAGCGGGCTGACGAGCCTGGGATCCCGCACCTACGCGCCTGAGTGGTACTATACCTGGCAGATATTGGCAGCCATCGGCAACCCCAGTACACGGCCTATCCCTGCTGATGAGGGGTAATACCCCGAAACACGTGTCCAGGGATGGCGAAGACAGCGAAGATAGCAGAAGATCGAAAGATGATGCATCGCGAACACTTTACTACATTGACCAGAGTCCTTAGGGGCGACACCGCCGGTGTGTGAGTAGTGTGCGACCCCTCCCCCATTTGTAACTTTAAAGCTCCCTTGAGCAGCGGGCTGACGAGCCTGGGATCCCGCACCTACGCGCCTGAGTGGTACTATACCTGGCAGATATTGGCAGCCATCGGTAACCCCAGTACACGGCCTATCCCTGCTGATGAGGGGTAATACCCCGAAACACGTGTCCAGGGATGGCGAAGACAGCGAAGATAGCAGAAGATCGAAAGATGATGCATCGCGAACACTTTACTACATTGACCAGAGTCCTTAGGGGCGACACCGCCGGTGTGTGAGTAGTGTGCGACCCCACCCCCATTTGTAACTTTAAAGCTCCCTTGAGCAGCGGGCTGACGAGCCTGGGATCCCGCACCTACGCGCCTGAGTGGTACTATACCTGGCAGATATTGGCAGCCATCGGCAACCCCAGTACACGGCCTATCCCTGCTGATGAGGGGTAATACCCCGAAACACGTGTCCAGGGATGGCGAAGACAGCGAAGATAGCAGAAGATCGAAAGATGATGCATCGCGAACACTTTACTACATTGACCAGAGTCCTTAGGGGCGACACCGCCGCTGTGTGAGTAGTGTGCGACCCCACCCCCATTTGTTCTTGTTGTATCGCCTGCGTGATTTCTACTCTACAATGAAAAAGAATGATGGTTTTGTTGCTTCCAGGCGTACTGCGACAGTAGATTTCGTAGATTACTCAGTGAAAACCCTAATAGGCTGGTTGAATGGTAACAATGTACATGATGTTGAAGGGTTGTATAATTTGAATATGAAGGAGCACCTTTTAAGTAATTGTCACCAAGAGAAACTACATCAATTCCTGGTAGACCTGGGTCCACTTTCTCCTACAAGAATTGGGGAAGAAGGCAAATCACTGGGTCAAGACAAGGATCAATAAAACTGGGAGACCAAAAGTAAGAGGCAAGAGAGCCCCCCCCAGGGAAAGAGGGTAACCCTAAAAATGAAGTCTTCTACTGGCCTCCAAAAACCTGCTCAGCAGGGTGGAACCAGAGTCTCTACACAGTGTAACTTTGTTTACCAGGGAAAGAACTGGGATCCGAACAAGGCTTGGTATCACAACAGTAAAGCAACAGGACACTGAACTAGAGATTTCAGCTGTAAAACAAATAAAAATGCCTCTAGTCCACCTGCAGTACCTGCAGTTGCTAACATCATGATTGGATCCCAGGTGTGTCCTGACAATGTCAGTAACCCCACTGAGGCAACATTAGTCTTTGAGAGAGAGGTAGAATGTATCTGTGCTGCCTAGCCAGATAATATGAAGGGAGTTTTTCAAGTGTAATGGGCTTAGGATAGAGGCCTTGACTATACTGGGGCTAGTGTCACCGTGGTGACCCAGCAGCTAGTTAACTCAGATCAGTACCAAATTGGAAGGGCCTAGCCAGTCATCAACACTAGCAATGTTACCAAAGTCCATCCCATGGCAATGTCACTTTGGATTGGGGGAGTAGTTGGACAAAAAGAAGTTGTTGAGTCCTGTCCTCTGCTGGCAGTGCCAGATGTCCCACCCATCCCGTATTTAGTGACCTTGGAGTCGCTAAGAGTAGAGTAGCTATTTTATTATGGCTTCTTTTTTCTGTCACATTTTTATCCCAATGCTTCATGGGGAAGGGTTTCAGTTTTAAGGCTGGGAAATTAAGGATAAGGAAAAACTAAAGTCATATATGGGGAAAACTGAGGCGTCCGAGTCCACAGGAAACTGTCATGATGGTTGGAACTTTGTTCCAGCTTTGGCTCTTCTCCTCAGGAGGGAACCAGTAAAGGAATAAAGAGAAACAAAAATACAGTCAGGCCACTGGTCTAGTACTGCCCTAGGGAAAGAGTACTCCTGTCATTCATGTTCTTTACTCGTGCTGTGCCTAAGTGTCAATCGGTATTTCAGTGATTTAGGGTGGTGTGGCCCCTAACCCAGCCCACCACCCCTAAATGAGAAAAATCGTGCTCAAGGCACTTGCCTGGACCCACGACCCTCCTGGGCCATGGGGAAAGGAGTCCCTCCCTCCACTTCTCTTGTTGGAGTGCTGGACTTACGAGCAATGCTCCTGGAGTGCTCTCTTCCCAGATGGATCACCTTATTCTGGGACCATTCTCCGGTCTCCAGTGGCTCCTCTGTTCCTTTCTGAGCTGGGGCAAGAAATCTTACCTACTCTTGAACGCCTGAGGCAACAAGCTACTGCACAGGAAACGGGTGATATCAGTGGCACGTACAGGGTCTATTGGGAGGATGGGCTCCAGAGCCAGACTGGTAATGCCGGGCACCGGGCAATCCCTCAGGAGGCCGGAAGGGGTGGGGGCCGGTTTCCTTCCAGGGGGCTGGTTTTGTCCCCCAGCAACAAAATCAGAAGGCCGTCCTGTCTGTACTGCTCTGGGCAGTGCCCTGAGCGCAGTGTGCACTCCTCCTGCCTCTAAAAGGTGCTGCTGTAACGTCGCTGGGTTGAATTTAGTAGTGTGTGTGCCTCGCACACACATTACTAAATTCAACCCAAATTACCACAGCAGTAACTAGTCCACTGCACTGTGTGTGCAAGGCAGCGCAGGTACACGGTGCCAACCATGCCGCCAGTGCGTGCAGGCCACGCGCACCCACGTACATTTACTTTTGGCACCACCACCACAACTCCAAGCAACTTGTGACCAGGCTGGCCCAGAGGCACTTGGTCTACCTTCATTGTAGGCAGTGACATAAAGGGGCCGCAGATCAATGCTAGAGTTTGACCTTACCGATAATTCTGCATCACCTAGTCAAATTTGCCCACCAACGCCCTCAGAGAAGTTAGTTCCCAGACCCCGGGCCTGCGCCTGCGGCTGGTTCACTTGTAGGCCACCTGAACGTTGGTTTGAAGATTAAGTGATACAGTTTTGAAACCAGCGCAGCTAGCCTCTGCTCTGCCTCTGCTGCAGCGTCCACCGGGTTGTGTCCGCGCGGCCACATGAGCCCCCAAGCAGAGCAAAGTAACACTTGCGACCCCGGACCCTGCTGACTCATGGCCGCCGATAGAGTGGTGGCCTGGTGCAGCATTAGCACGGCAGCATGGCCCCCAGGTATGTACAATTCAAAATTGAGTTCCATGGCAGTCAGAATGTATTTGCAAAATATAAACATATGTATGGTTTCAAAGACTGCCACAAAGTATGAGGGGGCGCGTGTATGAATTGTTTCCTTTTACACACTTGTGAAGTGAGAGCGATTGTCTGCCCAGTGCTCACCTCTGTCAAGATGCTGCCACCACACAGCCACAATCTTAGCTTCGGCACTCTTCAGACTGACACATGGAAGTATAAAGATAAAAAATAAACGGTGTGGCGGAAAGTGCTTTTGCAATACAAAGCAGGGTTCATGGGTGCAGGAGTTGCCATTTAGAGCAGGTGCAAGAGTAAAATAAAAAACTTTCAAAGGAAGTAAAAAGGAAAACAACGGAACAAGAGGAAAGTAGTAAGAAAATGAGCTTGTAGTTCAGTCAGAGTGTACAGGTGTATTTGCCTGCTGGCCCCTGGTGAGGTATGCTTCACAGAATAAAATGTGCAAATGGGCTCTTTGCACCCTGACCCAAAGCCACCATTGCCTTACCCCCACAGGCCGGTCAATCCTACAGTGCTGGCCCTCCGTGCAGCGCATGTATATTGGATCAATAGTAAGGGCTAGTCTTTTGCACTATTGGTTATACATCCCTCCCCTTCCACCAGCAGTGTCATGTGTTTATGAGTGTAGGACTTATCTTATTTTTCACAGCAGTACTTCATCAGATTAATTCAAAAGAGCTTCTCCTACCCCACTGTAATTGGAGAGCATTAACTGCACCCAAGGTTTCAGGTTTGCCATTATGTGTGGCATTTTCATTATTTCAGCGCTTTCCCATTGCCTCGGCCGGCCCCTTTAGATGCTGCAGACTGATTTC
Source organism: Lissotriton helveticus (assembly GCF_964261635.1). Classification (NCBI taxonomy): domain Eukaryota; kingdom Metazoa; phylum Chordata; class Amphibia; order Caudata; family Salamandridae; genus Lissotriton; species Lissotriton helveticus. Next base: position 585,230,543 of record NC_136071.1, on the reverse strand, counting down.
CTGCGAGCAGATGGTTCTGAAGTGTTCACTGGTTGTCACAAGGAAGTAGAGCGATCCTTTACTAAGCTATCCCTAAAGATAGCATTCATTTCAAAGAGATTGTGCTTTTACAAAGACCTCAAAAGCCTCCTATTGGTTAGGATTTCACGGTACCCAGGATCGTTTTTCTAATCACAAGTGCATGCTAAATATAGACATTTAGTTATAGTACTCACTTGCATCTAGTCTCTCAAATAGTTTTAAATAACTGAAATAAAAACTGCAACGCCACATTAACCACAATGATAGAGCCCCAGGGAGATAACAGGTAAGGTGTGTAGTAAACAGATACACAAACAGACAAAAATACTTATATGGTTGTTTGCAATTAAGGTGGATTACAGTTTTAACAGTCTGTCACTCTTAAGAACCTTCAAGGCTGTCAGATTGAGTCAACACAAAATTGAAACCTAGGATTTGTGAATATAGACTTCTGACATTGATTGAGGGATTGCTGCACTGATGCCAGAGGATGGATCATTTAAACATTACATATGAAATAGGAACGATGTCCCACTTTGTCAAGAAACAATAAAAAGCGGGATACATAACATCCCAACATCACCCACTGCGGTATACATGTGCATTTTATTGTCTTTAGTCAAACCAAAAGTCTGCATCTTTTTTCAATTTACTATGTCTACGATTGATCGCAACAGCTCCTGCTCCTATTTTTAATGTCTTTTTCAAAATTGCATATTTTATAACTCTGCTTACCAGAGGAAAATCTTGCTCCCCATTAAGATCAAAAATATGTAAAGGGCCGGGAAGAAATCGCCCTCAGCAATGGGAGCTTGTCTCACTGAGCTGGTCCATATGGTCTGTTCACTGGTAATAGGTTCTGAGTGAGGTGTAAATAGGTTTAGATTAATTTGGAGTAAGCAACAGCTCTAAAGTATCAGGCAAAACGGTTGTGAGTGAAAGAAAGGGATTTAAGGGGCCTAATGGAATCTACATCCATAGAATATATACGAATGCAGCCCACCCTCTCTGCTCACAGCATAAATACTGACTGGTGGTCCATAGGAGACAGTGACCAGTCACAGGGCAGCAGAAACAAGCAGAGAGTCCAGGAGCACTTTGTTGAGCTTTATTGAATTTCTAAAGAAACACACAGTGTTTCCCCAAAAGTAATGAAGAACTTCATTGGGTAAGTATACCAGCCTCATAGGTGCCAAGGTTTCCGGTTGCATATGTGTTACATTTTGATAATTTCAATGGAATTATGAGTGACATTCAATGGCTATGAGTGACATGTTCTCCTGAGCAAAGTCGAGCAATGAAGAAGAGGGAAGCATCGGAAATTGCACCCATTTGAGCAGTAGATTATGAATTTTTAAATCTAACTTTGAAGGAACAGTGGGCCAGATGTAGGTCGCCATTTACCGGTCGGTAACGGCCGATTTCGGCCGTTACCGACCGGTATTTTGGATTTGGCATGTAGGGGGCATCTTATTTACAGAATCGTTATATTTACCGATTCGGTAAATATACAGAATCGGTAAAATACCGAATCGGTAAATTTACCGATTCTGTAAATCAAGATGTAGGTGGCACTTCAAAGAGTGCCACAGGCCCTTTAGGAGTCGGTATTTACCACCCAATCCTATTGGGTGGTAAAATACCGATTTCCAGTGTACATGCACACTTGTGCATGTACACCTATGCCGTGTGACACACAGACATGCCCTTGAGACATGTATGTGTGCCACATGGCACACAAGCCTGCACTTGGGGTGCTACAGGGTGTCAAAGTGACACCCCGTTCCCCCTGCCAGGATTCGGTATTTACCGATTCGGTAAATAGTGAATCGGTATTTCCCATTGATTCCTATGGGCTTCAAAGCCCATAGGAATCAATGGGAAATACCGATTCGGTATTTACCGAATCATAAATACCGAATCTTACAGATTCGGTAATTGTAAATTAAAAATTACCTACATCTGCCTCCTTCCAATTTACCGATTCATAAATACCGAATCGGTAAAATTAGGTATTTATGAGTCGGTAAATTAGATTTACCTACATCGGGGCCTGTATGCTTTATTCAGAGCAGGGTGATGAGTTTCTACATCTGTTTCAATGTCTAGTGCATTCACAGTTAAGCATTACTCTACCTATTTGGACCTGATTAATTAGGGAGAGGGTACACTGCCTCACAGCTAATGTGGCCCCATGAATGCTGTGTTTCTTCCGCTGTAAAACATTTCTCAAAGACAAAACCCTGATTTCACCATCCAGTAAATTTTGTATTTAAGTCTTTTTCTAGCTGGTCTGCATTGACGTTTGAGGACTGCTTTTGAGGCGCTATCCAAAGGTATTTATGACACAATAAGGCGGCCATGACAACAATTAGTACAATGGCTGAATGGAGAGCTCTTTTGTGACACAACAAGTGATGTCACCCTCCAGCCACCCTGTAGAGTTTTAGGCTCATAGCTTCATTCTGCATTCTGAAATAAGATCCTGACAAAGTAACGTAATCCTGAAGCCAACTACCACTGAAGAGAATTCATCCACCCCAGCAAGACCTGTCTGGATTCCAAAGATTGGGGATCTAGTCAGAGAAAAGGTTGCGGAGAAGAAGGAATTTGAGCCTTCTTACAGACAACCAGTAGCTGTCCTAGCCATAAACGGATCAAGAATAATATTACTGCCGCGCCTTGCTGGTAAAAAGGAGAACAGGTTTGGGTCCATCGACCTGGTAAAACCACATCATGTGGCCGATCATAAGCAGTAGGCCAAGTGGACTCCAAAGATGTAGCAGATGCCTGAATTTGGCAACTATCCAAGAGGTTCAAACTGAGAGACTCATCACCTTTGAAGAATCTGCAGCGCGAAAAGAAGGACTATGCAACAAAGCCATGGAACTTGTACCTCTTGAAACCCACAGAACAGTTCGTCAAGAAAGGCTGGTCTACATTGAAATAGCAACTAACTATACAAATTTAGCAAGTGATCAAGTGGTTCCAGTGATTACATTGAATCCTGAAACAATCCCTACAATTGACAGAACTGCCTCTGGCTATTTCATTAACTTTGATACGTTTTCCGAAGATCCCAGCAAATCTGAAATGGCTCCTGTAAAAAGAACATTTAAAGTACAAGCAACAAAACTTTTTCATCAACTGGAAAAGACATATCTGGTTTCACCATGGATTGAACTTTGGATTGTGTTGGGTGTACATTTTCTACTACTTTGGTTGACTCTTGTACTTACTTTGGGAATGCTGATAAATGGAAGATATGTTAAAAAGGACACAGCAAGTAAGAACATCAACTTACTCCTCAAGCCACACAAATCATCTCATTGTGAACAAAGAGACTTGTCATCAGTGAACATCACAGCCGTTCCTATGCCAGGTGGTATAGCTTGGGACAGAACTGAATATCAAAACACACAAGATGATGCACAATGGCAAAACATTCACCCCCAGTCACAGATATGGGTTTAATCCATCATTATTTTGCTCACCAAGCCACTCCAGGGTCAAGCGAACACGCTGCGAATGAACGGGGGACCGATAGAGAGAAGAAACCAGGCGCGGATCACAGGCGAAAGTCACCGCAATACATTTGGAAGCCTAAAAGAAAATTTTTTAATTGTTGAGTCTACGACTGGATACATATTCGAAGTCCCCCATAAAACCCATATGCAGGTTGGAATTATCACCGCATTACACTAAAGAAAATACAGATCTGGAAATGGCCTTGAAAAATTCGTGGGTTACATTCCCAATTACGACGAAACACGTGTTGGCTGTGTGAACACTTTCCAGTAATCAAGAACAAAACTTGGAATTGAATTACGAGAACAAGAACTCTGCTCTACTTTTCCTGCAAGAACCGGTGGAAACACTGATACACATGAACTTTATTATAACTATACGTGTGCTAGGGAGTGTTGTAAATTCAGTACAGTAGTTAAACTGAGAAGGGATAGTGGTTCCTTTTACCCTATAGCACCATCAAATAAATTGGCAATCTCATACTGTGTAACATTCTAAGAGGCGCCTCAAAACCTATAACAAACCACTGCCAAGCTCATCCACTCCAGTGTCAAGACTGATTTGCATATTTCCATGTCTGAACTGGAATTGGCTTGGTGAGCAAAATAACGATGGATTAAACCCAGATCTGTGAATGTTTTGCCATTGTGAAACATTCCGTCTTTCATCTTGTGTGTTTTGCTGTTCACCCTATGTGGGAAGGGTATGCCCAGACGTGGGTCCCGTGATCACTAAGCCACTGGAGTCAAGCTATCCTCGCGGAAGACGGCTGATAACCAGAAACCGGTCCTAGGATGCTTGATTCCTGGCCAGGAAAGACATTGCTTGGCAGTTCAGGCTGGACTGTTCCCATGAGGCACAGGGTCAAGACTGATTTGCATATGGCCATGTTTGAACTGGGGTAGCTTGGTGAGCGAAATAACGATGGATTAAACCCAGATCTGTGACAGGGGGTGAATGTTTTGCCATTTGCAACATTCTGTCCATCTTCTTGTGTGTTTTACAGAACTGAATATAACATTCTTGGTCCGGCAGAGTTGTTGAAGATTCCACAACAATTCAAGATTTCCTTGAGTGACTTTGTTTCATCTAGTACCTTTTCTGATGATTGGGACTTCGAAAATGTTAATAATATGATGTCAGACTTAGAAATGTTTGTAAAGTTTACAAATAATGAATACTTAGAAGGTTCATCAGATTATGAACAAATGTATTGTTATAATCACTATGGTCATCATTTCTTGCATAAATATGCAAATCCTAGAAATGTATTAACTTATAACCAATGGGAACATTGTCCTACGCCACCAAAGCGTAGCTCCAAAACATTTTTTAGCAAATTTCCATACTTTTCAGGATACAATGTTTCAAATCCAGAGTCATTTTACTTAAAAAAGGTTAATAGGACAGGAATGAAAAGTACGTTGACAAATACAAACCAAATTTATTCTGCTGCCTTTTATGCTCAGCTGTCTCCATTAGGCTTTGACTTTTGGAAAGACACCATTGAGACAAAAACGGTCTGGGGCACAAAGGCCTGGCAGGTGCAGGGATTAGAAGCTTTATTTAGAGCCTGCATCATCCCCGAGCAAATAATGTTTTTGAATGACACTGTTCAACAGACATCTTGTTTTGGGTTAGCCAAGATAAAAGATTTAAACAATCCGTCCATACCTACACCTACAACTGGTAGCAGTAACACTTCAAAGGGGGAGGTCGACGTACATACTATTTTGCTTCACAACAGAACAGATCCTGATGGGAAAAAATGGTTAATCTGGCCCACAGCCACAAACACCTGTCAAGATAGACTCCTGAATTAGACACATGGGTTCACATTCACTAAGCCAGATCCAAGATATGTTCAAAGACAGCATCCATAGATAGTAACATCATACAGTGTAGGGAAACTGTGCCTTGAATGGCTACACAAGTCTACACTAAAGGAAATAAAACAACACTTATCTTTACTTAAAGATGGCGCTGACCTGAGGGACTTCTTACAAGAACCTAAAAAAAGATACCATAAACGTTTTATATACGCCAGTATCTATGCTCTATATAATGAAGCGTGGAAGATTACTCAAGCAGAGACTGCAGAACGAATATGAGAAATTGATAGTATTCATTTGGAGAAATCTCTCTCTGTAGTTGACAATGTGTTAACTACTCTGTCATCAAGGATATATTCTTTGGACAGCATAGTATCCTCTGCCATAGACATAATGGAACAGTACTAGGTCATGTTGAAACATGGTCAGTCGCAATTGCGTTCTATAATGCTATTAGGCTGGACGTTACAAAACCTTCATTCAGGCTATGTGCCTTGGAGTTTAATCAACACAACGTCATTGTTTTCTGAACTTAATCTCACAGATAAACAAATCAAATTGGCACAGAGAGGAGCAGACTATACAGTGCTAAGCATTGAAAAACTGGAAAGATTGCCATTTACAGTCGCTGAAAAAAACAGCCATTGAATGGATAATACACTGTACAATCACTCTGCCTGATACAATTTTCCATTTTCAGTATTGCTTAAAACATATACCAGCAGGCCTATATGAAAGGTTGGGTAAAGAATACATCAAGACATCCTGGGAATTACCTTATACACACAGATGTTAGAGTGGGGGGAAAGAAGTGTTTCTTAATGGCGATAATTTTGAAAACGTACTAAGCCGTTCTCTCCTAAGTCAGGGTATAAAATTAAACGGGGCCTGTGATGGTTCCTCTAACAATTTATCCTGCCACCTGCAAGGTTCACCAGCTGCAGTGATTGATTCAATTTTTAGGCAACTTTCTAAAGGAAGTTACATTATGAATGATGACAGCTGCTGTGGCATGTTGCCAGGTTTAAGCTATCTCGTAACTATGTCAGCCAGGGTCACTTGCTGTATGCAAGTATTGATTCCAAGAACCAAGACAGACCTGGAGTCGCCGTTATGGCCTTCACTAAACATCTCTTCTGTACAAATTGATACTTTGAGCAGAATGAAAGCCATTCTATTACAAAAATCTGTGCCATTGACCTTGGCCAAAGAAACGTATGATCTACAAGTCGCAAGGACTTCTGTAGAGATACACACCCTATTAACTACAAACTGCCCTGTACATTTCTCAGAAATGTTAGGTCGTATCTTAAACATGTCTAATACAAGTGGTATTGTACATGTATTTAAGACAATTTTTTCGGGACTGTTAGCACCTTTTGAAGCAGTCCTAGGAATTTTTCCAAACTTAGTGCACTCTGTGTTTGGCGGACTGCCTGTCGTTTTGGACTCTCAGCAGGGATACTATTTTTGCTCCTTCTGCTCTGATATGGCAAGCCAAATCACCAGCGATACCCAGTTCACAATGGAGAACACTCATCTGGCGATGAAGTGTTGTGAGGGCATAGTCTGAACTCTGGGATTAACTCGTTTAAGAGAATTAAACACCACATGGTTCATGTCATTCAGACCAATCTATCAAGATTGCATGTTACCTGTTCTACGATGCCTGCTATGTGGTGAAGAATGTGTGTTAGACATCTTTCTCACACTCCCATCAGTCCTGCCAACGGATTTTGATGCTTTGCTGGACCCGGTAAAGGCCCATGCGCAGTTTTGTCCCCAACGGCTACCAATTCTGATGACGGCATTCATTGTCATCTCACAGACGCAAAATGCTGATGGTGAGGTACGAGAGGAAAGCGGCACACAGTTATCAAATTTGAACATTGCTAACGCGACCAATGCTGACGGCGATGCTTAGCATCTTCGTGCAATTAATCTTCTTAAAAAGGTAATCCAACTTTCACCTACAATGGTAGACAAATTCTTTTCAGGCTTAGAAGATTTGATGTTTTCTCCAAACAATAACACTGACTTTTACTTTGGCACATAGGGTTCGAGAGACTGAGTTCGACCTTCATTTTTTCAAAACAAGTTTCTAACTTTGGAATTCTCTTTTTTTATGATCAAGCTTTTGTTTTTCCAAATTTGTATCATTTATTTTTATTTTTTGGCACAAAGTAATCTGCTAATAGTAGAACTATTCATAGAGAACTAGAATTCTTTAAAAAAACTTCCAAGAGACAATATCTGACCTTGTCCACATTCAAACAGTTTTTATAATGTGCCATGGAATGGTCTCAACCTTTTTTCTTCTGTAATTAAGAGCCATTTCATAAATATATTTTCGTGATTCATTCAGATAGCATTTTCGAAATGTCATACTATATGCTTTGAATGAAACATTACTTTAAATGAGTATAGCACAAATGCTTTTCATGTGCAAACAGTTCCAATGCATTTTTATGTATTTTGGGTAGGTTTTTAACACATCATGTTTAGATATGTTTTAATGTGTTTGGAACTTAGTTATGTCGTACATAAGAAAGTGGAGTGGGTGTTGCGTGGCGTTTAGAGCTCATAGTGAATTTTCCGATTCATGCCCTTATATAGGTACAATTCACATTGCCCTTATATAGGCATAGAGATCAATCCCTTATTTAGGCATAGACCATGAGACCCAAATACAGGCATGGCTTCATCCCCCCGTACCAAATGTCACAGCGATTTCTTGGAAAATCGGCTTAAGCAGTTAGGGAACTTTCCCTTGCTTGAATATTGATTTGTCCAAGAACTCATGTACTTTGCAAAGAACAACTATTCCCTAGGGGTTCTTTCCTGACGTTCATATGCCCGACTTTATGTCAAACTATGGCATTCCTAAACACCTTCAAGGTATAAATATACCTTCACTTGCTATGGCGAACTACGGTGGTTCAGAACAGTTCGACAATCTACTTGCACGATGCAGCTCGCTACAGCAAGTGCCAAAGGAAGCCTACACTCCAGCTGACGCACTGATCGAGAGGCTGCCCATCTCTCGCCGAGAATCCAGCTCCAGTGTTTCCAAGCTCCCCTTGCGGGGTATTGGGAAATCGAGTCCCGAGACTGAGATACCAGACCTCCTTCTTTCTAACTAAGGTATGCAGCTGTTTAAAACCTAGAGAAACCTTGGGTAGATTCTTGGCAAAAACAACTAAACCTATGCTACACAATACTTACTTCTTCCCGCGTACTAGACTTTGGTTAGGTACATTGGGGTAGGCGTATTTAGAAGCACCAGTTGAGTATTGTAGTCAATGTTATTTATGTATGTATTTTTATATAGCTTAGAAACCATACAATGCTTTTACAGTAATATTTTATAATACTATTCTTGCTGTATGCATTATACCTTGCAGTCTGCATAACAATTGTAGCAGTTCACTTCTTGTATGAGAAAGAAGACTGTTCAATAAACCTTTTTATTGAAAACGCCCGTCTCTCTATTTCTCTACAACTCTGTTGAAACAAAGCATGCACTATTGACTGAGTGAAATACTTATCTATTCTTTCTACAACTCTGAGAGATATATTTCTTATTCTTGGGAAACAACGTTGTCATGTTAATGCGGTTGTCAAAATTGAATCCCTTCTTGTGAATTCAAGAAAGTTTCTAGTGACCTCTGAGCAAGCTGGCACTCACTATTAAGTTTAGTATATTCGATAGAGACCTAGTCGACCTCAGTCCTATGTCTAATCTATAGGATATATTATTCCAATGCGCAGAGCCTATTGGGAATATAGGAACTACACTACATCACTAACCCAAGTACAGGTACAATTGTTTGTACACTATACATGCAGAACTCTATCAACCTACATACTATTAATACGCTCTTCCAAATAACCAGTTAATACCTATGAAGTGTTGGAATCCTTCTGTTTGTGCCATGTATTTTTCCAATCACCCATCCAGCACTATCTACGTTCCTATCACTCCACCAGTACCTAAGCACTTCTAAATTCAACATGTACTGTATTTGCAGCACTGAAATTATTCTAGTCATGTCCCTAAGGAATGGCAGAGCTAGTACAGTTACAATATTCTGTGCACTATGCATGCAGACCTCTAATCAGCTACATAGCATAGATATAGTCTTTTAAATACTCAGTTAGTACCTATACATTCTAGGAATCCTTCTGTCTGACCCATGCAGGTCTCCATTCATCCATCCAGCACTATCTACATATCCTATCACTCTGCCAATACCTAAGCACTACTAAATCGAGCATGCACTCTCTTTACAGCACTGAAATTATCCCAGTTATTAGTCATGTACTTAAAGAATGGCCTAGCCACTAATACAAGTGCAGGTACAATATTGTGTACACTATGCATGCAGACCTTTAACCACCTACATACTATTGATACGCTCTTCTAAATATCCAGTTAGTACCTATGCAGTGTAAGAATCCTCCTGTCTGTCCCATGCATTTCTCCAATCGCCCATCTAGCACTAGCTACCTATCTTATCACTTCACCAATACCTAAGCACTTTTAATAACTGAAAAAAAGTTTAACATTTTTTTACATGTACTACTGTCAAGTTAAGATTAAGTAATTCAAATACTATCAATGCACAACTACATTCAGCTGTGCACTATGTATATAAACCTCTAACCAGCTACTTAGTAAAGTACTACCCATGCAACCTAGGAATCCTCCTGTCTGTCCCATGCACTTCTCCAATTACCCATCCAGCACTATCTATGTATCCTATAACTGCGCTATACCTAAGCGCTTATAAATTCAAAATCTACTCTCTTTGCAGCATTGAAATGATTCTAGTTACTAGTCATGTTCCTAAGGAATGGCTTAGCCAGTAAAACTAGTACAGTTACAATATTCTGTGCACTATGCATGTAGACCTCTAATCAGCTACATAGCATTGATACAGTCTTTTAACTACTCAGTTAGTACCTATGCAGTCTAGGAATCGTTCTGTCTGTCCAAGGAACGTCTCCATTCAACCATCCAGCACTATCTACGTATCCTATCACTCTGCCAATACCTAAGCACTAATAAATGTGGCATGCACTCTCTTTGCAGCACTGAAATTACTCCAGTTATTAGTCATACACTTAAGGAATTGTCTAACCACTAACACAAGTGCAGGTACAATATTTTGTACACTATGCATGCAGACCTCTAACCAGCTACATACTATTGATACACTCTTCTAAATACCCAGTTAGTACCTATGAAGTCTAAGAATCATTGTGTCTGTTGCCTGCACTTCTCCATTCACCCATCCAGCAGCTATCTATGTATCCTATCACTCCACCAATACCTAAGCACTTATAAATTCAGCATACACTTTCTTTGCAACACTGAAATTACTCCAGTTAATAGTCGTATACTTAAGGAATGGCGTAGTCCCTAACACAAGTGCAGGTACCATATTTTGTACACCATGCATGCACACCTCTAACCGGCTACAAACTATTGATACGCTCTTATAAATACCCAGTTAGTACCTATGCAGTGTAGGAATCCTGCTGTCTGCCCCATGAATTTCTCCAATCACCCAAACAGCACTATCTACTTATCCTATTACTCCACCAATACCTAAGCACTTATAAATTCACTATACACTGTGTTTGTAATACTGTAATTATTCTAGTTACTAGTCATGAACTTATGGAATGGCCGAGCTACTAACACAAGTACAGCTATAATATTTTGTGCACTATGAAAGCAGAGCTCTAACTAGATACATACTATTGATACTAAGTATGGGCGAATATTGCGGATTTGCGGTCCGCAAAGTCGTGCAAAATTGCAGAAAAAAACGGGTGTTTGTGAAAAAATTCACAAACTCGCGGATTTGCAGTTTTGCACAAATAGGCTGTACTTTCTGTACTTCTACAGGATATTCAGTAAGTGATACCTCGTTGGGTAACTGTATAGTGCTTTTCCTACACTACAGCTGCGTAAAGTGCCAGAAGAGTTGTCTCCAGTGACCATGAGTGTGTTACTATGCCATCGTGCTGAAGGGCGCAGGGGTCCCTGGAGTGAGCTGTCCATCATAGTGGGTAAATGGCGGAAAGACGGTGCACACAGCTAGTGTGTGGGCGGGGCCAAACGGGCGGGCTTCTTGTGTGTATAAAACTTAAAAATAAACACTTAAAAATTATTGTCTTCGAGGCTTCTTAAATGTGTCTGGCCTCTAATGTGTTAAGTGAATTACAACAGGATCCCAGGGAGACAGTCACAACGTGGTTATCAGTGGCAGTAAATGGACGATAATAGCGCCACTAGAGAGCTGCCAGAGTGTTTAGTCCCTCTTTTATTATACTTGCAGCCGTTATCCGATATGTCACAGTGTTAGTAATACAGTCCTGACTTCTGTCATCTGGATGTAATGCTTATCAACTCTCTGCCAGTGATTCACCCTCTTGTCAATGACAATTATTCCTCAAAGTGCTGAAGCTGCCATGAGGCGCACCGTGAGAACCTCGCCACGCGAGGGGGCTGTGAACGCGCAGGATCAGCGCGGCCGGCAGTCACCACCGTGATGACCTCAATGTGGAAAATAAACAGCGGTGGCGTTGAGGGCCTTCAAATGATTTTCTTCTGAAGCGGCTAGCATAATGCATCTTCCAGTGATGGCTTCCAATGTTGATTTTCTGCCATCACTGGACACCACTGCAGCAAACAGTGATTGATTATTAATAAAAATAAAAATAAAATAAAAAGTAAAGATATCCAAAGGGGCATCCCATTATCTAGTAGTGGAAATGCACCCGTGAAGCTGGAGGTCAGCATGTGCTCAGAATGGGGGGTGTAAAAAACACCCTCTGTGGGCCTGGTGGGTTCCAAATGCATGGGGTTATCATTTGCTTGCCATTTTCATTCAGTGTTCACATGTCAAAGACTAGTGAGGAACAATAAATGGAACTATCTTAAATAAATACTTAGAACTATTTGCGAGGCAGAAGGTGTCTGGAAATAATAGCCACGCATTAAGCTCCCCTAATAAGCACTGCGCCCGATAGGTCCGGAGCACGATAGTTGATATGACCCTTTAGGCGTCTTTGTCAGTTTTGGGCCTTATCTGGTGCACACGTGTAAAAATAGAGGGGCAGGTTCTGTGCCAAGGTTGGGTATATTTCTGGATTTGAGAGGTAGGCCCAACCTGCGCCTTCAGGAAAATGAGGGAAGCGAGGATATGATTATGATTTGAGCCCGCAGATATTGGCTGCAACTTTCTGCTTTCTCTGTGCAAGTTCAAAGGCGCCGCCAATGTTTATTATGCAAAAAGGGGAGACATTTATCCCAGAATATGCCATAGTTTTGTGCGATACCTCAACTCAACTGGAGTACTTTCTACTGGCTAATCTTTAAGTGCTACCTCGTTGGGTAAATGTATAGTGCTTTTCCTACACTGCAGCTGCGTAAAGGGCCAGAGGATTTGTCTCCAGTAACCATGTGTGAAAAAAATCCGCCCGCGAGCGGATTTGCAGATTTTTCGGCAATTGTCGAAAATCCGCTAATTTTGCGAGCGGAACAGATTTTTCACCCATACTTAATTGATACACTCTTCTCAAGTCAAGTCAAGTCAGGGACATTTGTCTAGCGCACATATCACTGAAAAGAGATTATGGCTTAGTTTTCAAATAGCCATCCCTTCACCATCTTGCGGAAGCAGCTGTGATCGGAGATGGTCTAAATACCCAGTTAGTACTCATGCAGTGTATGAATCATCCAGTCTGTCCCATGAACTTCTTTAATCACTTATCTACCACTATCTACTTATCCTATCACTCCACCAATATTTAAGCACTTATAAATTAAGTGTTCACTCTGCTTGCAGCACTGTCATCATTCAAGTTACTAGTGGTATTCTTATAAAATGACATAGGCACCAACACAAGTAAACATAAAATATTCTGTGCATAATCCCCTCAAATCTTTAAGCAGATACATACTATTGGTCCAGTCCATTAGTACCCATGCTGCGTAGGATACCTCCTGTCAGTCTCATGCAATTCTTCAATCACCCATCCAGCATTATGTTCTTATTGTATCAGTCTGCCAATACCTAAGCACTTATGGGGCAGATTTACAAGCCCCCTGCGCCACCAGTGCGTCGCTTTTGTAACATAGTGATGGCACGAGGCACTCCTTCATATTTACAAGGCGAGGAAAAGCCACCTTGCGTGGTTTTTCCTCTCCTTTTAAATACAACCCCTTCATACACAGAACTTTGCGTTGAAGGGGCGTTCCATAGGTGTTGCTGTGGATGTTCCTATGCAACACCCATAGAACAAGACACATCTCCAGATTTGTGAGAAATTGCAAATCTGGAGATGTGTGTGAATGCTGCGCCGTCCTAGAGTTGGTGAAGCAAGCACAACGAGGAGAATTGTTTTCATTTCTCCTAATTTTTTCCTCTTTCAATGCATGCTGCATTCCACAGCATACATTGAAAGAGGAAAATGCCTTTACTGATTGTTTTTGTGCAGGAAGGTGTCCCTTCCCGCACAAAAACATTCTCCCACAACACAGGCAGCCTTGCACCAGGATGCAAGGGTGCCTGTGTCACCGCAAGGCGGCAGTTTGTGCAGCAGTTCAGAGGGAAGCACAGAGTTGCAACATATTCATGTACATATGTCACATCCCTGTGACTTGGAAGTGCCACAGTGCAGTGCAACTAAAGAGCTTGCAGTGTCAAGCTGCAGTACTTCCCCATAAATCTGCACCTATAAATTTACCATACACTACTAATGCATTATTTCAGTCAATCATGCTGTATACATATATTCAACCAAACGTTGACACATTACCTTGCAATTATAGTTCTTTCTTTAACCAGATGAGGTAGTTCTGACAAGAACTTTTTTCTTCTGTATTTTTTTTTAATTTTTTTTAACAATTTTGAATTTTCTTGGTGGTTTTTCAAAAAACGAACAAAAAAAACCGAATAAAATAGGAAACTTTTGGAATTACTTATCATTCCAAAAACAAACAAAAAATATTAGCAACAATGGTTGCGTTGCGCAGCACAAACTACATCCATTGACTGCTCACCGAAGAATATGTTTCTTACACTTCATGCAGTGTTGCTCGAGAAAGGCGAATTCTGGCCTAATGTACATTGCAGACGTTCCTGAGGATGCTCCAGCCGTACTTGCTAATGCAGGTGAGGGGTTCAAAGCAGCTCGCCTCATTTCCTCCCAAGCAAGATTAAGAGAATGTGTGGTCCAGAGATGTTTGTACACAGAAGCAGTGCCACAAGAGTATTTTTTTACTGCCTCTTGACAGGACTCTGTTACAAATTTTGCACGTCACCTTTCTCACATTTACTTTCTTCTCTCCAGGTGGAAAAGTGAAGAATTTCCACATGGCAGATTCCGGCCTCTGTGGTCGTGGTGCCTCCTGCAAGAATTCTTCTTCAGAAGATACTTCCTCCTGCTGCTGATGCTGTCCAGATGCCATTTTGTTTGATATTTTGGGGGGGAAAAAAACGAAAAAGGGTTCTTGAGGGAAAAGAGATGTCTCTCTACAGATGCTCCAACAAGAATAATTGAAATGGGTGGGGTCCTTCAATATTTACAGTGGAAAATGTTATGAACCAATGAAACTTTTTTTTTTTTAGGTCACATGCGACTTTGCAAAAATATATTTAAAAATATTATAAGTTTATTATAAGTACAAATATATTATTTTTAGTATATATATACATACATTATAATATATCATAGTACATGACGTCACGTGGAACCCGCTACCACACAAGCGTTGCGTACTGTAATGGGCATGTGTCGCAAATGTGCGGTAGCAGGAGACGCGGACTGGTCATATACCGATCGCGCATATCACGTAATATTAAATGTATATGATGTAACTGAAAAACATGCAGCCATCACACACCGTATGCGGATCCTTCATGACTTTTCTAAAATGACAGCTAGAATCCGCGCACCCACCGTAATGTCTAAGCTTTGAGTGCGCGACTCCGAAAAAAAATTGGAAACATTATTTTTCAAAAGTAAATAATATAAATATATTAAAATTAAAAAATAAAACAAAAAAATATTAAATTTTTTTTATTTTTTTCCAATTTTCAGAAAAATATATAATGTTATTTAATGAATAAAATATTTATAAATAAACAGTTAAAAAACTGTAGAAAATCAGTAAATAAAAATAGGTATAACTACTATTACACTGCAAAATTAGCATTTAAAAAACCTTTGAAATTCGCTAAAAAAACATAGGTTTCAGTGGTTTTATAGTTAGCTGGACATTTCACTCTTACAAAACCATAGAAATTCCTCTATCATAGTTAGTTCTGCTAACTAAAACTTGCCCACCCGCAATGCACTGCTGATGATGTCACATATTACATCATTCATGACACGGTCAGTGACATCATTGATGACATCACTCATGATATCTCAAATTACATCACTCATGACATCACTGATGGCATCATCCATGTGACAATCTGATACACCGCATCATACACTAGTATAACCTTTCCTCACTCACTGCGAAATACAGAGTACCATATTTGAAAACATTGACACACCAATACCAGTTACTACATACCCACTCACTGATTCCTAAGTCTACACACACAACTACCCATTCAACTAGTCCGAAAGCAGAAAATATAAATAAGCTCCAGAAATAGTGCATATAAAATGTAAAACAAATGTGCTACAAGAGGCTATATACCAATAGAACCGTTGGCCTGAGGGTTCGATATGTGTTATGGGAGGTTTGAATCCGGATGCTTCATTAGTACAAATATAGGACATCCATGCACCCCCGCAGTAAAAATTAAGTGGGAGAACAGGTCTGAATATGTGAAAGAATGTATATAAAACCCAGTCACACAAATGACGGTTGATGTAAATATATAATTGTTGAAAACGCTTCTTGTAAATACATGTAACATTGCCAGTATGATGTAAATACGAACATTTGACCACTTAAAAATGGCGGCGAATATGTGAAGGGAAACACACCCCTCCTCTATGTTTATGACTGTGTCAGTCTTATGTATACACGGTGGTTAGTACTGAATAACATGGCGTGATCAAGACACCACGGTGTCGAAACGCGTAGCGGTGTTGCGGTATTAAATGTTCTGGCTAACGTTCCATACCTCTGAGTGTGCATTTTTTGAGAAAAGAAATTTGCGAATTACTATTACCGGGAGTGGTTCTAGCCGGCTGATGCACCAACCGACATGGGATGTTTTCCATAGAAGAACCTATTAACGTGTGGATTGAATACCAATTCTCACATACAATACCTTTTATTTTTTTACTTTGTTGAAGATTTACAACTAAAACATATATTCGCTCACCAACACACAAATAAATACACTCAGTCACCCAAACAACTGTTTCCACGTGCACTCTTAAACCTATACACCTAGTCATTCAACCATTCACACATCTATGCATAGAATTACACACAACCAATCATACCACACACAAACTCAGTGTCATATACAAATACTCACCCAACTAATCAATAACTAATATACACAGTCATGTAGTTAGTGACCAACTGATGCAGCATGTTATACAACAACAGAGACAGTGATGCACACATTCACATAGTTTGGTTATTAATACATGTATTAAATGAGACACTTTTGATTACTCACTTAAACAGACAGTCAGACAACTACTAAATCCTCCATCTAGACATTTATATATCCACTCAATCTTCAATACAGATTGATATATATATAATACATATTTAAATTTCAAACTAAACCATATTCACTGGATGATGTCATCAGTGATGTCATCAGTGATTTCATTTGAGATGTCATTAGTGATGTCATCAGTGATGTTACTGACGATGTCATGAATTATGTAATATGTGACATTATGAGCAAAGCATTGTGGGCGCGCGAGTTAAAGTTAGCAGAACTAACTATAACGAAGGAATTTCTATGTTTTTGCACGAGTGAAATGTCCAGCTAACTATAATACCCCTGAAACCTATGTTTTTTTTCTGTGAATTTCTAAGGTTTTTTAAATGTTAATTTCTAACCATAACGTCTCTGAAACCTATGGTTTTTTCAGTGAATATATAAAAAAAACATAGGTTTTACAGACGTTATAGTAAGGAAGTAGCATTTAAAAAACCTTAGAAATTCACAGAAAAAAACATAGGTTTTAGGGAAGTTATAGTTTGTTGGACATTTCACTCATACAAAATGATAAAAATTCTGCTGTTATAAATAGTTGAGATAACTATAACTCGTACCCCCGCAATGCACTGCTGATGACGTCACATAGTACATCATTCATGACATGGTCAGTGACATCACTGATGACAACACTGATGACATCTCAAATGACATTACTGATGACATCACTGATGACATCATCCAGTTAATGTGTGTTTCTATAAAATGTAAACATGTTTTATATACATATATATGCCAAAGTGTATTGAAGAAGGAATTGGTGTATAATAGTCAGGATGGGTGATTGACCGCATCGCTGCAGCGGCTTTTCATTCTGTGCGCGGCGGTTTTAAAAAACCCGCGGTTCATGACGAGCTCAGCTCGTCATGAGCGCACGGCAGGTAAGGCTCATGACGAGCTGAGCTCGTCATCAGCCTGGAAGGGGTTAAGTAGGTGTGTGCCTGACTGTATAACTGAGTGATTAATTATGTATTACTTAATGCATGTGTTAGCAACTGATACAGACATTCACACAGTTTAGATTGACAGTTGGTGTGTAAGCAGTACCATAGGTTGTTTAGCAACTAAATGAGGATCTATATGGGCTATTGATTAGTTGCCTGAGTTTCTGTATGGGTGCCTGAGTGTCTGTGTGGGTGGGTGGTGTGACTCTGTGCATAGATGTGTAAGTGGATAATTCGCTGGATATATGTGTTGAAGTCTGTATTTGTTGACCCCTTTGACTACAAAGGCGCCCTGTCAGCAGCATTTTGACCATGACCATGCTCAGTAGCCGTGTCTGAAGTTTTTGCGCATTCCATATTGTGTGAGCAGGTATCAATAACCGTGGGATTGCTAGTAGATTGTTGGTCTGCAGAAGTAACAGAGGCCATGGTAGTCAAAGAGGCTGAGTGACCTTTCAGTGGAATGGGAGCCATAGTGTCCCCCTGTGACCCTACTATAGAGAGTCTGGAAACAATGGATCATACTTCCCCCTTCGATGACACCCATTTACGTAACAGACTGACTTCTTGAGCGGCCGTAGGGGTGCTTGATGCGCCCTTCAGTCGACCGAGTGTGTCGATAATCTGAGCCTTGTTGCCAGTCCCCCCACGGCCTCTACCAGCTTTCCCAGTCCGACCTATTTTAGGGGCTTTTTCTTTTCCTTTCTGAGTTCTGCCCCCACGTGAGAATTACCTCCTGAACTGATATTAGCACTACCCAGACCAAGTGAGGAAGAGTCAGTAGGAGAATCCAAACCTAAACCCTTTCCTATTTCTACAACTTCTTTTGCCTGGTCCTTGCTGCGTCCAGCCCCATCACCAATACAGTCTGTCGGGCAGTTGACAATATTACCTGGACTAATCACCTGTGCTGATCCATTTTGATGACTCACAGAGCCTTCATTATTTGGGCCCTCGGTGTGAGGGAGACTTGCCTCAACAGTAGAAATAATTCTTGTCGCTTAACCGCTGGGCTCAAGTAGAGAATAGGAAGGAAGAGGTTCAACAGGGCACCGATCCAACGAACGAACTCCCCCAGGAGAAGCAGGAGAAACATCCACTCTCGCAATGCCATTAGACTCCTCCAAGCACCCCCAGCCTTCATTAACTGCAGCATTCAATACTTCAGCCATCTGGGCAAGGGGAACAGCAGATTCGGATCCGCAGGACCAGAGAAGATCTGTAGCTTTTCCTGAGCGTAGTAATTTAACAATGGGCTTCCCCACCTGTGGATCCGTTTGACAACTTGATATACTATTGGCTATTGTGGCTCTCCCCGGCATTGGAGTGTTGTTTACAGGGAAATCATCTTCAAAACCCAACTGACCTTCAACACCTTCAACTGCAGTGGGGAGATCCCCTCTCTCTACCTGTACCTCTACGCTCCCTCGACGCTTTGACCGTGGTGGGGCCATCACTCTTTGCTTCCCTCTCAGTCTTTCCTTCAGCTGAAATGCAGACCCCAGCGTCAGTGTAGCGCTGTCTTGCCACTTGTTCACCACTCCACTGCCACACCTTGATGCAAAAGACTCAAACAGCGCAAACCGCGCCGATGTTTGAATAGACACCCTGGCTGTAAGCCGCTTTGCTATGCTGGCGGAGCGGATCACACAGCTGGTGTTAGTGAGCTGGCACATCTGTCAGGAAGCAGGATGCAAAATCAGAATAGAGGAAACTGTCAATGTAGCGCTAAAACTATGCTAAGTCTATGCTAGAACTGCGGCCATAGCCCGCACTGCATGTAGCTGAAATCGGAATGTATCCGGTGCCAAGATCTTTCTTTCCTTTTTTTTAGTTTCCCCCAGGAGTCAGTAGCGTCTGCCAAGTTCCTTTTTATAAATTCTCACCAACAAAAGTCTATCGCTGATGCCGTAGGGATGAATCACTTAACTTTGACCCCCACCGGGTGCTGCCACCGCGATAGATTACCTTGAACTCTGTCAGGCGGTAGATGGAAGGAAAAGCAATGCGTCGGGCAGCGAGCGGCTGGATACCTCAGAGTAGAGTGGCCTCAGTAGCCCGGAGGTGAGCACGGAGACTGCCGCTGCAGCGCTAAGACCGCGGCCACCACAGCCCACGCTAGATGCAGCCAAAAGCAAAAAGGTACCCAGCGCCGAATTCTTTCTTCTTTAGTTTTACCCCAAAAGACAGTAGCAGCTGCCATCAGGATGAATTACTAGACTTTGGGTCCCACTGGGTGCTGGATGGAAGGAGAGCATTGCGGCGGCAGGCAGCTGGAGACCTCAGAGGAAAACGGCTGTACGCCCTTCAGTGGCGGAGTCAATCCGCCATCGTCCTTTTCCCTTCTGGACTTAACACCGCATCTACAGTGTGTGGATGGTCTTCCTCCCCTCTTGGTTCTTTGTGATCCGAAGAGGTGGGAACAAGCCACAATGTCGTGCAGAACCACTTGGATGGATGTAAGGGAGAGAGCGATGAGCCTTCACTCTCTGGTATTATGCAGGCCTTAAATGCTCAGAGAGCGGAAGCACAAGCCTATTACCAACAGTCAAAGGTCGACTGTATCAAAATCAAAAAAGCACTATCTAAGGTTACTACCAAGGTCTTCCACTTAACTGCTGAGGTCTCTGAACTGCAGGAGCGGGTTGCAGGCATGGAGGAAGTCAATACTCATGCGGTCAGGGTGGTTACCACACAGGAGTCACAGCTTGCTTCAATGCAACTCAAAATTGACGATCTTGAAAATCACCAGCGGTGTCATAACCTGAGAATTTTCGGGGTACCAGAGGGGAGAGAAGGTTCTGATCCTCAGGCATTTGTTGTGGACTTGATACAGAAAGCTTTCCCGGACCTGGATGACTGGGACATGGACAAGCAGGTCCAAAGAGCACATTGTCTTCCACTATTTCTGTCATCAAACTCGCAAGCCAGAAAAAAATATTCTAGGCCTATTTTGACATTTTTGGGAAACTTCCTGACTGGCCTACGGCTCCTTTTCAAGTGGACCCTATGTCAAAATTTCTGAGATCTGATTTGTGTAAGTAATCTATGGATAATAGATGGCAGCTTCGTCTGCTCATGGATTTATTTAAGTCTGTTTGTTCTCAGGTCTTCTTGCAGGAGCCTGCCCGGCTCAAAGTTATTAAGGACGGTCGCTCATACTTCTTCTCAAGTGAGCAAGAGGCTAAAAAAGCACTGGCTAATTGGCTAACCACCCCCAATCCTTGACTAATTTAACATCCTGGCTTAATCGGTTTTGTTTTCTTGGCATTGGGAAGTAGAAAATGTTATTTGGGTTGTAATTTTGCAATAGTTAAAGATGATCTTTTCTTCACTTTCAGTAAAAGTTTCTCGGGTTTTCTTTGCGTCTAATTCACTGGGGGGTGGTTGGAGGGAAGATGATGTGTGACTCGGATTGGGGGCCTTCGGGGGAGGGGCAGTCATGTTGTCTTTCATTTGCTGTCGGTCTTGACAGCCGTAAGGGGGGTGATTCCTTTTCTAAGAAAGGGGGTGGAGGGATGGGGGGCGGCCTGAGGGGATTGGGAGGAAGGTGGGGGTTAAGTAGTCACAGCCTTTTTAAAGTAGCACAGAAAATGTTTGCAAATAGTAATGAGCATCTTTTGGGTGGGAAAATGTGTAGGTGGTTACGGCAAGAGCTGTATTCGGTTTTTCAGAACTTTGGTAATGTCTAGTGTCAAATGTATGAGTTGGAATGTCTGTGGGCTAAACATGGCTAGTAAAAGGCCACTGGTTGCAGAAGAGCTTAAAGGATTTAAGCCCCAAATAGTTGGATTGGCTGAAACACATCTGGCCTATAAAGATAGAAGCCTCTTCAAACAACTAGGCTATGATCTGATCATTTGTACTTCACAGACGGCATCTATAAGGGGTGTCGCTCTACTGAAATATAAATATTTCCAAATAACGTTACTGTGAACCCTTGCTGATAGTCGGGGTAGGTGGGCTATTGTGTAACTTTTGATCTTTGGAAATAAGGTTACAGTATGTATGGGTTATGGTTCTAATGTTGACTGTCCTGAAGTTTTTTCTTACCTTAATTCTGAACTTTTAGATTGGACGGGTGACCTTATTGTTATAGGGGACTTCAATTGCATCTTAGATAAAAAAATCGATACCACAAACACGCATGCTAGAGCTAGAATGGTCCAGGTAAGTGCTGCTATATGAGATTTATTGCATATTCACCAATTGGATGATGCCTGGCGGACACTGTTTCCTACAACACCAGGGTTCACTTATTTCTCTTACCCCTATAAACAGTACTTTAGGATTTACATTATTTTTACTAATTATTGGCTGTTGGTCAATGCATCAATGGTCTTATGCCCAAAGGTAACCTCGGATCACAATCCCATCATGCTCAATATAACTTTTGGATCGCCCAGACAGTATCAAACTAGGGAATTCTCATTTCCTCTGCACTTTCTAGGTAATTCTGATTTTATTACTCATATGCAAGAGGTCTTGAAGATATATATTCTGAACAATCTTCACACTTCATCCCTCGCTCTGGTATGGGATTGTCTAAAAGCATATGTGAGATGAGCTACTCTCCAATATGTAGTAAAGCAGAATAGACTTATTTGTACTCAGTTGGCTAATGAACATAGGCAATATATTGGGTTAGAACAGCAACACACCCGCACAAAAGCGTCAAGGGATGGGCTAAACAACAGATATATGCCCGTATTATTAATGTTGAAGCAAAACTTCATAGAAGGTTGAAGGATAAAGCTGCCAATAATTTCCTCAAGCTTAGAACAAAGCAGTATGAGTATGGAGAGAGTGTGGGAAGGATACTGGCTTACCAACTTGCAGATCAGCTGGCTAATTCTCACATTAAAAAAATCAAGGGAGTGGATTGTGTCACCTATACAAAGACCAAAGATATAGCCGAGCAGATTGGGATCTTCTACACTAGCCTATATAAGGAAGCTGGAACTTATAATCAACATATGGCTAGGCTTTATCTACAAGAGAGTGCTCTACCTAATTTGGATGTTTCGCACACTAAGGGCTAAGAGAGTAACGCTGACCTCAAGGAATTGAACTTAGCTATCGGGGC
The DNA here is from genome assembly GCF_964261635.1 of Lissotriton helveticus. NCBI lineage: Eukaryota > Metazoa > Chordata > Amphibia > Caudata > Salamandridae > Lissotriton > Lissotriton helveticus. The sequence continues at coordinate 585,207,403 of NC_136071.1, read as the reverse complement.
TCTGCCTAGGGTGAGCAGACTTGAAGAAGAAGGGGGGGTTTGGCTCAATGGGAAAGAGGGTAGGTCGAGCCACTGAATATTGTCAAACAAGGGGGTTTACCTAGGCCTCTAGTATGAATTCAAACAATTAATCTTTAAGCAAGGATAAACATAATTTATTAGTAAATCTAATTTATGTCATTTTTCTTTTCAATCACTTATCAAGAATATTTTTTTTTTTAGGCAGAACAAAACTGTCGTCAACTTCACATATTGCCATACAATTTTCAACATACTATACAACAAATTAATATCATATACAGTGTAAAACATAAAGAGTGAACATGTGATTATACAAAAAATGTGTTTCACAATTCCAAATGAATAGGTAGAAAAATTACCAAAACAGTGAACAAAAAAATTCAATCATACATATAGTTTCTATGGGGCGAACAGAGGGAATTTTTTGAGTGCTGCCCCAAACCCTGTTAGCATTTCAATATATCTTCTTTTGATCGGGGTAAAAAACTGACATGTAACCGTCAGTTACCATTGACATTAAATGTCTTGGATGAATAAATGCCTACGCGTTTCGAGTCCCACTGTCTGATTCGCAGGACTCTCATCAGGGCATGATAAATCGAATCCTTCGGAACTGTTTCGGAAAGAAAGAAATGGAAAGAGTTTTTTATAAGAAAGAATCCTCAATCCATTCGATTTTGTAAAAGTGGCATAATTCCAGTACAGCATACCTTTTTTTTTAAAAAAAACATGGGGCGCGCTGGTCTTTTACAACGTCGTCCGTGCTGTGGGAGTCACTCTGCAATGGAGTAAAGTTTCAGTAAGTGGGAGTATTTAATCGGTGTTGTACTTGTGCAGGGCAGACTAAACAGTGTTTGTATTACCTTGGGCTATGTAGTTTTGACAGCGTGAATGTCGGCGTCTTGATTAACTTTTGATCCCAGATTAGTTTACATCTCTGAAAAAAGTTCAAGGCAATACGTAAGTATTTTTTGTTATAAAACACAAAGGGGGCATTTGTGGCCCATCACGCGCAGGGAGACTTACTTTCAAAGAGCACGTCAACGGGGCAGAATTAAATGCCGCTGTGACTTCCAGGCGATTAAATCCTGTGAACAATAAAGGAGGGGGAGAGTCACTTAAACTGTCCAGCCTTAGTGGATGGAAGACCGGGTGCGCAGCTTTTGGATCTTACCGTGAAGGTGCGCGACCCTCAGCGTTTGTCAGTTACACTGCCACAGGTTTGTGGAGACTGCAAAGCCTGTGTGGGCGTAATCATAGTCCCAGTTCAATTTGCTGACACGTGGTATGAATCGGGCCAATCAATTCGTCTTGGACACTGTGACATGCTGCAGTGCATTATGAAGGTTGTGGTGTCTACGGGGTTTGTGACACTTGTGGCTCTCATATCCTATTGATTTCACTCAAACAGTTAAGTCCTTTATTCAGGCTGTCAAATTTCATAATGAGGTACGCCTCTTTGCGCAATAAAGTAGCCTCAATATTAGCCTGATGTTTAGGATCAACCCAAAAAAGAACTGTCCACTTGAAGTCATTTTCGCCATGGCTGTGATTCAAAAAATGTTCGACCATCGGCGCAGATGAAACTTTTTTTCTTTATTCTGGAACGGTGTTGGGTGATCCTTACATTGATTGATTGACAAGTCTTTCCCATGTAAACTCCATTGCATGGACAAACCACAGCATAGACCACATTTTTGGTCTTACAGTTTGTAAATGTGTCATGTTTCCATTTGACCCCATTATGGTCAAAAACATTGCCTTCAAGTATCGTTTAACACGACACGCAGTTGCCACATTTGTGATGCCCACATATAGGTTTAAGATTCCACTGTGCTATCAGGTCACTCTTTTGTTTGGGAATGTAGCTATCCGCTCTGATTAGCTGTTGGCCTATGCTTGTGTTTTTTCGCATGGCGAAAATTGGTTTTTTAAGGGATGTTCTAATGTTTCCAATAGATGCCAATTTTTTAGGATGATGCGTTTGAATTTATTTGTGTGCTGACCGAAGGTCGTTACACAAACCAATTTCTCAAGCTCACCCTTTTCTTTTACCTGTAAAAGGTTTTCCCTCGGGGTGAACCTTGCCCGTTTTTTTTAATGTTTCAGTAGCTTTTTCGGATAGCCGCGTTTCGCCATTTCATTGCAAAATGATATTGCATGTGACTCAAAGTCTGTCGCATTTGTGCAATTGCGTCCTATTCTCAGTAGTTGCCCAAAAGGCAGATTCTCTTTCAAGCACTGTGGATGTGAGCTTGTGTAATGCAGAATGGTATTTCTGTCTGTTGCTTTTTTATGTAGGGTAGTTGTCAGTGTTTCTTCGCAAGCTCCTACTGTGACGTCAAGAAAAGTCATTTTGCATCTACTAGATTCCAATGTGAATTTGATGTCATTATGCCTGGAGTTCAGCCATTCGTGGAAGAGGTCTAACTCGGACTGACTCCCCTGCCACTGGAGCCAGACGTCGTCAATGTACCTCAACCACTGGATTATTTTGTCTGAAAATGGGTTGTTATTATATATGAATCTTTCTTCATATTGTGCCATATAAAGCACTGCCATTTCCGGCGCATAAGGGCAGCCCATGGCTGTACCTTTGACTTGGACTTGGGTGAGCAGACGGCACAACGCGGTCAAAACACCGCGGTGCCATTACGACACATCTTTTACAACACAAGTCATTACCACGACTTGCGCTGGAGAGCGCTCTAGACTAAGGAATAGTAGATTTACTATTCCAACACCTTCCCTACTGTACGTAGGCTGGAGTTGGAATAGTAAATCTTACTATTCCTAAGTTCAGCACCCTACAGCGCAAGTCATGGTAATGACTTGCATTGTAAAAGATGCGTTGTGATGTACCGCGATCATTTTGATCGCGCTGTACCATCATACATCCCTGCCTAGTGGTAAGGCGGTGGGAGAGGACTCCATAACGCTGGAGTTTTACAAAACCTTTAGGAAAGTCTTGTTGCCAGTTCTCCTTGAGCTGATTAACGATATACTGCAGGGAGGAGATGCTCCCCCTTCTTGGAATAGAACCAATATTGTGGTTTTTCCCAAAAACGGCAAGCCTGTGGAGGACCTTGGGTCATATCGATCAATATCCCTTATTAACGCAGACGCCAACATTTTTTCTAAGCTTCTCGCCTTGCCCCACTTGTTCATCTAATGGTTTCAGAAGAACAACATGGTTTCATTCCAGGTAGGGACATGGTAGCACATATAAACATGGCATTTGGAGCTTTTGATGTTGCAGGTCATTTGGGTAAGCGGATTGGCATGCTAATGCTGGACGCCGAGAAGGCCTTTGATCGAGTTGCTTGGGGGTTCTTATGGTGCACTATGCTATCATTAGGCCTCGCTCGGAGGTTTATCTTGGTGGCCCAGCGACTATACCGCAATCCCTTTGTGGTTATTAAACTCAATGGCTGTACATCTAGGGCAGTAAATAGACAGCGGGGCACGCGCCAGGGTTGCCCGCTTTCCCCATTACTATTTGCTCTCTACATTGAGCTGTTTATTAGGCATCTCCTTCAGAATGTTTCTATCTTACCTATATCCTTTAACGATATGACATTAAAAATTACTGCCTATGCAGACGAAATTACTATATTTACTATCAGGCCAGATGTGGCTATAGCTGTAAACACAAAGGAGGCACAACATTTTGGTTCCTTTTCTGGCAATAAGCTTCATTTAAATAAAACTCAGTCTATTCTCAATTACGTACCTGAACTTGCTCTACCCCAGCTAGGTATTACTGCCACTGCTACTTACCTTGGTGTTTGTCTCAGTAGCTGTACTGATGATTTTATGGCCTTGAACTATGAACCTTTGCTCAAAAAAATCTCTGCGAATCTCCGGAGATGGCACAGGTTGCCCCTGACTATCATCGGGAGATGCAATATAGTGAAAATGAATGTCTTGCCTAAATTTCTTTATTTGTTTCTTTCAATTCCTTTAAGAGTTCCAATGTCATTTTTTAAACAGCTGAACTCTGTTATTGGAAGCTTTATTTAGGGCTATTGTAGAGCCAGGAGAGCGATCAGTTATATCAAGCTGACGTTTGAGCAAGGTGGGTTCCAGCTCCCCGATTTTAAAAACTATTTTTGGGCAGCTTTTTTTAATCGTATTCAGAGTTTACTTTTGGGACCCACTGTGGTCAAAATATGGTTTGCGTATCAGCTCGCATTTGGTCCAAATAGTGGATTTCTTCTTCATTATATGTCGGACCCAAATTATTTTAAGAGAGTTCCTTTTAACCCCTTGCCCGCGTCCGGAATTCAGCTCCTGTGCTGGACATTCCGATCGCGGGCATGGTCATGACGGCCCCCAGCCGTCATCAGCACACAAACACTGTGTGCCATGATGGCTGGGGGCCATCATCAGCATGGAAGGGGTTAAGGTAGTTAGGCACATCTATCATATTTGGCAAGATATTTGTAAAGTTTTTGCAGTGCCTGACCTACATGAATTTATTTTCTTATGGGACAATCCAAGGTTCCCGGGCATATTTTCGGACTCTGTTTGTAGATTGTGGCAACAGTGTGGAATAATACGGGTATGGCAGTTGTATGATAAATGTGGTTTTAGGTCATTTTCCTCTTTAAAAGATGAGTTTGACTTATCCCATAACTCATTTTTTAAGTACCTGCAAGTCAGGGATTATTTCATACAAGGAAAGGGCTTGTCAGCCCTCCCTCATACTCCTGATGTATTGCCGGCTATCTTTAAAACTTTTGGGCAGGGTCAGATTAGGAAAGCTTATCAGAGTTTCCTGTCTGTAATGGTCAATGACGGATTTAAGACGGTAGCTAAACTCAATCATATGTTTGGAACTGGAATTAATATAGAAGAGGTTGTTGATTCAATGGCTACTATAAACTTGGACGTCTCTTCCATCAATCTCAAGTTGCAACAACATCGCCGTATGTTCATGCTATATTACACCCCGCAGGTAATCTTGAAAAGGGCCACTTCCCAGATCTCCTCGAAGTTATATTGCCCTAATTGTAACAAGTATGCTGTAGATCTCCCCCACATGCTTGCTATTTGTCCCCGACTAACTACATTCTGGTATGAGGTCGCATCGGTACTGAGCATGTTATCAGACAATGCAATCCATTTGACAGAGAAAGAAATGGTACTGGGATCGATCCCCGATCCAGGCTATTTATCCAAACCTTTAGTCTCAGTTATTATTATTTCTGCACGGCTTTGCATTGCTAGGGCTTGCATTGATGTATTTAGTCCCAAAATTACTGACTTGTGGTTATTACTGAGGGGGGTCTACGAAATGGAACTTGTGTTAGCCAAAGCTCGGGGTTTAAGGTCAAGGGGGAAGTGTGGGAGGGTGTGGTCCAGTCTTCAGTGGGACTAATTGCTCTATGTTTCATGTTTCTATTATTGTTATGGACTGTCTTTATTTTTATTTTTATTTTTATTCACTTATCAGTATTTGACATCTGGCTTGGATTAATATTACTTTTATGACTGTCTGTTGTATGATTCTGTTCGATGGTTTGATGCTCCTTAATTCCCTTTTTTTCGTTTTCTGTGACACAAACACTTTCTTGTTTTTGTTTTTGTTTCACTTGTTACTTAAAAAAACCAATAAAAATTATAAAACCAAAAAAAAAGTAGTCTGTATCTGTGAGGGGCCGTATGGCTGGGCGAGTGTGTGTATCTGTGTGTTGGTGAGTAAATGGATGCTTCAGTGGTACATGTATAAGTAACTGCATATGTGAAAGGCAGTATATGTGAGTTTTGGACTGTATAAATGACTATATGTGGGAGTGACTGATTGTGAGAGTGCCTGTGTGGGTCAGTGTGTGCTTGTATTAGTTATTGTATTAGAGTGTATGTGTTAGTATATATTTAAATAAGTGACGTGGTATGTGTAGTATGTTACAGGTAAGTAATTGAAAGTGTGATTGATTATTTCCATTACCATTACTGACTATGTGTGTGAATAAATCTATAAATGAGAGGCAGTTTCTGTATAGATATGTAACTGAATATGATAATGCTGTATTGATGGCTAACTATATATATGAGTGACTGTATGGGTCAATGAACGGATTTGTGTGTAGACCTAGGAATAAGTGAGTGGATATGTAATAACTGGTATTGGTGTGTTCATGGTTTCAAAAAATATAGTCTGTATCTTAGAGTGGATGCATCAAGTGTTACAGTAGGGTCTGATAAGGTGCATCAGATTTCAACATGGATGATGTCATCAGTGATGTCATTTGAGATGTAATCAGTGATGTCATCACTGTTGTCACTGACCATGTCATGAATGATGTAATATGTGACATCATCAGCAGTGCATTACGGGGGCGCAGGTTATAGTTAGCTCAACTAACTATAACAGCGGAATTTCTATGGTTTTCTATGAGTGAAATGTCCTACTAACTATAACGTCCCTGAAACCTATGGTTATTTTCCATGAATTTCTAATGTTTTTAAATGCTCATTTCTAACTATAACGTGCCTGAAACCTTTGGTTATTTAAGTAAATTTCAAAGGTTTTTTAAATGCTAATTTCTAATTATAATGTTCATTAAACCTTTCTTTTTTCTGTGTTTTTTTAGTTATCATCCCATTCTCAACTTGGTGAAGACTGCAAATCTCACCACTCTTCCATCGATACCTTCTGCCAACAAAATCGCCACAAACAAGAGCCACAACTAACGCTAATGATCCACAAAGTAGGCGTTCCCATGCAAAAAAAACACAAAAACAATACTTCCCCATATTTTGAACGACCAGCCAAATCTACAATGTGATCCAAAAAGCAGGCAATAAGCCGAGTTAGCAGTAACAAATTAACATCAACCTTTAACTGGTGTAAGGAGGTTGACTATCTACTGTGTTAATTGGACCCAACTCACAGCCACATCTAAAGACCAACATGTGATAGAGCTACTGATCATGTAGCTCCGATACCCAACAAGGCCACAACACCCAGTGCCACCACCACCAGAACCTCCCCAACGGACCACCCCCATACTACCACTGAGGCAGCACAAAACAGGACAATGGACCTTCCCAAAACGCCATGGGCCCTCAGCCGTACAATAGCTGAATGTTGGGAGATGTACCAACCAACTATATATGAAGGAGGCAAGTCACCCATCAAAAATTATGCCCACAATGCCAAGTGTAATGCTGATGTGCTGCACAGACCTCACTATGCAAAGTACAAACCTCTCCAAGTGGAGATATACTATTGACACTTGTAGTGTAATGCACAGTGGACGCAACCATGATACCTCAGGCAGTGGGGAAGATCTCGGTCATGTAGCTGTGTAGTCCCCCCCTTGAAGCTGAAGCGGAGTGGGCTAGTCCAACGTTCACCACTCCAGCATAGAAATATGAATAAATAGGCCAGACCCTAGGCGTGGTTCACTTGTGGAAAGACCAACGAGTCTGCAGAGCAGCGGCCCTCTCCCTGAGACGTTGCTGCCACCAATGGCCTCCTCCACACAAGCCCCCTGTGAACCCAGTGGCACAGCACTGCAGACTTATGTCTGTACCGAATTCTGCCTTCTACACTGTGGACAGCAGGGCTCACAATTCAGATGCAGTGGCAATTACAGATGACGCAGTCCAGTTTGCAGGACACATTGCTCCCAGTGCGGCCCGCCCAGACCACGCATCATCGCAGGCTGCACACACGCTGTGTGCTTCAGGTGCTACAAACTCACTGCACCATAAGTCATCGCCACGTCGCCTTATTAAGGCAAAATTAATTAGACAAAAGATATAGAAATTCTGCTGTTATAGTTAGTTGAGCTAACTATAACTCGTGCCCCCGCAATGCACTGCTGATGACGTCCCATATTACATCATTCATGACGTGGTCAGTGACATCACTGTTGTCAAGACTGATGACATCTCAAATGACATCACTGATGACATCACTGATAACATCATTCAGGTAATGTGTGTGTCTATAAAATGTAAACATGTTTTATATATATGCCAAAGTGTATTGAAGAAGGAATTGGTGTATAATAGTCACGATGGATGATTAACCCCTTCGAGGCTGATGACGAGATGGGCTCTTCATTGTGCACACTGGTCGTGCGCTGATGACGAGACCAGCTCATCATGAGCCCCACCCTCGGGGTAAGCGCTGGCGCTCCCCCCGAGGGTCTTTGATCTCGCTTGCAAGTACGGGGATGGCAGCGGAAGAGTTTCCGCTGCCCCCCTGCCCCTCCCCATGGGAATCCCTGATGACGTCAGCGCGCACAGCGCGCGCTGACATGATCAGGGATTCCCAGGCGCTCGGGAAGCCATTTGCTTCCTGCGCGCCGAGGAGAAAGGTAGGTTTCTCGTGTCTGGGGGGGTTTGGGGCCACAATGAGAAATCAGAGGCGAGGAAAGAGATTTTCCTCTCCCCTGATGTCTCTTTGCAGGGCATTTCTGCCTCACGATTGCGCACAGCGTCGCAATCGTGCGGCGGAAATGCCCCCACTAGCACCAGGGATTTTAAATTTAGGTTACAGGAAGCGACCCCTTGGGCAAGGGTCGCTTCCAGGTGGGCTCACATTGACTTTTTGATTTTCTGCCCCCCCTGGGGGCAAATCGGCCCGTTTTTTGGGCCGTTTTGGCCCCGGAGGGGGGGGGGGCAGAAATTCCCCACTAGCACCAGGGATTTTTGTTGGGGGCAATGTTTTTATTTTGGAAGCGACCCCTTGGGTAAGGGTCGCTTCCAGGTGGCCATAAACTATGTTAATGATTTTCTGTCCCCCCTGGTGGCAAATCGGACCGTTTTGCCCCCAGGGGGGGCAGAAAATCCCCACTAGCACCAGGGAATTTAAATTTAGTTTTTAGGAAGCAAGGGTCGCTTCCAGGTGGGCTGTGATTATCTTTTTGATTTTCTGCCCCCCCTGGGGGCAAATCGGCCCGTTTTTTCGACCGTTTTGTCCCCAGGGGGAGGGGGGGGGCACAAAATCACAACTAGCACCAGGGATTTGTATTGGGGCAATGTTTATGTTTTGGAAGCGACCCCTTGGGCAAGGGTCGTTTCCTGGTGGCAATTAATTGTGGTTTAGATTTTCTGCCCCCTCTTGGGGCAAATCGGCCCATTTTTTTGGCCGTTTTGTCTCCAGGGGGGCAGAAAATCACCACTAGCACCAGGGTTATTTTTTTTGCAAGGTTAGTATTGACCCCTTGTGCAATGGTCACTTCCTGGAGGGGCTTAATTTTTATGTATATTTTGTGCCCCCCCCCCGGGGGCAAATAGGTCAGTTTTTTGCCCTTTTCTGACCCCAGGGGGGGCAGAAAATGCCACTAGGCACCAGGGATTTTTTTTTTGTAATGGCGGCTACCCCTTGGGCAAGGTTTGCTTCTTAGAGGGAACTTGTTTTAGGATTGTTTTTCTGCTTCACCCCCACCCCCTTGGGGGCAAATTGGCCCTTTTATTTTCTGTTTTTTGGCCCACTAGGCCCTAGGAATTGAGTTTTGTAGGGTGTGGAAGTGAGCCCTTGGGCAAGGCTTGCTTACAATGGTAGGTATATTTTTGGTTGTTTTTTACTGGCCGCCTCCCTTGGTGCCAGTTGGTCTTTTTTTGTTCTTACTGCCCCCGTGTGAGGGGGGTACTGTTAGGACCAAAAGACTGACTGGCACCAAAGGGGTCAGGCAGTAAAAAACTTTCAAAAAATTAACCAGTGTCTTGATGGAAACCCTCACCTAATCCCAATTGGTCTAAGCCCTATTTGATGGCCCATCTGGGCTAATGTATATTTGGGGGGCAAATTTGGGTGTTGTTTTTTTAATTGTTATATTGTTTGTGAAATGTGGTAGTCATTTTTTTTCCTTCTCTATTTTTGTCTTGTTCCAGGCTTTTGCTGTTTGGATTGCTGTAGGTTGTGGTTCTGTTACTGTTAGTTTTGCAGCTTGTGTAGTTGCATGTGCTTGGTAAGTGAATGTTTTTTGTACTACTTTCCCTAGATGATTGTCTTTTTGAAAAAGGTGTACTTATAGCAGTTTGTGTGGCTCTCTGTTTTTTGTTTGTTTATTTTTTTTTCAGCATTAGTGCTTGATGTGCACTTTGTTTTCTAATGTGTAATTTTTTTTCTTTCTATTGGGATATCATTTCTTTTTGCTGTGTCTCACCAGAGTAGGTGCTGGTGAGTGTAGCTATATTTTGTACGGGTGAAATTGTTTTGGCTTGTATAGATCTTTGTGTGAAAGCCTTACCTTCTTTACTTCTTACTTTGCACAGTGTAGGTTGTTGTTCACTTGTGTGTGCAGTCTTCTTGCTTTGTAAGGATAATGGCTAGTCGCAGGATTACTGCTCAGCAGGTTCTTGGTTTGCTCTTTGAGTCTTCTTCTTACCATGGTTCAGAGACTGACTCCGATTCGGACCCAGAGGTAGGGGCAGAAGATTCAGGCAGTGAGTTTTCTCTTCGCATGGAATCATCGGATGATGAATCTTCTTCTAGTGCTGATGAAGTGCCTATGGTAGAGGAGGACATGGATGTGCCGGTAGTGGGCCGAGAGGCTTCTGGGCTGCTGCCTAGGGCCGCAAGGTTTCCCTTTTTTTATGTCGGCAAGAGGCATGTGGGCTGCAGCCTGCGCCCAAAAGGCTTCACATAGCTGTGGTGCGCCAAGAGGCATCTGGTGCTGTTCGTCTTCCTGTTGGTGTAGTGCAGCAAGAGGCATCTGGGGCTGTTAGGTTTCCCATTGGTGTAGAGCAGCAAGAGGCATCTGGGGCTGCTTGGTTTCCTGGTGGTGTAGTGCAGCAAGAAGCATCTCAGGCTGCTAGGCTTCCCGTTGGTGTAGTGCAGCAAGAGCCCTCTGGGGATGCTATGTTTTCTGTTGGTGTTGTGCAGCCAGAAGTATCTGTGGATGTTAGGCTTCCCATTGCTGTACAGCAGCAAGAGGCTTCTAGGCTGCAGGCTGGGGTGGCTGCTCCTTCCATTGATAGGGATGACCTCTGGGTTCCCCCTGGCATGGTGCAGCAGTCATTGCCAGATTTCACTGGTGTTCCTAGGAGTACAGTGAATACTGAGAATTTTCTGCCTCTAACTTTTTCAGTTGTTTTTTGACAATGTGTTTTTGCAAGAGATTGTTGAGCAAAATAATTTGTATGCAGAACAGTTTTTGAGGGACAACAGTGCCAGCCTTAAGCCCCATTCTAGAGCTACCCGGTGGAGTCCCACAAATGTTGAAGAGATGAAGAAGTTTTTGGGATTAACTTTTTTGATGGGCTTGCTAAGGAAGCCATCAATGTCTTCATATTGGTCCACTAGTCCCTTGATGGCAACAGCTATATTTCCAGCAGTCATGACTCGTGATCGGTATATGCTTCTTCTTCGGTTGATGCATTTTGTTGATCATGGTTTAGCGTTGCCACCCGATCACCCTGATCGGGACCGTCTATTTAAGATTCGGCCTGTCCTTGATCACTTTGTTGATCATTTTTCTGAGATCCTTGCACCTGGTAAAGAAATTGCAGTGGATGAGTCTTTGCTATTGTTTAAGGGCCGCTTGGTTTTTAGGCAATACATTCCTAGTAAGAGGGCACGCTATGGAATCAAACTGAATATGCTGTGTGACAGTGAGACTGGATATGTCTACAATTTCAGGGTGTACACTGGTAAGGAGTCCAGCATTAACCCTCCTGGTTGTCCTTCCACTTTTGGAATGACCGAGAAAATTGTGTGGGAACTAGGTAGAGGATTATTTAACAAAGGCCACCATTTACATGTAGATACCTTCTACACTGGTGTGCGGTTGTTCAAGGAATTGGCCAAAGTGGGCACTGTTGCTTGTGGCACAATGCCCTGTAACCGTAAAGGTTTCCCAAAGGAACTTGTTTGCAAAAGGCTTGTGCGGGGACAGTCTAGTGCATTGCGATGTGGGGAGCTGCTAGCTGTGAAGTTTTCAGACAGGAGAGATGTGTACATGCTGACCACTATCCATGATGAAAGCACTGTACCTGTGCCTGTTTTGGGTCAGGGTGCTGAAGTGCGCAAACCTGCGTGCATTTTAGCTTACAATAAGTACATGGATGGTGTTGACAGAGTAGATCAAAGGTTGGAACCTTATGCTGCTCTTCGAAAGGCTTACATTTGGTACAAGAAGTTGGCTATCCATCTTTTCCACTTGGCATCCTTTAATGCTTTTGTTGTGTTCCAGAAGTCTTGTCCTGAGTCGAAGATGCCTTTTGTTAAGTTTCAGGAGTCTATCATAGGCAGCCTTGTACTAGTGGAACAGGCAAGTGTTCCTAGATTTGGAGTGGTGGAGGATGTGGCTAGATTGAAAGATCGCCACTTTCCTGAATACATTCCTCCCGCATCCGCAAGAGACTTTCCGACTAGAAGATGCAGAGTCTGTTGGTGAAGAGGCGTGCGGAAGGAGTGTCGTATGTACTGCCCTGACTGTCCTTCTAAGCCTGGATTGTGTGTGTCTGCTTGTTTTAAATCATACCACACGCAAAAGAAGTTTTGGGAGTTTTAATGAGCTGTAAAGTGAATTGCCTGGTCTGTATTCTGTAAACATTTTTTGTTTGTTTCAAGGATTGGCATTAGTGCAATGTGTTTAGTTTTAGAATTTGTGTTAGCTGATTTGTAGGTATTTACATTTGTTTAGTGTTATTTTGAAAAAAAAGAATTCTAAATGTGATTGTGGTGTCTGCAAGCTGGTGTGAGTGGATGGTGCTTGGCTGGTGGAGTGCAAGGATTGGTGCTTGGCTGGTGGTGTGCGTGCACTGGTAGTTGGCTGGCGGGCTGTGTGGACTGGCGCTTGGCTGGTTGTGTGCGTGGACTGGTGCTTGGCTAGTGGTGTGTGTGGACTGGCACTTGACTGGTCGTGTGTGCAGACTGGTGCTTGGCTCGCAGAGTGCAAGGATTGGTGTGTGGTTGGCGGTGTGTGTGGACTGGTGCTTGGCTGGCGGTGTGTGTGGAGTGGCGCTTGGCTGGCGGTGTGCATGGAGTGGTGCTTGGCTGGTGGTGTGCATGGAGTGGTGCTTGGCTGGTGGTGTGTGTGGAGTGGCGCTTGGCTGGTGGTGTGCGTGGAGTGGCGCTTGGCTGGTGGTGTGTGTGGAGTGGTGCTTGGATGGTGGTGTGTGTGGAGTGGCGCTTGGCTGGTGGTGTGCGTGGAGTGATACTTGGCTGTCTGTGCACGGAGTGGTGCTTGGCTGGCGGTGTGTGTGGAGTGGCGCTTGGCTGGATGGTGTGCGTGGAGTGGTACTTGGCTGTCTGTGCATGAAGTGGTGCTTGGCTGGCAGTGTGTGTGGAGTGGCGCTTGGCTGGATGGTGTGCGTGGAGTGGTACTTGGCTGTCTGTGCACGGAGTGGTGCTTGGCTGGCGGTGTGTGTGGAGTAGTACTTGGCTGTCGGTGTGCGCTGAGTGGTGTTTGGCTGGCGGTGTGCATGGTCTGGTGCTTGGATGGTGGTGTGGGTGGACTGGCGCTTGGCTGGCGGTGTGTGAGTAGTTCCTTTCTATGGGTCACTACACACACCGCTAGTTGAGTGACAGTCCACGCAGTCCATCATTTTGTGTAGTTGCAGTGTCACAAATGTGGGCGTGTGAAAGTGATGGGCCCTTGAATGGCGCTGTCTGCTGGTGTGAGTGCTGTAATGTGATGGGTCCGCGGCTGGCGGTGTGAATGTTTTGTATGTGTCACACGTACGAAAGGTGTATGAATGGCATGTAAAGAGGTTGGTGCCATGACGTGGCTTTACAGCTCACGAGCTGTGAGTCAGTGGTTCAGTTTATCATACTTTCAAATATACGCAGTGTATTTCATTTTTGTGAAATTACCTGCGAATACAATTGTATGTACTGAATCATCACTCACCCTCATGCCAAATCCAACCAGTATGTGTGTGTGCTTGCAGATTAGATGGCTGTGCAGTAATATTTGTCTTTTTTCTCTTTCTGAAGTAGGCTGTACCTTGTCCCTTTTTGTGAATGTTGTAATGTGTTGCTTTTCCTTCCGGATGGTGTCAATGGTCTTGTGTGTATCAAGTATGAAAGGTGCGTGAATGGCCTGTAAAACGGTTGGTGCCTTGTCGTGGCTTTACAGCTCACGAGTTGCGAGTCACTGGTTCGGTTTTTATGCATTTATTTATTGACAGACCATTTCATTTTGTTGAGATATCTTGTTAATAAAATTTTATGTTCTGAATCATCACTCTCCCTCGTGCTAAATCCAACCTGTATATGTGTGTCTTTGAGGAATAGATAGCCGTGCTTGAATGTTTGACTTTTGAGTAACTCTGTTAAGGTGTACATTATAGCTATAAATAACTTACTAAATTGAGATATTATTGTTATACCATGGGAGTATATGGTCATGTCTTTCTGGTGAATTCTATTGTTTTTTTTCATCCACAATCTCCTGCAAACTTGAAAATGTCTGTCACAATTTCCATGCAATATTGTCCCAAGAATCGCACGCTCTCAAATTGAAAACTTAATTCATTCAAAACAATTTGGTTTTGCAAGGGGGTTTCCATGAGTTTTTGGCCCGGGGCTCGGCGGGCATTTTTGGTAAATACCAAACTCAAACTGTTCTGAAAACTAGACACCCGGGGGAGTCCAGGGAGGTATGGCATGCGTGGGTCCCCCAATGTTTTCCTACCCAGAAATCCCTGCAAACCTTACATTTTTGTTAAAAAAAAACGTTTCCATACATTTGTGCGTGGGATCTCCATGCCGGCACAAATGTCCTACCACCCAGCGTTCCCCTTCATCTCCCGAGTAAAATGATACCTCACTTGTGTGGGTGGGCCAAAGGCCTGTGACTAAGGTGAGGTGCTTAATTTGTCAATCCCAAAGACTACAATTTTTTAAAATTCATTTTTAGCCTGTTCTGCTTTGGGGCACCCACACAAGTGAGGTATCATTTTACTCTGGAGAACAAGGAGAAAGCTGGGTGGTAGGACATTTTTGCTGGCACTGAGATCCCACGCAAAATAGTTTGGAAAAGTGATTTTTTTACCTTATTTTAAGGTTTGCATGGAATTCTGGGTAGGAAGACATTGGGGGACTCACGCATGCCATACCTCCCTGGACTCCCCCGGATGTCTAGTTTTCAGAATGGTTTGGGTTTGGTAGTTTCCAAAGATGGCCGCCGAGCCCCGGGCCAAAAACTCATGTGCCCCCGAAAATAAGAAGGTAGTTTTGCTATAGGTTATTTTAAATTCTCCACCGTACAATTTGGAAATTTTCTGTTGCAGCCACTATGCCTATCCATGCAAGTGAGGTACCATTTTTATCGGGAGACATGGGGAAATGCTGTGTGGGAGGTAATTTGTTTGAGCCCAGTGATGCCACGCTTTCCCACACAAAATTGTGTGAAAAATCTGATTTTTTTCAGCTACAATCGAGATTTGCAAGGGATTCTGGGTAAAGGAACGTTGAAGGATCCACGCAAGCCATACCTCCTTGGAAGCCCCCGGGTGTCTACTTTTCAGAAATGTGTGGGTTTGGTAGGTTTCCCTAGATGGCCGTCTAGCACAGGGCCAAAAACCCAGGTAACCCCTCTTGCAAAAGCTGGTGGCTGCAACAGGAAAAGGTCCAAATTGTACCGTGGAGAATTTAAAATAAGCTATAGCAAAACTACCTTCATTTTTTGGGGGGGCACCTGAGTTTTTGGCCCGGGGCTCAGCGGCCATCTTTGGAAACTACCAAACCCAAACAGTTCTGAAAACTAGACACCTGGGGGAGTCCAGGGAGGTATGGCATGCGAGAGTCCCCCAATGTCTTCCTACCCCAAATTCCTTGCAAACCTTAAAATTAGGTACAAAAATAACTTTTTCAAACTTTTTTGCGTGGGATCTCAGTTCCGGCAAAAATGTCCTACCACCAAGCGTTCCCCTTGTTCTCCCGAGTAGAATGATACCTCACTTGTGTGGGTGGGCCAAAGGCCTGTGATTAAGGTGAGAGGCTTAATTTGTCAATCCCACAGACTACAATTTTTTAAAATTCATTTTTAGCCTGTTCTGCTTTCACAAGTAAGGTATCATTTTACTCGGGAGAACAAGGGGAACACTGGGCTGTAGGACATTAGTGCCGGCACAAAGATGCTACGCAAAAATGTATGAAAAATTGTTTTTTCAACCTAATTTTAAGGTTTGCAGGGAATTCTGGGTAGGTAAACCTTGGGGGACCCATGCATGCCATACCTCGCTGGTCTTCCCCGGATGTCTAGTTTCCAGAAATGTGTGGGTTAGGTAAGTTTCCCTAGATGGCCGCCGAGCCCCGGGCCAAAAACTCATGGGAACCCCCTTGCAAAACCCGGTTGTTTAGTGATAGGTTATTTTGATGTCGCCTCCTTAGGTTTGGTGCCCTTGCCTATCGCGGGTCCTTGAGCCACCCACGCAAGTGAGGTACCATTTTTTTTAGGAGACCTGGGGGAATGCTGGGTGGGTGGAAATTTGTTGATCCATGCAGATTCCAGAACTTTCCACCACAGAAATGTGAGGAAAATGCGTTTTGTTTGTCAATTTCCTAGATTGTCAAGGGATTCTGGGTGACAGAACCTGGTGGGAGGCATTCGAGTCACCCCATCCTAAATTCCCCTGGGTGTCTAGTTTTAAAAAATGTATAGTTTTGCTAGGTTTCCCTAGGTGCCGGCAGAGCTAGGGTTAAAAAACGAAAGGTAGGCTCTTTGCCAAAAAAGGGCACATTTTCACTGCGAAATTGCGGTGCGACCACTTTGCGTTTTGTGCTGTTTCCTGTCGCAGGCACTAGGCAGACCCAGGAAAGTGGGGTACCATTTTTTTCGTGAGACCCCGGGGAACTCTGGGTGGGTGGACATTTGATGATCCACGCAGATTCCAGAACTTTCCACCACAGAAATGTGAGGAAAATTTGTTTTTTTTGTCAATTTCTTAGATTTGCAAGGGATTTTGGGTAACAGAACCTGGTGGTAGGCAGTCGAGTCACCCCATCCTAAATTCCCCTGGGTGTCTAGTTTTTAAAAATGTATAGGTTTGCTAGGTTTCCATAGGTGCCGGCAGAGCTAGGGTTCAAAAACGAAAGGTAGGCTCTTTGCCAAAAAAGGACACATTTTCACTGCGAAATTGTGGTGCAACCATGTTGCGTTTTGTGCAGCTTCCTGTCGCAGGCACTAGGCAGACCCAGGCAAGTGAGGTACCATTTTTTTCGGGAGACCCAGGGGAACGCTGGGTGGCTAGAAATTTGTCGATCCACGCAGATTCCAGAACTTTCCACCACATAAATGTGGGGAAAATGCATTTTTTCAGTCAATTATTTAGATTTGCAAGGGATTCTGGGTAACAGAACCTGGTGGGAGGCAGTCGAGTCACCCCATCCTGAATTCCCCTGGGTGTGTAGTTTTCAAAAATGTATAGGTTTGCTAGGTTTCCCTAGGTCCCGGCAGAGCTAGGGTGCAAAAACTACAGCTAGGCACTTTGCCATAAAAGGGTCTATTGCTATTGGATTGCTATTTGTCCCCGACTAACTACATTCTGGTATGAGGTCGCATCGGTACTGAACATGTTATCAGGCAATGCAATCCATTTGACAAAGAAAGAAATGGTACTGGGATCGATCCCCGATCCAGGCTATTTATCCAAACCTTTAGTCTCAGTTATTATTATTTCTGCACGGCTTTGCATTGCTAGGGCTTGCATTGATGTATTTAGTCCCAAAATTACTGACTTGTGGTTATTACTGAGGGGGGTCTACGAAATGGAACTTGTGTTAGCCAAAGCTCGGGGTTTAAGGTCAAGGGGGAAGTTTGGGAGGGTTTGGTCCAGTCTTCAGTGGGACTAATTGCTCTATGTTTCATGTTTCTATTATTGTTATGGACTGTCTTTATTTTTATTTTTATGTTTATTCACTTATCAGTATTTGACATCTGGCTTGGATTAATATTACTTTTATGACTGTCTGTTGTATGATTCTGTTCGATGGTTTGATGCTCGTTAATTCCCCTTTTTTTGTTTTCTGTGACACAAACACTTTCTTGTTTTTGTTTCACTTGTGACTTAAAAAAAACAATAAAAATTATAAAACCCAAAAAAAAGTAGTCTGTATCTGTGAGGGGCCGTATGGCTGCGAGAGTGTGTGTATCTGTGTGTTGGTGAGTAAATGGATGCTTCAGTGGTACATGTATAAGTAACTGCATATGTGAAAGGCAGTATATGTGAGTTTTGGACTGTATAAATGACTATATGTGAGAGTGACTGATTGTGAGAGTGCCTGTGTGGGTCAGTGTGTGCTTGTATTAGTTATTGTATTAGAGTGTATGTGTTAGTATATATTTAAATAAGTGACGTGGTATGTGTAGTATGTTACAGGTAAGTAATTGAAAGTGTGATTGATTATTTCCATTACCATTACTGACTATGTGTGTGAATAAATATATGAATGAGAGGCAGTTTCTGTATAGATATGTAACTGAATATGATAATGCTGTATTGATGGCTAACTATATATATGAGTGACTGTATGGGTTAATGAATGGATTTGTGTGTAGACCTAGGAATAAGTGAGTGGATATGTAATAACTGGTATTGGTGTGTTCATGGTTTAAAAAAATATAGTCTGTATCTTAGAGTGGATGCATCAAGTGTTACAGTAGGGTCTGATAAGGTGCATCAGATGTCAACATGGATGATGTCATCAGTGATGTCATTTGAGATGTCATCAGTGATGTCATCACTATTGTCACTGACCATGTCATGAATGATGTAATATGTGACATCATCAGCAGTGCAGTGCGGGGGCTCAGGTTATAGTTAGCTCAACTAACTATAACAGCGGAATTTCTATGGTTTTCTATGAGTGAAATGTCCTACTAACTGTAACGTCCCTGAAACCTATGGTTATTTTCCATGAATTTCTAATGTTTTTAAATGCTCATTTCTAACTATAACGTGCCTGAAACCTTTGGTTTTTTAAGTGAATTTCAAAGGTTTTTTAAATGCTAATTTCTAATTATAATGTTCATTAAACCTTTCTTTTTTCTGTGTTTTTTTAGTTATCATCCCATTCTCAACTTGGTGAAGACTGCAAATCTCACCACTCTTCCATCGATACCTTCTGCCAACAAAATCGCCACAAACAAGAGCCACAACTAACGCTAATGATCCACAAAGTAGGCGTTCCCATGCAAAAAAAACACAAAAACAATACTTCCCCATATTTTGAACGACCAGCCAAATCTACAATGTGATCCAAAAAGCAGGCAATAACCCGAGTTAGCAGTAACAAATTAACATCAACCTTTAACTGGTGTAAGGAGGTTGACTATCTACTGTGTTAATTGGACCCAACTCACAGCCACATCTAAAGACCAACATGTGATAGGGCTACTGATCATGTAGCTCCGATACCCAACAAAGCCACAACACCCAGTGCCACCACCACCAGAACCTCCCCAACGGACCACCCCCATACTACCACTGAGGCAGCACAAAACAGGACAATGGACCTTCCCAAAATGCCATGGCCTCTCAGCCGTACAATAGCTGAATGTTGGGAGATGTACCAACCAACTATATATGAAGGAGGCAAGTCACCCATCAAAAATTATGCCCACAATGCCAAGTGTAATGCTGATGTGCTGCACAGACCTCACTATGCAAAGTACAAACCTCTCCATGTGGAGATATACTATGACACTTGTAGTGTAATGCACAGTGGACGCAACCATGATACCTCAGGCAGTGGGGACGATCTCGGTCATGTAGCTGTGTAGTCCCCCCCTTGAAGCTGAAGCGGAGTGGGCTGGTCCAACGTTCACCACTCCAGCATAGAAATATGAATAAATAGGCCAGACCCTAGGCGTGGTTCACTTGTGGAAAGACCAACGAGTCTGCAGAGCAGCGGCCCTCACCCTGAGACGTTGCTGCCGCCAATGGCCTCCTCCACACAAGCCCCCTGTGAACCCAGCGGCACAGCACTGCAGACTTATGTCTGTACCGAATTCTGCCATCTACACTGTGGACAGCAGGGCTCACAATTCAGATGCAGTGGCAATTACAGATTACGCAGTCCAGTTCGCAGGACACATTGCTCCCAGTGCGGCCCGCCCAGACCACGCATCATCGCAGGCTGCACACACGCTGTGTGCTTCAGGTGCTACAAACTCACTGCACCATAAGTCATCGCCACGTCGCCTTATTAAGGCAAAATTAATTAGACAAAAGACATAGAAATTCTGCTGTTATAGTTAGTTGAGCTAACTATAACTCGTGCCCCCGCAATGCACTGCTGATGACGTCCCATATTACATCATTCATGACATGCTCAGTGACATCACTGTTGACAAGACTGATGACATCTCAAATGACATCACTGATGACATCACTGATGACATCATTCAGTTAATGTGTGTGTCTATAAAATGTAAACATGTTTTCTATATATATGCCAAAGTGTATTGAAGAAGGAATTGGTGTATAATAGTCACGATGGATGATTAACCCCTTCGAGGCTGATGACGAGATGGGCTCGTCATTGTGCACACTGGTCGTGCGCTGATGACGAGACCAGCTCATCATGAGCCCCACCCTCGGGGTAAGCGCTGGCGCTCCCCCCGAGGGTCTTCGATCTCGCTTGCAAGTACGGGGATGGCAGCGGAAGAGTTTCCGCTGCCCCCCTGCCCCTCCCCATGAGAATCCCTGATGACGTCAGCACGCACAGCGCGCGCTGACATCATCAGGGATTCCCAGGCGCTCGGGAAGCCATTTGCTTCCTGCGCGCCGAGGAGAAAAGTAGGTTTCTCGTGTCTGGGGGGGTTTGGGGCCACAAAGAGAAATCAGAGGAGAGGAAAGAGATTTTCCTCTCCCCTGATGTCTCTTTGCAGGGCATTTCTGCCTCACGATCGCGCACAGCGTCGCAATCGTGCGGCAGAAATGCCCCCACTAGCACCAGGGATTTTAAATTTAGGTTACAGGAAGCGACCCCTTGGGCAAGGGTCGCTTCCAGGTGGGCTCACATTGACTTTTTAATTTTCTGCCCCCCCCCGGAGGGGGGGGCAGAAATTCCCCACTAGCACCATGGATTTTTGTTGGGGGCAATGTTTTTATTTTGGAAGTGACCCCTTGGGTAAGGGTCACTTCCAGGTGGCCATAAACTATGTTAATGATTTTCTGTCCCCCCTGGTGGCAAATCGGACCGTTTTGCCCCCAGGGTGGGCAGAAAATCCCCACTAGCACCAGGGAATTTAAATTTAGTTTTTAGGAAGCCAGGGTCGCTTCCAGGTGGGCTGTGATTATCTTTTTGATTTTCTGCCCCCCCTGGGGGCAAATCGGCCCGTTTTTTCAGCCGTTTTGTCCCCAGGGGGAGGGGGGGAGAAATTCACAACTAGCACCAGGGATTTGTATTGGGGCAATGTTTATATTTTGGAAGCGACCCCTTGGGCAAGGGTCGTTTCCTGGTGGCAATTAATTGTGGTTTAGATTTTCTGCCCCCCCTTGGGGCAAATCGGCCCATTTTTTTGGCCGTTTTGCCTCCAGGGGGGCAGAAAATCACCACTAGCACCAGGGTTATTTTTTTTGCAAGGTTAGTATTGACCCCTTGTGCAATGGTCACTTCTGGAGGGGGCTTAATTTTTTATGTATATTTTGTGCCCCTCCGGGGGCAAATAGGCCCGTTTTTTTGCCCTTTTCTGCTCCCAGGGGGGGCAGAAAATGCCACTAGGCACCAGGGATTGTTTTTTTTGTAATGGCGTCTACCCCTTGGACAAGGTTTGCTTCTTAGAGGGAACTTGTTTTAGGATTGTTTTTCTGCTTCACCCCCACCCCCCTGGGGGCGAATTGGCCCTTTTCTTTTCTGTTTTTTGACCCACTAGGCCCTAGGAATTGAGTTTTGTAGGGTGTGGAAGTGAGCCCCGGGCAAGGCTTGCTTACAATGGCAGGTATATTTTTGGTTGTTTTTTACTGGCCGCCTCCCTTGGTGCCAGTTGGTCTTTTTTTGTTCTTACTGCCCCCGTGTGAGGGGGGTACTGTTAGGACCAAAAGACTGACTGGCACCAAAGGGGTCAGGCAGTAAAAAACTTTCAAAAAATTAACCAGTGTCTTGATGGAAACCCTCACCTAATCCCAATTGGTCTAAGCCCTATTTGATGGCCCGTCTGGTCGAATGTAAATTTGGGGGGCAAATTTGTGTTGTTTTTTTTTAATTGTTATATTGTTTGTGAAATGTGGTAGTCATTTTTTTTCCTTCTCTATTTTTGTCTTGTTCCAGGCTTTTGCTGTTTGGATTGTTGTAGGTTGTGGTTCTGTTACTGCTGGTTTTGCAGCTTGTGTAGTTGCATGTGCTTGGTAAGTGAATGTTTTTTGTACTACTTTCCCTAGATGATTGTCTTTTTTGAAAAAGGTGTACTTATAGCAGTTTGTGTGGCTCTCTGTTTTTTGTTTGTCTATTTTTTTTCAGCATTAGTGCCTGATGTGCACTTTGTTTTCTAATGTGTATATGTTTTTTTCTTTCTATTGGGATATCATTTCTTTTTACTGTGTCTCACCAGAGTAGGTGCTGGTGAGTGTAGCTATATTTTGTAAGAGTGAAATTGTTTTGGCTTGTGTGAAAGCCTTACCTTTTTTACTTCTTACTTTGCACAGTGTAGGTTGTTGTTCACTTGTGTGTGCAGTCTTCTTGCTTTGTAAGGATAATGGCTAGTCGCAGGATTACTGCTCAGCAGGTTCTTGGTTTGCTCTTTGAGTCTTCCTCTTACCATGGTTCAGAGACTGACTCCGATTCGGACCCAGAGGTAGGGGCAGAAGATTCAGGCAGTGAGTTTTCTCTTCGCATGGAATCATCGGATGATGAATCTTCTTCTAGTGCTGATGAAGTGCCTATGGTAGAGGAGGACATTGATGTGCCGGTAGTGGGCCAAGAGGCTTCTGGGCTGCTGCCTAGGGCCGCAAGGTTTCCCTTTTTTTTATGTCGGCAAGAGGCATGTGGGCTGCAGCCTGCGCCCAAAAGGCTTCACATTGCTGTGGTGCGCCAAGAGGCATCTGGTGCTGTTCGTCTTCCTGTTGGTGTAGTGCAGCAAGAGGCATCTGGGGCTGTTAGGCTTCCCATTGGTGTAGAGCAGCAAGAGGCATCTGGGGCTGCTTGGTTTCCTGGTGGTGTAGTGCAGCAAGAAGCATCTCAGGCTGCTAGGCTTCCCGTTGGTGTAGTGCAGCAAGAGCCCTCTGGGGATGCTATGTTTTCTGTTGGTGTTGTGCAGCCAGAAGTATCTGTGGATGTTAGGCTTCCCGTCGCTGTACAGCAGCAAGAGGCTTCTGGGCTGCAGGCTGGGGTGGCTGCTCCTTCCATTGATAGGGATGACCTCTGGGTTCCCCCTGGCATGGTGCAGCCGTCATTGCCAGATTTCACTGGTGTTCCTGGGAGTACAGTGAATACTGAGAATTTTCTGCCTCTAAATTCTTTTCAGTTGTTTTTTGACAATGTGTTTTTGCAAGAGATTGTTGAGCAAAATAATTTGTATGCAGAACAGTTTTTGAGGGACAACAGTGCCTGCCTTAAGCCCCATTCTAGAGCTACCCGGTGGACTCCCACAAATGTTGAAGAGATGAAGAAGTTTTTGGGATTAACTTTTTTGATGGGCTTGCTAAGGAAGCCATCAATGTCTTCATATTGGTCCACTAGTCCCTTGATGGCAACAGCTATATTTCCAGCAGTCATGACTCGTGATCGGTATATGCTTCTTCTTCGGTTGATGCATTTTGTTGATCATGGTTTAGCGTTGCCACCCGATCACCCTGATCGTGACCGTCTATTTAAGATTCGGCCTGTCCTTGATCACTTTGTTGATCGTTTTTCTGAGATCTTTGCACCTGGTAAAGAAATTGCAGTGGATGAGTCTTTGCTATTGTTCAAGGGCCGCTTGGTTTTTAGGCAATACATTCCTAGTAAGAGGGCACGCTATGGAATCAAACTGAATATGCTGTGTGACAGTGAGACTGGATATGTCTACAATTTCAGTGTGTACACTGGTAAGGAGTCCAGCATTAACCCTCCTGGTTGTCCTTCCACTTTTGGAATGACTGAGAAAATTGTGTGGGAACTAGGTAGAGGATTAATTAACAAAGGCCACCATTTACATGTAGATAACTTCTACACTGGTGTGCGGTTGTTCAAGGAATTGGCCAAAGTGGGCACTGTTGCTTGTGGCACAATGCGCTGTAACCGTAAAGGTTTCCCAAAGGAACTTGTTTGCAAAATGCTTGTGCGGGGACAGTCTAGTGCATTGCGATGTGTGGAGCTTCCAGCTGTGAAGTTTTCAGACAGGAGAGATGTGTACATGCTGACCACTATCCATGATGAAAGCACTGTACCTGTGACTGTTTGGGGTCAGGGTGCTGAAGTGCGCAAACCTGCATGCATTTTAGCTTACAATAAGTACATGGATGGTGTTGACAGAGTAGATCAAAGGATGGAACCTTATGCTGCTCTTCGAAAGGCTTACATTTGGTACAAGAAGTTGGCTATCCATCTTTTCCACTAGGCATCCTTTAATGCTTTTGTTGTGTTCCAGAAGTCTTGTCCTGAGTCGAAGATGCCTTTTGTTAAGTTTCAGGAGTCTATAATAGGCAGCCTTGTACTAGTGGAACAGGCAAGTGTTCCTAGATTTGGAGTGGTGGAGGATGTGGCTAGATTGAAAGATCACCACTTTCCTGAATACATTCCTCCCACATCCGCAAGAGACTTTCCGACTAGAAGATGCAGAGTCTGTTGGTGAAGAGGCGTGCGGAAGGAGTGTCGTATGTACTGCCCTGACTGTCCTTCTAAGCCTGGATTGTGTGTGTCTGCTTGTTTTAAATCATACCACACGCAAAAGAAGTTTTGGGAGTTTTAATGAGCTGTAAAGTGAATTGCCTGGTCTGTATTCTGTAAACATTTTTTGTTTGTTTCAAGGATTGGCATTAGTGCAATGTGTTTAGTTTTAGAATTTGTGTTAGCTGATATGTAGGTATTTCCATTTGTTTAGTGTTATTTTGAAAAAAAGAATTCTAAATGTGATTGTGGTGTCTGCAAGCTGGTGTGAGTGGATGGTGCTTGGCTGGTGGAGTGCAAGGATTGGTGCTTGGCTGGTGGTGTGCGTGCACTGATGGTTGGCTGGCGGGCTGTGTGGACTGGCGCTTGGCTGGTTGTGTGCGTGGACTGGTGCTTGGCTAGTGGTGTGTGTGGACTGGCACTTGACTGGTCGTGTGTGTAGACTGGTGCTTGGCTCGCAGAGTGCAAGGATTGGTGTGTGGTTGGCGGTGTGTGTGGACTGGTGCTTGGCTGGCGGTGTGTGTGGAGTGGCGCTTGGCTGGCGGTGTGCATGGAGTGGTGCTTGGCTGGTGGTGTGCGTGGAGTGGTGCTTGGCTGGTGGTGTGTGTGGAGTGGCGCTTGGCTGGTGGTGTGCGTGGAGTGGCGCTTGGCTGGTGGTGTGTGTGGAGTGGCGCTTGGCTGGTGGTGTGTGTGGAGTGGCGCTTGGCTGGTGGTGTGCGTGGAGTTATACTTGGCTGTCTGTGCACGGAGTGGTGCTTGGCTGGCGGTGTGTGTGGAGTGGCGCTTGGCTGGATGGTGTGCGTGGAGTGGTACTTGGCTGTCTGTGCATGAAGTGGTGCTTGGCTGGCAGTGTGTGTGGAGTGGCGCTTGGCTGGATGGTGTGCGTGGAGTGGTACTTGGCTGTCTGTGCACGGAGTGGTGCTTGGCTGGCGGTGTGTGTGGAGTGGTACTTGGCTGTCGGTGTGCGCTGAGTGGTGTTTGGCTGGCGGTGTGCATGGTCTGGTGCTCGGATGGTGGTGTGGGGGACTGGCGCTCGGCTGGCGGTGTGTGAGTAGTTCCTTTCTATGGGTCACTACACACACCGCTAGTTGAGTGACACTCCACGCAGTCCATCATTTTGTGTAGTTGCAGTGTCGCAAATGTGGGCGTGTGAAAGTGATGGGCCCTTGAATGGCGCTGTCTGCTGGTGTGAGTGCTGTAATGTGATGGGTCCGCGGCTGGCGGTGTGAATGTTTTGTATGTGTCACACGTACGAAAGGTGTATGAATGGCCTGTAAAGAGGTTGGTGCCATGACGTGGCTTTACAGCTCACGAGCTGTGAGTCAGTGGTTCAGTTTATCATACTTTCAATTATACGCAGTGTATTTCATTTTTGTGAAATTACCTGCGAATACAATTGTATGTACTGAATCATCACTCACCCTCATGCCAAATCCAACCAGTATGTGTGTGTGCTTGCAGATTAGATGGCTGTGCAGTAATATTTGTCTTTTTTCTCTTTCTGAAGTAGGCTGTACCTTGTCCCTTTTTGTGAATGTTGTAATGTGTTGCTTTTCCTTCCGGATGGTGTCAATGGTCTGGTGTGTATCAGGTATGAAAGGTGCGTGAATGGCCTGTAAAACGGTTGGTTCCTTGTCGTGGCTTTACAGCTCACTAGTTGCGAGTCACTGGTTCGGTTTTTATGCATTTATTTATTGACCGACCATTTCCTTTTGTTGAGATATCTTGTTAATAACATTTTATGTACTGAACCATCACTCTCCCTCGTGCCAAATCCAACCTGTATGTGTGTGTCTTTGAGGAATAGATAGCCGTGCTTGAATGTTTGACTTTTGAGTAACTCTGTTAAGGTGTACATTATAGCTATAAATAACTTACTAAATTGAGATATTATTGTTACACCATGGGAGTATATGGTCATGTCTTTCTGGTGAATTCTATTGTTTTTTTTCATCCACAATCTCCTGCAAACTTGAAAATGTCTGTCACAATTTCCATGCAATATTGTCCCAAGAATCGCACGCTCTCAAATTGAAAACTTAATTCATTCAAAACAATTTGGTTTTGCAAGGGGGTTCCCATGAGTTTTTGGCCTGGGGCTCGGTGGGCATTTTTGGTAAATACCAAACTCAAACTGTTCTGAAAACTAGACACCCGGGGGAGTCCAGGGAGGTATGGCATGCATGGGTCCCCCAATGTTTTCCTACCCAGAAATCCCTGCAAACCTTACATTTTTGTTAAAAAAAACACGTTTCCATACATTTGTGCGTTGGATCTCCATGCCGGCACAAATGTCCTACCACCCAGCGTTCCCCTTCATCTCCCGAGTAAAATGATACCTCACTTGTGTGGGTGAGCCAAAGGCCTGTGACTAAGGTGAGGTGCTTAATTTGTCAATCCCAAAGACTACAATGTTTTAAAATTCATTTTTAGCCTGTTCTGCTTTGGGGCACCCACACAAGTGAGGTATCATTTTACTCGGGAGAACAAGGGGAAGGCTGGGTGGTAGGACATTTTTGCCGGCACTGAGATCCCACGCAAAATAGTTTGGAAAAGTGATTTTTTTACCTTATTTTAAGGTTTGCATGGAATTCTGGGTAGGAAGACATTGGGGGACTCACGCATGCCATACCTCCCTGGACTCCCCCGGATGTCTAGTTTTCAGAATGGTTTGGGTTTGGTAGTTTCCAAAGATGGCCGCCGAGCCCCGGGCCAAAAACTCATGTGCCCCCCGAAAAAAAGAAGGTAGTTTTGCTATAGGTTATTTTAAATTCTCCACCGTACGATTTGGACCTTTTTCTGTTGCAGCCACTATGCCTACCCATGCAAGTGAGGTACCATTTTTATCGGGAGACATGGGGGAATTCTGTGTGGGAGGTAATTTGTTTGAGCCCAGTGATGCCACGCTTTCCCACAGAAAATTGTGAGAAAAATCTGATTTTTTCAGCTACAATCGAGATTTGCAAGGGATTCTGGGTAAAGGAACGTTGGAGGATCCACGCAAGCCATACCTCCTTGGAAGCCCCCGGGTGTCTACTTTTCAGAAATGTGTGGGTTTGGTAGGTTTCCCTAGATGGCCGTCTAGCACAGGGCCAAAAACCCAGGTAACCCCTCTTGCAAAAGCTGGTGGCTGCAACAGGAAAAGGTCCAAATTGTACGGTGGAGAATTTAAAATAACCTATAGCAAAACTACCTTCATTTTTTGGGGGGGCACCTGAGTTTTTGGCCCGGGGCTCGACGGCCATCTTTGGAAACTACCAAACCCAAACAGTTCTGAAAACTAGACACCCGGGGGAGTCCAGGGAGGTATGGCATGCGAGAGTCCCCCAATGTCTTCTACCCAGAATTCCTTGCAAACCTTAAAATTAGGTACAAAAATCACTTTTCCAAACTTTTTTGTGTGGGATCTCAGTTCCGGCAAAAATGTCCTACCACCCAGCGTTCCCCTTGTTCTCCCGAGTAGAATGATACCTCACTTGTGTGGGTGGGCCAAAGGCCTGTGATTAAGGTGAGAGGTTTAATTTGTCAATCCCACAGACTACCATTTTTTTAAATTCATTTTTAGCCTGTTCTGCTTTCGGGCACCCACACAAGTGAGGTATCATTTTACTCGGTAGAACAAGGGGAACACTGGGCTGTAGGACATTAGTGCCGGCACAAAGATCCTACGCAAAAATGTATGAAAAAGTGTTTTTTTAACCTAATTTTAAGGTTTGCAGGGAATTCTGGGTAGGTAAACCTTGGGGGACCCACTCATGCCATACCTCGCAGGTCTCCCCCGGATGTCTAGTTTCCAGAAATGTGTAGGTTAGGTAGGTTTCCCTAGATGGCCGCCGAGCCCTGGGCCAAAAACTCATGGGAACCCCCTTGCAAAACCCGGTTGTTTAGTGATAGGTTATTTTGATGTCGCCTCCTTAGGTTTGGTGACCTTGCCTATCGCGGGTCCTTGAGCCACCCACGCAAGTGAGGTACCATTTTTTTCAGGAGTCCTGGGGGAACGCTGGGTGGGTGGAAATTTGTTGATCCATGCAGATTCCAGAACTTTCCACCACAGAAATGTGAGGAAAATGCGTTTTTTTTGTCAATTTCTTAGCTTGGCAAGGGATTCTGGGTAACAGAACCTGGTGGGAGGCATTCGAGTCACCCCATCCTAAATTTCCCTGGGTCTCTAGTTTTCAAAAATGTATAGGTTTGCTAGGTTTCCCTAGGTGCCGGCAAAGCTAGGGTTCAAAAACGAAAGGTAGGCTCTTTGCCAAAAAAGGGCACATTTTCACTGCGAAATTGCGGTGCGACCACGTTGCGTTTTGTGCTGTTTCCTGTCGCAGGCACTAGGCAGACCCAGGCAAGTGGGGTACCATTTTTTTCGTGAGACCCGAGGGAACTCTGGGTGGGTGGAAATTTGATGATCCACACAGATTCCAGAACTTTCCACCACAGAAATGTGAGGAAAATTTTTTTTTTTGTCAATTTCTTAGATTTGCAAGGGATTTTGGGTAACATAACCTGGTGGTAGGCAGTTGAGTCACCCCATCCTAAATTCCCCTGGGTGTCTAGTTTTTAAAAATGTATAGGTTTGCTCGGTTTCCATAGGTGCCGGCAGAGCTAGGGTTAAAAAACGAAAGGTAGGCTCTTTGCCAGAAAAGGGCACATTTTCAGTGCGAAATTGCGGGGCAACCATGTTGCGTTTTGTGCAGCTTCCTGTCGCAGGCACTAGGCAGACCCAGGCAAGTGAGGTACCATTTTTTTCGGGAGACCCAGGGGAACGCTGGGTGGGTGGAAATTTGTCGATCCACGCAGATTCCAGAACTTTCCACCACTGAAATGTGGGGAAAATGCATTTTGTTAGTCAATTTTTTAGCTTTGCAAGGGATTCTGGGTAACAGAACCTGGTGGGAGGCAGTCGAGTCACCCCATCCTGAATTCCCCTGGGTGTGTAGTTTTCAAAAATGTATAGGTTTGCTAGGTTTCCCTAGGTCCCGGCAGAGCTAGGGTGCAAAAACTACAGCTAGGCACTTTGCCATAAAAGGGTCAATTTTTAACTGCAAAATTGAGGTGTGACCACGTTCCACACAAGTGAGGTACCGTTTTTATTGGGAGACTTAGGGTAATTCAGATTTGTAAATCAACTGTTATTACCTATTGAGTTTTCATGCATTTCTCCCTTCCCAATGAAAGCCATTGTGGAAAAAAAATGTCTTTTTGAAAATGACCAATAATTCTCACGCTAGTATGAGTATTCCCAATTTTGAAAATGTGCAAATATATACTGTTTCTAAACTCTATAATTTATACCCAATTCAGAAATACATAGGTGTCTTTCATACAGATTTTTACATGTACACATTTTCCAAGAATAAGGGCTCTATACCCAGTAAATAAAATAATACCATTGCAAGTGGCTGCTCAGTTTTTGGATCTGGGTTCGTCGGGTTCTTGGTCCTATATATCCCCACAACCAGGATGGTCTAACGGATGTAACAATATATTGCTTTTCCAAGAGCTGTCAAAATTACAAGAAGTTATAGGTGAAAACGTTGAGACGAAAGGCTGCACTTTTTCAACAAATTATCAATTATTCAAATATTTAACTGTTAGTTTCTATAAATAAACCTTCATGGATTTAGACAAATGACCCCTTTCTGAATTCAGAATTTTGTCTACTTCTCGAAAATGTATAGCTTTCCTGGATCCATTATTGCTTTCAAACTAATTTCTACCATTAACTGGAAGGAGGTTGAAGGCTCAAAAAATAGCAAAAATAGGCTATGTCCCAGAAAAAAGCCAAAACTGTGTGAAAAATGTTGGTTCTCTGACAAAAGACTGTCATTCCCTAAAAGCTGAGAAAATGGAGATTTCAGCCCCACAACCCTTTTTTGATAACATTTGCAGGGAAAACCCCAAAGGCTTTCATTTGCAGCCCGTTTTTCCCATTTTTCTGGAGAAAACTACAATTTCACTGTATTTTTCTTAATTTCTGGGACCCCTCCAAGGGAATCCACAAACCCTGGGCACCTTTAGAATCCACATGATGTAGGAAGAAAAGGACACAAATTTGGCGTGGATACCTTATGTGGTCAAAAAGTTACAGGGGCATAAGCGCGCACTACCCCCAAATCGCCAAAAAAAGGCTTAGCACAGGAGGGTAAAAGGCCTAGCAGCGAAGGGGTTAGGTAGGTGTGTGCCTGACTGTATAACTGAGTGATTAATTATGTATTACTTAATGCATGTGTTAGCGACTGATACAGACATTCACACAGTTTAGATTGTCAGTTGGTGTGTAAGCAGTACCATAGGTTGGTTAGCAACTAAATGAGGATCTATATGGGCTATTGATTAGTTGTCTGAGTTTCTGTATGGGTGCCTGAGTGTCTGTGTGGGTGGGTGGTGTGACTCTGTGAATAGATGTATAAGTGGATAATTCACTGGATATATGTGTTGAAGTCTGTATTTGTTGACCCCTTTGAAGACAAAGGCTCCCTGTCAGCAGCATTTTGACCATGACCACGCTCAGTAGCCGTGTCTGAAGTTTTTGCGCATTCCATATTGTGTGAGCAGGTATCAATAACCGTGGGATTGCTTTTAGACTGTTGGTCTGCAGAAGTAACACAGGCCATGGTAGTCAAAGAGGCTGAGTGAGCTTTCAGTGGAGTGGGAGCCCAGTGTTCCCCTGTGATCCTACTATAGAGAGTCTGGAAACAATGGATCATACTTCCCCCTTAGATGACACCCATTTACGTAACAGACTGACTTCTTGAGCGGCCTTAGAGGTGCTTGATGCGCCCTTCAGTCGACCGAGTGTGTCGATATTCTAAGCCTTGTTGCCAGTCCCACCACGACCTCTACCGGCTTTCCCAGTCCGACCTATTTTAGGGCCTTTTCTTTTCCTTTCTGAGTTCTGCCCCCTCGTGAGAATTACCTACTGAACTGATATTAGCACTACCCAGACCAAGTGAGGAAGAGTCAGTAGTAGAATCCAAACCCAAACCCTTTCCTATTTCCATTACTTCTTTTGCCTGGTCCTTTCTCCGTCCAGCCCCATCACCAATACAGTCTGTTGGGCAGTTGACAATAATACCTGGGCTAATGACCTGTGCTGATCCATTTTGATGACTCACGGAGCCTTCATTATTTGGGCCCTCGGTGTGAGGGAGACTTGCCTCAACAGAAGAAATAGTTCTTGTCTGTTAACCGCCGGGCTCAAGTAGAGAATAGGAAGGAAGAGGTTCAACAGGGCACCGATCCATCGAACAAACTCCCCCAGGAGAAACAGGAGAAACATCCACTCTCGCAATGCAATTAGAATCCTCCAAGCTCCCCCAGCCTTCATTAACTGCAGCATTCAATACTTCAGCCATCTGGGCAAGGGGAACAGCAGATTCGGATCCGCAGGACCGGAGAAGATCTGTAGCTTTTCCAGAGCGTAGTAATTTAACACTGGGCTTCCCCACCTGAGGATCCGTTTGACAACTTGATATGCTATTGGCTATTAGGGCTCTCCCCGGCATTGGAGTGTTGTTTACAGGGAAATCATCTCCAAAACCCAACTGACCTTCAACACCTTCAACTGTAGTGTGGAGACCACCGCTCTCTACCTGTACCTCTACGCTCCCTCAACGCTTTGACCGTGGTTGGGCCATCACTCTACACTTCCTTATCAGTCTTTCCTTCAGCTGAAATGCAGACCCCAGCGTCAGTGTAGCGTTGTCTTGCCACTTGTTCACCACTCCACTGCCACTCCTTGATGCAAATGACTCCAACAGCGCAAACCTCGCCGATGTTTGAATAGGCCCCCTGGCTGTAAGTCGCCTCGCTATGCTGGCGGAGCAGATCACACAGCTGGTGTGAGTGAGCTGGCACATCTGTCAGGAAGCAGGATCCAAAGTCAGAAAGGAGGAAACTGTCACTGTAGCGCTAAAACTATGCTAGAACTATGCTAGAACTGCGGCCACAGCCCACACTGCATGTAGCTGAAATCGGAATGTATCCGGTGCAAAGATCTTTCTTTCCTTTTTTTTTTAGTTTCCCCCAGGAGTCAGTAGCAGCTGTCAAGTTACTTTTATAAATTACCACCAACAAAAGTCTATCGCGGATGCCCTAGGGATGAATCACTTAACTTTGACCCCCACCGGATGCTGCCACCGGGATAGATTACCTTGAACTCTGCCAGGCGGTAGATGGAAGGAAAAGCAATGCGCCGGGCAGCGAGCGCCTGGATACCTCAGAGTAGATTGGCCACAGTAGCCCGGAGGTGAGCACGGAGACTGCCGCTGCAGCGCTAAGACCGCGGCCGCCACAGCCCACGCTAGATGCAGCCAAAAGCAAAAAGGTACTCAGTGCCAAATTCTTTCTTCTTTAGTTTTCCCCCAAAAGACAGTAGCAGCTGCCATCAGGATGAATTACAGGACTTTGGGTCCCACTGGGTGCTGGATGGAATGAGAGCATTGTGGCGGCAGGCAGCTGGAGACCTCAGAGGAAAGCGGCCGTCTGCCCTTCAGTGGCGGAGTCAATCCGCCATCTTCCTTTTCCCCTTATGGACTTAACGCCGCACCTACAGTGTGTGGATCGTCTTCCTCCCCTTATCGTTCTTTGAGATCCGAAGAGGTGGGAACAAGCCACAATGTCATGCAGAACCACTTGGATGGATGAAAGGGAGAGAGCGATGAGCCTTCACTCTCTAGTATTATGCAGGCCTTAAATGCTCAGAGAGCGGAAGCACAAGCCTATTACAAACAGGCAAAGGTCGACTGTATCAAAATCAAAAAAGCACTATCTAAGGTTACTACCAAGGCCTACCACTTAACTCCTGAGCTCTCTGAACTGTAGGAGTGGGTTTCAGGCATGGAGGAAGTCAATACTCATACGGTCAGGGTGGTTACCACACAGGAGTCACAGCTTGCTTCAATGCAACTCAAAATTGACAATCTTGAAATCCACCAGCGGTGTCATAACCTGAGAATTTTCGGAGTACCAGAGGGGAGAGAAGGCTCTGATCCTCGAGCATTTGTTGTGGACTTGCTACAGAAAGCTTTCTCGGACCTGGATGACTGGGACATGGACACGCAGGTCCAAAGAGCGCATTGTCTTCCACTATTTCTGTCATCAAACTCGCAAGCCAGAAAAAAATATTCTAGGCCTATTTTGGCATTTTTGGGAAACTTCCTGACAGGCCAACGGCTCCTGTTCAAGTGGACTCTATGTCAATATTTCTGAGATCTGATTTGTGTAAGTAATCTATGGATAATAGATGGCAGCTTCGTCAGCTCATGGATTCGTTTAAGTCTGTTTGTTGACATGTCTTCTCGCAGGAGCCTGCCCGGCTCAAAGTTATTAAAGACGGTCACTCATACTTCTTCTCAAGTGAGCAAGAAGCTAAAAAAGCACTGGCTAAATGGCTTGACTAATTTAACATCCTGGCTTAATCCGTTTTGTTTTCTTGGCATTGGAAAGTAGGAAATGTCATTTGGGTTGTAATTTTGCAATAGTTAAAGATGATCTTTTCTTCACTTTCAGTAAATGTTTCTCGGGTTTTCTTTGTGTCTAATTCACTGGGGGGTGGTTGGAAGGAGGATGGTGTGTGACTCGGTTGGGGGCCTTCGTTGGAGGTGTGGTCGTGGTGTCTTTCATTTGCTGTCGGTCTTGACAGCCGTAAGGGGGGTGATTTCTTTTCTAAGAAAGGGGATGGAGGGATGGGGGCGGTCTGAGGGGATTGGGAGGAAGGTGGGGGTTAAGTAGTCAGAGCCTTTTTAAAGTAGCACAGAAAAGTTTTGCAAATAGTAATGAGCATCTTTTGGGTGGGAAAATGTGTAGGTGGTTACGGCAAGAGGTGTATTCGGTTTTTCAGAACTTTGGTAATGTCTAGTGTCAAATTTATGAGTTGGAACATCTGTGGGCTAAACATGGCTAGTAAAAGGCGACTGGTTGCAGAAGAGCTTAAAGGATTTAAGCCTCAAATAGTTGGATTGGCTGAAACACGTCTCGCTTATAAAGATAGAAGCTTCTTCAAACAACTAGGCTATGATCTGATCATTTGTACTTCACAGACGGCATCTATAAGGGGTATCGCTCTACTGAAAGATAAATATTTCAAAATTACTGTACTTTGAACCCTTGCTCATAGTCGGGGTAGGTGGGCAATTGCATAACTTTTGATCTTTGGAAATAAGGTTAGAGTATGTATGGTTTATGGTTCTAATGTTGACTGTCCTGAAGTTTTTTCTTACCCTAATTCTGAACTTTTAGATTGGACGGGCGATCTTATTGTTATGGGGGACTTCAATTGCATCTTAGATAAAAAAAAATCAATACCACAAACACGCATGCTAGAGCTAGAATGGTCCAGGTAAGTGCTGCTATATGAGATTTATTGCATATTCACCAATTGGATGATGCCTGGCGGACACTGTTTCCTACAACACCACGGTTCACTTATTTCTCTTACCCCTATAAACAGTACTTTAGGATTTACATGATTTTTACTAATTATTGGCTGTTGGTCAATGCATCAATGGTCGTATGCCCAAAGGTAACCTCGGATCACAATCCCATCTTGCTCAATATAACTCTTGGATCGCCCAGACAGTATCAAACTAGTGAATTCTCGTTTCCTCTGCACTTTCTAGGTAATTCTGATTTTATTACTCATA
Organism: Lissotriton helveticus; assembly: GCF_964261635.1. NCBI lineage: Eukaryota > Metazoa > Chordata > Amphibia > Caudata > Salamandridae > Lissotriton > Lissotriton helveticus. The sequence continues at coordinate 585,172,015 of NC_136071.1, read as the reverse complement.
TGCAATAGGTCTTGAAGGAATATATTCTGAACAATCTTCACACTTCATCCCCCTTTTTGGACTCTGTTTGTAGATTGTGGCAACAGTGTGGAATAATACGGTTATGGCAGTTGTATGATCAATGTGGTTTTAGGTCATTTTCCTCTTTAAAAGATGAGTTTGACTTATCCCATAATTCATTTTTTAAGTACCTGCAAGTCAGGGATTATTTCATACAAGGAAAGGGCTTGTCAGCCCTCCCTCATACTCCTGATGTATTGCGGGCTATCTTTAAAACTTTTGGGCAGGGTCAGATTAGGAAAGCTTATCACAGCTTCCTGTCTGTAATGGTTAATGATGGATTTAAGACGGTAGCTAAACTCAATCATATGTTTGGAACTGGAATTAATATAGAAGAGGTTGTTGATCCAATGGCTACTATAAACTTGGACGTCTCTTCCATCAATCTCAAGTTGCAACAACATCGCCGTATGTTCATGCTATATTACACCCCGCAGGTAATCTTGAAATGGGCCACTTCCCAGATCTCCTCAAAGTTATATTGCCCTAAATGTAACACGTATGCTGCAGATCTCCCCCACATGCTTGCTATTTGTCCCGACTAACTACATTCTGGTATGAGGTCGAATCGGTACTGAGCATGTTATCAGGCAATGCAATCCATTTGACAGAGAAAGAAATGGTACTGGGGTCGATCCACGATCCAGGCTATTTATCCAAACCTTTAGTCTCAGTTATTATTATTTCTGCACAGCTTTGCATTGCTAGGGCTTGCATTGATGTATTTAGTCCCAAAATTACTGACTTGTGGTTATTACTGAGGGGGTCTATGAACTGGAACTTGTGTTAGCCAAAGCTCGGGGTTTAAGGTCAAGGGTGAAGTTTGGGAGGGTTTGGTCCAGTCTTCTGTGGGACTAATTGCTCTATGTTTCATGTTTCTATTATTATTATTGACTGTCTTTATTTTTATTTTTATTTTTATACACTTATCAGCATTTGACATCTGGCTTGGATTAATATTACTTTTATGACTGTCTGTTGTATGATTCTGTTCGATGGTTTGATGCTCGTAAATTCCCCTTTTTTTCATTTTCTGTGACACAAACACTTTCTTGTTTTTGTTTTTGTTTTTGTTTCAATTGCGACTTAAAAAAAACAATAAAAATTATAAAACCCCCAAAAAAGTTGTCTGTATCTGTGAGGGGCCGTATGGCTGGGCGAGTGTGTGTATCTGTGTGTTGGTGAGTAAATGGATGCTTCAGTGGTACATGTGTAAGTAACTGCATATGTGAAAGGCAGTATATGTGAGTGTTGGACTGTATAAATGACTATATGTGAGGGTGACTGATTGTGAGAGTGCCTGTGTGGGTCAGTGTGTGCTTGTATTAATTATTGTATTAGAGTGTATGTGTTAGTATATATTTAAATAAGTGATGTGGTATGTGTAGTATGGTACAGGTAAGTAATTGAAAGTGTGATTGATTATTTCCATTACCATTACTGACTAGGTGTGTGAATAACTCTATGAATGAGAGGCAGTTTCTGTATAGATATGTAACTGAATATGATAATGCTGTATTGATGGCTAACTATATATATGAGTGACTGTATGGGTCAATGAATGGATTTATGTGTAGACCTAGGAATAAGTGAGTGGATATGTAATAACTGGTATTGGTGTGTTCATGGTTTCAAAAAATATAGTCTGTATCTTAGAGTGGACGCATTAAGTGTTACATTAGGGTCTGATGAGGTGCATCAGATTTCAACATGGATGATGTCATCAGTGATGTCATCAGTGATGTCATTTGAGATGTCATCAGTGATGTCATCACTGTTGTCACTGACCATGTCATGAATGATGTAATATGTGACATCATCAGCAGTGCATTGCGGGGGCGCAGCGGAATTTCTATGGTTTTCTATGAGTGAAATGTCCTACTAACTATAACGTCCCTGAAACCTATGGTTATTTCAGTGAATTTCTGATGTTTTTAAATGCTAATTTTTAACTATAACATGCCTGAAACCTTTGTTTTTTTCTGTGAATTTCAAAGGTTTTTTAAATGCTAATTTCTAATTATAATGTTCATTAAACCTTTCTTTTTTCTGTGTTTTTTAGTTATCATCCCATTCTCAACTTGGTGAAAACTGCAAATCTCACCACTCTTCCATCGATACCTCTGACAACAAAATCGCCACAAACGAAAGCCACAACTAACGCTAATGATCCACAAAGTAGGCGTTCCCATGCAAACAAAACCACAGAAACAATACTTCCCCATATTTTGAACAACCAGCCAAATCTACAATGTGATCCAAAAAGCAGGCAATAAGCCGAGTTAGCAGTAACAAATTAACATCATCCTTTAACTGGTGTAAGGAGGTTGACTATCTACTGTGTGATTTGAACCCAACTCACAGCCACATCTAAGGACCAACATGTGATAGAGCTACTTATCATGTAGCTCCGATACCCAACAAGGCCACAACACCCAGTGCCACCACCACCAGAACCTCCCAAACGGACCACCCCCCATACTACCATTGAGGCAGAACAAAACAGGACAATGGACCTTCCCAAAACGCCATGGCTCCTCAGCCGCACAATAGCTGAATGTTGGGAGATGTACCAACCAACTATATATGAAGGAGGTAAGTCACCCATCAAAAATTATGCACACAATGCCAAGTGTAATGCTAATGTGCTGCACAGACCTCACTATGCAAAGCACAAACCTCTCCATGTGGAGATATACTATTGACACTTGTAGTGTAGTGCACAGTGCACGCAACCATGATACCTCAGGCAGTGGGGAAGATCTCGGTCATGTAGCTGTGTTGTCCCCCCCTTTAAGCAGAAGTGGAGTGGGCTGGTCCAACGTACGCCACTCCAGCATAAAAGTATGAATAAATAGGCCAGACCCTAGGCGTGGTTCACTTGTGGAAAGACCAACGAGTCTGCAGAGCAGCGGCTCTCACCCTGGCATGTTGCTGCCGCCAATGGCCTCCTCCACACAAGCCCCCTGCGATCCCAGCCGCACAGCACTGCAGACTTACGTCTATACCGACTTCTGCCTTCTACACTGTGGACAGCAGGGCTCACAATTCAGATACATTGGCAATTACAGATGACGCAGTCCAGTACTCAGGTCACATTGCTCACAGTGCGGCACGCCCTGACCACGCATCATCGCAGGCTGCACACACGCTGTGTGCTTCAGGTGCTACTAACTCACTGCACCATAAGTCATTGCCACGTCGCCTTATTAAGGCAAAATTAATTAGACAAAAGACATTGATCCCTGTGCGACCTGTCTGGACCACGTATCATCGCAGGGTACACGCACGCTGTGTGCTTCAGGTGCTACTAGCTCACTGCACCATTACTCATTGCCACGTGGCCTAATGAAGGCAGAATTAATTAGACAATAGACATTGCTCCCAGTGCAGCCTGCCGGGACCACCTATCATCGCAGGATGTGCACACACTGAGTGCTCCAGGTACCACTAACTGCAGCTCAACTCAATGCCACATGGCTCTGTGCCCATCCTGACTGCTGCCTGCGGCCTAGACTGAAGTTAGCACAGTTCACAATTCAAGATTAGTAGCGACGCAAATTGTGTAAGAGACTATAATGAGTTAAGAGACCCAAATGCTCCCAATCTTGCACCTCAAGTCAATACCACGTGCCGTGGGTCTTTGCTGACCGCTGACTCTGGCCTACACTGTGGAAGACTGGCAACACATGGAGCAAACTAACTCTCTTAAACACAAGCCGATCCCACATGTGTAACTGTGTCCTGAGTCCTGAATGGCAGCGACCCTAACTTCGTGGCAGCAACCATAGCATCAGACTCCCTTCAATCAGTGAGGGATATTTGCATATGGAAGGCCAACAAAATATGGTGCAGCTGAACCTGCACTATGCAGGCCGGTGGGACCACCAACTTATGCACGAGGCTGTAGGCCCTTGCTCACCACTTCCTCTGGCCTACACTATGGAAGACCTGCGACACATGGTGCAACTAACCGTCTTCAACACCAGCCGATCCCACATGTGGAACTGTCTCCTGAGTCCTGAATGGCAGTAACCCCAACTCCATGAGACAACCACAGCCGCAGACTCCCTTCGATCACTGAGGCATATTTCCATATGGGAGGCGGGTGACACGTGCTGCCACTTACTCTGTTCAACACAAGGCAATGCCACATGTGTAACTGTGTCCTGTGTCCTGAATGGCAGTGACCCAAGTACGTGGCTGCGACGACAGCACCAGACTCCCTCAGATCAGTGAGGCATATTTCCATATGCAACAGCGGTAACACGTGGTGCCACTAACCCTATTTAACACAAGCCAATCCCACATGTGTAACTGTGTCCTGAATGACAGTGACTCCAAGGCTGTGGTACCAACCACAGCACCACACTCCCTTCGATCAGTGAGGCATATTGCCATATGCAAGGCTGTCGACACGTACTCCCACTTACCCTCTTTAACACAAGCCAATCCCACATGTGTAACTGTGTCCTGAGTCCTGAATGGCAGTGATCCCAAGTCTGTGGCACCGACCACAGCACCACTCCCTTCGATCAGTGAGGGGTATTTCCATATGCAACTACAGAGCCCAGTAGGCAAGTAACTATAACAGTCCTACAACCTACATATTATCCTTTTAGTATCCTTGCTGCAAGAATTTTTTTCATATCAGTTATAGCTTTATTACAAATACCAAATTATTCTTCAAGTGCAAACCAACATGAAATAGCAGTCTACACTGCTGGCAATACAGCTCACAATTCTAATTTGAAATGCTAATTTCTAGCAACAAGATTGTAGTCATAAAATACAACACTTTGTCAGTGTATTCTATTCCTATTTTATCTTTTCATGATATGCCTGCACTGCACTCAGTAGGACTCACAATTAAAATTATTTCTTCATTAATTAACTACAGAGTCCACTAGGCAAGTAACTATTACAGGCCTCCAATCTACATAATATCCTTTTAGTATCCTTTCTTCTTGAACACTTTTTGTATTAGTTATAGCTTTAGTACAATCACCAAATTCATTTTCAGGTACAAATGAACACTCAATAGCAGTCTACACTGCGGGCAGCAGAGCTCACAATTTGAATTTTGGACACATGGTATCACTAACCCTGTTAACACAAGCTGATCCCACATGAGTAACTGTGTCCTGAGTCCTGATCCTGAGTGGCAGTGACCCAAAGTCCATGGCAGCGACCACAGCACCAGAAGCACTTTGATCAGTGAAGTATATTTCGATATGCAAGGCCGGCGACACGTACTCCCACTAACCCTCTTTAACACAAGCCGATCACACATGTGTAACTGTGTCCTGAGTTCTGAATGGCAGTGACCAAAACTTTGTGACAGCGACCACAGCACCACACTCCCTTCGATTAGTGAGGAGTATTTGCATATGGAAGGCCTGCAACACGTGGTGCCACTGAACCTGCACTACTCAGACCTGTGGGGCCTCCAACGTATGCACATGGCTATGGGCCCTTGCTCACCGCTACTTCTGGCCTACACTACGGTCAGCAGGCCTCAGAATTCAGATAGAGTCCCTATTCCACATGACACAGTACAGTAGGCAACACATATTGCTCCGATTGAGGCCTTTCCACACCAAGCACCATCATAGGCTCATACTGTCTCAATGCTTCTTGTGTCACTAACCCTATTTAACACAAGCCGATCCCACATGTGTAACTGTGTCGTGAGTCCTGAATGGCAGTGACCCCAACTTTGTGGCAGCGATCACAGCACCAGACTCCCTTCAGTCTTATTTGTTGTTCTTTTCTTTAAATACATTTGTTTTTATGTAAATCTATACATGATGTGGGGCCAGATGTAGGTAGCCCAATACCGGTCGGTAATGGCCGAAATTACCGAATTTTGGCCGTTACCGACCGGTATTAGGCATTTGAGATGTAGGGGCCTACTTTAAGGATTCAGTAATTTACTGAATCGGTAATTTAAGGAATCAATAAATTACCGAATTCTTAAATACTGATTCGGTAAATTACAGAATCAGTAATGTAGATAGCACTCAAATGAGTGCACTTGTCATGTAAGGATTCGTTATTTACCACCAACTACAAGTTGGTGGTAAATATCGAAAACGTGTGAAAAAGCAAATTTGTGCTTTTCCAAAGGGCCATGTGGCAGACATATGCCACATGTGCACCCATGCACTATGCACTATTCAGGGGTGCAACAGGGTGTCAATGTGACACCCTGCCACCCTTGTAAGTCTTCCCCCTATTACCGATTCGGTATTTACCGAATCGGTAATTCCCATTCTTTCCTATGGGCCTCCAGGCCCATAGGAATGAATGCTGACTACATGCTGACACTACTTGGACAGATGTGGCACAGCGGCCAGAGCACATCACTTCACAGCATATGATACACAGTTTGGGCTCATCAGTGATGTCATTTGAGATGTCATCAGTGATGTCACTGACCATGTCATGAATGATGTAATATGTGACATCATCAGCAGTGGATTACGGGTGCGCGAAATATAGTTAGTACAAATAACTATATAGGAGCAATTTCAATGGTTTTGTATGAGTGAAATGTCCAGCTAACTATAACACCCCTAAAACTTATAGTTTTTTGAGTGAATTTTAAACGTTTTTTAAATGCTAATTCCTAACTATATAAGGCCTGAAACCTACGGTTTTTTCAGTGAATTTCAAAGGTTTTTTAAATGCTAATTCCTAACTATATAAGGCCTGAAACCTATGGTTTTTTCAGTGAATTTGTAAGGTTTTTTAAATGCTAATTCCTAACTATATAAGGCCTGAAACCTATTCTTTTTTCAGTGAATTTCAAAGGTTTTTTAATACTAATTCCTAACTATATAAGACCTGAAAGCCCACCAGGAATCTCCAGTATGCGCCAGGGGACTGCATTGCAGAGATGTGTAATGAAGCCACGCCCCTTTTTACACCTCTCTGCAACGCAGCCCCCGTGCATGTTTGAAGAGGGGGAACTAATTCCCCTTGCATACTGGGGGCCCCTTGGGGCCAACTAGCCCACCTGGAACCTCCAGTATTGGCCAGGGGGCTGCATTGCAGAGGTGTAATGAGGCTATGCCCCTTGTTACACCTCTCTGCAACGCAGCCCCCTGCCACGTATGCAGAGGGGGAACTAATTCCCCTTGCATACTGGGGGTCCCTGGGGGCCAACTAGCCCACCAGGAGCCTCCAGTATGCGCCAGGGGGCTGCATTGCAGAGAGGTGTAATTAGCCACACCCTTTTTTACACCTCTGTGCAACGCAGCCCCCATGCATGTTTGAAGAGGGGGAACTAATTCCCCTTGCATACTAGGGGTCCCTGGGGGCCAACCAGCCCACCTAGAACCTCCAGTATGCGCCAGGGGGCTGCATTGCACAGAGGTGTAATGAGGCTATGCCCCTTTTTACACCTCTCTGGAATGCAGGCCACTGGCGCATTTGCAGAGGGGGGACTAATTCCCCTTCCATACTGGGGGTCCCTGGGTCATATCTGCCCAAACGCCGATATTCCGAACGATTGGAAATGACTTTTCTTGAGAAACATTTGGATTTGAATTATCATGTCCTATTCCTTGGAAGTTTTGAAAAGACTGACTTTGAGGATGCTATAAATTACTCAAGTCTGCCCGAATTGTGTGGGTAAAATTGATACCTAGTCACTTTGAATAGGAATGTACTTACGTCTCGTCTAACATTTGGAAGAAATATCTAGTAATATGACAACAGGATACCGACATAACTTGAAGGAAATAAGAGCGCCCTGAAGAAGTTCTGTTGCACAGAACGAAAGGTGTCGGCTGGCTGTGGTACATAAACTTAAGGAAAATAAAAGCATTTGAATATACACCAAAATTCAGCTCTTCAATAAGGACTCTAAGGATTATGATTTGATTGGACTTATTGTGCAAGTGGTGCTGTGCCAAACTTTGGAATATTCTCCACTATTCTCTACTACTTACTCTCTACTACTCCACTACTCTCTGATACTCACTCTCTACTACTCATTCTCTACTACTCTACTACTCTCTACTACTCACTCTCTACTACTCTCTACTCTCTACTACTCACTCTCTACTACTCTCTCTCTACTACTCACTCTTTACTACTCACACTTTACTACTCACTCTCTACTACTCTCTACTACTCACTCTCTACTTCTCACTCTCTACTACTCTACTACTCGCTCTCTACTACTCTCTCTCAACTACTCTCTACTACTCACTCTCTACTACTCACTCTACTACGCACTCTCTACTACTCTCTACTACTCACTCTCTACTACTTTCTCTCTACTACTCTCTACTAATCACTATACTACTCACTCTCTATTACTCTCTACTATTCTCTCTCTCTGCTACTCACTCTCTACTGCTCTCCACTACTCACTCTACTACTTACTCTCTACTACTCTCTACCACTCACTCTCTACTACTCACTCTCTACTACTCTCTACTATTCACTCTACTATTCACTCTACTACTCTCTACTACTCACTCTCTACTACTCTCTCTACTGTTCTCTACTACTCTCTACTACTGACTCTCTACTCTCTATTACTCACTTTCTACTCTCTACCTCTCTCTACTTCTCTCTCTACTAGTCTCTACCTCTCTACCTCTACCTCTCTACCTCTACACCTCTACCTCTCTACCTCTCTCTACACGCACACATATACATATATATATACATATGCATATGCATATATATATGTATGTGTGTATATATATATATATATATATATTACCTACTGGCGGTCGCCAGTAGGTAGTTATAGTTAGGACCTAGTTTCCATAGGAAATCCCCAACATTCGATTGGGAATAACTTTGGCGTTGATGGACGGAATTGGCCGAATTTCTCCAAGAAAATGGCCAGCTCCGCTCCTTCCCTGAAAGTTTGGGGGGGATTCATCAAGCGGGGGCCGAGATAAAAGGGTGGTCCCAAAACGTGTTTTCCCCATGTTGATTTGCATAGGGCGGTTGGACTCACTTTTAGCCCGAACGGCTGAATGGATTTCCATCCAACTTGGCAAAATTGTAGGGACTGGTAGCCCGATGTGCCTTTGCTATGTCTCAAGATATGTGCTCCAGTGGATTTTGAGTAATTTAGGTTCAAAAAAATATATATATCTACAAGCGCGCCCCGGTACGCGCACAGGGGCGCGTACCAGCGCGCTACGCGAGTACGCGAGCGGAAAGCTGATTGGCTCTCGGGTGTCTGTCAACATTCCAAACAGTCCGGAGCGGCCGCCATCTTGTGTCTCGGTAGGATCGAGACACAAGAGGTGGCAAAAACAAAGGGGGAAATGACCGCGGGGGAGCGCCTGGTACGCGCACCGGGGAGCGTACCGGGGAGCGTACCATGGAGAAAAAAGAATGACAGAGTTTTTTAAAAAGGTAGCATTTTTTTATAAATTGGAGGTAGTTCTAAAAAGAACAGTCTTTTTTATTCTTGTTGTTGTTTTACATTTTTTTTATTGTTTTTTTAACATTTTTAACTTTTTTGGCTTTTATGAACAATTTTATATTTTTTTGCAATTTTTATGGGGACAAACAAAAAACAGGGAATTGTAAACGGCTCAACAGGAGCAAAAAAAATCAGGAACAAATTAAGGTTTTTTTCTGCAGTTGTGGTTGTCTCCAGTTTTATACTTTTCTCTCCATATGAAATTGTAGTTCCGCAAAACATACAAACTATTTTTAAATCCCCAAACTGGGGTTGAATATTTGGGACCATCTCCCTTGTCTCTGGACCCGATGGAGTGGGTTGTTTGCTTTTGGAGGTGCTGGGAGCAGATTTGGGAGGGTTTCTGGTCAGTTCTCTGACCTCTGCCGCAGAATAGTTGTTTGGGTGCCGGCGTTGCATGTGGCGCATCATTGTATGATTCCCAAATGAATATTTTTTTGCAGGGTTCCCCCTGGAAAGTACAGTGCCACAGATCAGATATGTCATTTTTGCCGCATTCACTTTCTTTTGTCCCCTTGGGATTTTAAAAAAACCCACACAAAGTGCTTCTTCGGTTTATAGGGGGTATTATCTTCTGGCAGGAACTGCCTCTCCTCCTCCTGGGTGGATGAGTGTGTATATGTGTGTGTTAGTGAGTGAATGACTGTCTCACTAGTGTCTTTATCAGTAACTACATATGTTTTAATGTAGTATATGTGAATATTGATGTATATAAATGAGTATATGTGAGAGTAAGAGATTGTAAGAGTTCCTGTTTAAATAAGTATGTATTTCTATAAGTGATTGTTTAAGAGAGTAAGTATGTGTAAGTTTCCTTAGAAGCAATGGGGTAGTGTGTGTATAGCTGTATATGCAAATAAATGGATGTTCAATAGTTTATTTGCATGTGTGACTATGTGTGTGAGTAACCTTTGGATGACTGTCAGTGTGTAACAGGATGTATAGGTGTATCACTACATATGATGAGTGAGTATATGTATCAGTGACTATATAGAACTGTTGGTAAATGAGTTGATGTGCAGTTCTACATATTCTGAATTGGCCTTTCGGCAATGAAAACAATTGCATCGTGCCACGTCCCCTGACATATTTTTACCCTAGGTCCACCGTATTCCCCCCACAACATCCAAATAATAATGCCTACTCCACTACCCAGTTTTTTAATATGGAGTCTGCCCTGAATCCTGCATATATGCATCATCTAGCTCCGACACCCGCAATGCAAGGGTGGAATACTATACCAGTAAACCATAAAATAGGAGCAAATGGCAATATGTCACATCTGATGCCTTTTACCCCTTTAGAGCTTTTTAACAGGTTCGAGGCTTTCAGTGGCCTGGAGGAATGTGACTGATGGTTAAGGTGTGTAGAGGGCGTGGGGGGGGGGGGAAATGCTTCATATACTACAAGGTTACATGAAGAGAAGGGTTCTTGTTGTTTCAAAACTGGTACACATACCGCTGCAACATACGCTGATACGAACAGCAGTTTACCTGTTGTATTAACCACAATGTCTTCTGTGAATAATGAGGGTTCTTTACTGCTCCTACCTGTCATGAGACCAGAAAGTAGTGCTTCCGTAAGTGGTGATGTTAAGGGCGCATGTATGATGATAGGATGTCACGACGACCATCCCAGAATGTCACTGTTACCTTTGGATTCTCCATCGAAAACTGACAATACTCTTGCCTCGTATGGGGTTTCTGATCCTACCGTGGAGCACTCAGAACCAGCTGTAACAAGTTTTATGGACTCCGGGGACACACATATAGAGCCACTTTTTCCATGATCTGCTCCAATTACCAGAGAAACTCTAATATGTCCAGTATCTGAAGATTGTGTGAGCCTAATTTTGTGGAATATAGCTGGCTTGGCTGATAAGATATGTGATTCAGCTTGGTTATCATTTATCAAAAAAATTTACTATTGTGTGTCTTCAAGAGACTTGGGTGGAGCATAAAAATGTCCACATTGAAGGGTTTTTAAGTTTTATCACTCCAGCGGTTGCCTCAACTAGGGGCAGAGCAAAGGGTGGCTTGGCTACCTTTATTAATTTGGGCTTGCTTTGTAAAACAAGCATCTGTCAAAATGATAACCTGAACATCCAGATGCTTGACATAAAAAATGGCAAGAATGTTTTGACCTTGGTCAATTTTTATAACGCTAATAGCGGTAACGGTGTTTGTAACATTGCATCCCTAACAGAGTTGATGAGCAAAAACGTATGCACTGTTTCACGGAACATAATGATAGTAGGCGATTTTAATGTTCACCCGTGTGGTAACCCAGGCTCTACCCCAATGGGCACCCTGGGATGTAACAGTGTTGAAGGCTTTCACTTTTCCCATACTAGGGGAGGCAAGAACTTAAATGATTTGGTGAATGCTAATAATTTAACTGTAGCTATGTCTATGGTCCCTGATTCAAAAAATGTTGACGCCCCAACCTTTAAAGGACACGGCCAGGGATCGTTTATAGACCATATATTAGTATCTGCAGAACTTGTACATTGGGTCTCGCAATTTACTATCCTTTGCAGTGTTTACAGTGATCATAATCCCCTAGCTATTAGTTTGGGTGGGTCCTTTCTCACAAAACGAACATCCTACATTGACCCAGGCACGTCGAGCTGTATAAATGGTAGACGCCGCATTAAGTGGTCAATGATAAACCAAGACACTCTGTACTCCAAAATAAATAGCGCACGTGAGGAGGAGCTGTTTGCATGTTCATCTTTTGACTCCTCCCCCATGAATATTTTGATTGGGTTCGAGGGGTTGATTTCAAAGATTGGTTCTCTGCTAACTGCTCCGACAAAGGGGCAAAGTGGAAAAAATTCTAAATGGTTCGACCACTATTGCTCAAAGGCAAGTAGGGATTTGAAGAATGCTTTAAAAATTAAACCCAGAGACCCAGATCTGATAAAAAGTCTTCGCCTAACCTATAGGAAGGTATTAGCTGATAGAAAAAAAGGAAATCAAGGTTAACATCATAGAATCCCTCTTGGATTCCTCAGTGCTGGGGAACAGCAGTAAGTTTTGGCAAATCATTAATAAACCCTTGTTTGAAAACCCTAACGACACAGTACCTGGTACAAATATTTCAGAGGGGGAGTGGGTGACCCACTTTAGTACAATTTTTAAGAGTAATGAGCACTGTGTTGAAAATGCGTTTTTAATACCATCTGCGAACCCATTATGCTTTACAGTTAATGAGGTTGCAAGGGGGATTCAGGGTCTAACTAGCAATAAGGCCCCAGGCCCGGATGGTTTGCCACCGGACCTGTTCAAGTCTAGTACCCCCTTTTGGGCTCCTGTTCTCACGGCGGTAATAAATGCAGCAGTGATAGCGGGGTGCCCAAATATGTGGGGTCTATCGACTATAGTCCCCGTTTTTAAAAAGGGCGATCGCAGCAGTCCCTTATGTTACAGACCGATTTCTTTAATAAATTCGATAGCTAAAGTAGTTGGGGGGGTAATTCTTAACAGGCTATCCACATGGGCCAATGATAACAATATTCTATCACCTATACAATACGGGTTCAGACCTGGCCATTCGACCATTACTCAGTGCCTGAACCTATATTTGATATTAAGCAAATACACCCTGGCTAGACAAGGAACCGTCTACATGGCATTTATGGACTTGTCGTCCGCTTTTGATTGTGTGGACAGGAGCTTACTATGGGCTACTTTGTTGAGAATGGGTGTGGAGAGGAATCTTGTTAACTTCCTAGCCGATCTGCATTCGGACACTAGAGCTAACGTCCGTTACACTCAAGACCTTAAAGTAACGGACGAATTTAGAATAAACCGGGGAGTTCGTCAAGGATGCATTTTGGCCCCATTCCTCTTCAACCTATATATCAATGAATTGGAGGAATTTCTTTTAAACACTGAAGCAGATTACCCCTTTGTTGAGCGCAAGGGGGTGCCCGTGCTACTTTATGCAGACGATGCTGTTCTTATATCTAGGACAGCAATCGGTCTTCAGAAGTTACTAAATTCCTTCTTTAAATTTATGGAGTCTCGTGGCCTAAGCATTAACAATTCCAAGTCCTATGTCATGAAAGCAGGAAAGGGCACCCGGAAAACTGACTCCTTTAGTATAAATGGGGAGAAAATCCCCTTAACTAATTCCTTTTCATACCTTGGGGTCCTTTTAGATCATAAATTATCGTGGGGCCCGCAGTGTCCAAAAAGAAGGGCGAAATCTTACGGGTAAATGCGGCCATACTTGGCTTTGCAAAAAAAATCGGTAATTGCCCTACGGCCGCATTGCTCAAACTGTACCAGGCTAAAAGTGTTGCAGTTGCCTGCTATGGAAGTGAGCTCTGGGGCTATTGTAAGATAAAAGACCTAATGGTCACAGAAAATAATGTCCTGAAAAAGATACTGAGGCTGCCAAGGGGTATTGGGAACTATTCTGTACATGAGGAGTTAGGGGTCCCCTATTTAGGTGATAGAATAGCAGTAAGCCCGGTTCTGTGTTGGTTGAATTGTTGGCTCAATACCGACATTCCACTCACACATGCCTTGCTGAAAGAAGCTTTATTGTTAGACGGGAGGTTTAGAGTCCCGTGGGTGAAGTATATAAGGGATTGTTTGTCGGCAATTGGCCGTTCTGATTTGTTTTATACTCCCAACCTGATTAAAAAATCCGATGTCACCTCGGTAAAAAATGCTCTACTATTGTTAAGATGTACTGACAGAGAAGAGGTTGAGATACAGAAGGACAGTGTTAGGAAACACCTACTACTAAAAACCTGTCCACAAATAGAACCTTATTTGACATGGCCTATGACCAGATATGAACAGTTTTTACTAATAAGGTCCCGTTTTGATTTATATCATCTCCTATTGGCGGTACCAAGTGGGGCACAAAGGGGTGCAGTGTTGCCAGCTTGTGGCTGCGACGGAAAGTCTCCTCAAGATCTGGCCCACTTTCTTTTTATCTGCCCTTATTATTCCACCCCACGGAAACTATACCTTATACCGTGCCTTAAAAAACTGAATTTTGTACAAATCAAGCCTGCACTTTACTACCTACAACTACTGAAATGTGACTGTGCCTTTTTTGTCTGTAACTTTTAAAAAAAAGCCATCTGTTTTAGGAAAAGTATGGATGGATAAGTATGCTGCGAACGTTTTAGGTGTTTTTAAATAACACAGTAATTTATGTTCTTATCTAAAACACTGCTCATACCTATAGTGCCCGCTGTTTGATCTTTTTCTTTGTACTGTATACTGTGTCTCTTACATGTCATATGCAATGAATTGTCTGGAATGTTTTTTTAATGTGTACTTATGAATTGTACTTTTATGATTGTATTATTTACAATCGAATAAAGATTATTGAATTTGAATTTGAATTTGAGTTGATGTGTATATAGATGGTGGAATTACTGAATTGGTTGTTGTAACTGGTATGGGTATCTCAATTTTTGTGAAAATGTTAGTTTCTTTTTTTGAATATGTGTTTCAAGGGTTACATTACACTGAAAGGAGGTCTGTCACTCTGTCATAAGGATGGTGTCACTGACCATGTCATGAGTGATGTAATATGTGACGTCATCAGCAGTGCATTGAACGCGCAAGTTATAGTGAGTCCAACTAACTATTACGAGGGAATTTCAATGGTTTTATGTCAGTAAAATTCCCAGCTAACTATAACTGGTGTCAAACCTATGGTTTTTTCAGTGAATTTAATAGGTTTTTTAAATGCTAATTCCTAACTATAACTGGTGTGAAACCTATGTTTTTTTCAGTGAATATATATATATACATACATATATAAACATATATAATCTGCATATCTATACAAATACAAATATAAATGCATGCATACATATACATGTATGCATACATGTGCATGTTATTTACATGAAAGTTTTAAAAACACTAATAAAAGCAAAGCTATAAAGCCACCTCATTACAAACAGAATGGCTTTAACTTAAACGAGGGCGAGATCTATTACATTTTCAATGCTTGTTTACTTTGGTTCCATCAAGAAGTCATTCAGATGTGTCACACATTTGCCATAAATTCTGAATGTTAGCACTCTAGTTGATCATTAGATCACTGTAGTAAAGCTACTGCTCACCAGGGAAGTCTGCTGCTGGTATTCAAAGTGCATGTTTCAGTCTGCATGTCAGACTTTTTTTTATGAAATAGAAGAGGATTTGAGAAGTCACTCAAAACGTGCCCTAATTTTTCTTTTTGAAGCACTAATCATACTTTCTATGGCATGAACCCCCTCATTTTGTTCCTTTTAAATTAAATGTTTTTAGACTTACCAATTCATTCAAAATAAAATTGCCTTTTGGTGTGCCATACTTTTGTCATAAATAATACTGTTAGCGCTCTAGTTGTTCTTTAGAACACTCTGGGACATTCTGTCATTGGGCTACACTTGGGCTACATCTGGGTGATATTTGGGCTACATTTTGGCTCTTTTGTCTCTGGTGGCCATCTTGGGAGACTGCATGTCAGAATTTTTTAATTAAATTGAAGATTATTTGAGAAGTCACTCAAAATGTGCCCTAATTTTTCTTTCTGCAGCACTAATTATACTTTCTATGGCAAAATATACCCCCTCATTTTGTTCCTTTTTAAATTAAATGTTTTAAGAGTTACCACTTTATTCCAATCAAGATGGCTTCAGGTGTGCCATACCTTTGTAATAAGTAGGACTGTTAGCGCTCTAGTTGTTCTTTCGAACACTCTAGGACATTCTGTCATTGGGCTATACTTGGGCTACATCTGGGTGATATTTGTGCTACATTTGGGCTCTTTTGTCTCTGGTGGCCATCTTGGGAGACTGCATGTCAGAATTTTTTATTGAAATAGAAGAGGATTTGAGAAGTCACTCAAAATGTGCCCTAATTTTTCTTTCTGCAGCACTAATCATAATTTCTATGGCAAACTATACCCCCTCATTTTGTTCCTTTTTAAATTAAATGTTTTAAGAGTTACCACTTTATTCCAATCAAGATGGCTTCAGGTGTGCCATACCTTTGTAATAAGTAGGACTGTTAGCGCTCTAGTTGTTCTTTAGAACACTCTAGGAGGCTGCAGTAGAACACAAAGGAATCAACTGACAGTCTCTGTCCTTGTTGGATGTACATGTTTTACTGAGAATGTGAAACTTCATTCTCACATGACTGAGAAAGATAATGTGAATTTACAGAAAATATGCTTTCAGTTTAGCTTATAGATCCCCTTCCAAACCACTGTGGGAAAAGCATGCGATAATAGTTTTCTTTCAAACATGATACATGATATCCCAGCAGAAGGCTTTTTCACATGGTAAAATCACCTTAGAACACACCACAATTCCTAAAATGAGTATGGTACCATCAACAAATGATTTATAATATAAATGAAGTCCTAAACCCCTCTATTAACTACAATGTTTTTTAATGAAGTGCTATCATGTATATTGGTCCCAAGATGGCTGCCAACACTTCTTGGATGAAGTGCTTGTAATAAAGCTGAGGGAGTCCAAGTAGTTTAGATAAGCAAGTGTAGTTTATTCAGCCCCAGCCAACAGTCAGCTAACAACTGACAATCATGGAATTACCAGTAATGGGAACCTTGGTGACATATGGTTCCAAACACTAGGTTCCAACATGGAACCAGAATATCTAGAAAGACAAGTCATCACACTTCTCCCTCTTAAACATTAAAGAGGTTTACACGTCCAGCAATGAAGAAGGCAACAGAAAGATAAAGAACTCAAAGAAGAAACTACCTAGACATAATCACGCAAGTGAACAGGAGGCCTGCATACTCTCACACTCTTGCGAGAATAATTAGCATTCAGATCAGGAACAGCAACAACATCATCACACTTCCCTTTACCCCCAAAATGAGAAACACGACTATTGTTCCAGATACGACCATCCTCCGTCTTTACAGCATTTTAGAAAATTTTCACAATGGTTCTAGGAACAGAAAACTTCGACCAATTTTGACAGCCAACAGGAGCCTTGATCTTTACTATCTCCCCCACCACAAACTTCGAATCCTTTGCAGAATTTCTTCTATCCACATATACTTTCCTTTTCTTCTGTAGTTCCAATTCCCTTTCTCTCCATGTCCCCACCTCATTATTTTTCACACCTTTGTCTGCAATCATCCAGGCAGGACATAAGTAAGTGTTAGGTGCTCTACCCTTGAAAAGTTCAAACTGAGTTTTTCCTGTAGTTGAGTGAGGAGAGAATCGATATGCTGAAATTCTATTCTGTAACTCCTTTCTCCAGTCCAAATCGTTGACCCTTGCTAATTGAATGCTTTCCTTCAAAGTTTTGTTGAGTCTCTCCAAAGCACCATTCGCCTCAGGGTGATACAAAGAAATTCTCTTGTGAACAATGCCACACTTACTGAGGTACTCCTCAACTTTCCCTGAACAAAATTGTGGTCCATTGTCGGAAAGAATGGAGTTCGGAAAACTCTCACGTTTAAAGACAGACTCCAAAAAAGAAATAACAGACTCGCTTGTAATCTCCCTTACCAAACTAACCTCAACCCATCTAGAATACAAATCCAATAGAACCAACATAAATGGAGTTTGGTGCTCACCATGTAAAGGCCCCACAATATCCACTGCAATTTCATCCCAGGGGGACCTAGGCAACCTCCTGCAAACCATTGGAGAAGACCTCGTCTTCAAAACTTTATCACTTGCCTGACAAGAAGAGCAATCTCTAACAGTGCGTTCCACCAACAAATCGATACCAGGCCACCAGAAGTCCATTCTTATGCGTACTTTCGTCTTTGAAATACCCAAGTGTCCCTCATGAGACATGTCAACCAGAATACTTCTGAGATTAACTGGTGGAACCAACCTAGTACCTCTCATGAGTAAGCCATCCACCACTGCCAACTCATCGGCAATCAAAGACCAAGGTTTCTTCAAAGAACGAGACCTTCCACCTTCCAGCAATTTAATGACCTCCTTCAACTCCTCATCCTTACCCAGCTCTTCTCTCCAAGCATCTTCTTTCACCGCCCCCAAGGTGACGTCACACACCTTTAAATCACCCTCAAAATCGTCAGCCAAGGCTTCCTCACCATTCTCTACCACATCCACCAACCTTGACAGACAATCTGCCGAGACATTAGTTTTCCCAGGTATGTACTCAAACTTGAACACAAACTCCTGCAACGAAATTACCCATCGCCTTATTCTTGCAGAGATGGAGTCTAGCCCCTTTTTTTCGAAAACCTCCTTTAGTGGTTTGTGATCAGACCTGACAGTGAAGGAGGAACCCCACACAAACTTTCTGAATGTATTCACAGCCCAATATATACCTAGTGCCTCTTTCTCTATGACAGAGTAATTCAACTCTGCCCCCTTCAAACACCTCGAAGCACAAGCTATCAGGACCTCTTTGTCCTTCCTCACCTGTAACAACAAAGCACCCAGACCCTTGCTGCTAGCATCTGTAACAATAAACGTCGGATCCCTTGGAACAAACGCCTGCAAATTTGGTGCATTCCTCAGATCCATCTTCACCTGATCAAACTCTCTGCTACACTCTTCTGTCCAATTAAACACAGCATTCTTACACATGATTTTCCTCAGATTAACAGTCTTATCTGCAAAATTTCTGACAAACTTATTATAAAATTCTGCCATGCCCAAAAACGATGAAACTTCTTCTTTTGAGCATGGTTCCTTCAACTTTTCAATTGTTTCTACAAGATCTTTTTTTGGAGATATGCCCTTCCTTGAGATGTGGTGGCCCAAATAATCTAGCTCATTGACACCAAACTTGCACTTGCTCTGACGCAGAGTTAAACCAACTTCCAACATTTTCTTCAACACTAGGCAAACCCTCTCATCATGTTCCTGTTCGTTCTTACCAGAAATGAGAACATCATCCTGATAACATGTTACCCCCGGTATTCCTTCGAACAGATCTTCCATAATTCTCTGGAATACCGAGGCTGCTGAAACCAGCCCAAAAGGCATTCTTAAGAACTTGAATGCACCCATTGGTGTAATGAAACTAGTAAGCTCTTGACACTCTTCTTTCAGTGGAACTTGGTGTTAGGCTGAAGCCATGTCTAAGGTGGTAAAATAGCATGATCCATCTAATGTAGAAACCAACTCCTCTATGTTTGGCAAAGGGTACTTGTCAACTATTACTTCTTTATTTAAAGCACGAAGGTCAACACACAGCCGAATCTCATTGTTAGGCTTCCTCGCGACCACAATAGGTGCGAGCCACTCAGTTGCTTCTACTGGTTGTATAACCCCAGTCGACAACAACTTCTCAATCTCTTTACCTACAGCATCTTTTACACAAATTGGAATGCGACTTACTTTAGCAGCAACAGGTACCGCACCCAACTTCAGCTTTATGTTGTGATTGTAACCCTTTATGCATCCTAGTTTTTCACTGAATAACTCTTTAAAGTTCTTTATAAACTTGTTCTCCACATTGTCTACAGCCTGAACTTGAATAACTGGACGAGCAATAGGATTGAGACTCACCCCCAACCTTGCTTGATGAGACCAACTCAACAAGTTGTCTCCCCTGTTTACCACATAAACTTTTGCTTCTGTATATCTTCCCTTATATTCAATGCAGTCAAAAAAGTAACCCATTATTTTTATGGGATGTTCTTGATAACCTGTTGGTCTTATATCCGGTTTACACAAGGACTTATTCTTTCCGAACGCATTCTCAAACACTTCGTTTGAAATGAAGGTGACATGTGAGCAAGAATCAAATTTCATCAACACACGTGCTTCTCCTATCAACACATAATCAGAAGGATGTTCCACCACATCATCATTAATCTGAAAGCTAACTAACTTGGTCTCGGTCTTCATTTCTCTCCCTACTCTTGTTCTGCAATTTCTACCAATGTGTCCCTTTCTTCCACACACATTGCAATTGAATTTAAGGGCAGGACACTCTCTCGCATTTGCCATATGCCCATACCTCCCACATCTGTAACAAGTTCCTTGAAAAGGAGTTGTGAATTTCTTACTTGTCTGTGTTTTAGAAATGCCACCATCAACCTCCCCTTTTAATTTTTCCTCCTCACACACTTCTTTTTTTTCTTCTCATCCACTCTCTTCACAGCCTGACACACCACTTCTTGTGTTGAAGAACTACTTGGCTTTTCATCCTTTTTCTCCTTGCTTAGTTCTCCCACGCAATTTAACATGTGTTCAACCCTTTTTGCAATACCTACCACTTCTTCTAGTGCGGGTTCATCTTTTAGCCATAACTCTTCCCTTATTTTATCACTCACACACCTCAAAACAAACTGATCCCTAATTCGTTCTTCTACCAAAACCCCAAACTTGCAACTTGATGCCAACTTTCTGAGCGCAGTAATGTAGTCCTCAACACTCTCTTCTTTGCCTTGTTCTCGTAACCCGAAATAGTACCTTTCCATGATGGTACTCACTTTAGGAAGATAATGCAAGTCCAACTGCCTAGCACATACCTCATACTCATTCAATCCTCTTTGATCAGCATGTGAGAGAACTGGAAGTGTCTCCAGAATTTCCTGACCTTCTCCTCCCAGACAATGCATTAATAATGCATGCTTCCTTTCGCCACTCAAATTCGCACCACACACCCTCGCATAGTTTTCAAATATTTTCTTCCACTTTTTCCACCTAGTCAGTGGTTCCCCTTGTTCCATCAGAAATAAAGGAGGTGCAGTTACATTCTGCATCTTGCTACTCCTATTCACCTCAATATACCTTGACTTTTTCTACTTTTATAATTCACCATCAAAATACCTCCACCCTTCCCTGATAGGGTGTGCCTATCACCGTTGACAGGCTTGTAGTCACCGACTCAGTTGCAATTGTTTAGTCTCATCAACACCTCCAGTCGCTTTTTCCAGCTTATGCCCCTTAGTCCAATGCTCCTTCGACTTTACTCCTCCTTCTTTTCCACTTTCCACTTTTTTTTCTCAACAAGTCTGTTTTTATCCCAAATATGAACTCCTATAATGCCATTTCCCAAAATACCGTTTTTTCAGTCGAAACGCCGAATTTCCTGTCTCCCTCGATGTCTTCTTCTTTATAAATTCGAAAAACGACAAAAAAAAATTCAAAATGGCCGCCACCAACTCCAGAAATGCACTCGGTGTTTTTTCTTAAGTCCATTGGCCATGTTTTTTTTTTTAGACCGACCCAAAATGGCGCCAAACAGCGATCAGACTTTCTTTCTTCGGCTGATTGGGCTTGTTTCTTTTTCTTTTTAAAACGCTCCCATTCAAAGATGTCTGCCACTTTCCTCCAACAAACAGTCTTTTTTCTATAGGAATTTACCCACGAAAATCGACGTCACGCTCAAACTCCGTTTTTTCTCCTTTTCCTTATTAAATCAAAGAAAAGAGTCTACCTTTGCCGATTTTCGCCGCGTTTTGGTCTTTCTCTTCAATATTTACAGCGCTACCTTCGTTTTGCTGTAATCCTCCTCAGAAGATGCCAATCCACTTTCCTTCTTCCAGACAGCAGCCAAGTGGGTGTTTTTTTCTTCTTTTTACTTTACACCTGTTGTTGAGGCTGACTTGCACACGCAGACCTTTCCTCAAACGTCGCCAGTGCAATAAAGTTGAGGGAGTCCAAGTAGTTTAGATAAGCAAGTGTAGTTTATTCAGCCCCAGCCAACAGTCAGCTAACAACTGACAATCCTGGAATTACCAGTAATGGGAACTTTGGTGACATATGGTTCCAAACACTAGGTTCCAACATGGAACCAGAATATCTAGAAAGACAAGTCATCACAGTGCTGAATTAGATTTCACGATGAGATGTGTGGTTAGGCTCCGCCCAGATATATATGTGTTTTTGAAGTTAATTTTCATAAAAACCACTGGAGCAATTTTCACCAAATATAGCAAAGGCACTACTGCGTAACAGTCCCTACAATTTTGCCAAGTTTGGTGTAATTCCGTTCAGCGGTTCGGGCTGTAGACTTGTCAGAACGTCCTATGGAAATTAACATGGGGAAAACACGTTTTGGGACCCCCCTTTTTCTCAGCCCCAACTTCACGAATCCCCCCGAAACTTTCAGGGAAGGAGCGCAGCGGAGCTGGACAAAATTTTGGAAAATTACACGTAAATTCCTCAACCGGCGCCAAAGTTATTCCCAATAGAATGTTGCGGATTTCCTATGGTAGCCAATCCGAACTATATATACCTACTGGCTATTGCCAGTAGGTAATATATATATATATATATATATATATATATATATATATATATATATATATATATATATATATATTACCTACTGGCGGTCGCCAGTAGGTATATATAGTTAGGATTTTTTCTCTATGGGATTTTTGAAAATTCTATGTCTAATAACTTTGGCGTTTGTGGACGGAATTGGCAGAAATTTTCAGGAAAATGGAACATTTTGTTTCTGAGCAGCCCCTGGAAATTTGGGGGGGGGGTTCGTCAAGGGGGGGCCGAGAAAAAAGGGGGGTCCCAAAACGCGTTTTTCCAATGTTAATTTCCATAGGGCGGTTGGCCTCACTTTTAGCCCGAACGGCTGAATGGATTTGCACGAAACTTGGCAAAATTGTAGGGACTGGTAGCCCGATGTGCCTTTTGTAGGTCTCAATATATGTGCTACAGTGGATTTTGAGAAATTAACGTTTAAAAAAAGATATATATCTGTAACAGCGGACCGGGCAGCGCTCCAGGACGCGTACTTTTCGCGCAACGGAGCTTTGTGAAGCGAAGCTGATTGGTTCTCCGGCGTCTGTCAACATTCCAAACAGTCCGTAGCGGCCGCCATCTTGTCTCTCGGTAGGATCGAGAGACAAGAGGAGGCCAAAGCGAAGGGGCAAATGACCATAAGGGGGAATAGTAGATCCTCGCTGACCCCCTAGGTTTGATGTGGAGGTTTTAAAAGGGCCCCGCGGGGCAAAAAAAAAATAATAATAATAATAATCGAACGGCTGAATGGATTTGCACGAAACTTGGTAAAATATTAGGGACTGGTAGCCCGATGTGCCTTTGCTAGGTCTCAATATATGTGCTCCAGTGGATTTTGAGAAATTAACGTAAAAAAAAGATATATATCTGTAACAGCGCTCCGCTTCGCGTAACGGAGGTTTGCGAAGCTGATTGGTCATTCTGTCACTGGGCTATAGTTGGGCTACATCTGGCTGATATTTGGGCTACATTTGTTTTTTTTGTCTCTGGCGGCCATCTTTGGGCTACATTGGGCTACATTGGGCTTCATTGGGCTTCATTGGGCTACATTGGGCTACATTTGGGCTCCAACATATATATAGGCCAATGTAGCCCAATATATATTTTTCAAAGTTAATTTTCGTAAAAACCACTGGAGCATATATCTTGAGACATAGCAAAGGCACATCGGGCTACCAGTCCCTACAATTTTGCCAAGTTTCGTGGAAATCCATTCAGCCGTTCGAGCTAAAAGTGAGTCCAACCGCCCTATGGAAATGAAGGAAATGAATGGGTAATTTGTAATTAGCAAATAGCTAATCGCAAACTAGGAATGGTAAAGAATCGCTATTTATTCCTTAAAGTTCGCTATTTAGGAAATGCAAAAAACTTTGATGATACATATGGCGGTTCATCTCGAACAAGATAAGAAGCATAGGGATAGATTTATGATGACTGGCGCATCACCAGGGATGTGTTAGTCATTCTGTGCCGCTGTTCCGTCACCTATGGTGTGCTGCATTTACAATGCGGCGCATCATGGGGCAA
This sequence comes from Lissotriton helveticus, assembly GCF_964261635.1. NCBI lineage: Eukaryota > Metazoa > Chordata > Amphibia > Caudata > Salamandridae > Lissotriton > Lissotriton helveticus. The sequence continues at coordinate 585,147,758 of NC_136071.1, read as the reverse complement.
AAACAGCACAGATGCGTGATGTAACTGTGCCGTAAAGGTGGCGCATTGCTGGAGTTGTATCGCAAGTGTGATAAAGCTCCAGGAAGGGTCGGGGGTGCCCCTGTCGCAGGGTTTCTGTTCTCACACAGAACTGTGGACAGAGGATTGGAACCTCGGCGAATTAGGGTGCCCCAAAACTCACCTTAGTACTCAAAAACCCCTTAGCAAGCTAGGTACAGTGTCACATTGGATATAACAAACTCTCAATGTTTAGACAATCCAGAATATGAACTTATAGTACCTCAGGATACGTGGAACTCATGAACAGTCGGTCGTTATATATTTCTTAGAAACCAGAACATGGAGTTAAGAAGAACACATGTGTATTTGAAATGTTTATTTACTAATGCCGTCTTCTCAGGCGTAGTATCTTAGATAATAGAAGTACACATATTATCAGTAGCAAAATTACCAGCATAGTTACTAGTACATAAAAAGCGAATGGTGACAGTATGTTAACATGCTGTAAATGAATAAGAGTTATCAACACTTATAAGCAGCCACGGGCCGTGGAGGGAGTTACGGTGGGGCAGGGAGGCGGGGAGGGGGAGGGGCAGGGCGGCTGCTTATATCTCACCCTCCCTAATACACATATTATATTATTTGCTAAGAAGGTCTCTTTGTGTTGGTTTAGGGCGTGCCCATACTTTAGTGTCTTAGATTTGAAGGAATCACATCAGCATACACCAGCTCTCTCTTCATGTGAACCGCATCAAGTGTTGTGTATGTGTGTTCGGCAAAGCAATATAAAACCCGCCTCATGCCCAGAATTGGCAGAAGCTGCACTTATGTTATGAGTATGAAGTCGTGGAGATCAGACCTCATAACAATTCTGTATCGTGTTGTTCTTGAAACTTCAGCACTCGCTGTACAGATATAGTTTAACAAGTAAAGCAGATAGTAGAGCAATAACATATTATTCTCATGTAAATCACGATGAACTATTAGGTTGAAAGCTAAAGCAACAACTAAGTGTCGTGTGCAGAAGTTGCAAAAAAGGAAAAATGGCGTTTAAACCGGTAATGAGCCCATGCTAACTTAACACGGTGTAAAGATATCCAGGACCTAGATGACACCTCCCCATGATCCGGAAACGAAATGAATAAGATAATAGAAGTGCCATCTCATGAGAGCAGATTGCAACTTTATATGTGGACGGTCCGCAAGGTAAAATATTAAAAACTAGGAAAATTTAATGCTAAAGAAAAATAAAACAGCCAAGTACTTTATCGAGTCTTAAGCCAATAGGCAAGCTAAATAATAAAAACTTGACAAATAAGTCAATGAATTGTCAATGAAATGCTAGTACTCAGCATATCAAACATGAAAAAGGTCTATGACATAACTGTGTATGCAAAATAAGCTGCAACAGCCTCCAATAGGAAGTCACCGTCTTCATCCGAAAAGAGTTCAGCCATCCAATTTAAAAGCGGAAAAGAACATACGTGCTCTCCCAGCACCGGATCCTCTATCACCATCAGAGGACAGCTCGGTGGGTTTTCAAGAAAGCTCTGTTCCAAGAAAGACTGTGTTGCCGCCAGTAAATTCCAGGGACCAATTAGTCCATGCATCAATGCCACAGCCATAATCCTTTCGCCAGGACAAACCAACTCGTGAGTAATGATAGGAGTCATCAGCTGATTAAAGTCGACGTCAGGAGAAACCGGTCCGCAGAGACACAAATCAATGGCCCAATCGAAATCACAGGTCAGGCAGTGAAATACAGGCTGGACACAGGTGAAGTAGGAGAATCGAAAAGATAATCCATATGCCGTGCTTAATATCGCCAACGGCATTGTGCCATAATATTCTAGCATGCGATTGCGGAACAGTGTCAGCAGCTGCAGGGCGGGAGGTTGCATAGGAGGGACATCCATATTTAAAAATGTAAAAAAGCACAAGAGCGTCCGCTGGTAATGCAAGTAAAAATGGCAATGCACGAAGCAGAGTGGAAAAAATAGAATGAAAGAAAGCAGGGATGACTCCAAAGATTTTCTCAAATGAAGTCACGAGACCACTGGTAACAACTTTAAAAAAGTGCGCCAGGGCCTTTGTGGAGGATGCGTGAAAGATAGTCCGAACCATCTTGCTGAAATGGAAAGGCAAATCTGAATTGAAAGGGTCTGCACCTCTGTACGGGTGTTCGCTATGTGAAGCACGAAAGTTTCACGGGCCGAACTCAAGGCCACCTCTCTCTGAGACAAAAGAGCTCTTATTCTTGCCATGCCGTTGAAATCTGCTCCCAAGGTTGGTATTTGTGGCAAGATTGAAAACTCCCTATGTTCATGTGTGGGAGGAAATAGAACATTTCTGCAGCAAATAACCCGTTCACTTACTGTTACGATAAAAGGAATACTTTTAATTAACCCAGAACAATCTTCATTATTGAGCATCAAATAACTACCATTTTCCAACAACTTGAACGTGGGGATGATAGCAGGAACTGGCGTGCCTTGCAACACGCAAGCCATATTTGGTCGGTGTTTGTTGCATGAACCGTGTAACTGTATGTGCCTACACATTAGTGAATGATCTGGCGTCTCAGTGCATTCCTCTCCATTCAGATAAACTTCTTGATCATCTTTGAAACATCTGTATGTGTATGGAAGCGACCAGACCTCATGAAGAAAAGCACTACCTAAAGGTTCATAACGACTCATTGGTATATATTTCATACAATTTGAAAACTTATATAAAGCAAAAGGCAGCGTTATTAAACCGTGGATAAGGCACGTTGCCAAAAAACCCGCAATCCTCTGCTGATGATGTCACTGAGCATGTCATGAATGATGTAATATGTGACATCATCAGCAGTGGATTACGGGTAATAGTATCTCTAGTTTACTCCCCTATAGCTGTCTTTCTTTTAACATAAGTGTCTGTTTCCTTCCCTTATACTTACTGTTTTTGGTTCGCTTCCGGTTCACGTACCGGTGAGCGAACTGAGAAGCGAACTAAGAGAAATAGAGGTTGGCACAGTTCCAAATATTGTACCAATTTTTTAATAACGGGGAGGTAGTTCTGAAAAGAACTTTTTTTTTTATTGTTTTTGTTGTTTTATATTTTTTTTATTATTTTTCGGAACATTTTTTTACTTTTTTTGAATTTTTCTGAACAGTTTTATATTTTTTTGGGTTTTTCTTGGAGGGGGCAATGAAAACGATTCATTGTAAAGGGCTCAACAGGAGCAACAAAACAAAAAAAAAGTATTTATTATTTTGGGCGTTTCGTACAAACTTGCATATGATAGTCAATAGCTCTGTTGATCAGAGTGATGCTTCTTTCTCCGTAGCAAATGAATCCATCGCAATATACGCAGATGTGTTTTACTTCACCAAATCTCATTTGTATATTTGGCACCATCTCCCTGCCCTCTGGTCCCGTTACTTCCGGTACAACAGATCTTCTGGCCATAATAGGGAGATTATCTAGGTCGTTCCGAAACTGTGCAGCACTGTAGTTGTTAGGATGCCAAACAACAAAAGAAGAGAGGTCCGGTCACGCACAAAGCTACCAGATATTTGAGCAAAGAGATAAGTGGGTAATTTTAATCACAGTCACTCCATTTGAGTAGGAAAGCCCTCACACACCGACCTGGTCAGTGTCATGCTTCATCATCGGGCCCCACCGAAGAGACAGAGTGTCTCTTCGGTGTGCTGCGACGCCAGAACTACTGCGGAGCTGGTCGTGTGGGGAGGACGTGTTGTGGAAATTGCAAAATTAAAAGTGACTAAGGGTATCAAAAAAACTTTTAATGAGTGATCCCTAAGACACGTGTAAGTGGTATATGTGTCTGAATTTAAGGGCCAAGGTTTTTAGGATTTTGATTAAATTCAGCTAAATACCACAAGTTTTTAAAATTAATCAGTCAACATGTTTCTGCCTTATTTGTGGTATATATTCACCATGGCATTCTTCAGGACTATACCCCGGCGGTATGGACACTCTAATAGTCCACCCTGACCTGGGGACGTGTAAGTGAAAAAAGAAAAGTGAAAAAAGTGCTTAAAAATTAGAAGAGCAATTGCTCATTCCAAAAAAAAACCCCAAAAATTCAGGGGTGTATCAGCACCTGTAAGGGAAAATGACAAAGACAAACAGATATTGACATACATACGATTAGTATATGCCAGCGTAGACTTATCATAGTGCTCCTAAGATGGTGGCAAACCTTTGTGTGCACACACAATAACTGATATCTTATGCACCATCCAAGTAGCCCTTAGGGATATTGTACATGCTAAGAGGTGGAGTGCTAAAGGTGGTTAAAAACTGCTATAGTAGTGCTTGGGATAAAAACACGGTGTGAATTCTCCATGAAGAGGGATCAATTTGACCAAATGGTCGGTGTCCCCTTAGGATGGTAAGTATGGAGAAAATCTCACTTTTAAAACAGGGCGCTACTAGCACCATGGGTCTCGGGAGGAGGATTGGAGCGCGCTTGGCACATCCTAGGAAGAAAGAGGAGGTACATGTCAACAGAACCCAACCCACACACAGGTACTTAGCTTATGGTCATCGTAAAAGACGTTCCGCTGGTGATCCAGACTCACGCCCTCTGCGCTCACAACCCGCTTGTCAACCTGCAAGATTCCTCTGAACCGGACCCCGACGATGGAGAGCGGGGCCGGTAAATGTGTTTAAGAGCGCTTTGTTTCCGTTTGCGCGCTCGATTCCGGGTTCCGGGAATCGAGCGCGCAAACGGAAACAAAGCGCTCTTAAACACATTTACCGGCCCCGTTCTCCATCGTCGGGGTCCGGTTCAGAGGAATCTTGCAGGTTGACAAGCGGGTTGTGAGCGCAGAGGGCGTGAGTCTGGATCACCAGCGGAACGTCTTTTACGATGACCATAAGCTAAGTACCTGTGTGTGGGTTGGGTTCTGTTGACATGTACCTCCTCTTTCTTCCTAGGATGTGCCAAGCGCGCTCCAATCCTCCTCCCGAGACCCATGGTGCTAGTAGCGCCCTGTTTTAAAAGTGAGATTTTCTCCATACTTACCATCCTAAGGGGACACCGACCATTTGGTCAAATTGATCCCTCTTCATGGAGAATTCACACCGTGTTTTTATCCCAAGCACTACTATAGCAGTTTTTAACCACCTTTAGCACTCCACCTCTTAGCATGTACAATATCCCTAAGGGCTACTTGGATGGTGCATAAGATATCAGTTATTGTGTGTGCACACAAAGGTTTGCCACCATCTTAGGAGCACTATGATAAGTCTACGCTGGCATATACTAATCGTATGTATGTCAATATCTGTTTGTCTTTGTCATTTTCCCTTACAGGTGCTGATACACCCCTGAATTTTTGGGGTTTTTTTTGGAATGAGCAATTGCTCTTCTAATTTTTAAGCACTTTTTTCACTTTTCTTTTTTCACTTACACGTCCCCAGGTCAGAGTGGACTATTAGAGTGTCCATACCGCCGGGGTATAGTCCTGAAGAATGCCATGGTGAATATATACCACAAATAAGGCAGAAACATGTTGACTGATTAATTTTAAAAACGTGTGGTATTTAGCTGAATTTAATCAAAATCCTAAAAACCTTGGCCCTTAAATTCAGACACATATACCACTTACACGTGTCTTAGGGATCACTCATTAAAAGTTTTTTTGATACCCTTAGTCACTTTTAATTTTGCAATTTCCACAACACGTCCTCCCCACACGACCAGCTCCGCAGTAGTTCTGGCGTCGCAGCACACTGAAGAGACACTCTGTCTCTTCGGTGGGGCCCGATGATGAAGCATGACACTGACCAGGTCGGTGTGTGAGGGCTTTCCTACTCAAATGGAGTGACTGTGATTAAAATTACCCACTTATCTCTTTGCTCAAATATCTGGTAGCTTTGTGCGTGACCGGACCTCTCTTCTTTTGTTGTTTGATACTTAACTGGGGTGTAAGAGAGTGTCTCTGACCTTCCCTACCTCTCTTGTTGTTGATATATATCATAGCAGCGCACAGCTGTGAGAGCCCGTTTTTATTTCGAGCAAGTCAATAATAACTTTTATAATTGCTTGTTCTTTTAAGACCAACATCTCACTATGGCGAACCTGGGTCTAACATACTCTGAGGCGGAAATCGAGGAGTTGATGTCAGATGCAGCAATCTTTGCAGACCCACACATATCACAAGCGATTGCCAACACTGCTGAATGGGACAATCTGTCAGAGAAAAAGAAAGAGCACATACGTACTGTCCTTCATGGCACAATACTGAAGGGCTATCTAACGACAAACACAGCCCCGAAAGGCCTCTTGGTGACAAATGCCCCACGCATCTTTCTGAACGATGCGGCATTCCGGAAGGACTGGGCCTCAATCGCCTGGCATTGCACACGCGATTGGATGGTCTTAATAATTAAGACAGCATTGAGACTCTCGGAATCCCTTATGGTGGAAATTAGAGAAACAGAGTCTCATTTTAAAGCCACTATTACTGGCTACAAAAGACGACTAGATGAACTCAACAAGGAGTTGAATGAATACAAAGACAACCTAATGCAATCAAAGGTGACAAAACTTCAAAAAGACCAGAAAAAGTTTGAGTTCGAGAAAATATATCCCTACTCTGCAGCTTCATTCACTCCACCAGCACGCAATACCAACAACTCAGACTACTCAGATGATGACTCATCTAATAGCAGTGGTTCTAGTAACAACTCTAACAAACAAACGAAAAGAAGAGGGAACCGTGGCAACAGAACAAACAGAAGCGGACATGGAAATCAAGGAAACCACCAACAGTGGTATCCCCCACAAATGGGGATGGGCCCAAACCCTTATGCTTTCCAACAGCCACCCTTTCCTTTTATGGGCTGGAACCCGGGCTTCATGCCCCCGGGGAATTTCCAACAGCAGTACCGACAGCCTTTTTTAGAGAGCGGCCGGAGAGGCCGAGGCAAGAGGAGAGGGAACACCAGAGTAACCTGGCAGGAAGACGACTCAGTAGCGAACCACACCCGGAGCAACCAGCAGCCGGGCCCGAGCGGAGTTTGAGTCTAGTAACCAACCTATCCACCAGAATACTAACGCCGGTGGAGATCCAAGTTTTGGAAAAGGGGCTAGGTTTTGTCCCTACAGCCAAACCAGATAAGTTCAAATTGCATTGTGAACTGGCAGGGTTTTTTCGTAAACTGAAACTAAAAGCGTTTTTCGATGGAAAAACAGACCCAATGGAATCAGTCAGAAAAGGTGACACGGGCTTAAGACCAAGCTCCACTTTCATCCCACCTTCACACACAATACCAGCGGCTATAACTGCTTTTGAGCAAGCCGTATTTAAAGACCTAGAAGATTGCCAAAACCCGAGAACATTCGGGAATTTCAGCACTGCCGAATTTGAGGCATTGCAACAACTAAAAAACGACACCTCCATAACCATAAAGCCTGCGGACAAAGGCGGAGGGATCATTATCCAAGATACAACTGACTATGAGATCACTTGTAAAAACCTACTCAGTGATGTTAGAAATTACACTCCACTGGCATTGAACCCAACCCCTGACCTCACAAAAAGGATCAGCTCTCTGGTACAACAAGCAGAGGATCAAAACCATATATCAAAGAACGAAGCAGCATTTTTGAAAAATACGAGTAGCATTACACCCTACTTCTATACTTTACCGAAAATGCATAAGAACAAACTACCCCCACCAGGACGCCCAATCGTCTCCGGAATTGGGTCGCTTCTAGAGCCGCTATCACAATTTTGTGATCACTTTCTGAAACCGCTAGTACAGTCTACACCTACTTATCTGAAGGACACAAAAAGCCTGTTACGTCTGCTGACAGAGATCACATTCCCTGAAAACTCTATCACCCTTGTAACATTAGATGTGGAAAGCCTCTATACAAGCATTCTGCAGAATGACACAATCGAGGTCCTCAAAAAGGTACTTGATTCGACCAATTGGGAATTCCAGACACCGAAAAAGTTCATTATTGATTGTGCGACCATAGCACTGAAAGAGAACTTTTTTTCATTCAAAGATCAACTGTATCTACAATGCTCTGGGACATCCATGGGCAGCACCTTCGCGCCGAGCATAGCGGGGCTGTATGTGGCAGATTTTGAGGCCAAACATATCCTCCCACCAAATGCCACCTTCTTTTCGTCAATGCTTCTGTGGAAACGCTACATTGACGACATTCTGATCATTTGGAATGGTAGTGAAAATGACTTGAAAGATTTCCTTTCATGGATCAACACCCTGGACCCCAATCTAAGATTCACCAATACCATAAGCAGAAGAGAAATTGTGTTCTTAGATGTAGTCATCTCAATCAGTGGAACGACACTGGCCACAAAAACCCAAAACAAACCGACTGCAAAGAACAATCTGCTGGAATTTAACAGCTTCCACCCGCGTCCGTTGAAGGAAAATCTTCCTTACAGGCAATACTTCAGGCTACGAAGGAACTGTAGCCTGACCGCAGATTTCAAAGACCAATCAGCCAATCTAACGGAAAAACTAAAAAATAGAGGCTATCCAACTTCTACCTTGAATAAAGGATTTAAAAGGGCGAGAAATCAGCCAAGGGAGTCCCTCCTTGAAGAAAGGACAAACAATCCAGAACAGATCCCACTCACCTGTGTCACCACTTACAGCAGTCTCTCAAACATCATGAAAAAGAGCATAAACAAACATTGGAATATTGTGAATACCTTTAAAAAGGACTGGGATAAACCCCTTTTTTCATTTAAAAAGGGGCGCAGTCTAAGAGATGCGCTGGTCCATACCCGCCTAAAAGAGAAACCACAAAACACGACACCGTCAGTGACAACATCATGGGGTCTCCCTAAAATCACCGGGCACTATCCCTGCTCGGACTGTAGTGTCTGTCACTTGACACAAGCTACTAAAACTCTGACACTGGAAGAAGGGAAAGTGTGGACCCTACGGGAACATACCAATTGCAACTCAATCAATGTGATCTATTTGATCACGTGTCCTTGCCACCTCCGGTACGTGGGTATGACCACCAGAAAAGTGAAACAACGGATCTGTGAGCACCGGAGTAACATAAGGTGCAAGAAAATAACAACGAAATTGAGTCGCCATTTCCTAGACAAAAATCATACCACCAATGACATAAGGTGGACTGTTATTGAAGTTCTGGATGGCACAAGAAACGTACAAAATAGACTGTTCGAAAAAGAACAGCGCTGGGTACACCGCTTGGGGACAAATATCAATGGCCTTAACGACGATGTCCCCTGGAACTCAGTCCTATCATGAACCCAATAACTTCACGCGTCTGAAACAAGAGCTGATAACGTGACACATAAGCAATCTGAAACATATCGCCTAAATACCAAACACCAGGTGGTTTCTACACTATGTGCAATTGTTTAATCACGTCCCAAGAATGTCCCTTGTAGGTCCAAATCCAACTGTATTGATCTGACAGTGTGTGCACTCCTGCTCTGACACTATCTATTTACACCCTTAATGTAAGCAGTGCTTTGATCGCTAGAGTGATGGAACTCCCGTTTCTGCTCTGACATTGCTTACCAACTGAATGAAAGCAGTGGATACATATCCATAGAGTGAGGTATTCCGCTCATTTTAATAAAATCTGATTCCTTTTTAAAAAAATCTGATTCCTATAACCTTTCCCGAAAAAACGAAGAGCACCCTCGGTTGCCCTGACAACCACCAGCGTGCCTAAACCTCCTTTAGCCATTGCGCAGGGATAGGTTCTTTATTCCACACCTCGTCTTGATCCTGGGCGCGCTCCGCCGGAGTGGGCGTGTGCGCTCCAAGCCTCGACCTGAGCGGGACACGCCCAACCCGGAATCGAGCGCGCAAACGGAAACAAAGCGCTCTTAAACACATTTACCGGCCCCGCTCTCCATCGTCGGGGTCCGGTTCAGAGGAATCTTGCAGGTTGACAAGCGGGTTGTGAGCGCAGAGGGCGTGAGTCTGGATCACCAGCGGAACGTCTTTTACGATGACCATAAGCTAAGTACCTGTGTGTGGGTTGGGTTCTGTTGACATGTACCTCCTCTTTCTTCCTAGGATGTGCCAAGCGCGCTCCAATCCTCCTCCCGAGACCCATGGTGCTAGTAGCGCCCTGTTTTAAAAGTGAGATTTTCTCCATACTTACCATCCTAAGGGGACACCGACCATTTGGTCAAATTGATCCCTCTTCATGGAGAATTCACACCGTGTTTTTATCCCAAGCACTACTATAGCAGTTTTTAACCACCTTTAGTACTCCACCTCTTAGCATGTACAATATCCCTAAGGGCTACTTGGATGGTGCATAAGATATCAGTTATTGTGTGTGCACACAAAGGTTTGCCACCATCTTAGGAGCACTATGATAAGTCTACGCTGGCATATACTAATCGTATGTATGTCAATATCTGTTTGTCTTTGTCATTTTCCCTTACAGGTGCTGATACACCCCTGAATTTTTGTTTTTTTTTTTGGAATGAGCAATTGCTCTTCTAATTTTTAAGCACTTTTTTCACTTTTCTTTTTTCACTTACACGTCCCCAGGTCAGGGTGGACTATTAGAGTGTCCATACCGCCGGGGTATAGTCCTGAAGAATGCCATGGTGAATATATACCACAAATAAGGCAGAAACATGTTGACTGATTAATTTTAAAAACTTGTGGTATTTAGCTGAATTTAATCAAAATCCTAAAAACCTTGGCCCTTAAATTCAGACACATATACCACTTACACGTGTCTTAGGGATCACTCATTAAAAGTTTTTTTGATACCCTTAGTCACTTTTAATTTTGCAATTTCCACAACACGTCCTCCCCACACGACCAGCTCCGCAGTAGTTCTGGCGTCGCAGCACACCGAAGAGACACTCTGTCTCTTCGGTGGGGCCCGATGATGAAGCATGACACTGACCAGGTCGGTGTGTGAGGGCTTTCCTACTCAAATGGAGTGACTGTGATTAAAATTACCCACTTATCTCTTTGCTCAAATATCTGGTAGCTTTGTGCGTGACCGGACCTCTCTTCTTTTGTTGTTTGATACTTAACTGGGGTGTAAGAGAGTGTCTCTGACCTTCCCTACCTCTCTCGTTGTTCATATATATCATAGCAGCGCACAGCTGTGAGAGCCCGTTTTTATTTCGAGCAAGTCAATAATAACTTTTATAATTGCTTGTTCTTTTAAGACCAACATCTCACTATGGCGAACCTGGGTCTAACATACTCTGAGGCGGAAATCGAGGAGTTGATGTCAGATGCAGCAATCTTTGCAGACCCACACATATCACAAGCGATTGCCAACACTGCTGAATGGGACAATCTGTCAGAGAAAAAGAAAGAGCACATACGTACTGTCCTTCATGGCACAATACTGAAGGGCTATCTAACGACAAACACAGCCCCGAAAGGCCTCTTGGTGACAAATGCCCCACGCATCTTTCTGAACGATGCGGCATTCCGGAAGGACTGGGCCTCAATCGCCTGGCATTGCACACGCGATTGGATGGTCTTAATAATTAAGACAGCATTGAGACTCTCGGAATCCCTTATGGTGGAAATTAGAGAAACAGAGTCTCATTTTAAAGCCACTATTACTGGCTACAAAAGACGACTAGATGAACTCAACAAGGAGTTGAATGAATACAAAGACAACCTAATGCAATCAAAGGTGACAAAACTTCAAAAAGACCAGAAAAAGTTTGAGTTCGAGAAAATATATCCCTACTCTGCAGCTTCATTCACTCCACCAGCACGCAATACCAACAACTCAGACTACTCAGATGATGACTCATCTAATAGCAGTGGTTCTAGTAACAACTCTAACAAACAAACGAAAAGAAGAGGGAACCGTGGCAACAGAACAAACAGAAGCGGACTTGGAAATCAAGGAAACCACCAACAGTGGTATCCCCCACAAATGGGGATGGGCCCAAACCCTTATGCTTTCCAACAGCCACCCTTTCCTTTTATGGGCTGGAACCCGGGCTTCATGCCCCCGGGGAATTTCCAACAGCAGTACCGACAGCCTTTTTTAGAGAGCGGCCGGAGAGGCCGAGGCAAGAGGAGAGGGAACACCAGAGTAACCTGGCAGGAAGACGACTCAATAGCGAACCACACCCGGAGCAACCAGCAGCCGGGCCCGAGCGGAGTTTGAGTCTAGTAACCAACCTATCCACCAGAATACTAACGCCGGTGGAGATCCAAGTTTTGGAAAAGGGGCTAGGTTTTGTCCCTACAGCCAAACCAGAAAAGTTCAAATTGCATTGTGAACTGGCAGGGTTTTTTCGTAAACTGAAACTAAAAGCGTTTTTCGATGGAAAAACAGACCCAATGGAATCAGTCAGAAAAGGTGACACGGGCTTAAGACCAAGCTCCACTTTCATCCCACCTTCACACACAATACCAGCGGCTATAACTGCTTTTGAGCAAGCCGTATTTAAAGACCTAGAAGATTGCCAAAACCCGAGAACATTCGGGAATTTCAGCACTGCCGAATTTGAGGCATTGCAACAACTAAAAAACGACACCTCCATAACCATAAAGCCTGCGGACAAAGGCGGAGGGATCATTATCCAAGATACAACTGACTATGAGATCACTTGTAAAAACCTACTCAGTGATGTTAGAAATTACACTCCACTGGCATTGAACCCAACCCCTGACCTCACAAAAAGGATCAGCTCTCTGGTACAACAAGCAGAGGATCAAAACCATATATCAAAGAACGAAGCAGCATTTTTGAAAAATACGAGTAGCATTACACCCTACTTCTATACTTTACCGAAAATGCATAAGAACAAACTACCCCCACCAGGATGCCCAATCGTCTCCGGAATTGGGTCGCTTCTAGAGCCGCTATCACAATTTTGTGATCACTTTCTGAAACCGCTAGTACAGTCTACACCTACTTATCTGAAGGACACAAAAAGCCTGTTACGTCTGCTGACAGAGATCACATTCCCTGAAAACTCTATCACCCTTGTAACATTAGATGTGGAAAGCCTCTATACAAGCATTCCGCAGAATGACACAATCGAGGTCCTCAAAAAGGTACTTGATTCGACCAATTGGGAATTCCAGACACCGAAAAAGTTCATTATTGATTGTGCGACCATAGCACTGAAAGAGAACTTTTTTTCATTCAAAGATCAACTGTATCTACAATGCTCTGGGACATCCATGGGCAGCACCTTCGCGCCGAGCGTAGCGGGGCTGTATGTGGCAGATTTTGAGGCCAAACATATCCTCCCACCAAATGCCACCTTCTTTTCGTCAATGCTTCTGTGGAAACGCTACATTGACGACATTCTGATCATTTGGAATGGTAGTGAAAATGACTTGAAAGATTTCCTTTCATGGATCAACACCCTGGACCCCAATCTAAGATTCACCAATACCATAAGCAGAAGAGAAATTGTGTTCTTAGATGTAGTCATCTCAATCAGTGGAACGACACTGGCCACAAAAACCCACAACAAACCGACTGCAAAGAACAATCTGCTGGAATTTAACAGCTTCCACCCGCGTCCGTTGAAGGAAAATCTTCCTTACGGGCAATACCTCAGGCTACGAAGGAACTGTAGCCTGACCGCAAATTTCAAAGACCAATCAGCCAATCTAACGGAAAAACTAAAAAATAGAGGCTATCCAACTTCTACCTTGAATAAAGGATTTAAAAGGGCGAGAAATCAGCCAAGGGAGTCCCTCCTTGAAGAAAGGACAAACAATCCAGAACAGATCCCACTCACCTGTGTCACCACTTACAGCAGTCTCTCAAACATCATGAAAAAGAGCATAAACAAACATTGGAATATTGTGAATACCTTTAAAAAGGACTGGGATAAACCCCTTTTTTCATTTAAAAAGGGGCGCAGTCTAAGAGATGCGCTGGTCCATACCCGCCCAAAAGAGAAACCACAAAACACGACACCGTCAGTGACAACATCATGGGGTCTCCCTAAAATCACCGGGCACTATCCCTGCTCGGACTGTAGTGTCTGTCACTTGACACAAGCTACTAAAACTCTGACACTGGAAGAAGGGAAAGTGTGGACCCTACGGGAACATACCAATTGCAACTCAATCAATGTGATCTATTTGATCACGTGTCCTTGCCACCTCCGGTACGTGGGTATGACCACCAGAAAAGTGAAACAACGGATCTGTGAGCACCGGAGTAACATAAGGTGCAAGAAAATAACAACGAAATTGAGTCGCCATTTCCTAGACAAAAATCATACCACCAATGACATAAGGTGGACTGTTATTGAAGTTCTGGATGGCACAAGAAACGTACAAAATAGACTGTTCGAAAAAGAACAGCGCTGGGTACACCGCTTGGGGACAAATATCAATGGCCTTAACGACGATGTCCCCTGGAACTCAGTCCTATCATGAACCCAATAACTTCACGCGTCTGAAACAAGAGCTGATAACGTGACACATAAGCAATCTGAAACATATCGCCTAAATACCAAACACCAGGTGGTTTCTACACTATGTGCAATTGTTTAATCACGTCCCAAGAATGACCCTTGTAGGTCCAAATCCAACTGTATTGATCTGACAGTGTGTGCACTCCTGCTCTGACACTATCTATTTACACCCTTAATGTAAGCAGTGCTTTGATCGCTAGAGTGATGGAACTCCCGTTTCTGCTCTGACATTGCTTACCAACTGAATGAAAGCAGTGGATACATATCCATAGAGTGAGGTATTCCGCTCATTTTAATAAAATCTGATTCCTTTTTTAAAAAATCTGATTCCTATAACCTTTCCCGAAAAAACGAAGAGCACCCTCGGTTGCCCTGACAACCACCAGCGTGCCTAAACCTCCTTTAGCCATTGCGCAGGGATAGGTTCTTTATTCCACACCTCGTCTTGATCCTGGGCGCGCTCCGCCGGAGTGGGCGTGTGCGCTCCAAGCCTCGACCTGAGCGGGACACGCCCAACCCAGAATCGAGCGCGCAAACGGAAACAAAGTGCTCTTAAACACATTTACCGGCCCCGCTCTCCATCGTCGGGGTCCGGTTCAGAGGAATCTTGCAGGTTGACAAGCGGGTTGTGAGCGCAGAGGGCGTGAGTCTGGATCACCAGCGGAACGTCTTTTACGATGACCATAAGCTAAGTACCCGTGTGTGGGTTGGGTTCTGTTGACATGTACCTCCTCTTTCTTCCTAGGATGTGCCAAGCGCGCTCCAATCCTCCTCCCGAGACCCATGGTGCTAGTAGCGCCCTGTTTTAAAAGTGAGATTTTCTCCATACTTACCATCCTAAGGGGACACCGACCATTTGGTCAAATTGATCCCTCTTCATGGAGAATTCACACCGTGTTTTTATCCCAAGCACTACTATAGCAGTTTTTAACCACCTTTAGCACTCCACCTCTTAGCATGTACAATATCCCTAAGGGCTACTTGGATGGTGCATAAGATATCAGTTATTGTGTGTGCACACAAGGTTTGCCACCATCTTAGGAGCACTATGATAAGTCTACGCTGGCATATACTAATCGTATGTATGTCAATATCTGTTTGTCTTTGTCATTTTCCCTTACAGGTGCTGACACACCCCTGAATTTTTGGGGTTTTTTTTGGAATGAGCAATTGCTCTTCTAATTTTTAAGCACTTTTTTCACTTTTCTTTTTTCACTTACACGTCCCCAGGTCAGGGTGGACTATTAGAGTGTCCATACCGCCGGGGTATAGTCCTGAAGAATGCCATGGTGAATATATACCACAAATAAGGCAGAAACATGTTGACTGATTAATTTTAAAAACTTGTGGTATTTAGCTGAATTTAATCAAAATCCTAAAAACCTTGGCCCTTAAATTCAGACACATATACCACTTACACGTGTCTTAGGGATCACTCATTAAAAGTTTTTTTGATACCCTTAGTCACTTTTAATTTTGCAATTTCCACAACACGTCCTCCCCACACGACCAGCTCCGCAGTAGTTCTGGCGTCGCAGCACACCGAAGAGACACTCTGTCTCTTCGGTGGGGCCCGATGATGAAGCATGACACTGACCAGGTCGGTGTGTGAGGGCTTTCCTACTCAAATGGAGTGACTGTGATTAAAATTACCCACTTATCTCTTTGCTCAAATATCTGGTAGCTTTGTGCGTGACCGGACCTCTCTTCTTTTGTTGTTTGATACTTAACTGGGGTGTAAGAGAGTGTCTCTGACCTTCCCTACCTCTCTCGTTGTTGATATATATAGTTGTTAGGATGCCACCTAGTCATATGGCGATGCATTGTGTAGTTTCCGAAACTGTATTTTTTCTCGGTTCCTCTGGACAGTCTATCTTGACATATAAGGCAAGTTACGTATCTTGCATTTACTTTTTTCTGACCTTTGGGAATTTTAAAAAATTGCCAAATGAAGTTTTCTTTCCGGTGAGACGTCCTGGGCTCCTCAGGCAAAAACTGCCTCTCTTCGTGCTCGTCGTTCTGTTCCTCCTCTTCCTCTTCTTGTTGAATTATAACTTGAGCAGGTGGTCCACTCTTCCTTGGATGTGGTGGAGGTGGTGGGGAAGCACCAGCTGAAGCTACTAAAGAAGCCATTGCTCAGTGATCACAAAGGGTCTTTCTCTCACAATGATGAAAGTCAGAGTGAGGAAAGAAGGAGGGATTTTCATCATTTGGGAAAAACAAGAGTTCTCAACCAATGAAAAGTGTTCATTTTAGATTATATGACCTAGTCTTACATCATTAGGAAACCAAAAGTGAAATGAACCAATGAAAAGTGTTATTACCAAGTCACATGACCTGCTGTGTTTACGTTAAGCGCTTTGCAGGGCCTCCCGGTTTGCTTCCAGAAACCTGCGCTTTGCGACTCGCTTCGCGTACCAGTTCGCTAACGTAGCACGTCATATGACGTATCACGCGACAACGTGAAACGTCATGCGGACGGGAGGCGTCACGATGTTGTTTTCTAACGCGGCAGTTGCGGTAAAGAAACGTTTACCGGCTCGCGGTCTATTTCGCGGCATCAAGGTCAGCTAACGGGAAGCTTCCCGATTCGCGAAGCGGAAACGAAGAAAAAAAAATATTTAAAAAAAAATTTATTCATAAACATATAAAATATATTTTTGGATTTAAAGAAGAATACATTTTACAGCTACAGATATTAGCTGTTAAAAAACCAATGAAATTCACTGAAAAAACCATAGGTTATAGACCATATATAGTTAGGAATTAGCATTTACAAAACCTTGAAAATTCACTGAAAAAACCATAGGTTATAGACCATATATAGTTAGGAATTAGCATTTACAAAACCTTATTTTACTCACACAAAACCATTGAAATTCCATATATAGTTAGTTGCACTAACTAAATATCGCGCACCCGCAATCCACTGCTGATGATGTCACATATTACATCATTCATGACATGGTCAGTGACATCACTGATGACATCTCTGATGACATCTCAAATTACATCACTGATGACATCACTGATGACATCTCATTTGACATCAATGACCACATCACTGATGATATCATTCATGTGACAATACAATGCATCTCCTCACATTTTAATATAACCTCTGTTTCACCCAGTGTTAAATACAGAGTATAATTTTTGAAACCATTGACACACCAATACTAGTTACTACATACGCACTCACTGATTCCTACGTCTACACACACATTCACTCATTCACCCATACAATCATTCATATCATTCATACATACAATCACTCATCTTTACAACACTATCATATGCACTCATACACCTATACAGACACTCACACTCTGCCACTCATCCATGGAGTTACTCACACACCTAGTCAGTCCTGTAAAGAATCAATCACACTTCCATTTTCTTGTCTATACAGTTAAACATAGAGCACCTTACATTTTCAAACATATACTAACACATACTTACTTTCTTATACAATCATTGATACAAGTACACATTGGTCTGCACAGAGTCACACATCTCCCAGCCAGCCACACACACACTCAGTCTCCCATACAAATACTTGGACAATCAATCAATAACCCATATAGTTAATCATATATCTACTGATCAACACATGCAGCAGTTTACAGAACAACAGACATAATGATGCACAAATTAAGACAGTTTAGTCACTAACCCATGCACTCAGTGAGACACATTTAATCACTCACTCATACATTCAGTCATGCACCTACTAAATCCTTTGTCCAGACACTTATACTTCCACTCATTCTTCAATATGTAAGACACATTTTAACTTTACAGAAACATACAGTCACTGGATGTTGTCATCAGTGATGTCATCAGTGATGTCATTTGAGATGTCATCAGTGATGTCATCAGTGATGTCATTTGAGATGTCATCAGTGATGTCATCAGTGATGTCACTGACCATGTCATGAATGATGTAATATGTGACATCATCAGCAGTGGATTGCGGGTGCGCGATATATAGTTAGTGCAACTAACTATATATGGAATTTCAATGGTTTTGTGTGAGTAAAATAAGGTTTTGTAAATGCTAATTCCTACCTATATATGGTCTATAACCTATGGTTTTTTCAGTGAATATATATATATATATATATATATATATATATATATATATATATATATATTACCTACTGGCGGTCGCCAGTAGGTATATATAGTTAGGATTTTTTCTCTATGGGATTTTTGAAAATTCTATGTCTAATAACTTTGCCGTTTGTGGACGGAATTGCCTGAAATTTTCAGGAAAATGGCACATTTTGTTTCTGAGCAGCCTTTGAAAATTTGGGGGGGGTTCGTCAAGGGGGGGCCGAGAAAAAAGGGGGGTCCCAAAACGCGTTTTTCCCATGTTAATTTCCATAGGGCGGTTGGCCTCACTTTTAGACCGAACGGCTGAATGGATTTGCACGAAACTTGGCAAAATTGTAGGGACTGGTAGCCCGATGTGCCTTTTGTAGGTCTCAATATATGTGCTCCAGTGGATTTTGAGAAATTAACGTTTAAAAAAAGATATATATCTGTAAGCGCGGACCGGGCAGCGGCCTAGGACGCGTACTTTTCGCGCAACGGAGCTTTGTGAAGCGAAGCTGATTGGTTCTCCGGCGTCTGTCAACATTCCAAACAGTCCGTAGTGGCCGCAAACAGTCCGTAGTGGCCGCCATCTTGTCTCTCGGTAGGATCGAGAGACAAGAGGAGGCCAAAGCGAAGGGGTAAATGACCATAAGGGGGAATAGTAGATCCTCGCTGACCCCCTAGGTTTGATGTGGAGGTTTTAAAAGGGCCCCGCGGGGCAAAAAAAAAAAATTATAATAATAATCTTACGGCTGAATGGATTTTCACGAAACTTGGCAAAATTGTAGGGACTGGTAGCCCGATGTGCCTTTGCTAGGTCTCAATATATGTGCTTCAGTGGATTTTGAGAAATTAACGTTCAAAAAAAGATATATATCTGTAACAGCGCACCGCTTCGCGTACTTTTCGCGTTACGGAGCTTTGCGAAGCGAAGCTGATTGGCTCTCCGGTGTCTGTAAACATTCCAAACAGTCCGTAGCGGCCGCCATCTTGTCTCTCGGTAGGATCGAGAGACAAGAGGAGGCCAAAGCGAAGGGGCAAATGACCATAAGGGGGCATAGTAGATCCTCGCTGATCCCCTAGGTTTGATGTGGAGGTTTTAAAAGGGCCCCGCGGGGCAAAAAAAATAAATAATAATAATAATCGAACGGCTGAATGGATTTGCACGAAACTTGGTAAAATATTAGGGACTGGTAGCTCGATGTGCCTTTGCTAGGTCTCAATATATGTGCTTCAGTGCATTTTGAGAAATTAACGTTCAAAAACAAGATATATATCTGTAACAGCGCTCCGCTTCGCGGAGATAAAATTATATCTGTATTACCTAGCTGTTGCTAACACCAGTTAGCGACGGCTAGTAGGAGATAGCGACCATCTTGGGCCCCACTTTGCATGTGAGTGATATTTATCACTAATGACATGCAAAGTGGGCATGCCAAGATGTTAGCGACTGGAAA
Organism: Lissotriton helveticus; assembly: GCF_964261635.1. NCBI lineage: Eukaryota > Metazoa > Chordata > Amphibia > Caudata > Salamandridae > Lissotriton > Lissotriton helveticus. Next base: position 585,127,759 of record NC_136071.1, on the reverse strand, counting down.
CAGTCGCTAACATCGCTATCTCCTATTATCAACTTTTGGAAATATTCGAGATAAGCGCGAATATCTCCAAAAAGTAACAGCTGCCCTGAGCAGTTCTTAGCCATGTTATCCTATGGGAGGTGGATAACATGGCTAAGAGGATTAGCTCGGTAATGCATGAATATCGCTGAGTTTTCAGCGATATTAATGCATTGCGGTCGGTTTTTATCGTATTTGCGATAAACTTTGATAATAGCAAGGTTTATCTGCGATAATTTCTGACGGTAAAAAAATCTTTGCAATGCATCGTTAGGGATAAATATCGCTTAACTTTGGTAATATGCCCCAACGTCTGTTAACGTTCGATTCGAAGGAAATCAGGAAGTGTTGAAAAACATTGTCTGCGCCATCTTGTCTTTTTTCAAATGCCACACTTTTGTCGTGCACGGCAGCCATTTTAGATGCCTTGACCAGACCCACTCTGTGCACGCTGTCGATCCTTAGCATGGCTCCCCACCCTCGCAAGCATCTCCCCCAGGCAGTGGTCACCCCCGCTCTCTGTCTTATGCATGGGTAATAAACCTCCCCCCATCTGCGCTGCTCTTTCCTGAGAATCACACCCTGTGCCCGCCCGACACCTCCCTTTCGCCCTATTCACTACTGCACCCTCTGACACTCCTTTTCCTCTGTGTCCGATTGTCCAGGCTGGTCCTAGGGTATCAGCTAGCCCTGCAGATGTAGTTTATGGCCACAGCTGTAAAGATTCACCCCTCTTCAAAGGAGTTATAGTAGATCAAGGCCCACACTCGATGAGATCCGTCACAGCAGAAGCGTTGCTATTATCTGAAAACCATCCTGTATTGTGATTGGGGAGGGGACCGAGCGTGAAGCGGAAGATTCCAGGGATGACTCTTTGTACATCAAAGTTTTTACAATTATGTGTCACATTAAAAATATATAGCACTCCGACAAAGTAGTAAGATTATAAAACTTTAATAATTTATAAATATATACAAGAAAACAAAAATAGTAATAACATATAAACATTTTTAGGGAAAAACAACGAAGTAGCGGTCGGCTGTGCGAATAGTCCCAACGCAGCACAACGTCCAGATTTCCGGCGTGGGGCGGGTCATCAGTAGCAAACTGTTGTGCGAATAGTTCCAAGGCAGCAGAACGCGCTGAAATCTAGATGACACGAAAGTGATGTCTAGTAAGTTGCCACCCAGCAAATAACGGCGTGGGGCGTCGCGGGGGGTGGGTCTTCAGTAGCAAACTGTTGTGCGAATAGTTCCAAGGCAGCAGAACGATGGCACCAAGGTGATGTCCAGTAAGTTGCCGCACTGGTTTTGGTATCCTACAATGCTGCTCCGAATAACGGCGTGGGGCGCCCCGGGGGAGGCGGCGTGAACGGGCCTCTCCAGGTGGAGTGTCATCTGTTGTAGTGGGGCGCCCCTTTACCGTTTCAGTTGCCATTCCGTCCGTTTTTGGTCCACTGTGTCAAAAGCCGCAATTCAGCTGAGTTGCGCCCACTCTTGCGGTGCAGCGATAGGCGGCTGTCACAGGACTCTCAAAATGGCGGCAGGCTCTTTCCTTTTTGGGCCTGGTCCACTGAAATGGCCCTGGGACACCTTGGAAATCGGACGCTTGTCTGCTAGGTCTTGGACCCCATTCTCGAAAGCGTCCCCTCCGCCTTGAGAATTCATCAAAAGTTTTGGGGGCCCCGACTCCTGCAGGCTTCTGGTGGGGAGCGGCTGCCATGATTGCTCGCGGAATGACTACGACGGAGCTACGAGATGGTGGTGCTCTCATGCTGACGCCAGCTTCAGTCTGAAACATCCAGAAACAAGGTGGGGCTTTCATCGTTTGGAAAAAAAAAAAGTTTTCATCCAATGAAAAGTGTTGTTTTTAGGTCATATGATCAAGCCTTCCATCATTAGGAAACCAAAAGTAAAATGAACCAATGAAAAGTTTTATAAACAAGTCACATGACCTGTTATGCGGCATAGGGTATAAAATGCGGAGAAAATACGTTGGCACGTGAGGCGGCGTCAGTAGCGGACCGATGTGCGAATAGGCCGAAGGCAGCACAACGCGCCAAGATCCGGATGGCACCGAGGTGGTGTCCAGCAAGTTGCAGCACTGGTGTGGCCATCCTACAATGTTGAAAGTCGGCGTGGGGCGCCCCGTTGGCCTGTGAGTTTGCGTCAGTAGCGGACCGATGTGCGAATAGGCCGAAGGCAGCACAACGCGCCAAGATCCGGATGGCACCGAGGTGGTGTCTAGTAAGTTGCCGCACTGGTGTGGCCATCCTACAATGCTGAAAGTCGGCGTGGGGCGCCCTGTTGGCCTGTGAGATGGTGTCAGTAGCGGACTGATGTGCGAATGGGGCCAAAGGCAGCGCAACAATATTTTCTGACGAGAAGACACCACAAGGCGCTGAGATGCCAAGATCCGGATGGCACCGAGGTGATGTCTAAGTTGCGGACTGATGTGCGAATGGGGCCAAAGGTAGCGTAACAATATTTTCTGTATGGAAGATACCACTAGGCGTTGAGATGCCAAGATTCGGATGGCACCGAGGTGATGTCTAGCAAGTTGGTGTGGTCATCCTACAATGCTGAAACTCGGCGTGGGTCGCCCCATTAGCCTGTGAGATGGCGTCAGTAGCGGACCGATGTGCGAATAGGCCGAAGGCAGCACAACGCGCCAAGATCCGGATGTCACAGTGGTGGTTTCATAGTTGAGAGGCACTTCATCTGCAGTGGGGCGCCGAGATCCGGATGGCACCGAGGTGATGTCTAGCAAGTTGCTGTACTGGTGTGGTCATCCTACAATGCTGAAAGTCGGCGTGGGGCGCCCCATTAGCCTGTGAGATGGCGTCAGTAGCGGACTGATGTGCGAATGGGGCCAAAGGCAGCACAACGCGCCAAGATCCGGATGGCACCGAGGTGGTGTCCAGCAACTTGCCGCACTGGTGTGGCCATCCTACAATGCTGCGCCGAAAGTCGGCGTGGGGCGCCCCGTTGGCCTGTGAGTTCGCGTCAGTCAGTGGGGGCTGTTTGAGGATCTGACTGCATTGAAAAGCAATGTGATGCTGTGCGTCGCCCCCAAGATGGAGGTTCCTCGGCTGCAGTGGGGCGCCCCTTGGTGTTTCACTCGCTATGCAGCTGAGTTGCGTGCGCACTTGTGGCGAATAGGCCGAAGGCAGCACAACGCGCCGAGATCTGGATGGCACCGAGGTGGTGTCCAGCAATTTGCCGCACTGGTGTGGCCATCCTACAATGCTGCGCCGAAAGTCGGCGTGGGGTGCCCCGTTGGCCTGTGAGGTGGCGTCAGTAGCGGACCGATGTGTGAATAGGCCGGAACCAGCACAAGGCGCCAAGATCCGGATGGCACCGAGGTGGTGTCATAGTTGAGAGTTCTGAGCAGCGCTTGTAACACTGTCTGAAGCTTATTTGCACCTGCTGCAGCTTCACTATTGCCCTGGTGTGGCCTAAGATCGCCCATGACATAGGCGGCCACCTCCCGGGGTCCGGCGGAACTTTTTTCCTTTTCCTTTCTGCATCTTGTCCCAAATTCGTTTGACCTGAAGACACGACCAGGTCCCTGAATGTGTGCAGGGGGACGCTATTGATTGAATCAAAATGGCGGCTTCACACAAAGCTGACTCAAGCGTTTTCTGGTGGTTTCATAGTTGAGAGGCACTTCATCTGCAGTGGGGCGCCGAGATCCGGATGGCACCGAGGTGATGTCTAGCAAGTTGCTGTACTTGTGTGGTCATCCTACAATGCTGAAACTCGGCGTGGGTCGCCCCATTAGCCTGTGAGATAGCTGTTCTTTGGATTTGGGCCTGGTCCACTAAAATGGCCCTGGGACACCTAAGAACTCGAACGCTCGATTTTTTTTTCCTTTCCTGTACATGCAAAAAAAGGTAAATGCCCGGTATGTTACACGCTTCATCTGCCACGATGAACTCTCCAGAGGAAACGAAAAAATATATAGTTGTGGTAACTATACCATGCATCGTCATATGGAGAGGTGGCACCAATTAATTATAGTGCTGCATAAAAGAGAGATTTGGAGGAGAACCCCTGACCTGCTAGTACATTCATCAAAGAAGTGGCACTGAGAGCTTCAGAGGCAAGGGAAACGGTCCCAAATATTTAGAAGAACTTTGGAAAGATTAAAATGACATGTTTAGATTGTGGTAAATTAATTTCATGTGGGCAGATGAGTGTTACTCTAATAAATACAGCATATGAACATCATCATAGTCGATGGTTGGTAGAGACATTTTGACTATATCCTGGACCTGCCCGTCCTCGCCCAAAATGGCGCCGGAATAAATGGGACTCGTAACTCCTTGTTGTGTACTGGTTGCAGAACCTTGAAATCACGAGATACGTATGCAGTTTTGAAGCACATGGCGGGCGGGGACGAGAATTGATTGAATATTTCGACATCCCTATTGATATTAAGTTCTGATGTGTTATTGATTACTGTACTGTTGAAAGTTCGAATTAACGTCACCCATGGTACTTGCCCGCAAATGTATATCTAGATAATTTTATTGTAACTGGCCCTGTCGTATTTTAATTATAAAATGTACGTCCACCGATTCCATAACTGTTAGACACCTTAGTTCTTGCAACCTAATGGCCCGCCCGTTACGTTCCTCTACAGTGTAAATGTCTACTCATCACATACGATTACAGTTTGCTCCGTGGCCGGCCCACGTGGTTATAGGCTCGTATTTGTATAATGAAATTTTCACAATAAAGGTTTTTAAAAGAAAACATGGTAGTAGTATATACATTGGTAAAGTTTGTAATAATAGTCACTGTTTTAGAATCATTAAAAGGCAAGTGAAATAAAGCAGACCAATTACATGAAGGGTAAAAGGTATAATACGAAGGAACGCAGTAAAGATAAATGGTCAAGGGCTGTTGTGTTTTCTATTCCTGCAACATAAAGTGATCGATAAGAATCTCATATTCAGGCGTATCGGCGACTAAGACAGCAGGTCGACCCTCTTTTGCTCAACGGCTCCATCATGGGACGAAGAAACGCTCTTTTTCTCGAAAAAAGAATATATTTTACTTGCAGGACAGTTGTAAAATTTCCGGGAAAGTACATTAGCCTGGAACATTATAACATATATTTAAGAAAAAATAATGTTCGGAAGTAATGAAAAGCGTAATTTTTAGGTCATATGAGCAAGCCTTTCATCATTACAATAAGAAAAGTAAAATGAACCAATGAAAAGTTTTATTAACAAGTCACATGACTTGTTATGCTTACGTTACGCGCTGCGCGCCCCGGATGACTTCCGGATGCGCTAACGCGGCGCGTCATATGACGCATTACGCGACAACGCAGGTCCAGAATATAGTCAAAATGTCTCCACCAACCAGCGGTCGGAACACAACCCCTTTCAGCAGGCTAAATAGTTCTGTTAAATGAGAACAGAAGGGACAGGCAACAAGAACCATCAGTGAAAGAGGGGAGGGCTAGTTCTTCTCTACCGGGTTACATTGGGGCGCTACCGGAACTGATCGAATTGGTAGTCTACAGTGTTTCTGGATGTTTCAGACTGAAGCTGGGGTTAGCATGAGAGCAGCATCATTTCGTAGCTCCGTCGTGGCCATTCCGCAACCAATCATGGCAGCCGCTCTTTATCGTTATTTTGGGCGGGGTGGGTGGCGGAGCCGAGCTGTTTTGCAGCCATCATTGTGTGGAGTTCAGTTCATCTCACTAGTTTTGTATTTGTCATGAGGGGTTGTTCCTAATGTTTCTATTTTAGCGAGGTCAAAAAGAGATCCCATTAGTGGCCTACTGATTTTGCTCGATTCCTTTTCTTTTTTTTTACACGATTTTTCGTTATCTGCAAAGACTAAACAGAGTATTGCGACTCTGTGTTTGTTTGTAAATAGAGAATGAACCAAAGAGAACTAATTCTAAAACAGTAAATACTTGGATAACAATCAATCAAATGGAGAGAGAAGCAGGCACGACGGATTACAACGGGGGCAAAGGCCTGCGTTAACTACCTTTCACTATCTGCAAAGAGAGAGTACTCCTAATAGAAATGAGGGGGGGGGGGCACCATTCAAAGCAGATCAGTGTGCATAAACACGAAAATGTTTTCACTTACCACGTACTTGACATTCGACAGCTTATGATATTTGCTATTAAAAAACCATTGAAATTCACTGAAAAAACCATAGGTTATAGACCATATATAGTTAGGAATTAGCATTTACAAAACCTTGAAAATTCACTGAAAAAACCATAGGTTATAGACCATATATAGTTAGGAATTAGCATTTAAAAAACCTTATTTTACTCACACAAAACCATTGAAATTACATATATAGTTAGTTGCACTAACTATATATCGCGCACCTGCAATCCACTGCTGATGATGTCACATATTACATCATTCATGACATGGTCAGTGACATCACTGATGACATCACTGATGACATCTCAAATGACATCACTGATGACATCACTGATGACAACATCCAGTGACTGTATGTTTCTGTAAAGTTAAAATGTGTCTTACATATTGAAGAATGAGTGGAAGTATAAGTGTCTGGACAAAGGATTTAGTAGGTGCATGACTGAATGCATGAGTGAGTGATTAAATGTGTCTCACTGAGTGCATGGGTTAGTGACTAAAGTGTCTTAATTTGTGCATCATTATGTCTGTTGTTCTGTAAACTGCTGCATGTTTTGATCAGTAGCTATATAATTAACTATATGGGTTACTGATTGATTGTCCAAGTATTTGTATGGGAGACTGAGTGTGTGTGTGGCTGGCTGGGAGGTGTGTGACTCTGTGCAGATCAATGTGTACTTGTATCAATGATTGTATAACAAGGTAAGTATGTGTTAGTATATGTTTGAAAATGTAAGGTGCTCTATGTTTAACTGTATAGACAAGAAAATGGAAGTGTCATTGATTCTTTACAGGACTGACTAGGTGTGTGAGTAACTCCATGGATGAGTGGCAGACTGTGAGTGTCTGTATAGGTGTATGAGTGCATATGATAGTGTTGTAAAGATGAGTGATTGTATGTATGAATGATAGTATGGGTGAATGAGTGAAGGTGTGTGTAGACGTAGGAATCAGTGAGTGCGTATGTAGTAACTAGTATTGGTGTGTCAATGGTTTCAAAAATTATATTCTGTATTTAACACTGGGTGAAACAGAGGTTATATTAAAATGTGAGGAGATGCATTGTATTGTCATATGAATGATATCATCAGTGATGTGGTCATTGATGTCAAATGAGATGTCATCAGTGATGTCATCAGTGATGTCATTTGAGATGTCATCAGTGATGTCATCAGTGATGTCACTGACCATGTCATGAATGATGTAATATGTGACATCATCAGCAGTGGATTGCAGGTGCGCGATATATAGTTAGTGCAACTAACTATATATGTAATTTCAATGGTTTTGTGTGAGTAAAATAAGGTTTTTTAAATGCTAATTCCTAACTATATATGGTCTATAACCTATGGTTTTTTCAGTGAATTTTCAAGGTTTTGTAAATGCTAATTCCTAACTATATATGGTCTATAACCTATGGTTTTTTCAGTGAATATATATATATATATATATTACCTATGGTATATATAGTTAGGATTTTTTTCCTAAGGGATTTTTGAAAATTCTATGTCGAATAACTTTGGCGTTTGAGGACAGAATTGGCTGAAATTTTCAGGAAAATTGAACATTTTGTTTCTGAGCAGCCCCTGAAAATTTGGGGGGGGTTTGTCAAGGGGGGGCCGAGAAAAAAGGGGGTCCCAAAACGTGTTTTTCCCATGCAATTTTCCATAGGGCGGATGGCCTCACTTTAAGCCTGAACGGCTGAATGGATTTACACCAAACTTGGCAAAATTGTAGGGACTGGTAGCCCGATGTGCCTTTGCTATGTCTCAAGATATAGGCTCCAGTGGTTTTTACGAAAATTAACTTTGAAAAATATATATTGGGCTACATTGGGCTATATATATGTTGGAGCCCAAATGTAGCCCAATGTAGCCCAATGTAGCCCAATGTAGCCCAAAGATGGCCACCAGAGACAAAAAAAAAACAAATGTAGCCCAAATATCAGCCAGATGTAGCCCAACTATAGCCCAATGACAGAATGTCCCAGAGTGTTCTAAAGAACAACTAGAGTGCTAACAGTCCTACTTATTACAAAGGTATGGCACACCTGAAGCCATCTTGATTGGAATAAAGTGGTAACTCTTAAAACATTTCATATAAAAAGGAACAAAATGATGGGGTTCATTTTGCCATAGAAAGCATGATTAGCGAATATGTGACGAAATCCCGCATACCATCAGTCCGCTAAAAAAAACCCGCATGTACTATTAGGCCGCAAATTAAAATAACGAAAACTTTTAGAACGAATATGCCTTTAGCATACACTAAACAACTAAACTACCCTAAACCCTAAAACACTACCCCCAGCATGACCCTACACTACACAAACAGTACAACACTACCCTAAACCCTAAAACACTACCCCCAGCATGACCCTACACTACACAAACACTACAACACTACCCTAAACCCTAAAACACTACCCCCAGCATGACCCTACACTACACAAACACTACAGCACAACCCTAAACCCTAAAACACTACCCCCAGCATGACCCTACACTACGCAAACACTACAACACAACCCTAAACCCTAAAACACTACCCCCAGCATGACCCTACACTACGCAAACACTACAACACTACCCTAAACCCTAAAACACTACCCCCAGTATGACCCTACACTACGCAAACACTACAACACTACCCAAAACCCTAAAACACTACACCCCAGCATGACCCTACACTACGCAAACACTACAACACTACCCTAAACCCTAAAACACTACCCCCAGCATGACCCTACACTACGCAAACACTACAACACTTCCCAAAACCCTAAAACACTACACCCCAGCATGACCCTACACTACGCAAACACTACAACACTACCCTAAACCCTAAAACACTACCCCCAGCATGACCCTACACTACGCAAACACTACAACACTACCCTAAACCCTAAAACACTACCCCCAGCATGACCCTACACTACGCAAACACTACAACACTACCCTAAACCCTAAAACACTACCCCCAGCATGACCCTACACTACGCAAACACTACAACACTACCCTAAACCCTAAAACACTACCCCCAGCATGACCCTACACTACGCAAACACTACAACACTACCCTAAACCCTAAAACTCTACCCCCAGCATGACCCTACACTACGCAAACACTACAACACTACCCTAAACCCTAAAACACTACCCCCAGCATGACCCTACACTACGCAAACACTACAACACTACCCAAAACCCTAAAACACTACCCCCAGCATGACCCTACACTACGCAAACACTACAACACTACCCTAAACCCTAAAATACTACACCCCAGCATGACCCTACACTACGCAAACACTACAACACTACCCAAAACCCTAAAACACTACCCCCAGCATGACCCTACACTACGCAAACACTACAACACTATCCTAAACCCTAAAACACTACGCCCAGCATGACCCTACACTACGCAAACACTACAACACTACCCTAAACCCTAAAACACTACCCCCAGCATGACCCTACACTACGCAAACACTACAACACAACCCTAAACCCTAAAACACTACCCCCAGCATGACCCTACACTACGCAAACACTACAACACTACCCTAAACCCTAAAACACTACCCCCAGCATGACCCTACACTACACAACCACCACAACTCTACACTACACTAACACAACACTACACTACACAACACTACACTACACTACACAATCACTAACCCACGAAAAAATTAACACAAACCCACTTACCTCTCTCGTCATCGTGGTTTTCACAACGCAAATGCATTTACCATACATGCCTTTAAAACGTAATTCTTTGTAAAGGCATGCGCGATAAATGCACATGCGTTTTGAAAAAATGCGGGATAATGGTATGCGAGGTCAATGACCTTGCGGGATAATGGTATGTGGACTGAAAGTCTGCGGGATAAAAAATGCGGGAAAATGGCTGCAAACCATGATTAGCAGCAGACTTCCCGGGTGAGCACTAGCTTTACTACAGTGATCTAATGAGCAACTAGAGTGCTAACATTCAGAATTTATGGCAAATGTGTGACACATCTGAATGCCTTCTTGATAGAACCAAAGTAAACAAGCATTGAAAATTCAATAGATCTCGCCCTCGTTTAAGTTAAAGCCATTCTGTTTGTAATGAGGTGGCTTTTTAGCTTTGCTTTTATTAGTGTTTTTAAAACTTTCATGTTAATAACATGCATATGTATGCATATATGTATATGTATGCATGCATTTATATTTATATAGATATGCAGATTATATATGTTTATATATGTATATTACCTACTGGCGATAGCCAGTGGGTATATATAGTTAGGATTTTTTCTCTATGGGATTTCTGAAAATTCTTTGTCTAATAACTTTGGCGTTTGTGGACGGAATTGGCTGAAATTTTCAGGGAAATGGCACAGTTTGTTTCTGAGCAGCCCATACATTTTTCCATAGGGCGGTTGGACTCACTTTTAGCTCGAACGGCTGAATAGATTTACATGAAACTTGGCAAAATTGTAGATATGGTTTGCCCGACGTGCCTTTGCTATGTCTCAATATATGTGCTCCAGTGGATTTTGAGAAATTAACGTTTAAAAAAATATATATATCTGTGACAGCGCTCCGGTTAGCGCCCCGGTTCGCATACCTGACGCGTAACGGAACTTCGCGAAGCGAAGTTGATTGGCTCTCCGGTGTCTGTCAACATTCTAAACAGTCCGGAGCGGCCGCCATCGTGTCTCTCGGTACGATCGAGAGACAAGATGTGGTGAAAAATGAAGGGGGAAATGAAGGAAAGGGGGCAAGGTAGACCACTCCTGACCCCCTAAGATTGATGAGGGGGATATTAAAGTCCCCCGCGATTTTTCACGGTAGAGGCGCTTCCCGGTACGCGAACCGGGCAGCTCACCGGGCAGCTCACCGGGCAGCTAACCGGGCAGCTAACCGGCAGCGTAGCTGTCAACATTGTAAACAGTCCGGAGCGGCCGCCATCTTGTCTCTCGGTAGGTTCGAGAGACAAGATGTGGTGAAAAAAGAATGGGGAAATGAAGGAAAGGGGGCAAGGTAAACCCCTCCTGACCCCCTAGGATTGATGAGGGGGATATTAAAGTCCCCCGCGATTTTTCACGGTAGAGGCGCTTCCCGGTACGCGAACCGGGCAGCTAACCGGCAGCTTAACGGGAGTCCGCCATCTTGTGTTTTTGGAGCGTCCGGTTCGCGTACCGGGTAGCGTCCTGGTAAGCGTAACAAGGGGAAAACCAAGAGAAACAGTAAAAAAAAATTAAGGGAATAGATTTCCTGCAAACTTGGCAAAATTGTAGGGACTGTTTGTTTGATGTGCCTTTGCAAGGCCTCAAGATATGTGCACGTGTGGATTTTGTCTAATGAAGGTTAAAAAAAATATATATATCTGTAAGCGTGCTCCGGCACGCTTACGTTACGGGTTTTGTTTGCGCTGCAGAGCCGATACGTCACGGTTATGCGACGCGTCATGAGGCATCTCACGTGGCTACGTGATACGTCACGTAATAAAGAATATATTTTACAGCTATAGATATTAGCTTTTAAAAAACCAATGAAATTCACTGAAAAAAACATAGGTTATAGACCATATATAGTTAGGAATTTGCATTTACAAAACCTTGAAAATTCTCTGAAAAAACCATAGGTTAGAGACCATATATAGTTAGCTGGACATTTTATTGACATAAAACCAATGAAATTCCATATATAGTTAGTTGCACTAACTATATATCGCGCACCCGCAATCCACTGCTAATGATGTCACATATGACATCATTCATGACATGGTCAGTGACATCACTGATGACATCACTGATGACATCTCAAATGACATCACTGATGACATCACTGATGACATCTCAAATGACATCACTGATGACATCATGACACACCAATACCAGTTACTACATACGCACTCACTGATTCCTACGTCTACACACACATTCACTCATTCACCCATACAATCACTCATACATACAGTCACTCATTATTACAACACTATCATATGCACTCATACACCTATGCAGACACTCACACACTGCCACTCATCCATGGAGTTACTCACACACCTAGTCAGTCCTGTAAAGAATCAATCACACTTCCATTTCCTCATCTATACAGTTAAACACAGAATACCATACTTCAGTGACATCACTGATGACATCACTGATGACATCTCAAATGTCATCACTGATGACATCTCAAATGACATCACTGATGACATCATGACACACCAATACCAGTTACTACATACGCACTCACTGATTCCTACGTCTACACACACATTCACTCATTCACCCATACAATCACTCATACATACAGTCACTCATTATTACAACACTATCATATGCACTCATACACCTAGTCAGTCCTGTGAAGAATCAATCACACTTCGATTTCCTCATCTATACAGTTAAACACAGAACACCATACTTTTCACACATATACTAACACCTACTTACTCTCTTATACAATCACTGATACAAGTACACATTGATATGCACAGAGTCACACACCTCCCAGCCAGCCACACACACACTCAGTTTTCCATACATCCACTCATTCTTCAATATGTAAAACATATTTAAACTTTACAAAAACACACAGACACTAGAAGATGTCATCAGTGATGTCATTTGAGATGTCATCAGTAATGTCATCAGTGATGTCATTTGAGATGTCATCAGTGATGTCATCAGTGATGTCACTGACCATGTCATGAATGATGTAATATGTGACATCATCAGCAGTGGATTACGGGTGCGCGATATATAGTTAGTGCAACTAACTATATATGGAATTTCATTGGTTTTATGTCAATAAAATGTCCAGCTAACTATATATGGTCTCTAACCTATGGTTTTTTCAGTGAATTTTCAAGGTTTTGTAAATGCAAATTCCTAACTATATATGGTCTATAACCTATGGTTTTTTCAGTGAATATATATATATATATATATTACCTACTGGCGGTCGCCAGTAGGTATATATAGTTAGGATTTTTTCCCTATGGGATTTTTGAAAATTCTATGTCTAATAACTTTGGTGTTTGTGGACGGAATTGGCTGAAATTTTCAGGAAAATGGAACATTCTGTTTCTGAGCAGCTCCTGAAAATTTGGGGGGGGTTTGTCAAGGGGGGGCCGAGAAAAAAGGGGGGTCCCAAAACGCGTTTTTCCCATGTTAATTTCCATAGGGCGGTTGGCCTCACTTTTAGCCCGAACGGCTGAATGGATTTGCACGAAACTTGGCAAAATTGTAGGGACTGTTAGCCCGATGTGCCTTTGCTAGGTCTCAATATATGTGCTCCAGTGGATTTTGAGAAATTAACGATCAAAAAAAGATATATATCTGTAACAGCGCACCGGGCAGCGCTCCGCTTCGCTTACTTTTCGCGTTACGGAGCTTTGCGAAGCGAAGCTGATTGGTTCTCCGGCGTCTGTAAACATTCCAAACAGTCCGTAGCGGCCGCCATCTTGTCTCTCTGTAGGATCGAGAGACAAGAGGAGGCCAAAGCGAAGGGGCAAATGACCATTAGGGGGCATAGTAGATCCTCCCTGACCCCCTAGGTTTGATGTGGAGGTTTTAAAAGGGCCCCGCGGGGCAAAAAAAAAAACAAAAACGTTTTTTTGGGTGGGGTGCGCCCGGTTAGCGTAACGGGTGAATGGATTTGCATGAAACTTGGCAAAATTGTAGGGACCGGTAGCCCGATGTGCCTTTGCTGGGTCTCAATATATGTGCTGCAGTGGATTTTGAGAAAATAACGTTCAAAAAAAGATATATATCTGTGACAGTGTCCCGGTTAGCACTCCGTTTCGCGTACTTTTCGCGTTACGGAGCTTTGCGAAGCGAAGCTGATTGGCTCTCCGGTGTCTGTAAACATTCCAAACAGTACGGAGCGGCCGCCATCTTGTCTCTCGGTAGGATCGAGAGACAAGAGGAGGCCAAAGCGAAGGGGCAAATGACCATAAGGGGGCATAGTAGATCCTTCCTGACCCCATAGGTTTGATGTGGAGGCTTTAAAAGGGCTCCGTGGGGCAAAAAAAAAAAAAAATAATAATCTTTTTTTTTGGTGGGGTGCGCCCGGTTAGCGTAACAGGAAGCGGACTGGGGAGCGTACTACAAGGAAACAAGAATGATTGACTTTTAACTTATTGTATGTTTATAGACTTTTTTTTCTTTTTTTTCTGCTGAGTGACGTCTCGGCCTATCTCCACGGGATGCAGTCCCTACCATCTCGGCGTTTAAGCCCAGGGGGACCGGTAGTGTGGGAGAGATAACGTCTGTTAACGTTCGATTCGAAGGAAATCAGGAAGTGTTGAAAAACATTGTCTGCGCCATCTTGCCTTTTTTCAAATGCCACACTTTTGTCGTGCACGGCAGCCATTTTAGATGCCTTGACCAGACCCACTCTCTGCACGCTGTCGATCCTTAGCATGGCTCCCCACCCTCGCAAGCATCTCCCCCAGGCACTGGTCACCCCCGCTCTCTGTCTTATGCATGGGCAATAAACCTCCCCCCATCTGCGCTGTTCTTCCCTGAGAATCACACCCTGTGCCCGCCCGACACCTCCCTTTCGCCCTATTCACTACCGCACCCTCTGACACTCCTCTTCCTCTGTGTCCGATTGTCCAGGCCGGTCCCAGGCTATCAGGTAGCCCTGCAGATGTAGTTTATGGCCCCAGCTGTAAAGAATCACCCCTCTTCAAAGGAGTTATAGTAGATCAAGGCCCACACCCGATGAGATCCGTCACACCACACGCGTTCCTACTATTTGAAAACCATCCTGTATTGTGATTGGGGAGGGGACCGAGCCTGAAGCGGAAGATTCCAGGGATGCCTCTTTGTACATCAAAGTTTTTACAATTATGTGTCACATTAAAAATATATAGCACTCCAACAAAGTAGTAGGATTATAAAACTTTAATAACTTATAAATATATACAACGCAACAAAAACAGTAAAAACATTTAAACATTTTTAGGAAAAAAGAAGGAACAATGGTCAGTAGCGGTCGGTTGTGCGAATAGTCCCAAGGCAGCACAACGTCCTGAGTTCTGGATGGCACCCAGGTGATGTTGCCTGGGTGCCGCACTGGTTTTGGGTATCCTACAATGCTGCTCCGAATAACGGCGTGGGGCGTCCCGGGGGGTGGGTCATCAGTAGCGGTCTGTTGTGCGAATAGTCCCAAGGCAGCAGAACGCGCTGAGATGTGGATGGCACCCAGGTGATGTCCAGTAAGTTGCCGCACTGGTTTTGGTATCATACAATGCTGCTCCGAATAACGGCGTGGGGCGCCCCGGGGGGGGGGGTGAGGCGGCGTGAACGGGCCTCCCCAGGTGGAGGCTCGTCTGCTGTAGTGGGGCGCCCCTTTACCGTTTCAGTTGCCATTCCGTCCGCTTTTGGTACACTGTGTCAAAATCCTCCATTCAGCTGAGTTGCGCCCACTCTTGCGGTGCAGCGATAGGCGGCTGCCACAGGACTCTCAAAATGGCGGCAGGCTCTTTCCTTTTTGGGCCTGGTCCACTGAAATGGCCCTGGGACACCTTGGAAATCGGATGCTTGTCTGTAAGGTCTTGGACCCCATTCTCGAAAGCGTCCCCTCAGCCTTGAGGATTCTACAAAAGTCTTGGGGGCCCCCGACTCCTGCAGGCTTCCGGTGGGGAGCGGCTGCCATGATTGCTCGCGGAATGATCACGACGGAGCCACGAGATGTTGGTGCTCTCATGCTGACGCCAGCTTCAGTCTGAAACATCCAGAAACAAGGTGGGGCTTTCATCGTTTGGGAAAAAAAAAAAGTTTTCATCCAATGAAAAGTGTTATTTTTAGGTCATATGATCAAGCCTTCCATCATTAGGAAACCAAAAGTAAAATGAACCAATGAAAAGTTTTATAAACAAGTCACATGACCTGTTAAGCGGCATAGGGTATAAAAAGCGTAGAAAATCAGTTGGCACGTGAGGCGGCGTCAGTAGCGGACCGATGTGCGAATAGGCCGAAGGCAGCACAACGCGCCAAGATCCGGATGGCACCGAGGTGGTGTCTAGCAAGTTGCCGCACTGGTGTGGCCATCCTACAATGCTGAAAGTCGGCGTGGGGCGCCCCGTTGGCCTGTGAGTTCGCGTCAGTAGCGGACCGATGTGCGAACAGGCCGAAGGCAGCAGAACGCGCCAAGATCCGGATGGCACCGAGGTGGTGTCTAGCAAGTTGCCGCACTGGTGTGGCCATCCTACAATGCTGAAAGTCGGCGTGGGGCGCTCCGTTGGCCTGTGAGTTCGCGTCAGTAGCAGACCGATGTGCGAATAGGCCGAAGGCAGCACAACGCGCCAAGATCCGGATGGCACCGAGGTGGTGTCTAGCAAGTTGCCGCACTGGTGTGGCCATCCTACAATGCTGAAAGTCAGCGTGGGGCGCCCCGTTGGCCTGTGAGGTGGCGTCAGTAGCGGACCGATGTGCGAATAGGGCCAAAGGCAGCGCAACGCGCCAAGATCCAGATGGCACCGAGGTGGTGTCTAGCAAGTTGCCGCACTGGTGTGGCCATCCTACAATGCTGCGCCGAAAGTCGGCATGGGGCGCTCCGTTGGCCTGTGAGTCCGCGTCAGTCAGTGGGGGTTGTTTGAGGATCTGACTGCATTGGAAAGCAATGTGATGCTGTGCGTCGCCCCCAAGAGGAAGGTTCCTCGGCTGCAGTGGGGCGCCCCTTGGTGTTTCACTCGGCTATGCAGCTGAGTTGCGTGCGCACTTGCGGCGAATAGGTCGAAGGCAGCACAACAATATTTTCTGAATAGAAGACACCACAAGGCGCTGAGATTCGGTTGGCACCGAGGTGGTGTCTAGCAAGTTGCCGCACTGGTGTGGCCATCCTACAATCCTGCTCCGAATAACGGCGTGGGGTGCCCGAAGGGGGGGGGGAGGAGGCGGCGTGAACGGGCCTTCCCAGGTGGAGGCTCGTCTGTTGTAGTGGGGCGCCCCTTTACCGTTTCAGTTGCCATTCAGCTGAGTTTCGGCCGCTCTTGATGCTACAGCGACAGGCGGCTGCAACAGGACTCTCAAAATGGCGGCCTGTTCTTTGGATTTGGGCCTGGTCCACTAAAATGGCCCTGGGACACCTTAGAACTCGGACGCTCGAATTTTTTTTCCTTTCCTCTACATGCAAAAAAGGTAAATGCCCGGTACGTTACACACCTCATCTGCCACGATGTACTCTCCAGAGGAACCGAAAAAAAATATAGTTATGGTAACTATACCATGCATCGTCATATGGAGAGGTGGCACCGATTAATTATAGTGCTGCATAAAAGAGAGATTTGGAGGAGAACCCCCGACCTGCCAGTACATTCACCAAAGAAGTGGCACTGACAGCATCAGAGGCAAGGGAAACGGTCCCAAATATTTAGAAGAACTTTGGAAAGATTAAAATGACATGTTTAGATTGTGGCAAATTAATTTCATGTGGACAGATGAGTGTTACTCTAATAAATGCAGCATATGAACATCATCATAGTCGATGGTTGGTAGAGACATTTTGACTATATCCTGGACCTGCCCGTCCTCGCCCAAAATGGCGCCGGAATAAATGGGACTCGTAACTCCTTGTTGTGTACTGGTTGCAGAACCTTGAAATCACGAGATACGTATGCAGTTTTGAAGCACATGGCGGGCGGGGACGAGAATTGATTGAATATTTCGACATCCCTATTGATATTAAGTTCTGATGTGTTATTCATTACTGTACTATTGAAAGTTCGAATTAACGTCACCCATGGTACTTGCCCGCAAATGTATATCTAGATAATTTTATTGTAACTGGCTCTGTCGTATTTTAATTATAAAATGTACGTCCACCGATTCCGCAACTGTTAGACACCTTAGTTCTTGCAACCTAATGGCCCGCCCGTTACGTTCCTCTACAGTGTAAATGTCTACTCATCATATACGATTACAGTTTGCTCCGTGGCCGGCCCACGTGGTTATAGGCCCGTATTTGTATACTGACGTTTTCACAATAAAGGTTTTTAAAAGAAAACATGGTAGTAGTTTTTACATTGGTAACGTTTTTAATAATAGTCACTGTTTTAGAATCAGTAAAAGGCAAGTGAAATAAAGCAGTCCAATTACATGAAGGGTAAAAGGTATAATACGCAGGAACGCAGTAAAGATAAATGGTCAAGGGCTGTTGTGTTTTCTACTCCTGCAACATAAAGTGATCGATAAGAATCTGATATTCAGGCGTATCGGCGACTAAGACAGCAGGCCGAGCCTCTTTTGCTCAACGGCTCCGTCATGGGACGAAGAAACGCCCTTTTTCTCGAAAAAGGAATATATTTTACTTGCAGGACAGTTGTAAATTTTCCGGGAAAGTACATTAGCCTGGAACATTATAACATATGTTTAAGAAAAAGTAATGGTCGAAAATAATAAAAAGCGTAATTTTTAGGTCATATGACCAAGCCTTTCATCATTAGAATAAGAAAAGTAAAATGAACCAATGAAAAGTTTTATTAACAAGTCACATGACCTGTTATGCTTACGTTACGCGCTGCGCGCCGCGCCCGGATCGCTTCCGGGAAGCTGCGCTTCGCGCACCGGAGCACTTCCGGGTGCGCTAAGGCGGCGCGTCATATGACGCATTACGCGACAACGCAGGTCCAGAATATAGTCAAAATGTCTCCACCAACCAGCGGTCGGAACACAACCCCTTTCAGCAGGCTAAATAGTTCTGTTAAATGACAACAGAAGGGACAGGCAACAAGAACCATCAGTCAAAGAGGGGAGGGCAAGTTCTTCTCTACCGGGTCACGTTGGGGCGCTACCGGAACTGATCGAATTGGTAGTCTACAGTGTTTCTGGATGTTTCAGACTGAAGCTGGCGTTAGCATGAGAGCACCACCATTTCGTAGCTCCGTCGTGGCCATTCCACGAGCAATCATGCTAGGCGCTCCCCACCAGAAGCCTGCGGGAGTCGGGGGCCCCCAAGACTTTTGTAGAATCTTCAAGGCTGAGGGGACGCTTTCGAGAATGGAGCCCAAGCTCTAGCAGACAAGCGTCCGAGTTCCAAGGTGTCGCAGGCCCATTTTAGTGGACCACGCCCAAATCTGAAGAGCCGGCCGCCATTTTGAGAGTCCTGTGGCAGCCGCCTATCGCTGCACCGCAAGAGCGGGAGCAACTCAAGTACATGGTGAGCGAGACGCTGTAGTCGAAAGAGCGGGCGGTAAACAGCTGAATAGCGGAAGAGGCACAGTGTAGCAAAAGCGGGCTGAATGGCAACTGAAACGGAAAAGGGGCGCCCCACTACAGCGTGTCTTTAGGTGAAACGGATTGTGGGACAAGGTGAAGAATGGAAGAGTCACCAAAAGGCAAAAAGTTCCGCTTGACCCCGGGAGCCGGCCACCTATGTCGGGGGCGATCTCAGGCCACACCAGGGCAACACGACTTGGGGAGGGGGCCGGAGCCAAGCGCCCCCTCCGAGTCCGCGCCATGACACCGTCCCTCGGGGGCCTCCGTCAAGCGGTTCAGGGTGGCACCGCATCACATTGTTTTCAAATGCAGTCACGTCCTCAAACAGCCCCCACTTACATTACGAATAGTGAAGCTGAAGCAAGTGCAAATAGGCTTCAGACAGTGTTACAAGCACTCCTCAAAACTTTGAACCATCAGAGTGCATGAGTTTCATCCTCGATCGATTGAGCTAGCCGGATCGGGCAACAAAAAGTAAAAAATAGTTATGTAAATAGTTATTTAATAAAATGTTTTACCCTGTTACTTTGCTGGTGTGTTGTATATATTTGTAATATTTGCATAGAGTTTATCGTTATTTTGGGCGGGGTGGGTGGCGGAGCCGAGCTGTCTTGCATACATCATGGTGTGGAGTTCAGTTCATCTCACTAGTTTCGTATTTCTCATGAGGGGTTGTTCCTAATGTTTCTATTTTAGCGAGGTCAAAAAGAGATCCCATTAGTGGCCTACTGATTTTGCTCGATTCCTTTTGTTTTTTTACACAATTTTTCGCTATCTGCAAAGACTAAACAGAGTATTGCGACTCTGTGCTTGTTTGTAAATAGAGAATGAACCAAAGAGAACCAATTCTAAAATAGTAAATGCTTGGATAACAATCAATCAAATGGAGAGAGAAGCAGGCACGACGGATTACAACGGGGGCAAAGGCCTGCGTTAACTACACTTCACTATCTGCAAAGAGAGAGTACTCCTAATAGAAATGAGGGGGGGGGGCAGCATTCAAAGCAGATCAGTGTGCATAAACACGAAAAAAAAAATTCTTACCACGTACTTGACATTCGACAGCTTATGATATTTGCTATTAAAAAACCATTGAAATTCACTGAAAAAACCATAGGTTATAGACCATATATAGTTAGGAATTAGCATTCACAAAACCTTGAAAATTCACTGAAAAAACCATAGGTTATAGACCATATATAGTTAGGAATTAGCATTTAAAAAACCTTCTTTTACTCACACAAAACCATTGAAATTCCATATATAGTTAGTAGTACTAACTATATATTGCGCACCCGCAATCCACTGCTGATCATGTCACATATTACATCATTCATGACATGGTCAGTGACATCACTGATGACATCACTGATGACATCTCAAATGACAACACTGATGACATCACTGATGACATCTCAAATGACATCACTGATGACATCACTGATGACATCTCAAATGACATCACTGATGACATCACTGATGACATCTCATTTGACATTACTGATCACATCACTGATGACATCATTCATGTGATAATACGATGAACCTCTTCAGACTCTAATATAACCTTAGATACACTCAGTGTAAACAGACACTCACAGACTGTCACTCATCCATGGAGTTACTTATACACCTAGTCAGTCATGCAAAGAATCAATCACACTTCCATTTCCTATACACACCTTACTTATTCAAACACATACTAACACATATTTACTCTCTTTTACAATCCCTGATACAAGTTCACAATCATCCATACAGCCACTCACACATTCACTGGCTCTTATGCACAGTTATTTATATATGCCAACTCTCACATGTACTGTGTTTTACATATGTACTTACTTTGATATGTAGCACTGAGATATCCATTCACTCACCAATACACTGATGCACACAGTCAACCACCCATACAGCTGTTTCCACGTGCACTTTTGAACCCATACATCTAGTGAATCAACTGCTCACACATCTATGCACAGAGTCATACACCTCCCAGCCACCCACACACACACTCAGTCTCCCATACAAATACTTGAGCAACCAATCAATAACCCATATACTTACTCATATAGCTACTGATCAACACATGCAGCAGTTTACAGTACAACAAACATAATGATGCACAAATTAACACAGTTCAGTCACTAACCCATGCACTCAGTGAGACACATTTAACCACTCACTCATACAGTCAGTCATGCACCTACTAAATCCTTCATCCAGACACTTCTACATCCACTCATTCTTCAATATGTAAGACATATTTTAACTTTACAGAAATACACAGTCACTGGATGTTGTCATCAGTGATGTCATCAGTGATGTCATTTGAGATGTCATCAGTGATGTCATCAGTGATGTCATTTGAGATGTCATCAGTGATGTCATCAGTGATGTCACTGACCATGTCATGAATGATGTAATATGTGACATGATCAGCAGTGGATTGCGGGTGCGCGATATATAGTTAGTACTACTAACTATATATGGAATTTCAATGGTTTTGTGTGAGTAAAAAAAGGTTTTTTAAATGCTAATTCCTAACTATATATGGTCTATATCCTATGGTTTTTTCAGTGAATATATATATATTATGTATATATATATATATTAAACCTATGGTTTTTTCAGTGAAAATATATATATATATATATATATATATATATATATATATATATATATATATATATATATATATATATATATATATTCACTGAAAAAACCATAGGTTATAGACCATATATAGTTAGGAATTAGCATTTACAAAACCTTGAAAATTCACTGAAAAAACCATGGGTTATGTCATTTGAGATGTCATCAGTGATGTCATCAGTGATGTCACTGACCATGTCATGAATGATGTAATATGTGACATGATCAGCAGTGGATTGCGGGTGCGCGATATATAGTTAGTACAACTAACTATATATGGAATTTCAATGGTTTTGTGTGAGTAAAATAAGGTTTTGTAAATGCTAATTCCTAACTATATATGGTCTATAACCCATGGTTTTTTCAGTGAATTTTCAAGGTTTTGTAAATGCTAATTCCTAACTATATATGGTCTATAACCTATGGTTTTTTCAGTGAATTTCATTGGTTTTTTAAAAGCTAATATCTATAGCTGTAAAATGTATTCTTCTTTAAATCAAAAAATATATTTTATATGTTTATTAATAATTTTTTTTTTTATTATTATGTTTTGGTTCGCTCCCGGTTCGCGAACCGGGTAGCTTCCCGTTAGCTCAATTTGGTGCCGCGACTCGGTACGCGAACCGGTAAACGTTCCGTTTGCGCAACTGCCGCGTTAGAAATCAACATCGTGACGCGTCGCGGAAGCGCGACGTATCGCGTTGTCGCGTAATGCGTCTTATGACGCGCCGCGTTAGCGCACCCGGAAGTGCTCCGGTACGCGAACCGAGGCGCGAAGCGCAGCTCCCCGGAAGCGATCCGGGGCGCGTCGCGTAAGCGCGACGTATCGCGTTGCCGCGTAATGCGTCTTATGACGCGCCGCCTTAGCGCACCCGGAAGTGCTCCGGAGCGCGAACCGAGGCGCAAAGCGCAGCTCCCCGGAAGCGATCCGGGGCGCGGCCCGCAGCGCGCAACATAAGCGTAACAGGTCATGTGACTTGTTAATAAAACTTTTCATTGGTTCATTTCACTTTTGGTTTCCTAATGATGTAAGGCTAGGTCATGTGACCTAAAAATAACACTTTTCATTGGTTTAGAACTATTTTTTTTCCAAAATGTTGAAAGCCCCCACCTTTTTTCTCACTTTGACTTTCAACTTTGTGAAAGGAAGACCTATTTTGCTGAGTAGAAAATGGCTTCAGTAGTAGCTGCAGCTGGTGCACCCCCACCACCAGCACCACCACCAAGTTAGAGAGGACCACCTCCACAGTTCCTTCCCAACACAGAGGAGGAAGAGGACCAAGAAGAGGAAGAGGAAGTACAGCCAAGCCAGTTTTTACGTGAGGAGCCCCGGATATCTCACCGCAAAAATAGTTTTATTTGGCAGTTTTTTTCTTTTCCTCATGGACAAAAAAAAGTGAATGCTCGCTATGTGACATGCCTCATATGCAAAGAAGATTTATCTAGAGGCACAGATAAGAAGTATAGTTACGGCAACTATACTATGCATCGTCATATGCAGAGGTGGCATCCACTAAATTACAGCAGGGCAGAGATGCGTGACCTCCAAGACAACCCCCCAACTCCTGTGGCCAGGACATCGGCACAGGTAACTCTGTCGGGGCCAGAGGCACGGGAAACAGTGCCAAACATTCAAGAAAATTTGGTGCACATGAAGATAGTGTGTATTTATTGTGGTAACCTACTCTCATGTGCCAATATGAGTATTAATTTGATAAACAGAGCATATGAAAACCACAAGTGCTCAAAACGCCCCAAAAAATAAAAAAATGTTTTGCTCCTGTTGAGCCCTTTCTGATTTCTGTTTTTCGTTGTTTCCCCCCAAAAAAACCAAAAAAACATAAAATTGTTCGAAAAAACACAAAAAACCCAAAAAAATTCAGAAAAATAAAAAAAAATATAAAACAACAAAAACATTAAAAAAAAGTTCTTTTCAGAACTACCTCCCCTTTATAAAAAAATTGCTAGAATGTTTAGCACTCTGGCAACCTCTATTTCTTTTGGTTCGCTCCCCGGTTCGCTCCCCGGTACGCGAACCGGGAGCGAACCAAAACATTTTTTTTAAAAAAAGAAGAGTAAGTATAAGGGAAGTAAACAGAGAGTAATGTTAAAAGAAAGACAGCTATAGGGACTAAACCAGAGATACTGTTTAATAGATCTATTTACCGAAGAAAAGATGGAAGAGGGTATAATTGTGAAAAACAAAATAGATAAGGAAGTGAAAGAAAAAAAGGAGAGTAGAAGAATAACAAAGAAGAGTTTCTTAGAGAATATGAGTGAATGTTCAAAATAAGATTAAAACATGTGGAATAACAGAGAGAAAAAACAGAAAGCAGAAAAGAAGAAGTAACAGAAAAGGAATAATTGAAACAGCAAAGAAATGTAAATAACATAGGGGCATATTATCAACATAGGCAATAAAAGTTTTGCAGCTTTTATCGGCAGAAATGTGTCGCTAAAGCCGCTTTTGCGGCAGAAAACTGCCGCTAAAACCGCTTTTGCAGCAGTTTTCTGCCGATAAAAACAGCAATAATTTTATTGGCTGTGTTCATAATATGCCCCTTAGTGTGCTTCAACTACACAGAGAAAGCATAATGAACAAGTAGTGAAAGAGTGATCAGTCAGAGACAGTGAGAGTAATAGAGACGGAGTGAGTGAACAAGAGTGAGGAACTATGAGAAGAGAGGGACTGAGAAAAGGAGTGGAAGGAGTAGAGTAAGTAAGTAAGTAATAGAGAAAGGAATGAGGGAAGTAGCAAAGGCAGGAAAGTGAGGGTTAAAGAAATGAAGCAGTGGAACTAATAGTAGTTAAATGTGATAGAAATGTAATGAAAAGAGTACAAAACATTTACCTTATAATTGTCGTTAACTTAGTCACTTGTTATTTTTATACTTTCAATCTGTGAAAGAGAGAACAAACATTTGAAAAATATTAAAACATGTATTTAAAAATTAGAAAAGACAAGGGAAAAGATTGAAGGACAAACAGTTTTTCAACAACTTTGACACTTACAGAAGCCTCTGCTTCTCCAGGCCCCCTACACAGTCCTAAAGATATACATTTTAAACTAACAGTATCTTGATGCAGATGAAGTGAGGCCTATCTGGGAACATGGTGCATCTTTTGCACTGCTGTTGTCTCACAAAAGTGACGCAATGGCAGCGCAAAAGAGGTGCACAATCATCATAAAACTGTTCCTAACATTTTAAATGATTGTTTCAGGATGGCAATAAGGTGTGTCCTATCCAGACGTTGGTTTCAGGTGAGGCCTACTCAGGGTTGCAGATGAAATTTAGGCTTGTTGAAGAGTACAGAGGAGATAATACATGTGCAGGCCTACCAATAAAGTTCAGACCTCCTCTGTTTCCCTGGACAGGCCTAAACTTCATCTGCACAATGTGATTCGTAATGTTAGGAAACACAGGTAATGTATTTGAAAAACGTGCAATTTCTTTTGCTCATTTCACAATCACATCACTTGTGTTTCCTTTGGTTAGGTATCTCATTGTGCAGATGTAGTCCAGCATATGAAAGAGTACGCACTGCATGCAACAACTTTGACACTTACTGAAGCCTCAGCTTCTCCATGCCCCCTACACAGTCCTAATTATATACATTTTAAACTGATGGTATCTTGCTGGAAATGAACTGAGGCCTATCTTGCAACATGGTGCATCTTTTACACAAAAGTGACGGAAAAGCGGCGCAAAAGAGGCACACAGCCTTCATAAAACTGCCCTTAACATTTTAAATGATTGTTTCTAGATGCTGATAAGGTGTAACCTATCCACAGATTTGTTTCAGGTAAGTCCTACTCAGGGTTGCAGATGAAATTTAGGCTTGTTGAAGAGTATAGAGGAGATAATACATGTGCAGGCCTACCAACGAAGTGAGTCATGTCCACTGCACTCTTGAACAAATGTCAGACCTCCTCTGTCTCCTGGAACAAGCCTAAACCTCATCTACACAATGTGATGTGTAATGTTAGGAAACACAGGTAATGTAATTGAAAAACGTGCAATTTTTTTTGCTCATTCCACAATCACATCACCTGTGTTTCCTTTGCTTAGGTATCTCATTGTGGAAATGTAGTCTATCATATGAAAGACTACGTAGAATGTGAGCACTGTATGCAACAACTTTGACACTTACAGAAGCCTCAGCTTCTCCATACCTCCTACACAGTTCTAAATGTACATCATAAATACAAAAAGTACAGAATTAATTATACATGTTAAATGGTTTATTTTTGCTGTTCTCGGAATGTATCAAATTTCACTAAAAACAGTGACTTGAAGGTATTCATCATATAACAGCGGGGAAAAAAACCACAATCAAAATGATTGTGTTTAAAAAACCCATATAACATAACCAATCAGAAATCAAAACTCCTCAAAAGTAACTTACTTTCCATGACGTCGAAGGATGTCCTATGAACAGCTTACACTCTGTTGTGCTGTTTTTATTTTCAGCCCGCCACTTTCTGAAAGAAAACCTCCATCGTTTTGAAAAATATGTTACATACAATAAATGACTTCTCACTCTCTACCACACGTTTCCACAAGGCCAAATCATGTAAGAGCCATTTATAACTCTTGGAATTCTTGTAAGCAAATCCCGTCATTTTGTATTTCCGCAACTTTCAGAAAGAAAACGTTCAAGATCACTTTCACAATCCTGGACTAGTAATATCTTTCCCTTCTTGCTCACTCATGTTTTACATTTCCTATGACACTGATACTGCTTACTATGAAGCAGACTTACACTACCTCTATGACTACTACAATTATTTAATTCTCTACATCACTTTTAATCACAAAGCAATATAAAACAGTAGATAAAATTATATCAACCCCTAGAATCATTATACGCCAGTTACCTACCCTAAATTCTCTTTTCTGAAAACAGAAAGTAAGAATATTTTTAAGTAAAAAGGCAACATTGTATCGTAGTCAAATGGGAATAATTTCCGAAACAGCAATTTTTTTTACATTTTCAATAAGCTGTGTAATAAGCGGATCTTGTCAAATGACCATCATGCCATATAATAGCTGCAGTTACAAATGTTCTTCCTAAAATCAACGACTGTGTAGCCACAACATTTGTAATTAAAGTTGAAGACTTACTTTCATCAGGTTTATATAGTTGGATTTTTAAAATGACATTATAATCAAAAGTTTGGACAAATAATCTAGACAGCATTGCAGACTTACATTACCTCTACTCCATGTTTTGATTGGCTGCTTGAATTAGCTTATAAAAAGAAACAGTTTTTCTGAACTCATTCAAAGCGCAGTTATTTTTCCATGACGTCAAGTGTTATGGTCAGAACACCGTTTGCTTTGGGAAATACTCTGTTGTCCTTCAACTAATCTGTGCCCATCACTTTCTGTAAGAAAATCTTCTTTTTTCCCAGGAACTATTTAAAACTCAAAAATAACTTTTGACTCTGTACTACACTTATCCTCAAGGCCAAATCGTGTAGGAGCCATTAGAACCTCTTGAAATTCCTCAGAGCAAATCCCGAGATTCCTTCTCTAAAAGTTTGGTTTTAAAAACACCAGGTAAGAATTTTTAAGGTCAAAAGGCAATTTTTTTTTGAAAGTTAAAACAGAATCGTTGCAGAATGACCAGCCATTTCTAGACTTTAAATAAGCTGTGTAATGTCCTGATGTTATTGAAGGACCGTCATCATATATAATTGCTGCAGTTACAAAAGTCCTTCCTGATATTGACAACTGCGAAGCCACAAAATTTTTAATTAAAGTTGTCAATTTTGTTCCATCAGGCCTACATCGTTGGAACATTAAAATGACATACTGGCCATATGTTCGTATAAATAATGTTGACATCATTTCAGATTTACATTGGCTACACTCCATGTTGTGATCAGCTGCTTTTACTAGCTTATTAAAGGACACTGATTTACTGTCTGGCAAAGTTAAATATATAAATCTTTCTGAGTCTACACTAGTAGTACTTGATACCCTACAGTTCTCGCAGTCATGCTGCCATTGATAAGAAAGCCCAAACAGGTGATCTACATCTACACCTTCAGCATGCAATACATCAAGCATATACATTAAAAACTCCTGACAATCTTGCTGAATATTTTGAGAGAATTGTGTTTGGCCTGAACATCTGTCTAACAGATTTCGAATTTCAGACACACTTTCTATTTTTGTTCTATCAGTGCTACATTTCTCTAACACAGAATTTAACAAACTGCAAAATCTTTAATCCGAATTGACCACAATCTCTTCTTTTACATTTTCTAGAGAAAACAAAACATTAACCACTACATTAGCATAGCAGTTGACACCAGAACTGTTTTCAAATTGAAAACCAACAACATCTTCAACAGAATCCTTTTTCTTTCTGCTTATAATTTCAGGTTCATCGACTTTTGGTCTTTTTGCTACAACCTCCCTAGTGTTGGTCACATTTCTTCGTTTCCGGCCTACCCCACGTTTCTCTAACAAGGGATATTGAGGCAAATGTGGCGCATACTCTCTTCTTAACCTATTGTATTCCTTAACACAATCTAGATCCGCACAAATGTTTGTGACATCACACTCAATCAAGTACAATCCCGATAAAGTTCTAACTCGTGACAATGCCACATATGCCATACCCTCCTTGAACACAGAACTGCCAATATTCACCAATGCACTGTCTACACTTAAATCTTGCGATTTATGGATTGTCACCGCATATGCCAAGCAAACAGGAAACTGCTTACGGCGAACATATAAGTCTTTTACAAGCAAAAATCTAGCAGAACAACGGCCAATTAGCTGTACTTCCTCAATGCCATCAAATTTAATTTTTAAAAATTCAATTCCATCTCTATTTCTGTATTTCACAAAATCAACAACATTACCCATTGATCCATTTACCAGACCTCTTTCAACATGTAAATTCCTTCTTAAAATTATACGGCAATTTAAGCACACATTCAGAGTCTTTTCAAAACCTGCAGTTTTAGATATAGTCTTCTCTAATGAATCCAATTTTGTTTTCAAATTCTCAGACAAAATAATTGTTGATCCCATATGCTCTACTCTGTCAATAGCTTCCAGTTTCACAATCTCTTGGTTTTCTAAATGCAACATTTTGTTGTTGAAGATGGCACATCTACACAATGTGATGTGTAATGTTAGGAAACACAGGTAATGTAATTGAAAAACGTGCAATTTTTTTTGCTCATTCCACAATCACATCACCTGTGTTTCCTTTGCTTAGGTATCTCATTGTGGAAATGTAGTCTATCATATGAAAGACTACGTAGAATGTGAGCACTGTATGCAACAACTTTGACACTTACAGAAGCCTCAGCTTCTCCATACCTCCTTCACAGTTCTAAATGTACATCATAAATACAAAAAGTACAGAATTAATTATACATGTTAAATGGTTTATTTTTGCTGTTCTCGGAATGTATCAAATTTCACTAAAAACAGTGACTTGAAGGTATTCATCATATGACAGCGGGGAAAAAAACCACAATCAAAATGATTGTGTTTAAAAAACCCATATAACATAACCAATCAGAAATCAAAACTCCTCAAAAGTAACTTACTTTCCATGACGTCGAAGGATGTCCTATGAACAGCTTACACTCTGTTGTGCTGTTTTTATTTTCAGCCCGCCACTTTCTGAAAGAAAACCTCCATCGTTTTGAAAAATATGTTACATACAATAAATGACTTCTCGCTCTCTACCACACGTTTCCAAAAGGCCAAATCATGTAAGAGCCATTTATAACTCTTGGAATTCTTGTAAGCAAATCCCGTCATTTTGTATTTCCGCAACTTTCAGAAAGAAAACGTTCAAGATCACTTTCACAATCCTGGACTAGTAATATCTTACCCTTCTTGCTCACTCATGTTCTACATTTCCTATGACACTGATACTGCTTACTATGAAGCAGACTTACACTACCTCTATGACTACTACAATTATTTAATTCTCTACATCACTTTTAATCACAAAGCAATATAAAACAGTAGATAAAATTATATCAACCCCTAGAATCATTATACGCCAGTTACCTACCCTAAATTCTCTTTTCTGAAAACAGAAAGTAAGAATATTTTTAAGTAAAAAGGCAACATTGTATCATAGTCAAATGGGAATAATTTCCGAAACAGCAATTTTTTTACATTTTCAATAAGCTGTGTAATAGGCGGATCTTGTCAAATGACCATCATGCCATATAATAGCTGCAGTTACAAATGTTCTTCCTAAAATCAACGACTGTGTAGCCACAACATTTGTAATTAAAGTTGAAGACTTACTTTCATCAGGTTTATATAGTTGGATTTTTAAAATGACATTATAATCAAAAGTTTGGACAAATAATCTAGACAGCATTGCAGACTTACATTACCTCTACTCCATGTTTTGATTGGCTGCTTGAATTAGCTTATAAAAAGAAACAGTTTTTCTGAACTCATTCAAAGCGCAGTTATTTTTCCATGACGTCAAGTGTTATGGTATGAACACCGTTTGCTTTGGGAAATACTCTGTTGTCCTTCAACTAATCTGTGCCCACCACTTTCTGTAAGAAAATCTTCTTTTTTCCCAGGAACTATTTAAAACTCAAAAATAACTTTTGACTCTGTACTACACTTATCCTCAAGGCCAAATCGTGTAGGAGCCATTAGAACCTCTTGAAATTCCTCAGAGCAAATCCCGAGATTCCTTCTCTAAAATTTTGGTTTTAAAAACACCAGGTAAGAATTTTTAAGGTCAAAAGGCAATTTTTTTTTGAAAGTTAAAACAGAATCGTTGCAGAATGACCAGCCATTTCTACACTTTAAATAAGCTGTGTAATGTCCTGATGTTATTGAAGGACCGTCATCATATATAATTGCTGCAGTTACAAAAGTCCTTCCTGATATTGACAAC
Organism: Lissotriton helveticus; assembly: GCF_964261635.1. NCBI lineage: Eukaryota > Metazoa > Chordata > Amphibia > Caudata > Salamandridae > Lissotriton > Lissotriton helveticus. The sequence goes on along the minus strand of NC_136071.1, from coordinate 585,096,793 downwards.
TGCGAAGCCACAACATTTTTAATTAAAGTTGTCAATTTTGTTCCATCAGGCCTACATCGTTGGAACATTAAAATGACATACTGGCCATATGTTCGTATAAATAATGTTGACATCATTTCAGATTTACATTGGCTACACTCCATGTTGTGATCAGCTGCTTTTACTAGCTTATTAAAGGACACTGATTTACTGTCTGGCAAAGTTAAATATATAAATCTTTCTGAGTCTACACTAGTAGTACTTGATACCCTACAGTTCTCGCAGTCATGCTGCCATTGATAAGAAAGCCCAAACAGGTGATCTACATCTACACCTTCAGCATGCAATACATCAAGCATATACATTAAAAACTCCTGACAATCTTGCTGAATATTTTGAGAGAATTGTGTTTGACCTGAACATCTGTCTAACCGATTTCGAATTTCAGACACACTTTCTATTTTTGTTCTATCAGTGCTACATTTCTCTAACACAGAATTTAACAAACTGCAAAATCTTTGATCCGAATTGACCACAATCTCTTCTTTTACATTTTCTAGAGAAAACAAAACATTAACCACTACATTAGCATAGCAGTTGACACCAGAACTGTTTTCAAATTGAAAACCAACAACATCTTCAACAGAATCCTTTTTCTTTCTGCTTATAATTTCAGGTTCATCGACTTTTGGTTTTTTTGCTACAACCTCCCTAGTGTTGGTCACATTTCTAAGTTTCCGGCCTACCCCACGTTTCTCTAACAAGGGATATTGAGGCAAATGTGGCGCATACTCTCTTCTTAACCTATTGTATTCCTTAACACAATCTAGATCCGCACAAATGTTTGTGACATCACACTCAATCAAGTACAATCCCGATAAAGTTCTAACTCGTGACAATGCCACATATGCCATACCCTCCTTGAACACAGAACTGCCAATATTCACCAATGCACTGTCTACACTTAAATCTTGCGATTTATGGATTGTCACCGCATATGCCAAGCAAACAGGAAACTGCTTACGGCGAACATATAAGTCTTTTACAAGCAAAAATCTAGCAGAACAACGACCAATTAGCTGTACTTCCTCAATGCCATCAAATTTAATTTTTAAAAATTCAATTCCATCTCTATTTCTGTATTTCACAAAATCAACAACATTACCCATTGATCCATTTACCAGACCTCTTTCAACATGTAAATTCCTTCTTAAAATTATACGGCAATTTAAGCACACATTCAGAGTCTTTTCAAAACCTGCAGTTTTAGATATAGTCTTCTCTAATGAATCCAATTTTGTTTTCAAATTCTCAGACAAAATAATTGTTGATCCCATATGCTCTACTCTGTCAATAGCTTCCAGTTTCACAATCTCTTGGTTTTCTAAATGCAACATTTTGTTGTTGAAGATGGCACATTCTGCAAGAGTGGGCATCAAACATATTCCAGATTTCTTCTCAGTAATTTTCTGAAAAATATTCTCAGGCACAACGTCTTGTTCTGGATATAAATTTGACAGTAATCGTGCATGTAAAGCTTCTTTCCCATGCTCGGTCACTTTTCCAATTCTAACATCTTGTAGAATATTCTTGTAATCTTCATCCTTCGCCTGACGCATATTTTCATGCAGTTCAGCATAATTGAAGTTTAATCATATATTGACGTTGCCAATGCTCCCTAGGCACTTCCTGGTATCTTCATGCGTGAGCATTTTGAACACAGGTTGTCCTTTCACTGGTGTCAGCTGCGGAAGATCTCCGAAAACAATGATGTGTTTGCCACCAAATAACACATCATACTCTGTTTTAAAAACTTCTTGCATTCTCAAATGCACAAAGGCAAGCATGACATTGGAAACCATGCTTACTTCGTCAATGATAAGAAGTTTCATTTTCCTCAAGACTCTTGAAACTTCACAACAAGCATCTCCAGATAACTTGTGGTATTGTAATTTGTTATCATGCTCCACTGGCAGCATCAGTAGACGATGCAAAGTAATACCTTTAATGTTATGTGCTGCCAGTCCAGTTGGAGCGGTGACAACACAAGACAGCGATGACTCAGTCCTTTTCTGCAAATAACATGAAATTGCTTTAATGAGGAAACTTTTTCCAGTTCCCGCTTCTCCACTCATGTACAGTCAGACAGGCTTCAACGACGTACATGAGCACTCTTTCTTCTCATGACTTAATCCATGATCAATTTGGTTGGTAACCTCGTCATATATTTTCCTCTGCTCACCGTTGAGTTGTCTTTCCAAGTCTTCTAAGTTAACCGCATCCTCCTGAGAATGTGCCATGGCTCTTTCCACTTCATTCATGGCAGTGGCAGCTTCATTTTCGATAACAGGTCCTCCTAGTGGATCCGGACTCAATGAAACAGAACTCTGACTGTCCTGAGAACTGTCTCTGGCAATCTCGGCTTCAATCGTTGCTTCCTGCTCGATTTCCGCATTCAACATTTCTAGATATTTGGGAAAAACAGGACATTCTATGGTCTCCTTGGCGGCAGTGAAAGAGTCTTCGTAACAGAGGAAATCTCCAAGCAGTTCCTCTTCTGCACGCCAAGGCTTAAAAATTGCAAAAGTGCTAAATAGAAAAACTCCTTTTTTTCAGGAGATTCGCCACTCAATTTTCGATGGTTTACCAAGTGGCATTTTCTTTGCTTGACCAGACATCCCTCACTTCCAATTACAGCATACACTCCTTTATCAATATCTTCTTTGATGTTCCTCTTGAATATGTAATTTTGTAGAACCTCATACAGACAAACATTCTCGAGGTGACTGCTTCGATTTGGAAAATATGTATCCAACATGTTGGTCTTCAAAATATCGGTACTGTTCGGCTCCTTTTCTGCCAAATACTCAATTTCCCGCTCACGTTTCAGAACTCGATTACGCGTTGCAGCAAGACCAAGACTCGCCCAAACGATACTCCTGGATTTGGCATAGAGACTTGCTGAAGACAACCGGTCAGAACATTCGTAAGCTCCGATTTCTCGATGTGACATCTTCAGACTGAAACTGTACAACTTCTTGCTGAGGCTCTTTTCATGGGAAATGTCCTCCCACATATCCTTCAATTCTGTCTTTTCTTTTTTGGTGATGTAAGATGTCACATACCGAGCCACAGCCATACAGTTATCAGCCACAAACTGTATATCCATGTTAGCATTCCACATGGACAAAATCACTGGGTTGTAGTCGTTGATGTACTTGGACTCTTCGTTCCTTTTCAAATTGTATGTGTTTTTAGGTGATTTCTTCATCACATTATGTCGCAGCGAAGACATCAAACTGTTTACTCTTCCTTTAGAAATCACCGGTCGTGGAAAGCCGAAACGACATTTGGTGTAGAACTTGTCCTTGTTTCTGAATTTACGACGACAGTACTTTCCACAACGATGGCTTTGGAAACGTAGAACTTGTTCTCTTAGGCTTTTCTTCTCCTTTGCGTTTGGAACAGCACACGTAGAATACTGTTGTATGAAACTCATCACTAAGTCTTCTGGATCTGTTCCAAATTTAGGTGCATCCTTGATCCACAGCAGCATATGTATATGAGGAGCACCTCTTGCTTGGTACTCCTTTCTCCAGAAGAAATCCAACACCTCTCCAAGAGGTGGATTCTTCTTATTCATGATGAAAGACATCATAGCTTCAAATCTATGATTGAAGTACCTGCATACATACACTGGATCCAAAGAGCACAGTTCTCCGGGTGTCTTGAATTCGATATTTTCAATGTTTCCATTTGCCTCTCGTAGAAATTCAAGTAAGTCTTCCCAGCCATACTCGGCACAGCTCAGAGTGAGGAACCATGTGGGAGTTCCTAAGTTCCTCAGCATACATTTTAAATCACCATGACGACGGCACCAGTACTCATTAGTACCACGCTGACACGCCATGAGATTAATCAGGTGACAATCCAAAATACTGTCTTGCACATTGACTTTATCCATAAAGTCACTTGCAGAGATGTTTTGCATCTGTATACCACTTTTCAAGATGTGGTTCACTGCATATGACAGTCCAGACAGATCGCTTTCAAACAGGAGATGAAACAAATAGGGAATGCATTGTCGAAACCTAGCATCTTCTGCATACAATCGTAAAGTCCGGTAGTCAGAAGCAGGAATTTGATGAGGTCGCTCATCATATCTTCCTCCTTGACCTGTTGGAAATAGCTGTGGGAAACACCGAGCTTCCAAACTTTCCTCCCAAACACTAATGGGACTCCCTTTGGCTTGTTTCATTTGAAACAACTCAATAGCATTCCCCATGACTTCCTTGGAATGCAAAGGATGAACACTATAATGTTCATATATTTCTTCACTTTTAGAGGGTTCTACTTTCTCAATTTGACCAGCACACAAATTGCTATCCTCTTCTTCACTTACTTCCTCTTCTGCAACATATACATTCTTATAGTACTTATTATTTTTTTTCAAATACAATGTTGCCTTTTTGACTTTCCTAACATCCACTAAATCTTGCCATATTTTCTTACTCTTTGTCAGAACCCCATTAACTAAGATAACCAGAGGTTCCTCTTCCACTTTTTCTACTCCAATTGTATTAATGTTTTTCTTCAAATCTAGAGGCAAATAAACAACTCTTCCCTTTAATCCTCTCTGTAAATCTGATGGAGGCAATTTCCCTGTCTTTGGCTCCATTCTTACAATAGCCTGTAAGGGATGGATACTTTGAATCAAAATAGATTCATAAGTATTTAAATCCTTCAATTCAGAGGGAATCTCAACCAATTCCAGATTATTATGAACCGCTCTAGCAGGCATCTGATCCCAAATCAAAACAATTTTCTACCATCAAGTATGTTGCAAAATTCTTCCATTCACTATCATTTTCCCTTTCATTTTTTGCATATAAATCCACTAACTTAGTCTGATTCTTATAATAAGTGCGTCGACAACACACACAAGTGAAATTAGGCCTCTCACTTGATTTCACCTGAAACGTGGCAATTTCCTACTGAAAATTATCTGTACTGGAAACCTGTACACTATCTTCCACATTACCCTCTTCTTCTGGGTCAATTTCAACATTCTCCTCTTTACTTCCAAAGTAACAAAACTCAATTTCTTCACAAATATTCTTCACATCTATTTCAGAACCATGCAAAAGAGCAGCGCATAATTGTTTAAGCATAATTGCTGGACTCTTAGAATAATACAACATTCTAACTAATTTCCTCACTTTATTATGATGCACTGCTAGCATCCTGAAATGATGAAAAACACTCTGGCATACTCTCCTGGAAAGACAAGCCAGTGAATGACCATGCAAACCTGTCACTTCTCTCACTCTGCAAGGATCTAATTCTTGCAACAACATCATTTTCTGCTTCAAACTTTTCTTATTAAATGTCCGTACAAAATCACAAAGCAAATTGATGGAATCCTGTCGTACACTGCAAATACTACTACACTTCCAGGTGTACACAGGACCCTTAGGACGTCTTCCTAAAACCTCATTACCTAACACCTCTTCTGTCTCTGTTGTCACAAGTTTTTCTTTTTCAACTGGACAACCATCTTTCACCTCATAAGCTCGACCACTGGTGTCAACTGCATGCACCAAATCATTATCCTGGAAATAACTCTCCTCATTAAAAAATGCCTCACAACTTGAACTATGCATCCATTCTCCGGAAAAAACTTCACAAAAATTACTACGATTAACTATTCTCTTCCATCTACTATTTCTTTTGAAATCATAAATTGCCTTGTTTAGCTTCCTAATTCAGTTGATTATCAAAATAAATAACTTTTGTTTAATTTCAAATGCCTGATCAATAACTTTCTCAACTTTTTTTTTCTCTTATAATAAACCACTTTCTGTTGACCTTTCTTAATATTTTTTAACAAATTGCCAATTATCCTGTTGCGGAACATTCGTTTACGAATGTCCCTAAACTGTTGTTTCCTTCTACTATCATGCACAGAGTTATCTCTTGCTCTAGCAGTAACATTTTTGATTGGCCTTTCCTTTCCGTTTAAATTGCTTCTCTTTTTCTGGACTGAAACATTTTCTGTAGTAATACTTTTTTTTCTACAAATGTTTCTTATGAATGATTTCGTTGTCTTACCCGGTGCTTTCTTGGTGACTTGATGATTTTTTATTGTAGAGGACTGCTGCAATAATTGATGAACCTGCTGTCTTTGACGTTTTGTAGCCTTTCTGATTCTATCCTTAGACGGCATTCTCTACTTTTGAAATGATCTGCAGTTGAATCTGTGGTAAAATATAATAAAAAATGTTATTAACCACTATTACCAAACAGTAAATCAATAACAGTCGTCAAAAACTTAACACAATACTTGTCATTTTCACTTAGAATAATTTTTAGTGCATAGGCAAATTTAGTATTCACAAATAGTAGCAAAGAAATGGAATGCTTCTACATTTTACCTGTGCTGTTTTATATGTGAATCTGATCTAATTTTATGAGCATATTATACTATTTTATTAAAGACACTACACATAACCTGTTTTTGAAGTTGTGTTTACTTTTAAATGAAACGGTTTACATTTTTACTTTTTATTTCCGTTAAATTTTAAAAATAAATGTTTATAGTTCCATAGGCTCAAGCAAGTCAGCTTCCCACCCTATGTCATACAATTCTGACAAATCGGCATCCTCATCATGTTCTTCATCATCCTCAGGATTTAAATCATCTAAGGGATCTACTTCCACTGACGTTTCAATGACAAGTTCAACGATAAGATCGAGATCAACTGATTGCTCATTATCACTCATGCTTGATGTTGGCGTTATCTTTAAAAAAAGAGAACAACAATGAGATGTTGCAGAGTAAGACACAAATCTCAGAGACTATAATAGTAAAATTGTTTAACAAGAGTACAATTTTGCAGCTATTATTTAGCCATGTCCAGCGATGCTGAGGAGGTGAGGCCTATGTCCAAGTTTTCAGTGAACATGACTCATCTCTTCTTAACCTTGGATAAGCCTCACCGACTCTGTGTCCCCTGCACATACTTAAATGTAAAGGGGCAGATTTATGTTAACTGGCACATCCCCAGGGATGCACCAGTTAACGTGCACCGCTGCTCTGCCACCCATGGTGTGCCGCATTTACAATGTGGTGCACCATTGAGTAAAAATAGCACAGATGCATCACGCATCTGTGCCGCAAAAGCAGCACATTGCAGGAATCACGTCATAAGCACGACATGTCTACTGCAATGCACAGGAGGAAGCCACACATTGCATGGTGCATCACTCCTTAGGCTATTTCAAACAGGCATAAGGATTTGATTCAGCAATGCTATAAAGCTGACTCAGTGAAATCTTCTAAATTTCACTGTGTTAGTTTTACAGGGCTTTCATGCAAATGAATGCCCGCCCTGCAACAAAACACCTATATGAAATCTGACGCAGGTTTCATGTGGCACAGGACTTTACAGCATAACACATCTGCCTAGATGCATCAAGTTGTAAATATGTCACAACATAGCAAATGTTTTGCACCGCCGCTGCATTACAAAATTGACGCACAGCGGCACAAAAGAGGCACACACCTATCATAAATCTGTCCCTAACATTTTAAATGATTGATTCAGGATGACGATAAGGTGTAGCCTATCCAGAGGTTTGTTTGAGGTGAGGCCTACTCAGGGTTGCAGATGAAATTTAGGGTTGTTGAAGAATACAGAGGAGATAATACATGTGCAGGCCTACCAATGAAGTGAGTCATATCCACTTCACTCTTGAACAAAGGCCAGACCTCTTCTGTGTCCGTGGACAGACCTAAACCTCATCTGCACAATGTCATTCGTAAACTTAGGAAACACAGGTGATGTAATTGAAAAATGTGGAGTTTCTTTTCCTCATTTCACAATCACATCACCTGTGTTTCCTTTGCTTAGGTATCTCATAGTGCAGATGGAGTCTAGCATATCAAAGAGTACACAGAAGTTCAGCAGTGTATACAACAATTTTGACATTTACAGAAAATTCAGCTTCTTATCTTGTTGGAGATGAAGTGAGGCCTGTCTTGCAACATGGTGCATCTTTTGCATCTCTGCTGCATCGGTTTCATGTGGCACGGGACTTTACAGCATGACACATCTGCCTAGATGCATCAAGTTGTAAATATGTCACAACATAGCAAATCTTTTGCACCGCCGCTGCGTCACAAAAGTGACGCACAGCGGCGCAAAAGAGGCACACACCTATCATGAATCTGTCCCTAACATTTTAAATGATTGATTCAGGATGACGATAAGGTGTCGCCTATCCAGAGGTTTGTTTGAGGTGAGGCCTACTCAGGGTTGCAGATGAAATTTATGCTTGTTGAAGAGTACAGAGGAGATAATACATGCGAAGGCCTACCAATGAAGTAAGTCATGTCCACTTCACTCTTGAACAAAGGCCAGACCTCTTCTGTGTCCGTGGACAGGCCTAAACCTCATCTGCACAATGTCATTCGTAAACTTAGAAAACACAGGTGATGTAATTGAAAAATGTGGAGTTTCTTTTCCTCATTTCACAATCACATCACCTGTGTTTCCTTTGCTTAGATATCTCATAGTGCAGATGGAGTCTAGCATATCAAAGAGTACACAGAAGTTCAGCAGTGTATACAACAATTTTGACATTTACAGAAGATTCAGCTTCTTATGTTGTTGGAGATGAAGTGAGGCCTGTCTTGCAACATGGTGCATCTTTTCCATCACTGCTGCATCGGTTTCATGTGGCACGGGACTTTACAGCATGACACATCTGCCTAGATGCATCAAGTTGTAAATATGTCACAACATAGCAAATCTTTTGCACCGCCGCTGCATCACAAAAGTGATGCACAGCGGCGCAAAAGAGGCACACACCTATCATAAATCTGTCCCTAACATTTTCAATGATTGATTCAGGATGACGATAAGGTGTCGCCTATCCAGAGGTTTGTTTGAGGTGAGGCCTACTCAGGGTTGCAGATGAAATTTATGCTTGTTGAAGAGTACAGAGGAGATAATACATGTGAAGGCCTACCAATGTAGTAAGTCATGTCCACTTCACTCTTGAACAAAGGCCAGACCTCTTCTGTGTCCGTGGACAGGCCTAAACCTCATCTGCACAATGTCATTCGTAAACTTAGAAAACACAGGTGATGTAATTGAAAAATGTGGTGTTTCTTTTCCTCATTTCACAATCACATCACCTGTGTTTCCTTTGCTTAGGTATCTCATAGTGCAGATGGAGTCTAGCATATCAAAGAGTACACAGAAGTTCAGCAGTGTATACAATAATTTTGACATTTACAGAAGATTCAGCTTCTTATCTTGTTGGAGATGAAGTGAGGCCTGTTTTGCAACATGGTGCATCTTTTCCATCACTGCTGCATCGGTTTCATGTGGCACAGGACTTTACAGCATGACACATCTGCCTAGATGCATCAAGTTGTAAATATGTCGCCACATAGCAAATCTTTTGCACCGCCGCTGCGTCATAAAAATGACGCACAGCGGCACAAAAGAGGCCCACACCTATCATAAATCTGTCCCTAACATTTTAAATGATTGATTCAGGATGACGATAAGGTGTAGCCTATCCAGAGGTTTGTTTGAGGTGAGGCCTACTCAGGGTTGCAGATGAAATTTAGGGTTGTTGAAGAATACAGAGGAGATAATACATGTGCAGGCCTACCAATGAAGTGAGTCATATCCACTTCACTCTTGAACAAAGGCCAGACCTCTTCTGTGTCCGTGGACAGACCTTAACCTCATCTGCACAATGTCATTCGTAAACTTAGGAAACACAGGTGATGTAATTGAAAAATGTGGAGTTTCTTTTCCTCATTTCACAATCACATCACCTGTGTTTCCTTTGCTTAGGTATCTCATAGTGCAGATGGAGTCTAGCATATCAATGAGTACACAGAAGTTCAGCAGTGTATACAACAATTTTGACATTTACAGAAGATTCAGCTTCTTATCTTGTTGGAGATGAAGTGAGGCCTGTCTTGCAACATGGTGCATATTTTCCATCACTGCTGCATCGGTTTCATGTGGCACGGGACTTTACAGCATGACACATCTGCCTAGATGCATCAAGTTGTAAATATGTCTCAACATAGCAAATCTTTTGCACCGCCGCTGCGTCACAAAAGTGACGCACAGCGGCGCAAAAGAGGCACACACCTATCATAAATCTGTCCCTAACATTTTAAATGATTGATTCAGGATGACGATAAGGTGTCGCCTATCCAGAGGTTTGTTTGAGGTGAGGCCTACTCAGGGTTGCAGATGAAATGTATGCTTTTTGAAGAGTACAGAGGAGATAATACATGTGAAGGCCTACCAATGAAGTAAGTCATGTCCACTTCACTCTTGAACAAAGGCCAGACCTCTTCTGTGTCCGTGGACAGGCCTAAACCTCATCTGCACAATGTCATTCGTAAACTTAGAAAACACAGGTGATGTAATTGAAAAATGTGGAGTTTCTTTTCCTCATTTCACAATCACATCACCTGTGTTTCCTTTGCTTAGGTATTTCATAGTGCAGATGGAGTCTAGCATATCAAAGAGTACACAGAAGTTCTGCAGTGTATACAACAATTTTGACATTTACAGAAGATTCAGCTTCTTATCTTGTTGGAGATGAAGTGAGGCCTGTCTTGCAACATGGTGCATCTTTTCCATCACTGCTGCATCGGTTTCATGTGGCAGGGGACTTTACAGCATGACACATCTGCCTAGATACATCAAGTTGTAAATATGTCGCCACATAGCAAATCTTTTGCACCGCCGCTGCGTCACAAAAATGACGCACAGAGACGCAAAAGAGGCATACACCTATCATAAATCTGTCCCTAACATTTTAAATGATTGATTCAGGATGTCAATAAGGTGTGGCCTATCCAGAGGTTTGTTTAAGGTGAGGCCTACTCAGGGTTGCAGATGAAATTTACGCTTGTTGAAGAGTACAGAGGAGATAATACATGCGAAGGCCTACCAATGAAGTAAGTCATGTCCACTTCACTCTTGAACAAAGGCCAGACCTCTTCTGTGTCCGCGGACAGACCTAAACCTCATCTGCACAATGTCATTCGTAAACTTAGGCAAAACACAGGTGATGTAATTGAAAAATGTGGAGTTTCTTTTCCTCATTTCACAATCAAATCACCTGTGTTTCCTTTGCTTAGGTATCTCATAGTGCAGATGGAGTCTAGCATATCAAAGACTACGCAGAAGGTGAGAACTGTATGGAACATGGCTATGTAAGTCAAATAATCAAAATCTAAATTTGCCAAGCACACATGGGGGTGTATTTACAAGGACCTTCCACCACGAGGAAATGTCTTTAATTAAAATGGGAAAAATAACATCAAAGGGACTCAAATGCCTTTTAAATATACCCCAAGCAACCTATGAAACTGTAGCACTACATATCAAGAAACCTAATTGATTTCAAAAATCGTTTTTAAACACATCATCTAAATCAATTATATACCTACATTCAAGGGGAAATGACTTAAAATGGCCTAAGACACATGAAAGCGTTTTTTTAAGGACCTTGCACCATTTTTGGGTCACTTTTAACATGGCTATGTTAGTCAAATAATTAAAATCTAAATTTGCCAAGCACAGATGGGGGCATATTTACAAGGACCTTGCACCACGGGGAAAGGTCTTAAATTAAAATGGGAAAAATAACATCAGAGAGACTCAAATGCCTTATAAATATGCCCCAAGCAACCTATGAAACTCTAGCACTACATATCCAGAAACCTAATTGATGTCAAAAAACGTTTTAAAACACATCATCTAAATCAATTATATACCTACATTCATCGGGAAGTGACTTAAAATGCCCTAAGACACATGAAAGCGTTTTTTTTAAACCCTTGCTCCATTTTTAGATCACTTTTAACATGGCTATGTAAGTCAAATAATCAAGATCTAAATTTGCCAAGCACAGATGGGGGCGTATTTACAAGGACCTTGCACCACAGGGAAAGGTCTTAAATTAAAATGGGAAAAATAACATCAGAGAGACTCAAAGGCCTTATAAATATGCCCCAAGCAACCTATGAAGCTCTAGCAGTACATATCAAGAAACCTAATTGTTTTCATAAATCGTTTTTAAACACATCATCTAAATCAATTATATACCTACATTCAAGGGAAAATGACTTAAAATGGCCTAAGACACATGAAAGCGTTTTTTTTAAGGCCCTTGCAACATTTTTGGGTCACTTTTAACATGGCTATGTTAGTCAAAGAATTAAAATCTAAATTTGCCAAGCACAAATGGGGGCATATTTACAAGGAGCTTGCACCACGGGGAAAGGTCTTAAATTAAAATGGGAAAAATTACATCAAAGGAACTCAAAAGCCTTGAAAATATGCCCCAAGCAACCTATGAAACTCTAGCAGTACATATCAAGAAACCTAATTGATTTCAAAAACGTTTTTAAACACATCTTGTAAACCAAATATATTCATACATTCATGGGGAAGTGAGTTAAAATACCCTAAGACACATGAAAGCATTTTTGTATGACCCTTGCACTATGTTTGCGTCACTTTTAACATGGCTATGTAACACAAAGAAACAAAATCTATTTGTAAGACACTTGACACAACTTTCTTCATAATTTTCTCCCTAAACCATACTATTCTCTATCTAAATTAAATGAATCTTTTCTCACCTTAGCAAATACTTTATGAGTTTCAAAACAGTCTCAGAAACATACCAATTTGTCTTTCGCAGAGCAAAAGGTATGCACTCCAGAGTCTGCAGCCATAAAAAGCACAGAAAAGCTGTAATTCATCACACATATCTCTCATGTCACCCAATCAAAACTCTTCCCTCACTTTTTTTCAAATCAAAACCCTTCCCCCCTCTGCCCCCTCTCTGCTTTTTCTGCATAGCAACCACCTCTTGCAAGACCTCTGGTGTTTCCAAGTTCACACAACAATGTTGCAATTGAACTCTGAACTCTCAGTGCACCTGCATATCCAATGCAATCTTTCATTTAATGATTTTTTCTTCGCCACTCAAAATACATCTTTCAACGAACTCATCCATGCACCCTAACTTTCTGTTTTCAGCAATCAAAATCCACCAATCACTCTTACTGCTTCATTAACACAGAAACTCCTCAGTTTTTTTCATTTTACACTCTCATTTTTTCAACTGCCATTTCATTGCCACACTTCATCTGACTGCAGGAGAACCTTCTCTCGCCATGTTTTCTGTCTGGATTGTTGGACATAGTTACATCTATTGGGCTCAGAGGTACGCTGAAAACAGGAATTTACCTAACCTCAATTTACAAGATGTGGAAATTAAGTGGTTTGGCCACAGAGGATTAAAATGTCACCAACCTTTATGCATTTGCCAAAACCTGACCTGTTAATTGTGCACTGTGGAGGTAATGATTTGGGCACTTTGACTGGGGTAGGTCTGGAAATGCTTTTAAAGGACACCTTTGAGCAATTGATGGCACTTTTTCCTCAGACTGCCTTGGTATATTCAAATATATGCCAAAGACAAAAATGGAGGTGGTCGAACCAATTTTGTCCACAAATTGAGAAATCGAGGAAGCATGTAAACAAATCTGTTTCAGCTTACATGAGAGACCATGGAATGGGATCCCTGTACAACAATAACTTGCGTTACTACATGCAAGATATCTACAGAGGAGATGGAGTTCACTTCTCAGATGAGGGCAACAGAATTTTCACTCTGAATTTAAGACTGTGCATTGGTACCTACTTATAAGTACCTAAATGTACCATAAACCCAAAAGCTCTTCTCAGAGCTACCCTACATCTGATCACTCACAATTATTATTTTACTCTAACTTTTTTCACTAATTTTCAAGAAAGTACCCTCCCCAGAACGCTTCCCGGTTCGCGAACCGGGCGCACTCCACGCAAAAAAACTAAAAAAACGATATATTTTTTTTTTGCCCTGCGAGACCCTTTTAAAGCCTCCACATCAAACCTAGGGGGTCAGGGAGGATCTACTATGCCCCCTTATGGTAATTTGCCCCTTCGCTTTGGCCTCCTCTTGTCTCTCGATCCTACCGAGAGACAAGATGGCGGCCGCTACGGACTGTTTGGAATGTTTACAGACGCCGAAGAACCAATCAGCTTCGCAAAGCTCCGTAACGCGAAAAGTACGTGAAGCGGAGCGCTGTTACAGATATATATCTTTTTTTGAACGTTAATTTCTCAAAATCCACTGGAGCACATATATTGAGACCTAGCAAAGGCACATCGGGCTACCAGTCCCTACAATTTTGCCAAGTTTCGTGCAAATCCATTCAGCCGTTCGATTATTATAATTTATTTTTTTTTTTGCCCCGCGGGGCCCTTTTAAAACCTCCACATCAAACCTAGGGGGTCAGCGAGAATCTACTATGCCCCCTTATGGTCATTTGCCCCTTCGCTTTGGCCTCCTCTTGTCTCTCGATCCTACCGAGAGACAAGATGGCGGCCGCTACGGACTGTTTGGAATGTTTACAGACGCCGGAGAACCAATCAGCTTCGCTTCACAAAGCTCCGCTGCGCGAAAAGTACGCGAACTGGAGCGCTGCCCGGTCCGCTGTTACAGATATATATCTTTTTTTGAACGTTAATTTCTCAAAATCCACTGAAGCACATATATTGAGACCTACAAAAGGCACATCGGGCTACCAGTCCCTACAATTTTGCCAAGTTTCGTGCAAATCCATTCAGCCCTTATATATATATATTACCTACTGGCGGTCGCCAGTAGGTATATATAGTTAGGATTTTTTCCCTATGGGATTTTTGAAAATTCTATGTCTAATAACTTTTGTGTTTGTGGACGGAATTGGCTGAAATTTTCTGGAAAATGGAACATTTTGTTTCTGAGCAGCCCTTGAAAATTTGGGGGGGTTTCGTCAAGGGGGGGCCCAGAAAAAAGGGGGGTCCCAAAACGTGTTTTTAACATTGAGTTTTCCATAGGGCGGTTGGCCTCACTTTTAGGCCGAACGGCTGAATGGATTTGCACGAAACTTGGCAAAATTGTAGGGACTGGTAGCCCGATGTGCCTTTTGTAGGTCTCAATATATGTGCTCCAGTGGATTTTGAGAAATTAACGTTTAAAAAAAGATATATATCTGTAACAGCGGACCGGGCAGCGCCCCGGTTCGCGGACCGGAGCGCGTACCGGAACTTCGCGTAGCGAAGCTGATTGGCTCTCCGGTGTCTGTCAACATTCTAAACAGTCCGGAGCGGCCGCCATCTTGTCTCTCGGTAGGATTGAGAGACAAGAGGAGGCCAAAACAAAGGGGGAAATAACCATAAGGGGGCATAGTAGATCCTCCCTGACCCCCTAGGTTTAATGTGGAGGCTTTAAAAGGGCCCCGCGGGGCAAAAAAAATAAAACATTTTTTTGTTTTTTTGCGTGGGTAGCGCCCGGTCCGCGAACCGGGAAGCGTTCTAGGCAGCGTACTACAATGAAAAATGAATGATAGACTTTTCAAATGCTGTATGTTAATTGATTGTTGGTTTTGTTGATTATTTTTTATTTTCTTTATTTTTTAAGCATTTTTCTTTATTGTGATTGTGTTTCATAATTTATTAAACTTTCTAACATTTCATTGTCAGAAATTTCATAATTATCATTGAATATACATTGTAGTCTCTGAGGGTGTAAAATGTCCTCATTTTCAAGGAGGTTATCTACTGCTTGTACACATTGCAGTAGTTCTTTGTGTAAAGTTTCATCGAAAAATTCAATATCATTTTCATCAATGATTTCTTGGCTGCTCTCTTGCAGGACAATTTGAAATTCAACTTTCTGTTCGCCTTCCATTTTGCCTGAAATTTAGATAAAAAAAAAATATATTAGTAGAGATAGGGCACTGTTGGGATTAATTTTGGGCAGTGTATAGTATCAGAGTGGAAGTAGGAATATAAAAAAGTGTATGTGATTTAACGTAAGTAAATTCATAATTATACAAGAGAAGCCTAACTCCATCCATAACTATAACAGAGAAGTCTATCTAAATCTATAACTACTACAGAGGGATAGTATATAACTATCAGAAAAAGTTTACCATATTAACTTATAGTGCACAATATACTTCAGTTTTAAAAATAAAAACTTACCTTTAGAAAGAAGTTGAAGGAATTAGTGAAAATCCTATTGAAATGTACACCAAGAAGTAGTAGTCAAAATGGCTGTGTTTTCTTCTCTTCCTTTATATATATTCAGGTATATAACCAATGAAATGTCAGGTAAAAAAAGTAGAAAAGGAAAGTAACATTTTCATTGGTTGTCAATTCCAACACTTCGGATGTGTTTTGTGAAGTAATTTACCTCACAGTATTTAGAGAGGTCTACAGGCTAAATGGCTAAATGGAATTCCAATCAAATTTGTGAAAATGGTAGGGATTGGTATGTAGTATGAGCTAGTCTATATTTGGTGAAATTGTCTCCAGTGGCTTTTCTGTGAACTACTTTCCCACCTTTTTTGATGGTGCGCTTCCCAGGGAGCGACCCGGTACGCGAACCGTTGAGCGCCCCGGTTCGCGAACCTTAAGCGTTACGGGAGTCCACCATTTTGTGTTTCGGTCGAATTAAGATACAAGATGGAGGGCAAATAATGTTCAGAATGGGTAGAAGGGGGCATGGTAGACTTATCTTGACCCCCTAGGTTTTGTGAGGGTGGCTGAGGAGGCTTATATGTGCGAAAAAAAAACATTTTTTTAAAAAATTTCGCGAGGTTAGATCCCGGTTCGCGTACCGGGTAGCGCCCCAGGGAGGGTACTTTGTTGAAAATTAGTGAAAAATGTTAGAGTAAAATATTAATTGTGAGTGATCAGATGTAGGGTAGCTCTGAGAAGAGCTTTTGGGTTTATGGTACATTTAGGTACTTATAAGTAGGTACCAATGCACAGTCTTAAATTCAGAGTGAAAATTCTGTTGCCCTCATCTGAGAAGTGAACTCCATCTCCTCTGTAGATATCTTGCATGTAGTAACGCAAGTTATTGTTGTACATGGAGCCCATTCCATGGTCTCTCATGTAAGCTGAAACAGATTTGTTTACATGCTTCCTCGACTTCTCAATTTGTGGACAAAATTGGTTTGACCACCTCCATTTCTGTCTTTGGCATATATTTGAATATACCAAGGCAGTCTGAGGAAAAAGTGCCATCAATTGCTCAAAGGTGTCCGTTAAAAGCATTTCCAGACCTACCCCAGTCAAAGTGCCCAAATCATTACCTCCACAGTGCACAATTAACAGGTCAGGTTTGGGCAAATGCATAAAGGTTTTCACCAATGGTATCAATTGGTGACATTTTAATCCTCTGTGGCCAAACCACTTAATTTCCACATCTTGTAAATTGAGGTTAGGTAAATTCCTGTTTTCAGCGTACCTGTGAGCCCAGTGAATATAACTATGTCCAACAATCCAGACAGAAAACATGGTGAGAGAAGGTTCTCCTGCAGTCAGATGAAGTGTGGCAATGAAATGGCAGTTGAAAAAATGAGAGTTTAAAATGAAAAAAACTGTGGAGTTTCTGTGTTCATGAAGCAGTAACAGTGATTGGTGGATTTTGATTGCTGAAAACAGAAAGTTAGGGTGCACGGATGAGTTATTTGAAAGATGTATTTTGAATGGTCAATAAAAAATCATTAAATGAAAGAATGCACTGGATATGCAGGTGCACTGAGAGTTCAGAGTTCAATTGCAACATTGTTGTGTGAACTTGCAAACACCAGAGGTCTTCCAAGAGGTGGTTGCTATGCAAAATAGGCAGAAAGGGCAGAGGGGGGAAGGGTTTTCATTTGAAAAAAAGTGAGGGAAGAGTTTTGATTGGGTGACATGAGAGATATGTGTGAAGAATTACAGCATTTCTGTGCTTTTGATAGCTGCAGACTCTGGAGTGCATACCTTTTGCTCTGCTGAAGACAAATTGGTGTGTTTCTGAGACTGTTTTCAAACTCAAAGTATTTGCTAAGGTGAGAAAAGATTTCTTTAATTTAGATAGAGAATAGTGTGCTTTAAGGAGAAAATTATGAATTATGTGGCGCAAATTGCTTGTAAATATGCTCCCACCTGTGCATGGAAAATTTAGATTTTGAATGTTTGTGTTACATAGCCATGTTAAAAGTGATACAAACATGCTGCAAAGGCAATTAAAAAACGCTTTTATGTGTCTTAAGGGCATTTTAAGTAATTTTCTCATGTGCAGTGTTTTGAAATTATGATTTGAAAATCGTTTTTGGGGAAAAGGAATTGTTTTTAAATTTATGACAAGGACATAATGGTGTATGCTTCTTTATAAGGCAATTGACTGTCCCTGATGTTATTTTTCCCATTTTAATGTAAGACCTTTCTCTGTGGCGCAAATTGCTTGTAAATATGCTCCCACCTGTGCATGGCAAATTTTGATTTTAAATGTTTGTGTTACATAGCCATGTTAAAAGTGACCCAACCATGCTGGAAAGGCAATAAAAAAACACTTTCATGTGTCTTAAGGACATTTTAAGTAATTTCCCTGTGGGCAGTGTTTTCACATTATGAATTGAAAATCGTTTTTGAGGTAAAGGAATGTTGTTAAAATTTATGTGCGCCATATGCCCCCAAATTTCTTTTTCAGGGGTGCAGCAGGGTGTTATTGAGACACCCCTGCACCTTTGGAAAAATTCCTAATTTGCGATGAGCTAATTGCTAATCGCAAATTGCACCTTCATTCATATGGGCATCCTGGCCCATGGAAATGAATGGGTAATTTGCAATTAGCAATTTGCTCATCGCAAATTTGGAATGGTAAAGAATCGCTATTTATTCCTAAAAATTCGCTATTTTGGAAATGCAAAATAGTTATATGATACATATGGCGGTTGATGTCTAACAAGATAAGAAGCTTAGGGATACATTTATGATGACTGGCGCAATGAAGTGGACATCACTTACTTCATTGGTAGAGCTTTACATGTATTATGTCCTCTGTATTCTTCATCAAGCGTAACTTTAATCTGCAATCCTGAGTAGGCCTCACCTTAAACAAACCTCTGGATAGGCCACATCTTATCGTCATCCTGAATTAATCATTTAAAATGCTAGGGACAGATTTATGATAGGTGTATGCCTCTTTTGCGCCACTTACAAAACACTGTCCACGGGGAAATGACTTAAAATGTGCTTAAGACACATGAATGTGTTTTTTTAAAGCGTTTGCAATTTTTTTGGGTCACTTTTAATATGGCTATGTGACTCAAACAGTCAAAATCTAAATTCACCATGCACAGGTGGGAGCATATTTACAAGGAATGTGCTCCATGGGGAAAGGTCTTATAATGTAATATGGGAAAAATGACATCAGAGACACTGAAATGCCTTATAGAGAAGCATACACCATTATGTCCTTGTCATAAATTTGCAAACCATTACTTTTCCCCAAAAACGATTTTCAAATCATAATTTGAAAACACAGCACATGTGGAAATGACTTAAAATGTCCTTAATTCAAAATTTGCTATTCCTTATTTTGCGATTGCACTGAAGGATTTGCAAATTTTGCGATTCCTTAAATGCAATGTATCAAACAAAAAATATGTAAAAAATGACATTAAGGATTTGGAAACTACCACCAACTTCTAGTTTGTGGTAATTTGCGAATTCTTTTCAAAAAGCATTTTTTTCCAAAAAACAAAAGGTGCCATATTACGCCAATACATGTCCTTAGGGCATGTATGTGTGCCATATGCCCCCAAATTTCTTTTTCAGGGGTGCAGCAGGGTGTTCTTGAGATACCCCTGCACCCTTGAAAAAATTCCTATTTTGTGATGAGCTAATTGCTAATCGCAAATTGCAACCTTCATTCCTATGAGCCTCCTAGCCCATGGAAATGAATGGGTAATTTGCAATTAGCAATTTGCTCATTGCAAATTAGGAATGGTAAAGAATTGCTATTTATTCCTTAAAATTCGCTATTTAGGAAATGCAAAATAGTTTGATGGTACATATGGTGGTTCATCTGTAACAAGATAAGAAGCTTAGGGATACATTTATGATGACTGGCAAAATAAAGTGCAAATCACTTACTTCATTGGTAGGCCTTTACATGTATTATCTCTTCTATATTCTTCATCAAGCGTAACTTTAATCTGCAATCCTGAGTAGGCCTCACCTTAAACAAACCTCTGGATAGGCCACACCTTATCGTCATCCTGGATTAATCATTTAAAATGCTAGGGACAGATTTATGATAGGTGTATGCCTCTTTTGCGCCACTGTGCGTCACTTTTATGATGCAGCGGCGGTGCAAAAGATTTGCTATGAGGCGACAAAATTACAAATTGATGCATTTAGGCAGATATGTCATGGTGTAAAAAAAACGTACCACATGAAACCGATGCAGCAGTGATGCAAAAGATGCACCATGTTGCAAGACAGGCCTCACTTGGGGCCATATGTATCAAGCTAATTAGCATTCGCAAAGATCAAAATTCTGCGAATTTCGGCCTTTGTGAATGCTAATTAGACAAATGGTATGTATCAAACAAGTTTGATGCAAAATAAGGAATAGCAAAATTTGCTATTCCTTATTTTGCAATTGCACTGAAGGATTTGCAAATTTTGCGATTACTTAAATGCAATGTATCAAACAAAAAATATGTAAAAAAATGACATTAAGGATTTGGAAACTACCACCAACTTTTAGTTGGTGGTAATTTGTGAATTCTTTTCAAAAAGCTTTTTTTCCAAAAAACAAAAGGTGCCATATGACGCCCATACATGCCCTTAGGGCATGTATGTGCGCCATATGCCCCCAAATTTCTTTTTCAGGGGGTGCAGCAGGGTGTTCTTGAGACACCCCTGCACCCTTGGAAAAATTCCTATTTTGTGATGAGCTAATTGCTAATCGCAAATTGCACCTTCATTCCTATGAGCCTCCTAGCCCATGGAAATGAATGGGTAATTTGCAATTAGCAATTTGCTCATTGCAAATTAGGAATGGTAAAGAATTGCTATTTATTCCTTAAAATTCGCTATTTAGGAAATGCAAAATAGTTTGATGGTACATATGGTGGTTCATCTGTAACAAGATAAGAAGCTTAGGGATACATTTATGATGACTGGCGAAATAAAGTGCAAATCACTTACTTCATTGGTAGGCCTTTACATGTATTATCTCCTCTGAATTCTTCATCAAGCGTAACTTTAATCTGCAATCCTGAGTAGGCCTCACCTTAAACAAACCTCTGGATAGGCCACACCTTATCGTCATCATGAATTAATCATTTAAAATGCTAGGGACAGATTTATGATAGGTGTATGACTCTTTTGCGCCACTTACAAAACACTGTCCACGGGGAAATGACTTAAAATGTCCTTAAGACACATGAATGTGTTTTTTTAAAGCGTTTCCAATTTTTTGGGGTCACTTTTAACATGGCTATGTGACTCAAACAGTCAAAATCTAAATTCACCATGCACAGGTGGGAGCATATTTACAAGGAATGTGCTCCATGGGGAAAGGTCTTATAATGTAATATGGGAAAAATGACATCAGAGACACTGAAATGCCTTATAGAGAAGCATACACCAATATGTCCTTGTCATAAATTTGCAAACCATTACTTTTCCCCAAAAACGATTTTCAAATCATAATTTGAAAACACTGCACATGTGGAAATGAATTAAAATGTCCTTAATTCAAAATTTGCTATTCCTTATTTTGCGATTGCACTGAAGGATTTGCAAATGTTGCGATTCCTTAAATGCAATGTATCAAACAAAAAAGTATGTAAAAAATAACATTAAGGATTTGGAAACTACCACCAACTTCTAGTTTGTGGTAATTTGCGAATTCTTTTCAAAAAGCATTTTTTTCCAAAAAACAAAAGGTGCCATATGACGCCAATACATGTCCTTAGGGCATGTATGTGCGCCATATGCCCCCAAATTTCTATTTCAGGGGTGCAGCAGGGTGTTCTTGAGATACCCCTGCACCCTTGAAAAAATTCCTAATTTGTGATGAGCAAATTGCTAATCGCAAATTAAACCTTCATTGCTATGAGCCTCCTAGCCCATGGAAATGAATGGGTAATTTGCAATTAGCAATTTGCTCATTGCAAATTAGGAATGGTAAAGAATTGCTATTTATTCCTTAAAATTCGCTATTTAGGAAATGCAAAATAGTTTGATGGTACATATGGTGGTTCATCTGTAACAAGATAAGAAGCTTAGGGATACATTTATGATGACTTGCGAAATGAAGTGCACATTACTTACTTCATTGGTAGGCCTTTACATGTATTATCTCCTCTGTATTCTTCATCAAGCGTAACTTTAATCTGCAATCCTGAGTAGGCCACACCTTAAACAAACCTTTGGGTAGGCCATACCTTATCGTCATCCTGGATTAATCATTTAAAATGCTAGGGACAGATTTATGATAGGTGTATGCCTCTTTTGCGCCACTGTGCGTCACTTTTATGATGCAGCGGCGGTGCAAAAGATTTGCTATGAGGCGACAAAATTACAAATTGATGCATTTAGGCAGACATGTCATGGTGTAAAAAAAACGTACCACATGAAACCAATGCAGCAGTGATGCAAAAGATGCACCATGTTGCAAGACAGGCCTCACTTGGGGCCATATGTATCAAGCTAATTAGCATTCGCAAAGATCAAAATTCTGCGAATTTCGGCCTTTGCAAATGTTAATTAGACAAATGGTATGTATCAAACAAGTTTGATGCAAAATAAGGATTAGCAAAATTTGCTATTCCTTATTTTGCGATTGCACTGAAGGATTTGCAAATTTTGCGATTACTTAAATGCAATGTATCAAACAAAAAATATGTAAAAAATGACATTAAGGATTTGGAAACTATTGTGGTAAATTGGTGGTAATTTGTGAATTCTTTTCAAAAAGCATTTTTTTCAAAAAAACAAAAGGTCCCATATCACGCCAATACATGTCCTTAGGGCATGTATGTGTGCCATATGCCCCCAAATTTCTTTCTCAGGGGTGCAGCAGGGTGTTCTTGAGACACCCCTGCACCCTTGGAAAAATTCCTAATTTGTGATGAGCAAATTGCTAATCGCAAATTAAACCTTCATTCCTATGAGCCTCCTAGCCCATGGAAATGAATGGGTAACTTGCAATTAGCAATTTGCTCATTGCAAATTAGGAATGGTAAAGAATTGCTATTTATTCCTTAAAATTCGCTATATAGGAAATGCAAAATAGTTTGATGGTACATATGGCGGTTCATCTGTAACAAGATAAGAAGCTTAGGGATAGATTTATGATGACTGGTGCATCACCAGGGATGTGTCAGTCATCCTGCGCCGCTGTTCCGCCACCCATGGTGTGCTGCATTTACAATGCGGGGCATCATGGGGCAAAAATGGCACAGATGCGTGATGTATCTGTGCTGTAAAGGTAGTGATTGCTGGAGTTGTATCGCAAGTGCGATGCAGCTCAAGCAAGGCTCAGGGGTGCCCCATCTCCACAATGTTGCGTCAAGACCTATGCCTGCTTAAAGCAGGCGCAGGGTTTTGACGCAGCTTTCTCCTATCTGATTGTAAATACGGCACACCATGGGTGGCAGAGCAGCGGTGCACGTTAACTGGTGCATGCCTGGGGATGTGCCATTTAACATAAATCTGCCCCTTTACATTTAAGTATGTGCAGGACACACAGAGTCGGTGAGGCTTATCCAAGGTTAAGAAGAGATGAGTCCTGTTCACTGAAAAATTAGACATAGTCTTCACCTGCTCAGCATTGCTGGACATGGCTAAATAATACCTGCAAAATATTACTCTTGTTAAACAATTTTACTATTATAATCTCTGAGATTTGTCTCTTACTCTGCAACATCTCATTGTTGTTATCTTTCTTTAAAGATAAAGACAACATCAACATGAGCGACAATCTGCAATCAGTTGATTTTGACCTCATCATTGAACTTGTAATTGAAACATCAGTGGATGTTGATCCCTTGGATGATTTAAATCCTGAGGATGAAGAAGAGCGTGATGAGGATGCAGATTTGTCCGAATTATATGACATAGGGTGGGAAGCTGACCTGCTTGAGCCTATGGAACTATAAACATTTATTTTTAAAATTTATAATAAATAAAAAGTAAAAGTGTAAACCGTTTAATTTAAAAATAAAGACACCTTCAAAAACAGGTTATGTGTAGTGTCTTCAATAAAATATTAAAATATGCTCATAAAATTAGATCAGATTCACATATAAAATAGCACAGGTAACATAAATATAAATGTCATTTCTTTTCTGCTATTTCTGTATTGTAAATTTGCCAAGGACTAAAAAATCTTCTATTTAAAATGTCAAGTAGTGTGTTAAGTTTTTGATCACTGTTATTGATTTACTGTTTGGTAATAATGGTTAATAACATTTTTTATTATATTTTACCACAGATTCAACTGCAGATCATTTCAAGATTTCACCATGCCAACAATAGAAAGACAGAGAAAGGCTGCAAAACGTCAAAGACAGCAGGTGAAACAAAATAAGCAGCAGTCCTCTAACAAAAAGATTTGTCAAGTCACGAAGAAAGCACCGGGTAAGAGCACAAAATATTTCATAAGAAATATGTGTAGTAAAAAAAATATTACTACAGAAAATGTTTCAGTCCATAAAAAGAGAACCAATTCAAATGGAAAGGAAAGGCCAATCAAAAATGTTACTGCTAGAGCAAGAGATAACTCTGTGCATGATAGTAGAAGGAAACAACAGTTTAGGGACATTCGTAAACGAATGTTCCGCAACAGGATAATTGGCAATTTGTTAAAAAATATTAAGAAAGGTCAACAGAAAGTGCTTTTTTATAAGAGAAAAAAAAAGTTGAGAAAGTTATTGATCAGGCATTTGAAATTAAACGTAAGTTATTTATTTTGATAATCAATAGAATTAGGAAGCTAAACAAGGCAATTTATGATTTCAAAAGAAATAGTAGATGGAAGAGAATAGTTAATCGTAGTAATTTTTGTGAAGTTTTTTCTGGAGAATGGATGCATAGTTCAAGCTGTGAGGCATTTTTTAATGAGGAGAGTTATTTCCAGGATAATGATTTGGTGCATGCAGTTGACACCAGTGGTCGTGCTTATGAAGTGAAAGATGGTTGTCCAGTTGAAAAAGAAAAACTTGTGACAACAGAGACAGAAGAGGTGTTAGGTAATGAGGTTTTAGGAAGACGTGCTAAGGGTCCTGTGTACACCTGGAAGTGTAGTAGTATTTGTAGTGTGCGACAGGATTCCATCAATTTGCTTTGTGATTTTGTACGGTCATTTAATAAGAAAAGTTTGAAGCAGAAAATAAGGTTGTTGCAAGAATTAGATCCTTGCAGAGTGAGAGAAGTGACAGGTTTGCATGGTCATTCACTGGCTTGTCTTTCCAGGAGAGTATGCCAGAGTGTTTTTCATCATTTCAGGATGCTAGCAGTGCATCATAATAAAGTGAGGAAATTAGTTAGAATGTTGTATTATGCTAAGAGTCCAGCAATTATGCTTAAACAATTATGCGCTGCTCTTTTGCATGGTTCTGAAATAGATGTGAAGAACATATGTGAAGAAATTGAGTTTTGTTACTTTGGAAGTAAAGAGGAGAATGTTGATATTGACCCAGAAGAAGAGGGTAATGTGGAAGATAGTGTACAGGTTTCCAGTACAGATAATTTCCAGAGGGAAATTGCGACGTTTCAGGTGAAATCAAGTGAGAGGCCTAATTTCACTTGTGTGTGTTGTCGACGCACTTATTATAAGAATCAGACTAAGTTAGTGGATTTATATGCAAAAAGTGAAAGGGAAAATAATAGTGAATGGAAGGATTTTGCAACATACTTGATGGTAGAAAATTGTTTTGATTTGGGATTCGATCAACGTGTGTGTACTTATTGTTGTTGCAAATTAAATCAAAACCAGATGCCTGCTAGAGCAGTTCATAATAATCTGGAATTGGTTGAGATTCCTTCTGAATTGAAGGATTTAAATACTTATGAATCTATTTTGATTCAAAGTATCCATCCCTTTCAGGCTATTGTAAGAATGGAGCCAAAGACAGGGAAATTGCCTCCATCAGATTTACAGAGAGGATTAAAGGGAAGAGTTGTTTATTTGCCTCTAGATTTGAAGAAAAACATTAACACAATTGGAGTAGAAAAAGTGGAAGAGGAACCTCTGGTTATCTTAGTTAATGGGGTTCCGACAAAGAATAAGAAAATATGGCAAGATTTAGTAGATGTTAGGAAAGTTAAAAAGGCAACATTGTATTTGAAAAAAAATAATAAATACTATAAGAATGTATATGTTGCAGAAGAGGAAGTAAGTGAGGAAGAGGATAGCGATTTGTGTGCTGGTCAAATTGAGAAAGTAGAACCCTCTACTAGTGAAGAAATATATGAACATTATAGTGTTCATCCTTTGCATTCCAAGGAAGTCATGGGGAATGCTATTGAGTTGTTTCAAATGAAACAAGCCAAAGGGAGTCCCATTAGTGTTTGGGAGGAAAGTTTGGAAGCTCGGTGTTTCCCACAGCTTTTTCCAACAGGTCAGGGAGGAAGATATGATGAGCGACCTCATCAAATTCCTGCTTCTGAATACCGGACTTTGCGATTGTATGCAGGAGATGCTAGGTTTCGACAATGCATTCCTTATTTGTTTCATCTCCTGTTTGAAAGCGATCTGTCTGGACTGTCATATGCAGTGAACCACATCTTGAAAAGTGGTATACACATGCAAAACATCTCGGCAAGTGACTTTATGGATAAAGTCAATGTCCAAGACAGTATTTTGGATTTTCACCTGATTAATCTCATGGCGTGTCAGCGTGGTACTAATGAGTACTGGTACCGTCGTCATGGTGATTTAAAATGTATGCTGAGGAACTTAGGTACTCCCACATGGTTCCTCACTCTGAGCTGTGCCGAGTATGGCTGGGAAGACTTACTTGAATTTCTACGAGAGGCAAATGCTAACGTAGATAACATCGAATTCAAGACACCCGGAGAACTGTGCTCTTTGGATCCAGTCAATGTATGTAGGTACTTCAATCATAGATTTGAAGCTATGATGTCTTTCATCATGAATAAGAAGAATCCACCTCTTGGAGAGGTGTTGGATTTCTTCTGGAGAAAGGAGTACCAAGCAAGAGGTGCTCCTCATATACATATGTTGCTGTGGATCAAGGATGCACCTAAATTTGGAACGGATCCAGAAGACTCAGTGATGAGTTTCATCCAACAGTATTCTACGTGTGCTGTTCCAAACGCAAAGGAGAAGAAAAGCCTAAGAGAAAAAGTTCTGCGTTTCCAAAGCCATCGATGTGGAAAGTACTGCCGTCGTAAATTCCGAAACAAGGACAAGTTCTACACCAAATGTCGTTTCGGCTTTCCACGACTGGTGATTTCTAAAGGAAGAGTAAACAGTTTGATGTCTTCGCTGCGACACAATGTCATGAAGAAATCACCTAAAAACACATACAATTTGAAGAGGAACGAAGAGTCCAAGTACATCAATGACTACAACCTGGTGATTTTGTCCATGTGGAATGCTAACATGGATATACAGTTTGTGGCTGATAACTGTATGGCTGTGGCTCGGTATGTGATGTCTTACATCACCAAAAAAGAGAAGACAGAATTGAAGGATATGTGGGAGGACATTTCCCATGAAAAGAGCCTCAGCAAAAAGTTGTACAGTTTCAGTCTGAAGATGTTGTCGCATCGAGAAATCGGAGCGTACGAATGTTCTGACCGGTTGTCTTCAGCAAGTCTCTATGCCAAGTCCAGGAGTATCGTTTGGGCGAGTCTTGGTCTTGCTGCAACGCGTAATCGAGTTCTCAAACCTGTCCGGGAAATTGAGTATTTGGCGGAAAAGGAGCCAAACAGTACCGACATTTTGAAGACCAACATGTTGGATACATATTATCCAAATCGAAGCATTCACCTCGAGAATGTTTGTCTGTATGAGGTTCTTCAAAATTACATATTCAAGAGGAACATCAAAGAAGATACTGAGAAAGGAGTGTATGCTGTAATAGGAAGTGAGGGATGTCTGGTCAAGCAAAGAAAATGCCACTTGATAAACCATCGAAAATTGAGTGGCGAATCTCCTGAAAAAAAGGAGTTTTTCTATTTAGCACTTTTGCAACTTTTCAAGCCTTGGCATGCAGAAGAGGAACTGCTTGGAGATTTTCTCTGTTACGAAGACTCTTTCAATGCCGCCAAGGAGACCATAGAATGTCCTGCTTTTCCCAAATATGTAGAAATGTTGAATGCGGAAATTGAGCAGGAAGCAACGATTGCAGCCGAGATTGCCAGAGACAGTTCTCAGGACAGTCAGAGTTCTGCTTCATTGAGTCAGGATCCACTAGGAGGACCTGTTATTGAAAATGAAGCTGCCACTGCTATGAATGAAGTGGAAAGAGCCATGGCACATGCTCAAGAGGATGCGGTTAACTTAGAAGAGTTGGAAAGACAACTCAACGTTGAGCAGAGGAAAATATATGACGAAGTTACCATACAAATTGATCATGGATTAAGTCATGATAAGAAAGAGTGCTCATGTACGTCGTTGAAGCCTGTCCGACTGTACGTGAGTGGAGAAGCGGGAACTGGAAAAAGTTTCCTCATTAAAGCAATTTCATGCTATTTGCAGGAAAGGACAGAGTCATCGCTGTCTTGTGTTGTCACTGCTCCAACTGGACTGGCAGCACATAATATTAAAGGGATTACTTTACATCGTTTACTGATGCTGCCAGTGGAGCATGACAACAAATTACAATATCACAAGCTATCTGGAGATGCTTGTTTTGAAGTTTCAAGAATCTTGAGGAAAATGAAACTTCTTATCATTGACGAAGTAAGCATGGTTTCCAATGTCATGCTTGCCTTTGTGTATTTGAGAATGCAAGAAGTTCTCAAAACAGAGTATGATGTGTTATTTGGTGGCAAACACATCATTGTTTTCGGAGATCTTCTGCAGCTGACACCAGTGAAAGGGCAACCTGTGTTCAAAATGCTCACGCATGAAGATACCAGGAAGTGCTTAGGCAGCATTGGCAACGTCAATATATGGTTAAACTTCAATTATGCTGAACTGCATGAAAATATGCGTCAGGCGAAGGATGAAGTTTACAAGACTATTCTACAAGATGTTAGAATTGGAAAAGTGACCGAGCATGGGAAAGAAGCTTTACATGCACGATTACTGTCAAATTTATATCCAGAACAAGATGTTGTGCCTGAGAATATTTTTCAGAAAATTACTGAGAAGAAATCTGGAATATGTTTGATGCCAAGTCTTGCAGAATGTGCCAAATTTAACAACAAAATGTTGCATTTAGAAAAGCAAGAGATTGTGAAACTGGAAGCTATTGACAGAGTAGAGCATATGGGATCAACAATTATTTTGTCTGAGAATCTGAAAACAAAATTGGATTCATTAGAGAAGAGTTTATCTAAAACTGCAGGTTTTGAAAAGCCTCTGAATGTGTGCTTAAACTGCCGTATAATTTTAAGAAGGAATTTACATGTTGAAAGAGGTCTGGTAAATGGATCAATGGGTAATGTTGTTGATTTTGTGAAATACAGAAATAGAGATGGAATTGAATTTTTAAAAATTAAATTTGATGGCATTGAGGAAGTACAGCTAATTGGTCGTTGCTCTGCTAGATTTTTGCTTGTAAAAGACTTATATGTTCGCCGTAAGCAGTTTCCTGTTTGCTTGGCATATACGGTGACAATCCATAAATCGCAAGGTTTAAGTGTAGACTGTGCATTGGTGAATATTGGCAGTTCTGTGTTCAAGGAGGGTATGGCATATGTGGCATTGTCACGAGTTAGAACTTTATCGGGATTGTACTTGATTGAGTGTGATGTCACAAACATTTGTGCGGATCTAGATTGTGTTAAGGAATACAATAGGTTAAGAAGAGAGTATGCGCCACATTTGCCTCAGTATCCTTTGTTTGAGAAACGTGTGGTAGGCCGGAAACGAAGAAATGTGACCAATACTGGGGAGGTTGTAGCAAAAAGACGAAAAGTCGATGAACCTAAAATTACAAGCAGAAACAAAAAGGATTCTGTTGAAGATGTTGTTGGTTTTCAATTTGAAAACAGTTCTGGTGTCAACTGCTATGCTAATGTAGTGGTTAATGTTTTGTTTTCTCTAGAAAATGTAAAAGAAGAGATTGTGGTCAATTCTGATCAAAGATTTTGCAGTTTGTTAAATTCTGTGTTAGAGAAATGTAGCACTGATAGAAGAAACATAGAAAGTGTGTCTGAAATTTGAAATCTGTTAGACAGATGTTCAGGCCAAACACAATTCTCTCAAAATATTCAGCAAGATTGTCAGGAGTTTTTAATGTATATGCTTGATGTATTGCATGCTGAAGGTGTAGATGTAGATCAGCTGTTTGGGCTTTCTTATCAATGGCAGCATGACTGCGAGAACTGTATGGTATCAAGTACTACTAGTGTAGACTCAGAAAGAATTATATATTTAACTTTGCCAGACAGTAAATCAGTCTCCTTTAATAAGCTAGTAAAAGCAGCTGATCACAACATGGAGTGTAGCCAATGTAAATCTGAAATGATGTCCACATTATTTATACGAACATATGGCCAGTATGTCATTTTAATGTTCCAACGATGTAGGCCTGATGGAACAAAATTGACAACTTTAATTAAAAATTTTGTAGCTTCGCAGTTGTCAATATCAGGAAGGACTTTTGTAACTGCAGCAATTATATATCATGACGGTCCTTCAATAACATCAGGACATTACACAGCTTATTTAAAGTCTAGAAATGGCTGGTCATTCTGCAACGATTCTGTTTTAATTTTCAAAAAAAAATTGCCGTATGACCTTAAAAACTCTTACCTGGTGTTTTTAAAACCAAAATTTTAGGGAAATAATCTCGGGATGTGCTCTGTGGAATTTCAAGAAGTTCTAATGGTTCCTACACAATTTGGCCTTGAGGATAAGTGTAGTTCAGAGACATAACTTCTAACCATAAGACTGGACGTCATGGAGAAATAAGTGCACTTTGAATGAGTTCAGAAAAACTATTTCTTTTTATAAGCTAATTGAAGCAGCCAATCAAAACATAGAGTAGAGGGAATGTAAGTCTGCAACGCTGTCTACTGTTTTACATTGCTTTGTGATTGAAAGTGATGTAGAGAATTAAATAATTGTAGTAGTCATAGAGTTAGTGTAAGTCTGCTTCATAGTAAGCAGTATCAGTGTCATAGGAAATGTAGAACATGACTGAGCAAGAAGGGGAAGATATTACTATTCCAGGATTGTGAAAATGATCTTCAACATTTTAATTCTGAAAGTTGCGGAAATGCCAAATGACGGGATTGGCTTACAAGAAATCCAAGAGTTATAAATGGGTCTGACAAGATTTGGCCTTGTGGAAACTTGTGGTAGAGAGCAAGAAGTCATTTATTGCATGTAACATGTTTTTAAAAACGATGGAGATTTTCTCTCAGAAAGTGGCGGGCTGAAAGTAATAACAGCACAAAAGAGTGTAAGCTGTTCATAGGACATCCTTTGACGTCATGGAAAGTAAGTTAACTTTAAGGAGTTCTGAATTCTGATTTCTTATGTTGTATGGGTTTTTTAAACACAATCATTTTGATTGTGTTTTTTTTCCCCGCTGTTATATGATGAATACCTTCAAGTCACTGTTTTTAGTGAATTTTGATACATTCTGAGAACAGCAAAAATAAACCATTTAACATGTATAATTAATTCTGTACTGTTTGCATTTATGATGTATATGTAGAACTGTGTAGGAGGCATGGAGAAGGTGAGGCTTCTGTAAGTGTCAAAGTTGTTGCATGCAGTGCTGCACTTCTGCGTATTCTTTCATATGCTAGACTACATCTGCACAATGAGATACCTAAGCAAAGGAAACACAAGTGATGTGATTGTGAAATGAGCAAAATAAATTGCACGTATTTCAATTACATCACCTGTGTTTCCTATCATTACGAATCACATTGTGCAGATCAAGTTTAGGTCTGTCCAGGGAAACATAGGAGGTTTGGACTTTGTTCAAGAGTGCAGTGGACATGACTCACTTCATTGGTAGACCTTCACATGTATTATGTCCTCTATTCTCTTCAACAACTCGAAATTTCATCTGCAACCCTGAGCAGGCCTCACCTCAAACAAACCTCTGGATAGGACACATCTTATTGGCATCCTGAAGCAATTATTTAAAATTTTAGTGTCTTGCGACACTTTTCTGAGACAACAGCAATGCAAAAGATGCACCATGTTTTAAGATAGGCCTCACTTCATCTGCATCAAGATACTGTTAGTTTAAAATGTATATCTTTATGACTGTTTTGGGGGCCTGGAGAAGCAGAAGCTTCTGTAAGTGTCAAAGTTGTTGAAAAACTGTTTGTCCTTCAATCTTTTCCCTTGTCTTTTGTAATTTTTAAATACATGTTTTAATATTTTTGAAATGTTTGTTCTCTCTTTCACAGATTGAAAGTATAAAAACAAAAAGTGAGTAATTTAACGACAATTATAAGGTAAATGCTTTGTACTCTTTTCGTTACATTTCTATCACATTCACCTACTATTAGTTCCACTGCTTCATTTCTTTAACCCTCAGTTTCCTGCCTTTGCTACTTCCATCATTCCTTTCTCTATTACCTACTTACTCAACTCCTTCCATTCTTTTTCTCAGTCCCTCTCTTCTCATAGTTCCTCACTCTTGTTCACTCACTCCGTCTCTATTACTCTTAGTGTCTTTGACTGATCACTCTATCACTACTTGTTCATAATGCTTTCTCTGTGTAGTTGAAGCACACTAAGGGGCATATTATGAACACAGCCAATAAAATTATTGCTCTTTTTATTGGCAGAAAACTGGTGCAAAAGTGGTTTTAGCGGCAGTTTTCTGCCGCAAAAGCAGCTTTAGCGACACATTTCTGCCAATAAAAGCTGCAAAACTTTTATTGCCTATGTTGTTGATATGGCTCTATGTTACTTACATTTCTTTGCTGTTTCAATTAATCTTTTTCTGTTATTTTTTGTTTTCTGTTTTCTATTTTTTCTCTCTGTTATTCGTCATGTTTTAATCTTATTTTGAACATTCACTCACATTCTCCAAGAAACTCTTCTTTGTTAATGTTATACTCTCTTTTTTTTTCTTTCACTTCGTTATCTATTTTGTTTTTCACAATTATACCCTCTTCCGTCTTTTCTTCGGTACATAGATCTATTAAACAGTATGTCTTCTTTACTCCCTATAGCTGTCTTTCTTTTAACATCACTCTCTGTTTACTTTCCTTATACTTACTCTTTTTTTTTTTTTTTTTTGGTTAGCTCCCGGTCCGCGTACCGGGAAGCTAACCGGGGAGCGAACCAAAAGAAATAGAGCTTGCCAGAGT
The DNA here is from genome assembly GCF_964261635.1 of Lissotriton helveticus. Taxonomy (NCBI): domain Eukaryota; kingdom Metazoa; phylum Chordata; class Amphibia; order Caudata; family Salamandridae; genus Lissotriton; species Lissotriton helveticus. The sequence goes on along the minus strand of NC_136071.1, from coordinate 585,063,383 downwards.
GCTAAACATTCTTGCAATTTTTTTTTGAAAGGGAAGGTAGTTCTGAAAAGAACTTTTTTTTAAATATTTTTGTTGTTTTATATTTTTTTTTATTTTTTTATTTTTTTATTTTTTTTTATTTTTTGAACGATTTTATATTTTTTTGGGGTTTTTTTGGGGGGGGGGGAAACAACAAAAAACAGGCGTTGAAAAGGGCTCAACAGGAGCAAAAAAAAAATTACTGGGGGCGGTTAGGGCAATTATGGTGTTCATACGCCAGGTTTATAGCATTTATGCTCATGTTGCCACATGCTAACAACGCCCGACAGTGCATACAAGAGTGTATCATGTGGCCAAAATGTTCTTGTATATTTGGCACTGTTTCCCGTGCCTCTTCTGGTGTTAATGAAATTGGTATTCTTGGTCTGGCCACAGGAGTTGGTCTTGGATTGTCCTGCAAATCCCTTATTTCCGCCCGGCTGTAATTGAGCGGATGCTTCCTTGTCATGTGCCTGTGCATTGTGTGATTTCCGTAACTATATTTCTTGTCCGTCCCTCTGGATAATTGTTCTTTGCATATGAGGCAGGTGACATACCTCGCATTGACTTTTTTTTGGCCACGAGGGATCGAATAAAACTGCCAGATGAAACTGGCTTTCTTTCTGGAAACCCGGGGCACCTCTTCTAAGAACTGTGGTTCTTCTCCCTCCTCATCCATTTCTTCCTCTTCCTCCTCAGTGTTGGTCATGACCTGGGGAGGTGGTCCTCTCTTCCCATGAGGAGGTGGTGGTGGTGGTGGGGGTCCACCAGCTGAAGCTACCAATGAAGCCATTTCTCATATAGTAGTAAAGGTCTTCCTCTCACAATGATGAAAGTCAGAGTGAGGAAAGAAGGAGGGGTTTTCATCATTTGGGAAAAACAATACTTCTCAACCAATGAAAAGTGTTATTTTTAGGTCACCTGACCTAGCCTTACATCATTATGAAACCAAAAGTGAAATGAACCAATGAAAAGTTTTATTAACAAGTCACATGACCTCTCACGCTCATGTTACGCGCTGCGGAACGCGCCCCGGTTAGCTTCCGGGTCGCTGAGCTTTGCGCCTCGGTCCACGCCCCGGGACACTTCCGGGTGCGCTAACGCGGTACGTCACAAGACGCATTACGCGGCAACGCGATACGTCGCGCTTTCGTGACGCGCCGCGGATCGCTTCCGGGGAGCTGCGTTTCGCGCCTCGGTCCGCGCCCCGGGGCACTTCCGGGTGCGCTAACGCAGTACGTCATAAGACGCATTACGCGGCAACGCGATACCGTCACTATGTTGATTTCTTACCGGTTCGCGGACCGGGTCGCGGCATCAAATTGAGCTAACGGGAAGCTTCCCGGTTCGCGGACCGGGAGCGAAACAAAAAAAATATTTAAAAAAAAATTATTAATAAACATATAAAATATATTTTTGGATTTAAAGAAGAATACATTTTACAGCTATAGATATTAGCTTTTAAAAAACCAATGAAATTCACTGAAAAAACCATAGGTTATAGAACATATATAGTTAGGAATTAGCATTTAAAAAACCTTGAAAATTCACTGAAAAAACCATAGGTTATACACCATATATAGTTAGGAATTAGCATTTAAAAAACCTTATTTTACTCACACAAAACCATTGAAATTCCATATATAGTTAGTTGTACTAACTATATATCGCGCACCCGCAATCCACTGCTGATCATGTCACATATTACATCATTCATGACATGGTCAGTGACATCACTGATGACATCACTGATGACATCTCAAATGACATCACTGATGACATCACTGATGACATCTCAAATGACATCACTGATGACATCACTGATGACAACATCCAGTGACTGTATGTTTCTGTAAAGTTAAAATATGTCTTACATATTGAAGAATGAGTGGATGTAGAAGTGTCTGAACAAAGGATTTAGTAGGTGCATGACTGACTGTATGAGTGAGTGATTAAATGTGTCTCACTGAGTGCATGGGTTAGTGACTAAACTGTCTTAATTTGTGCATCATTATGTCTGTTGTTCTGTAAACTGCTGCATGTGTTGATCAGTAGCTATATGATTAACTATATGGGTTATTGATTGCTTGCCCAAGTATTTGTATGGGAGACTGAGAGTGTGTATGGGTGGCTGGGAGGTGTATGACTCTCTGCATAGATGTATGGGTTCAAAAGTGCATGTGGAAACAGCTGTATGGGCGGTTGACTGTGTGCATGAGTGTATTGGTGAGTGAATGGATATCTCAGTGCTACATGTCAAAGTAAGTACATATGTAAAACACAGTACATGTGAGAGTTGACATATATAAATAACTGTGCATAAGAGCCAGTGAATGTGTGAGTGGCTGTATGGATCATTGTGAACTTGTATCCAGGATTGTATAAGTGAGTAAATATGTTTTAGTATATGTTTGAATAAGTAAGGTGTGTATAACTGTATAGTTGAGGAAATGGAGGTGTGATTGATTCTTTGCATGACTGACTAAGTGTCTGAGTAACTCCATGGATGAGTGACAGTCTATGAGTGTCTGTTTACACTGAGTGTATCTAAGGTTATATTAGAGTCTGAAGAGGTTCATCGTATTATCACATGAATGATGTCATCAGTGATGTGATCAGTAATGTCAAATGAGATGTCATCAGTGATGTCATTTGAGATGTCATCAGTGATGTCATTTGAGATGTCATCAGTGATGTCATCAGTGATGTCATTTGAGATGTCATCAGTGATGTCATCAGTGATGTCACTGACCATGTCATGAATGATGTAATATGTGACATGATCAGCAGTGGATTGCGGGTGCGCGATATATAGTTAGTACAACTAACTATATATGGAATTTCAATGGTTTTGTGTGAGTAAAATAAGGTTTTTTAAATGCTAATTCCTAACTATATATGGTGTATAACCTATGGTTTTTTTCAGTGAATTTTCAAGGTTTTTTAAATGCTAATTCCTAACTATATATGGTCTATAACCTATGGTTTTTTCAGTGAATATATATATATATATATATTCACTGAAATATATATATATATATATTCACTGAAAAAACCATAGGTTATAGACCATATATAGTTAGGAATTAGCATTTACAAAACCTTGAAAATTCACTGAAAAAACCATAGGTTATAGACCATATATAGTTAGGAATTAGCATTTAAAAAACCTTATTTTACTCACACAAAACCATTGAAATTCCATATATAGTTAGTTGCAATAACTATATATCGCGCACCCGCAATCCACTGCTGATCATGTCAGATATTACATCATTCATGACATGGTCAGTGACATCACTGATGACATCACTGATGACAACATCCAGTGATTATGTGTTTCTGTAAAGTTTAAATATGTTTTACATATTGAAGAATGAGTGGATGTATAAGTGTCTGAATAAAGGTTTTAGTAGGTGCGTGATTGACTGTATGAGTGAGTGATTAAATGCGTCTTACTGAATGCACGGGTTAGTGACTAAACTGTCTAAAAGTGTGCATCAGTATGTCTGTTGTTGTGCAAGCTGCTGCACGTGTTAATCAGTAGCTATATAAGTAGCTATATGGGTTATTGATTGGTTGCACAAGTATTTGTATGGGAGACTGAGTGTGTGTATGGCTGGCTGGGAGGTGTGTGACTCTGTGCAGATCAATGTGTACTTGTATCAGTGATTCTATAAGAGAGTAACTATGTGTTAGTATATGTTTCAAAAATGTAAGGTGTTCTGTGTTTAACTGTATAGATGAGAAAATGGAAGTGTGATTGATTCTTTTCAGGACTGACTAGGTGTGTGAGTAACTCCATGGATGAGTGGCAGAGTGTGAGTGTCTGTATAGGTGTATGAGTGCATATGATAGTGTTGTAAAGATGAGTGATTGTATGTATGAATGATTGTATGAGTGAATGTGTGTGTAGACATAGGAATCAGTGAGTGCGTATGTAGTAACTAGTATTGGTGTGTCAATGGTTTCAAAAATGATACTCTCTATTTAACACTGGGTGTAACGGAGGTTATATTAGAGTGTGAGGAGATGCATTGTATTATCACATGAATGATATCATCAGTGATGTGATCATTGATGTCAAGTGAGATGTCATCAGTGATGTCATTTGAGATGTCATCAGTGATGTCATCAGTGATGTCACTGACCATGTCATGAATGATGTAATATGTGACATGATCAGCAGTGGATTGCGGGTGCGCGATATATAGTTAGTGCAACTAACTATATATGGAATTTCAATGGTTTTGTGTGAGTAAAATAAGGTTTTTTAAATGCTAATTCCTAACTATATATGGTCTATAACCTATGGTTTTTTCAGTGAATTTTCAAGGTTTTGTAAATGCTAATTCCTAACTATATATGGTCTATAACCTATGGTTTTTTCAGTGAATTTCATTGGTTTTTTAACAGCTAATATCTGTAGCTGTAAAATGTATTCTTCTTTAAATCCAAAAATATATTTTATATGTTTATTATTAACTTTTTTTTTAAATATTTTTTTTTCTTCGTTCCCGCTTCGCGAATCGGGAAGCTTCCCGTTAGCTGACCTTGATGCCGCGAAATAGACCGCGAGCCGGTAAACGTTTCTTTACCGCAACTGCCGCGTTAGAAAACAACATCGTGACGCCTCCCGTCCGCATGACGTTTCGCGTTGTCGCGTGATACGTCATATGACGTGCTACGTTAGCGAACTCGTACGCTTACCGAGTCGCAAAGCACAGGTTTCTGGAAGCAAACCGGGAGGCCCTGCAAAGCGCGTAACATACACACAGCAGGTCATGTGACTTGGTAATAACACTTTTCATTGGCTCATTTCACTTTCGGTTTCCTAATGATGTAAGACTAGGTCATATGATCTAAAATGAACACTTTTCATTGGTTGAGAACAATTTTTTTTCCCAAATGGTGAAAATCCCTCCTTCTTTCCTCACTCTGACTTTCATCATTGTGAGAGAAAGACCCTTTGTTACCAGTGAGCAATGGCTTCTTTACTAGCTTCAGCTGGTGCTTCCCCACCACCTCCACCACATCCAAGGAAGAGTGGACCACCTGCTAAAGTTATAATTCAGCAAGAAGAGGAAGAAGAGGAACAGGACGACCTAGATAATCTCCCTATTATGGCCAGAAGATCTGTTGTACCGGAAGTAACGGGACCAGAGGGCAGGGAGATGGTGCCAAATATACAAACGAGATTTCGTGAAGTAAAACAAGTCTGCGTACATTGCAGTGGATTCATTTGCTACGCAGAAAGTAGCATCACTCTGATCAACAGAGCTATTGACAATCATGCTCATGTTTGTCCGAAACTCCCCAAACAATAAATTCTTTTTTTTTGTTTTCTTGCTCCTGTTGAGCCCTTTACAATGAATCGTTTTCGTTGCCCCCTCCGAAAAAAAAACAAAAAAAATATAAAACTGTTCAGAAAAATTCAAAAAAAGTAAAAAAATGTTCAGAAAAATAATAAAAAAAATATAAAACAACAAAAACAATTTAAAAAAAGTTATTTTCAGAACTACCTCCCCGTTATTAAAAAATTGGTACAATATTTGCAACTGTGCCAACCTCTATTTCTCTTAGTTCGCTTCCCAGTTCGCTCCCCGGTACGCGAACCGGAAGCGAACCCAAACATTTTTTTTTTAAAAAAGAACAGTAAGTATAAGGGAAGGAAACAGACACTTATGTTAAAAGAAAGACAGCTATAAGGGAGTAAACTAGAGATACTATTACCCGTAATCCACTGCTGATGATGTCACATATTACATCATTCATGACATGCTCAGTGACATCATCAGCAGAGGATTGCGGGTAACAGTATCCCTAGTTTATTCCCTATAGCTGTGTTTCTTTTAACATAACTGTCTGTTTCCTTCCCTTATACTTACTGTTCTTTTTAAAAAAAAAATTTTAGATCAGTCAGAAACAGTGAAAGTAATGAAATATAAAAGACTACGTAGAATATGAGCACTGTATTCAACAACTTTGACACTTACAGAAGCCTCACCTTCTCCATGCCTCCTACACAGTTCTACATGTACATCATAAATGCAAACAGAACAGAATTAATTATACATGTTAAATGGTTTATTTTTGCTGTTCTCAGAATGTATCAAATTTCACTAAAACAGTGACTTGAAGGTATTCATCATATAACAGCGGGGAAAAAAAACCACAATCAAAATGATTGTGTTTAAAAAACCCATACAACATTAGAAATCAGAATTCAGAACTCCTTAAAGTTAACTTACTTTCCATGACGGCCAAGGATGTCCTATGAACAGCTTACACTCTGTTGTGCTGTTATTACTTTCAACCCGCCACTTTCTGAAAGAAAACCTCCATCGTTTTCAAAAACATGTTACATACAATAAATGACTTCTTGCTCTCTACCACAAGATTCCACAAGGCCAAATCTTGTCAGAGCCATGTATAACTCTTGGATTTCTTGTTAGCCAATCCCGTCTTTTCGCATTTCCACAACTTTCAGAATTAAAATGTTGAAGATCATTTACACAATCCTGGACTAGTAATATCTTCCCCTTCTTGCTCAATCATGTTCTACATTTCCTATCACACTGATACTGCTTACTATGAAGCAGACTTACACTACCTTTATGACTAGTACAATTATTTAATTCTCTACATCACTTTTAATCACAAAGCAATGTAAAACAGTAGACAGCATTGCAGACTTACATTCCCTCTACTCCATGTTTTGATTCGCTGCTTCAATTAGCTTATAAAAAGAAATAGTTTTTCTGAACTCATTCAAAGTGCACATATTTCTCAATAACGTCCAGTGTTATGGTAAAAAGTTATGTCTCTGTACTACACTTATCTTCAAGGCCAAATAGTGTAGGAGCCATGAGAACTTCTTGAAATTCCTCAGAGCACATCCCGAGATTCTTTCCCTAAAATGTTGGTTTTAAAAACACCAGGTAAGAGTTTTTAAGGTCATATGGCAATTTTTTTTGAAAATTAAAACAGAATCATTGCAGAATGACCAGCCATTTCTACACTTTAAATAAGCTGTATAATGTCCTGATGTTATTGAAGAACCATCATGATATATAATTGCTACAGTTACAAAAGTCCTTCCTGATATTGACAACTGTGAAGCCACAACATTTTTAATTAAAGTTGTCAATTTTGTTCCATCAGGCCTACATCGTTGGAACATTAAAATGACATACTGGCCATATGTTCGTATAAATAATGTGGACATCATTTCAGATTTACATTGCCTACACTCCATATTGTGATCAGCTGCTTTTACTAGCTTATTAAAAGAGACTGATTTACTGTCTGGCAAAGTTAAATATATAAATCTTTCTGAGTCTACACTAGTACTACTTGATACCCTACAGTTCTCGCAGTCATGCTGCCATTGATAAGAAAGCCCAAACAGATGATCTACATCTACACCTTCAGCATACAATACATCAAGCATATACATTAAAAACTCCTGACAATCTTGCTGACTATTTTGAGAGAATTGTGTTTGGCCTGAACATCTGTCTAACAGATTTCGAATTTCAGACACACGTTCTATGTTTGTTCTATCAGTGCTACATTTCTCTAACACAGAATTTAACAAACTGCAAAATCTTTGATCAGAATTGACCACAATCTCGTCTTTTACATTTTGTAGAGAAAACAAAACATTAATCACTACATTAGCATAGCAGTTGACACCAGAACTGTTTTCAAATTGAAAACCAACAACATCTTCAACAGAATCCTTTTTGTTTCTGCTTATAATTTCAGGTTCATCGACTTTTCGTCTTTTTGCTACAACCTCCCCAGTATTGGTCACATTTCTTCGTTTCCGGCCTACCACACGTTTCTCAAACAAAGGATACTGAGGCAAATGTGGCGCATACTCTCTTCTCAACCTATTGTATTCCTTAACACAATCTAGATCCGCACAAATGTTTGTGACATCACACTCAATCAAGTACAATCCCGATAAAGTCCTAACTCGTGACAATGCCACATATGCCATACCCTCCTTGAACACAGAACTGCCAATATTCACCAATGCACAGTCTACACTTAAACCTTGCGATTTATGGATTGTCACCGCATATGCCAAGCAAACAGGAAACTGCTTACGACGAACATATAAGTCTTTTACAAGCAAAAATCTAGCAGAACAACGAGCAATTAGCTGTACTTCCTCAATGCCATCAAATTTAATTTTTAAAAATTCAATTCCATCTCTATTTCTGTATTTCACAAAATCAACAACATTACCCATTGATCCATTTACCAGACCTCTTTCAACATGTAAATTCCTTCTTAAAATTATACGGCAGTTCAAGCACACATTCAGAGTCTTTTCAAAACCCGCAGTTTTAGATATACTCTTCTCTAATGAATCCAATTTTGTTTTCAGATTCTCAGACAAAATAATTGTTGATCCCATATGCTCTACTCTGTCAATAGCTTCCAATTTCACAATCTCTTGCTTTTCTAAATGCAACATTTTGTTGTTGAATTTGGCACATTCTGCAAGAGTTGGCATTAAACATATTCCAGATTTTTTCTCAGTAACTTTCTGAAAAATATTCTCAGGCACAACATCTTCGTCTGGATATAAATTTGTCAGTAATCGTGCATGTAAAGCTTCTTTCCCATGCTCGGTCACTTTTCCAATTCTAACATCTTGTAGAATAGTCTTGTAAACTTCATCCTTTGCCTGACGCATATTTTCATGCAGTTCAGCATAATTGAAGTTTAACCATATATTGACGTTGCCACTACTCCCTAAGCACTTCCTGGTATCTTCATGCGTGAGCATTTTGAACACAGGTTGCCCTTTCACTGGTGTCAGCTGCAGAAGATCTCCGAAAACAATGATGTGTTTGCCACCAAATAACACATCATACTCTGTTTTGAGAACTTCTTGCATTCTCAAATGCACAAAGGCAAGCATGACATTGGAAACCATGCTTACTTCGTCAATGATAAGAAGTTTCATTTTCCTCAAGACTCTTGAAACTTCAAAACAAGCATCTCCAGATAGCTTGTGATATTCTAATTTGTTGTCATGCTCCACTGGCAGCATCAGTAAACGATGTAAAGTAATCCCTTTAATGTTATGTGCTGCCAGTCCAGTTGGAGCGGTGACAACACAAGACAGCGATGACTCTGTCCTTTCCTGCAAATAACATGAAATTGCTTTAATAAGGAAACTTTTTCCAGTTCCCGCTTCTCCACTCACGTACAGTCGGACAGGCTTCAACGACGTACATGAGCACTCTTTCTTGTCATGACTTAATCCATGATCAATTTGCATGGTAAGTTCGTCATATATTTTCCTCTGCTCAACGTTGAGTTGTCTTTCCAACTCTTCTAAGTTAACCGCATCCTCCTGAGCATGTGCCATGGCTCTTTCCACTTCATTCATGGCAGTGGCAGCTTCATTTTCGATAAGAGGTCCTCCTAGTGGATCCTGACTCAATGAAGCAGAACTCTGACTGTCCTGAGAACTGTCTCTGGCAATCTCGGCTGCAATCGTTGCTTCCTGCTCAATTTCCACATTCAACATTTCTACATATTTGGGAAAAGCAGGACATTCTATGGTCTCCTTGGCAGCATTGAATGAGTCTTCGTAACAAAGGAAATCTCCAAGCAGTTCCTCTTCTGCACGCCAAGGCTTAAAAAGTTGCAAAAGTGCTAAATAGAAAAACTCCTTTTTTTCAGGAGATTCGCCACTCAATTTTCGATGGTTTATCAAGTGGCATTTTCTTTGCTTGACCAGACATCCCTCACTTCCTATTACAGCATACACTCCTTTCTCAGTATCTTCTTTGATGTTCCTCTTGAATATGTAATTTTGCAGAACCTCATACAGACAAACATTCTCGAGGTGACTGCTTCGATTTGGATAATATGTATCCAACATGTTGCTCTTCAAAATGTCGGTACTGTTTGGCTCCTTTTCCGCCAAATACTCAATTTTCCGCACAGGTTTCAGAACTCGATTACGCGTTGCAGCAAGACCAACACTCGCCCAAACGATACTCCTGGACTTGGCATAGAGACTTGCTGAAGACAACCGGTCAGAACATTCGTAAGCTCCGATTTCTCGATGCGACAACATCTTCAGACTGAAACTGTACAACTTCTTGCTGAGGCTCTTTTCATGGGAAATGTCCTCCCACATATCCTTCAATTCTGTCTTCTCTTTTTTGGTGATGTAAGATGTCACATACCGACCCACAGCCATACAGTTATCAGCCACAAACTGTATATCCATGTTAGCATTCCACATGGACAAAATCACCGGGTTGTAGTCGTTAATGTACTTAGACTCTTCGTTCCTCTTCAAATTGTATGTGTTTTTAGGTGATTTCTTCATCACATTATGTCGCAGCGAAGACATCAAACTGTTCACTCTTCCTTTAGAAATCACCGATCGTGGAAAGCCGAAACGACATTTGGTGTAGAACTTGTCTTTGTTCCGGAATTTACGACGACAGTACTTTCCACATCGATGGCTTTGGAAACGTAGAACTTTTTCTCTTAGGCTTTTTTTCTCCTTTGCGTTTGGAACAGCACACGTAGAATACTGTTCTATGAAACTCATCACTGAGTCGTCTGCATCCGTTCCAAATTTAGGTGCATCCTTGATCCACAGCAACATATGTATATGAGGAGCACCTCTTGCTTGGTACTCCTTCATCCAGAAGAAATCCAACACCTCTCCAAGAGGTGGATTCTTCTTATTCATGATGAAAGACATCATACCTTCAAATCTATGATTGAAGTACCTACATACATTGACTGGATCCAAAGAGCACAGTTCTCCGGGTGTCTTGAATTCGATGTTTTCTACGTTAGCATTTGCCTCTCGTAGAAATTCAAGTAAGTCTTCCCAGCCATACTCAGCACAGCTCAAAGTGAGGAACCATGTGGGAGTTCCTAAGTTCCTTAGCATACATTTTAAATCACCATGACGACGGTACCAGTACTCATTAGTACCACGCTGACACGCCATGAGATTAATCAGGTGAGAATCCAAAATACTGTCTTGGACATTGACTTTATCCATAAAGTCACTTGCCGAGATGTTTTGCATGTGTATACCACTTTTCAAGATGTGGTTCACTGCATATGACAGTCCAGACAGATCGCTTTCAAACAGGAGATGAAACAAATAAGGAATGCATTGTCGAAACCTAGGATCTCCTGCATACAATCGCAAAGTCCGGTATTCAGAAGCAGGAATTTGATGAGGTCGCTCATCATATCTTCCTCCCTGACCTGTTGGAAAAAGCTGTGGGAAACACCGAGCTTCCAAACTTTCCTCCCAAACACTAATGGGACTCCCTTTCGCTTGTTTCATTTGAAACAACTCAATAGCATTCCCCATGACTTCCTTGGAATGCAAAGGATGAACACTATAATGTTCATATATTTCTTCACTAGTACAGGGTTCTACTTTCTCAATTTGACCAGCACACAAATCGTTATCCTCTTCCTCACTTACTTCCTCTTCTGCAACATATACATTTTTATAGTACTTATTATATTTTTTCAAATACAATGTTGCCCTTTTGACTTTCCTAACATCTACTAAATCTTGCCATATTTTCTTATTCTTTGTCGGAACCCCATTAACTAAGATAACAAGAGGTTCCTCTTCCACTTTTTCTACTCCAATTGTGTTAATGTTTTTCTTCAAATCTAGAGGCAAATAAACAACTCTTCCCTTTAATCCTCTCTGTAAATCTGATGGAGGCAATTTCCCTGTCTTTGGCTCCATTCTTACAATAGCCTGAAAGGGATGGATACTTTGAATCAAAATAGATTCATAAGTATTTAAATCCTTCAATTCAGAAGGAATCTCAACCAATTCCAGATTATTATGAACTGCTCTAGCAGGCATCTGGTTTTGATTTAATTTGTTACAACAATAAGTACACACACGTTGATCCAATCCCAAATCAAAACAATTTTCTACCATCAAGTATGTTGTAAAATCCTTCCATTCACTATTATTTTCCCTTTCACTTTTTCCATATAAATCCACTAACTTAGTCTGATTCTTATAATAAGTGCGTCGACAACACACACAAGTGAAATTTGGCCTCTCACTTGATTTCACCTCAAACGTCGCAATTTCCCTCTGGAAATTATCTGTACTGGAAACCTGTACACTATCTTCCACATTACTCTCTTCTTCTTGGTCAATTTCAACATTCTCCTCTTTACTTCCAAAGTAACAAAACTCAATTTCTTCACATATATTCTTCACATCTATTTCAGAACCATGCAAAAGAGCAGCGCATAATTGTTTAAGCATAATTGCTGGACTCTTAGCATAATACAACATTCTAACTAATTTCCTCACTTTATTATGATGCACTGCTAGCATCCTGAAATGATGAAAAACACTCTGGCATACTCTCCTGGAAAGACAAGCCAGTGAATGACCATGCAAACCTATCACTTCTCTCACTCTGCAAGGATCTAATTCTTGCAACAACTTCATTTTCTGCTTCAAACTGTTCTTACTAAATGACCGTATAAAATCACAAAGCAAATTGATGGAATCCTGTCGTACACTGCAAATACTACTACACTTCCAGGTGTACACAGGACCCTTAGGACGTCTCCCTAAAACCTCATTACCTAACACCTCTTCTATCTCTGTTCTCACAAGTTTTTCTTGTTCAACTGGACAACCATCTTTCACTTCATAAGCTCGACCACTGGTGTCAACTGCATGCACCAAATCATTATCCTGGAAATAACTCTCCTCATTAAAAAATGCCTCAGAGCTTGAACTATGCATCCATTCTCCAGAAAAAACTTCACAAAAATTACTACGATTAACTATTCTCTTCCATCTACTATTTCTTTTGAAATCATAAATTACCTTGTTTAGCTTCCTAATTCTATTGATTGTCAAAATAAATAACTTACGTTTAATTTCAAATGCCTGATCAATAACTTTCTCAACTATTTTTTTTCTCTTATAAAAAACCACTTTCTGCTGACCTTTCTTAATATTTTTTAACAAATTCCCAATTATCCTGTTGCGCAACATTCGTTTACGAATATCCCTAAACTCTTGTTTCCTTCTACTTTCATGCATAGAGTTATCTCTTACTCTAGCAGTAACATTTCTCATTGGCCTTTCCTTACCATTTGAATTCTTTCTCCTTCTCTGGACTGAAACATTTTCTGTAGTAATATTTTTTTTACTACACATATTTCTTATGACTGTTTTTCGACTCTTACCCGGTGCTTTCTTGGTGACTTGACAAATCTTTTTGTTAGAGGACTGCTGCATTATTCCATGGTCCTGCTGTCTTTGACGTTTTGCAGCCTTTCTTACTCTTTCTTTGCTAGGCATCCTAAAATATTGAAATAATCTGCAGTTGAATCTGTGGTAAAATATAATAAAAAATGTTATTAACCACTATTACCCAACAGTAAATTAATAACAGTCATCAAAAACTTAACACACTACTTAAGTATATAATATACTGAAGCCTATCTCCAATTTTTCACTGAACAAGACTCATCTCTTCTTAACCTTGGATAAACCTCACCTACTCTGTGTCCCCTGCACATAATTAAATGTAAAGGGGCAGATTTATATTAACTAGCACATCCCCAGGGATGCACCAGTTAACGTGCACCACTGCTCTGCCACCCACGGTGTGCCGCATTTACAATCAGATAGGACAAAGCTACATCAAAACCCTGCGCCTGCTTGAAGCAGGCATAGATCTTGACGCAGGTAGGCTGAAAGCTAAAGCAACAACTAAGTATCGTGTGCAGAAGTTACAAAAAAGGAAAAATGGCGTTTAAACCAGTAATGAGCCCATGCTAACGTAACACAGAGTAAAAATATCCAGGATCTACATCAGTTTGGGGTTCACGAACCTGGCAGGTACAAGGCACTGAGGCTTTCCACCGTGCATGTCTCATCCCAAATCATATGTTGTTTGTGAATGAAACAATTTCCCAGACCAAATGCTTTGGATTGGCTACTTCTAAAAAATTAAACACCCCTACTATCCCGGAGTTAGAGGAATATGATGGTTGGAGTAATTTTACTCGTTGTCCATTAAAGATTTACAGGCCCTACTCCGTAATTCTTCCTTTAACATTTCCAGTATAAATCCAAAAGGTTGACTGCTTTGGCAACGTGCCTTATCCACGGTTTGATAACGCTGCCTTTTGCTTTATATAAGTTTTCAAATTGTATGAAATATATACCAATAGGTCGTTATTAACCTTTAGGTAGTGGTTTTCTTCATGAGGTCTGGTCGCTTCCATACACATACAGATTTTCAAAGATGATCAAGAACTTTATCTGAATGGAGAGGAATGCACTGAGACGCCAGATCATTCACTAATGTGTAGGCACATACAGTTACATGGTTCATGCAACAAACACCGACCAAATATGGCTTGCGTGTTGCAAGGCACACCAGTTCCTGCTATCATCCCCACGTTCAAGTTCTTGGAAAATGGTAGTTATTTGATGCTCAATAATGAAGATTGTTCTGGGTTAATTAAAAGTATTCATTTTATCGTAACAGTAAATGAACGGGTTATTTGCTGCAGAAATGTTCTATTTCCTCCCACACATGAACATAGGGAGTTTTCAATCTGGCCACAAATACCAACCTTGGGAGCACATTTCAACGGCATGGCAAGAATAAGAGCTCTTTTGTCTCAGAGAGAGGTGGCCTTGAGTTCGGCCCGTGAAACTTTCGTGCTTCACATAGCGAACACCCGTACAGAGGTGCAGACCCTTTTAAATACAGATTCGACTTTGCATTTCAGCAAGATTACCCATTCATTTCCATGCAGCAGGAGGCCCATAGGAATGAAGGTGCAATTTGCGATTAGCAATTACCTCATCGCAAATTACTAATTTTTCCGACGGTGCAGGGGTGTCTCAAGAACACCCTGCTGCACCCCTGAAAAAGAAATTTGGGGTCATATGGCGCACATAAATTTTGAAAACATTCCTTTACCTCAAAAACGATTTTCAACTCATAATTTGAAAACACTGCACATGGGGAAATGACTTAAAATGTCCTTAAGACACATAAAAGCATTTTTTGATTGCCTTTGCAGCATATTTCAGTCACCTTTAACATGCCTATGTAACGGAAACTTTCAAAATCTAAATTTGCCATGCACAGGTGGGAGCATATTTACAAGCAATTTGCTCCACAGACAAACTTCTTACATTGAAATGGGAAAAATAACATCAGAGACTCTCAATTACCTTATAAAGAAGCAGACACCATTATGTCCTTCTCATCAATATTAAAACCATTGCTTTTTCTCAAAAACGATTTACAAGTCATAATTTGAAAACACTCCACAACTCCTATGCACATAAAAGCCCTGTCAGTACTAATACTTCACATTTTCTCCAATTACAAGTTCTCAAAGAAACAAAATCTATTTGTGAAACACTTGAGACAAAGCAACATTTGAAAAACACAACTTTCTTCATAATTTTCTCCTTAAAGCACACTATTTTCTATCTAAATTAAAGACATTTTTTCTCACCTTAGCAAATACTTTGAGTTTCAAAACAGTCTCAGAAACACACCAATTTGTCTTCAGCAGAGCAAAAGGTATGCACTCCAGAGTCTGCAGCTATCAAAAGCACAGAAATGCTGTAATTCCTCACACAGATCTCTCATGTCACCCAATCAAAACTCTTCCCTCACTTTTTTTCAAAGCAAAACCCTTCCCCCCTCTGCCCCCTCTCTGCTTTTTCTGCATAGCAACCACCTCTTGCAAGACCTCTCACACAACAATGTTGCAATTGAACTCTGAACTCTCAGTGCACCTGCATATCCAGAGCATTCTTTCATTTAATGATTTTTTCTTCGCCACTCAAAATACATCTTTCAACGAACTCATCCATGCACACTAACTTTCTGTTTTCAGCAATCAAAATCCACCAATCACTCTTACTGCTTCATTAACACAGAAACTCCTCAGTTTTTTTCATTTTACACTCTCATTTTTTCAACTGCCATTTCATTGCCACACTTCATCTGACTGCAGGAGAACCTTCTCTCGCCATGTTTTCTGTCTGGATTGTTGGACATAGCTACATCTATTGGGCTCAAAGGTACGCTGAAAACAGGAATTTACCTAACCTCAATTTACAAGATGTGGAAATTAAGTGGTTTGGCCACAGAGGATTAAAATGTCACCAATTGATACCATTGGTGAAAACCTTTATGCATTTGCCAAAACCTGACCTGTTAATTGTGCACTGTGGAGGTAATGATTTGGGCACTTTGACTGGGGTAGGTCTGGAAATGCTTTTAAAGGACACCTTTGAGCAATTGATGGCACTTTTTCCTCAGACTGCCTTGGTATATTCAAATATATGCCAAAGACAGAAATGGAGGTGGTCGAACCAATTTTGTCCACAAATTGAGAAATCGAGGAAGCATGTAAACAAATCTGTTTCAGCTTACATGAGAGACCATGGAATGGGCTCCCTGTACAACAATAACTTGCGTTACTACATGCAAGATATCTACAGAGCAGATGGAGTTCACTTCTCAGATGAGGGCAACAGAGTTTTCACTCTGAATTTAAGACTGTGCATTGGTACCTACTTATAAGTACCTAAATGTACCATAAACCCAAAAGCTCTTCTCAGAGCTACCCTACATCTGATCACTCACAATTATTATTTTACTCTAACTTTTTTCACTAATTTTCAAGAAAGTACGCTCCCCAGACCGCTTCCCGGTTCGCGAACCGGGCGCACTCCACGCAAAAAAACTAAAAACTAAAAAAACTGTATATTTTTTTTTTGCCCTGCGAGACCCTTTCAAAGCCTCCACATCAAACCTAGGGGGTCAGGGAGGATCTACTATGCCCCCTTATGGTCATTTGCCCCTTCGCTTTGGCCTCCTCTTGTCTCTCGATCCTACCGAGAGACAAGATGGCGGCCGCTACGGACTGTTTGGAATGTTGACAGACGCCGGAGAACCAATCAGCTTCGCTTCACAAAGCTCCGTTGCGCGAAAAGTACGCGTCCTGGGCCGCTGCCAGGTCCGCTGTTACAGATATATATCTTTTTTTAAACGTTAATTTCTCAAAATCCACTGGAGCACATATATTGAGACCTACAAAAGGCACATCGGGCTACCAGTCCCTACAATTTTGCCAAGTTTCGTGCAAATCCATTCAGCCGTTCGGGCTAAAAGTGAGGCCAAACGCCCTATGGAAATTAACATGGGAAAAACGCGTTTTTTCTCGGCCCCCCCTTGACGAACCCCCCCAAAATTTTCAGGGGCTGCTCAGAAACAAAATGTGCCATTTTCCTGAAAATTTCAGCCAATTCCGTCCACAAACGCCAAAGTTATTAGACATAGAATTTTCAAAAATCCCATAGAGAAAAAATCCTAACTATATATACCTACTGGCGACCGCCAGTAGGTAATATATGTATATATATATATATATATATATATATATATTCACAGAAAAAAACATAGGTTATAGACCATATATAGTTAGGAATTAGCATTTACAAAACCTTGAAAATTCACTGAAAAAACCACAGGTTATAGACCATATATAGTTAGGAATTAGCATTTAGAAAACCTTATTTTACTCACACAAAACCATTGAAATTCCATATATAGTTAGTTGCACTAACTATATATCGTGCACCCGCAATCCACTGCTGATGATGTCACATATTACATCATTCATGACATGGTCAGTGACATCACTGATGACATCACTGATGACATCTCAAATGACATTGGTTTTTTAACAGCTAATATCTGTAGCTGTAAAATGTATTCTTCTTTAAATCCAAAAATATATTTTATATGTTTATGAATAATTTTTTTTTTTAATTTTTTTTTTTCTTCGTTCCCGCTTCGCGAATCGGGAAGCTTCCCGTTAGCTGACCTTGATGCCGCGAAATAGACCGCGAGCCGGTAAACGTTTCTTTACCGCAAGTGCCGCGTTAGAAAACAACATTGCAGTAGTTCATTGTCCCAAGTTTCATCGAAAAATTCAATGTCAATTTGATCAATTGTATCAATCAATTCTTGGCTGCTCTCTTGCAGGTCCATTTCAAAAGAAACTTGGTTTTCGCCTTCCATTTTGCCTGAAATTTGGATTAAAAAAATATATATTAGTAGAGATAGGGCAATGTTGGGAATAATTTTAGATAGGCATTTTTTATCAGTGAATTTATCTTTGGGCAGTGTATAGTATCAGAGTGGAAGTAGGAATATAAAAAAGTGTATGTGATTTAACGTAAGTAAATTCATAATTATACAAGAGAAGCCTAACTCCATCCATAACTATAACAGAGAAGTCTCTCTAAATCTATAACTACTACAGAGGGATAGTATATATCTATCAGAAAAAGTTTACCATATTAACTTATAGTGCACAATATACTTCAGTTTTAAAAATAAAAACTTACCTTTAGAAAGAAGTTGAAGGAATTAGTGAAAATACTATTGAAATGTACAGCAAGAAGTAGTAGTCAAAATGGCGGTGTTTTCTTCTCTTCCTTTATATATATTCAGGTATATAACCAATGAAATGTCAGGTAAAAAAAGTAGAAAATGAAAGTAACATTTTCATTGGTTGTCAATTCCAACACTTCAGATGTGTTTTGTGAAGTAATTTACCTCACGGTATTTAGAGAGGTCTACAGGCTAAATTACTAAATGGAATTCCAATCAAATTTGTGAAAATGGTAGGGATTGGTATGTAGTATGAGCTAATCTATATTTGGTGAAATTGTCTCCAGTGGCTTTTCTGTGAACTACTTTCCCACCTTTTTTGATGGTGCGCTTCCCAGAGAGCGACCCGGTACGCGAACCGTTGAGCGCCCCGGTTCGCGAACCTTAAGCGTTCCGGGAGTCCACCATTTTGTGTTTCGGTCGAATTAAGATACAAGATGGAGGGCAAATAATGTTCAGAATGGGTAGAAGGGGGCACGGTAGAGTTATCTTGACCCCCTAGGTTTTCTGAGGGTGGCTGAGGAGGCTTATATGTGCGAAAAAAAAAACATTTTTAAAAAAAATTTCGCGAGGTTAGCTCCCGGTTCGCGTACCGGGTAGCGCCCCAGGGAGCGTACTTTGTTGGAAATTAGTGAAAAATGTTAGAGTAAAATAATAATTGTGAGTGATCAGATGTAGGGTAGCTCTGAGAAGAGCTTTTGGGTTTATGGTACATTTAGGTACTTATAAGTAGGTACCAATGCACATTCTTAAATTCAGAGTGAAAACTCTGTTGCCCTCATCTGAGAAGTGAACTCCATCTCCTCTGTAGATATCTTGCATGTAGTAACGCAAGTTATTGTTGTACAGGGAGCCCATTCCATGGTCTCTCATGTAAGCTGAAACAGATTTGTTTACATGCTTCCTCGACTTCTCAATTTGTGGACAAAATTGGTTTGACCACCTCCATTTCTGTCTTTGGCATATATTTGAATATACCAAGGCAGTCTGAGGAAAAAGTGCCATTAATTGCTCAAAGGTGTCCTTTAAAAGCATTTCCAGACCTACACCAGTCAAAGTGCCCAAGTCATTACCTCCACAGTGCACAATTAACAGGTCAGGTTTGGGCAAATGCATAAAGGTTTTCACCAATGGTATCAATTGGTGACATTTTAATCCTCTGTGGCCAAACCACTTAATTTCCACATCTTGTAAATTGAGGTTAGGTAATTTCCTGTTTTCAACGTACCTTTAAGCCCAGTGAATATAACTATGTCCAACAATCCAGACAGAAAACATGGTGAGAGAAGGTTCTCCTGCAGTCAGATGAAGTGTGGCAATGAAATGGCAGTTGAAAAAATGAGAGTTTAAAATGAAAAAAACTGTGGAGTTTCTGTGTTCATGAAGCAGTAACAGTGATTGGTGGATTTTGATTGCTGAAAACAGAAAGTTAGGGTGCACGGATGTGTTCTTTGAAAGATGTATTTTGAATGGTCAATAAAAAATCATTAAATGAAAGAATGCACTGGATATGCAGGTGCACTGAGAGTTCAGAGTTCAATTGCAACAAAGTTGTGTGAACTTGCAAACACCAGAAGTCTTCCAAGAGGTGGTTGCCATGCAGAAAAGGCAGAAAGGGCAGAGGGGGGAAGGGTTTTCATTTGAAAAAAAGTGAGGGAAGAGTTTTGATTGGGTGACATGAGAGATATGTGTGAAGAATTACAGCATTTCTGTGCTTTTGATAGCTGCAGACTCTGGAGTGCATACCTTTTGCTCTGCTGAAGACAAATTGGTGTGTTTCTGAGACTGTTTTCAAACTCAAAGTATTTGCTAAGGTGAGAAAATATTTCTTTAATTTAGATGGAGAATAGTGTGCTTTTAGGAGAAAATTATGAATTATGTGGCGCAAATTGCTTGTAAATATGCTCCCACATGTGCATGGAAAATTTAGATTTTGAATGTTTGTGTTACATAGCCATGTTAAAAGTGATACAAACATGCTGCAAAGGCAATCAAAAAACGCTTTTATGTGTCTTAAGGACATTTTAAGTAATTTTCCCATGTGCAGTGTTTTGAAATTATGATTTGAAAATCGTTTTTGGGGAAAAGGAATTGTTTTTAAATTTATGACAAGGACATAATGGTGTATGCTTCTTTATACGGCAATTGACTGTCCCTGATGTTATTTTTCCCATTTTAATGTAAGACCTTTCTCTGTGGCGCAAGTTGCTTGTAAATATGCTCCGACCTGTGCATGGGAAATTTAGATTTTAAATGTTTGTGTTACATAGCCATGTTAAAAGTGACCCAACCATGCTGGAAAGGCAATAAAAAAACACTTTCATGTGTCTTAAGGACATTTTAAGTAATTTCCCTGTGGGCAGTGTTTTCAAATTATGAATTGAAAATCGTTTTTGAGGTAAAGGAATGTTGTTAAAATTTATGTGCGCCGTATGTCCACAAATTTAGTTTTCAGGGGTGCAGCAGGGTGTTCTTGAGACACCCCTGCACCTTTGGAAAAATTCCTAATTTGCGATGAGCTAATTGCTAATCGCAAATTGCACCTTCATTCCTATGGGCCTCCTGCTCCATGGAAATGAATGGGTAATTTGCAATTAGCAATTTGCTCATCGCAAATTAGGAATGGTAAAGAATCGCTATTTATTCCTTAAAATTCGCTATTTTGGAAATGCAAAATAGTTATATGATACATATGGCGGTTGATGTCTAACAAGATAAGAAGCTTAGGGATACATTTATGATGACTGGCGCAATGAAGTGGACATCACTTACTTCATTGGTAGAGCTTTACATGTATTATGTCCTCTGTATTCTTCATCAAGCGTAACTTTAATCTGCAATCCTGAGTAGGCCTCACCTTAAACAAACCTCTGGATAGGCCACACCTTATCGTCATCCTGAATTAATCATTTAAAATGCTAGGGACAGATTTATGATAGGTGTATGCCTCTTTTGCGCCACTTACAAAACACTGTCCACGGGGAAATGACTTAAAATGTCCTTAAGACACATGAATGTGTTTTTTTAAAGCGTTTGCAATTTTTTGGGGTGACTTTTAACATGGGTATGTGACTCAAACAGTCAAAATCTAAATTCACCATGCACAGGTGGGAGCATATTTACAAGGAATGTGCTCCATGGGGAAAGGTCTTATAATGTAATATGGGAAATATGACATCAGAGACACTGAAATGCCTTATAGAGAAGCATACACCATTATGTCCTTGTCATAAATTTGCAAACCATTACTTTTCCCCAAAAACGATTTTCAAATCATAATTTGAAAACACTGCACATGTGGAAATTACTTAAAATGTCCTTAATTCAAAATTTGCTATTCCTTATTTTGCGATTGCACTGAAGGATTTGCAAATTTTGCGATTCCTTAAATGCAATGTATCAAACAAAAAATATGTAAAAAATGATATTAAGGATTTGGAAACTACCACCAACTTCTAGTTTGTGGTAATTTGCGAATTCTTTTCAAAAAGCATTTTTTTCCAAAAAACAAAAGGTGCCATATGACGCCTATACATGTCCTTAGGGCATGTATGTGTGCCATATGCCCCCAAATTTCTTTTTCAGGGGTGTAGCAGGGTGTTCTTGAGATACCCCTGCACGCTTGAAAAAATTCCTATTTTGTGATGAGCTAATTGCTAATCGCAAATTGCAACCTTCATTCCTATGAGCCTCCTAGCCCATGGAAGTGAATGGGTAACTTGCAATTAGCAATTTGCTCATTGCAAATTAGGAATGGTAAAGAATTGCTATTTATTCCTTAAAATTTGCTATTTAGGAAATGCAAAATAGTTTGATGGTACATATGGTGGTTCATCTGTAACAAGATAAGAAGCTTAGGGATACATTTATGATGACTGGCGCAATAAAGTGGACATTACTTACTTCATTGGTAGGCCTTTACATGTATTATCTCCTCTGTATTCTTCATCAAGCGTAACTTTAATCTGCAATCCTGAGTAGGCCTCACCTTAAACAAACCTTTGGATAGGCCACACCTTATTGTCATCCTGGATTAATCATTTAAAATGCTAGGTACAGATTTATGATAGGTGTATGCCTCTTTTGTGCCACTGTGCGTCACTTTTATGATGCAGCGGCGGTGCTAATTTGCAATTAGCAATTTGCTCATTGCAAATTAGGAATGGTAAAGAATTGCTATTTATTCCTTAAAATTTGCTATTTAGGAAATGCAAAATAGTTTGATGGTACATATGGTGGTTCATCTGTAACAAGATAAGAAGCTTAGGGATACATTTATGATGACTGGCGCAATAAAGTGCACATTACTTACTTCATTGGTAGGCCTTTACATGTATTATCTCCTCTGTATTCTTCATCAAGCGTAACTTTAATCTGCAATCCTGAGTAGGCCTCACCTTAAACAAACCTCTGGATAGGCCACACCTTATCGTCATCCTGGATTAATCTTTTAAAATGCTAGGGACAGATTTATGATAGGTGTATGCCTCTTTTGTGCCACTGTGCGTCACTTTTATGATGCAGCGGCGGTGCAAAAGATTTGCTATGAGGCGACAACATTACAAATTGATGCATTTAGGCAGATATGTCATGGTGTAAAAAAAACGTACCACATGAAACCGATGCAGCAGTGATGCAAAAGATGCACCATGTCGCAAGACAGGCCTCACTTGGGGCCATATGTATCAAGCTAATTAGCATTCGCAAAGATCAAAATTCTACGAATTTCGGCCTTTGCGAATGTTAATTAGACAAATGGTATGTATCAAACAAGTTTGATGCAAAATAAGGAGTAGCAAAATTTGCTATTCCTTATTTTGCAATTGCACTGAAGGATTTGCAAATTTTGTGACTACTTAAATGCAATGTACCAAACAAAAAATATGTAAAAAATGACATTAAGGATTTGGAAACTATTGTGGTAAATTGGTGGTAATTTGTGAATTCTTTTCAAAAAGCTTTTTTTCAAAAAAACAAAAGGTGCCATATGACGCCAACACATGCCCTTAGGGCATGTATGTGTGCCATATGCCCCCAAATTTCTTTTTCAGGGGTGCAGCAGGGTGTTCTTGAGACACCCCTGCACCCTTGGAAAAATTCCTAATTTGTGATGAGCAAATTGCTAATCGCAAATTAAACCTTCATTCCTATGAGCCTCCTAGCCCATGGAAATGAATGGGTAACTTGCAATTAGCAATTTGCTCATTGCAAATTAGGAATGGTAAAGAATTGCTATTTATTCCTTAAAATTCGCTATTTAGGAAATGCAAAATAGTTTCATGCTACATATGGCGGTTCATCTGTAACAAGATAAGAAGCTTAGGGATAGATTTATGATGACTGGTGCATCACCAGGGATGTGTCAGTCATCCTGCGCCGCTGTTCCGCCACCCATGGTGTGCTGCATTTAGAATACGGGGCATCATGGGGCAAAAATGGCACAGATGCGTGACGTATCTGTGCTGTAAAGGTAGTGATTGCTGGAGTTGTATCGCAAGTGCGATGCAGCTCAAGCAAGGCTCAGGGGTGCCCCATCTCCACAATGTTGCGTCAAGACCTATGCCTGCTTAAAGCAGGCGCAGGGTTTTGACGAAGCTTTCTCCTATCTGATTGTAAATACGGCACACCATGGGTGGCAGAGTAGTGGTGCACGTTAACTGGTGCATGCCTGGGGATGTGCCATTTAACATAAATCTGCCCCTTTACATTTAAGTATGTGCAGGACACACAGAGTCGGTGAGGCTTATCCAAGGTTAAGAAGAGATGAGTCCTGTTCACTGAAAATTTAGACATAGTCTTCACCTGCTCAGCATTGCTGGACATGGCTAAATAATAGCTGCAAAATATTACTCTTGTTAAACAATTTTACTATTATAATCTCTGAGATTTGTCTCTTACTCTGCAACATCTCATTGTTGTTATCTTTCTTTAAAGATAAAGACAACCTCAACATGAGCGACAATCTGCCATCAGTTGATTTTGACCTCATCATTGAACTTGTAATTGAAACATCAGTGGATGTTGATCCCTTGGATGATTTAAATCCTGAGGATGAAGAAGAGCGTGATGAGGATGCAGATTTGTCCGAATTATATGACATAGGATGGGAAGCTGACCTGCTTGAGCATATGGAAATATAAACATTTATTTTTTAAATTTATAATTAATAAAAAGTAAAAAGGTAAACCGTTTAATTTAAAAATAAAGACACCTTGAAAAGCAGGTTATGTGTAGTGTCTTCAATAAAATATTAAAATATGCTCATAAAATTAGATCAGATTCACATATAAAATAGCACAGGTAACATAAATATAAATGTCATTTCTTTTCTGCTATTTCTGTATTGTAAATTTGCAAGGACTAAAAAATCTTCTATTTAAAATGTCAAGTAGTGTGTTAAGTTTTTGATCACTGTTATTGTTTTACTGTTTGGTAATAATGGTTAATAACATTTTTTATTATATTTTACCACAGATTCAACTGCAGATCATTTCAAGATTTCACCATGCCAACAATAGAAAGACAGAGAAAGGCTGCAAAATGTCAAAGACAGCAGGTGAAAGAAAATAAGCAGCAGTCCTCTAACAAAAAGATTTGTCAAGTCACGAAGAAAGCACCGGGTAAGAGCACAAAATATTTCATAAGAAATATGTGTAGTAAAAAAAATATTACTACAGAAAATGTTTCAGTCCATAAAACGAGAAGGAATTCAAATGGAAAGGAAAGGCCAATCAAAAATGTTACTGCTAGAGCAAGAGATAACTCTGTGCATGATAGTAGAAGGAAACAACAGTTTAGGGAGATTCGTAAACGAATGTTCCGCAACAGGATAATTGGCAATTTGTTAAAAAATATTAAGAAAGGTCAACAGAAACTGGTTTTTTATAAGAGAAAAAAAAAAGTTGAGAAAGTTATTGATCAGGCATTTGAAATTAAACGTAAGTTATTTATTTTGATAATCAATAGAATTAGGAAGCTAAACAAGGCAATTTATGATTTCAAAAGAAATAGTAGATAGAAGAGAATAGTTCATCGTAGTAATTTTTGTGAAGTTTTTTCTGGAGAATGGATGCATAGTTCAAGCTGTGAGGCATTTTTTAATGAGGAGAGTTATTTCCAGGATAATGATTTGGTGCATGCAGTTGACACCAGTGGTCGTGCTTATGAAGTGAAAGATGGTTGTCCAGTTGAAAAAGAAAAACTTGTGACAACAGAGGCAGAAGAGGTGTTAGGTAATGAGGTTTTAGGAAGACGTGCTAAGGGTCCTGTGTACACCTGGAAGTGTAGTAGTATTTGCAGTGTGCGACAGGATTCCATCAATTTGCTTTGTGATTTTGTACGGTCATTTAATAAGAAAAGTTTGAAGCAGAAAATAAGGTTGTTGCAAGAATTAGATCCTTGCAGAGTAAGAGAAGTGACAGGTTTGCATGGTCATTCACTGGCTTGTCTTTCCAGGAGAGTATGCCAGAGTGTTTTTCATCATTTCAGGATGCTAGCAGTGCATCATAATAAAGTGAGGAAATTAGTTAGAATGTTGTATTATGCTAAGAGTCCACCAATTATGCTTAAACAATTATGCGCTGCTCTTTTGCATGGTTCTGAAATAGATGTGAAGAATATATGTGAAGAAATTGAGTTTTGTTACTTTGGAAGTAAAGAGGAGAATGTTGAAATTGAGCAAGAAGAAGAGGGTCATGTGGAAGATAGTGTACAGGTTTCCAGTACAGATAATTTCCAGAGGGAAATTGCGACGTTTGAGGTGAAATCAAGTGAGAGGCCTAATTTCACTTGTGTGTGTTGTCGACGCACTTATTATAAGAATCAGACTAAGTTAGTGGATTTATATGCAAAAAGTGAAAGGGAAGATAATAGTGAATGGAAGGATTTCGCAACATACTTGATGGTAGAAAATTGTTTTGATTTGGGATTGGATCAACGTGTGTGTAGTTATTGTTGTTGCAAATTAAATCAAAACCAGATGCCTGCTAGAGCAGTTCATAATAATCTGGAATTGGTTGAGATTCCTTCTGAATTGAAGGATTTAAATACTTATGAATCTATTTTGATTCAAAGTATCCATCCCTTTCAGGCTATTGTAAGAATGGAGCCAAAGACAGGGAAATTGCCTCCATCAGATTTACAGAGAGGATTAAAGGGAAGAGTTGTTTATTTGCCTCTAGATTTGAAGAAAAACATTAACACAATTGGAGTAGAAAAAGTGGAAGAGGAACCTCTGGTTATCTTAGTTAATGGGGTTCCGACAAAGAATAAGAAAATATGGCAAGATTTAGTAGATGTTAGGAAAGTTAAAAAGGCAACATTGTATTTGAAAAAAAATAATAAATACTATAAGAATGTATATGTTGCAGAAGAGGAAGTAAGTGAGGAAGAGGATAGCGATTTGTGTACTGGTCAAATTGAGAAAGTAGAACCCTCTACTAGTGAAGAAATATATGAACATTATAGTGTTCATCCTTTGCATTCCAAGGAAGTCATGGGGAATGCTATTGAGTTGTTTCAAATGAAACAAGCCAAAGGGAGTCCCATTAGTGTTTGGGAGGAAAGTTTGGAAGCTCGGTGTTTCCCACAGCTTTTTCCAACAGGTCAGGGAGGAAGATATGATGAGCGACCTCATCAAATTCCTGCTTCTGAATACCGGACTTTGCGATTGTATGCAGGAGATGCTAGGTTTCGACAATGCATTCCCTATTTGTTTCATCTCCTGTTTGAAAGCGATCTATCTGGACTGTCATATGCAGTGAACCACATCTTGAAAAGTGGTATACACATGCAAAACATCTCGGCAAGTGACTTTATGGATAAAGTCAATGTCCAAGACAGTATTTTGGATTCTCACCTGATTAATCTCATGGCGTGTCAGCGTGGTACTAATGAGTACTGGTACCGTCGTCATGGTGATTTAAAATGTATGCTGAGGAACTTAGGTACTCCCACATGGTTCCTCACTCTGAGCTGTGCCGAGTATGGCTGGGAAGACTTACTTGAATTTCTACGAGAGGCAAATGCTAACGTAGATAACATCGAATTCAAGACACCCGGAGAACTGTGCTCTTTGGATCCAGTCAATGTATGTAGGTACTTCAATCATAGATTCGAAGCTATGATGTCTTTCATCATGAATAAGAAGAATCCACCTCTTGGAGAGGTGTTGGATTTCTTCTGGAGAAAGGAGTACCAAGCAAGAGGTGCTCCTCATATACATATGTTGCTGTGGATCAAGGATGCACCTAAATTTGGAACGGATCCAGAAGACTCAGTGATGAGTTTCATCCAACAGTATTCTACGTGTGCTGTTCCAAACGCAAAGGAGAAGAAAAGCCTAAGAGAAAAAGTTCTGCGTTTCCAAAGCCATCGATGTGGAAAGTACTGCCGTCGTAAATTCCGAAACAAGGACAAGTTCTACACCAAATGTCGTTTCGGTTTTCCACGACCGGTGATTTCTAAAGGAAGAGTAAACAGTTTGATGTCTTCGCTGCGACATAATGTGATGAAGAAATCACCTAAAAACACATACAATTTGAAGAGGAACGAAGAGTCCAAGTACATCAACGACTACAACCTGGTGATTTTGTCCATGTGGAATGCTAACATGGATATACAGTTTGTGGCTGATAACTGTATGGCTGTGGCTCGGTATGTGACGTCTTACATCACCAAAAAAGAGAAGACAGAATTGAAGGATATGTGGGAGGACATTTCCCATGAAAAGAGCCTCAGCAAGAAGTTGTACAGTTTCAGTCTGAAGATGTTGTCGCATCGAGAAATTGGAGCTTACGAATGCTCTGACCGGTTGTCTTCAGCAAGTCTCTATGCCAAGTCCAGGAGTATCGTTTGGGCGAGTCTTGGTCTTGCTGCAACGCGTAATCGAGTTCTGAAACCTGTGCGGGAAATTGAGTATTTGGCGGAAAAGGAGCCAAACAGTACCGACATTTTGAAGACCAACATGTTGGATACATATTATCCAAATAGAAGCAGTCACCTCGACAATGTTTGTCTGTATGAGGTTCTTCAAAATTACATATTCAAGAGGAACATCAAAGAAGATACTGAGAAAGGAGTGTATGCTGTAATAGGAAGTGAGGGATGTCTGGTCAAGCAAAGAAAATGCCACTTGGTAAACCATCGAAAATTGAGTGGCGAATCTCCTGAAAAAAAGGAGTTTTTCTATTTAGCACTTTTGCAACTTTTCAAGCCTTGGCGTGCAGAAGAGGAACTGCTTGGAGATTTCCTCTGTTACGAAGACTCTTTCAATGCCGCCAAGGAGACCATAGAATGTCCTGCTTTTCCCAAATATGTAGAAATGTTGAATGCGGAAATTGAGCAGGAAGCAACGATTGCAGCCGAGATTGCCAGAGACAGTTCTCAGGACAGTCAGAGTTCTGCTTCATTGAGTCAGGATCCACTAGGAGGACCTGTTATCGAAAATGAAGCTGCCACTGCCATGAATGAAGTGGAAAGAGCCATGGCACATGCTCAGGAGGATGCGGTTAACTTAGAAGAGTTGGAAAGACAACTCAACGTTGAGCAGAGGAAAATATATGACGAAGTTACCATGCAAATTGATCATGGATTAAGTCATGACAAGAAAGAGTGCTCATGTACGTCGTTGAAGCCTGTCCGACTGTACGTGAGTGGAGAAGCGGGAACTGGAAAAAGTTTCCTCATTAAAGCAATTTCATGCTATTTGCAGGAAAGGACAGAGTCATCGCTGTCTTGTGTTGTCACCGCTCCAACTGGACTGGCAGCACATAACATTAAAGGGATTACTTTACATCGTTTACTGATGCTGCCAGTGGAGCATGACAACAAATTACAATATCACAAGCTATCTGGAGATGCTTGTTTTGAAGTTTCAAGAATCTTGAGGAAAATGAAACTTCTTATCATTGACGAAGTAAGCATGGTTTCCAATGTCATGCTTGCCTTTGTGCATTTGAGAATGCAAGAAGTTCTCAAAACAGAGTATGATGTGTTATTTGGTGGCAAACACATCATTGTTTTCGGAGATCTTCTGCAGCTGACACCAGTGAAAGGGCAACCTGTGTTCAAAATGCTCACGCATGAAGATACCAGGAAGTGCCTAGGCAGCATTGGCAACGTCAATAAATGGTTAAACTTCAATTATGCTGAACTGCATGAAAATATGCGTCAGGCGAAGGATGAAGTTTACAAGACTATTCTACAAGATGTTAGAATTGGAAAAGTGACCGAGCATGGGAAAGAAGCTTTACATGCACGATTACTGTCAAATTTATATCCAGAACAAGATGTTGTGCCTGAGAATATTTTTCAGAAAATTACTGATAAGAAATCTGGAATATGTTTGATGCCAACTCTTGCAGAATGTGCCAAATTCAACAACAAAATGTTGCATTTAGAAAAGCAAGAGATTGTGAAACTGGAAGCTATTGACAGAGTAGAGCATATGGGATCAACAATTATTTTGTCTGAGAATCTGAAAACAAAATTGGATTCATTAGAGAAGAGTATATCTAAAACTGCAGGTTTTGAAAAGACTCTGAATGTGTGCTTGAACTGCCGTATAATTTTAAGAAGGAATTTACATGTTGAAAGAGGTCTGGTAAATGGATCAATGGGTAATGTTGTTGATTTTGTAAAATACAGAAATAGAGATGGAATTGAATTTTTAAAAATTAAATTTGATGGCATTGAGGAAGTACAGCTAATTGGTCGTTGCTCTGCTAGATTTTTGCTTGTAAAAGACTTATATGTTCGTCGTAAGCAGTTTCCTGTTTGCTTGGCATATGCGGTGACAATCCATAAATCGCAAGGTTTAAGTGTAGACAGTGCATTGGTGAATATTGGCAGTTCTGTGTTCACGGAGGGTATGGCATATGTGGCATTGTCACGAGTTAGAACTTTATCGGGATTGTACTTGATTGAGTGTGATGTCACAAACATTTGTGCTGATCTAGATTGTGTTAAGGAATACAATAGGTTAAGAAGAGAGTATGCGCCACATTTGCCTCAGTATCCTTTGTTTGAGAAACGTGTGGTAGGCCGGAAACGAAGAAATGTGACCAATACTGGGGAGGTTGTAGCAAAAAGACGAAAAGTCGATGAACCTAAAATTACAAGCAGAAACAAAAAGGATTCTGTTGAAGATGTTGTTGGTTTTCAATTTGAAAACAGTTCTGGTGTCAACTGCTATGCTAAGGGAGGAGCTAAGTACCTCCAAAAGAGACTGGTCTTTTATCAACCGACCAGGTCTCTGAGGTCGGAATCTCTGTACCTGGCTGTTGTCCCACGGGCTAAGAAAGCGCGCCTTGGTGGCCGCTCTTTTGGACTGCTGGCACCACAGCTGTGGAACTCTCTGCCGCTGGCTCTGCGGGGAGCCACTAGCCTGCTGGCTTTTAGGAAGGGCCTTAAGACTTGGCTGTTCACTCAGTAGTCTGTCTTTTGTAAATTTTCTGGCTGATTCTTCTTCTTTTTTATCTGGTGTTATGTTAGTATGTCGCAGTTTCTTCTCTTTCTCCTATAAAGCGCCGGGACACTCTTCTTGAGTAGCCGAGCGCTATAGAAAAGATTTAATAACATAACATAACATAACATAATGTAGTGGTTAATGTTTTGTTTTCTCTAGAAAATGTAAAAGAAGAGATTGTGGTCAATTCTGATCAAAGATTTTGCAGTTTGTTAAATTCTGTGTTAGAGAAATGTAGCACTGATAGAAGAAACATAGAAAGTGTGTCTGAAATTCGAAATCTGTTAGACAGATGTTCAGGCCAAACACAATTCTCTCAAAATATTCAGCAAGATTGTCAGGAGTTTTTAATGTATATGCTTGATGTATTACATGCTGAAGGTGTAGATGTAGATCAGCTGTTTGGGCTTTCCTATCAATGGCAGCATGACTGCGAGAACTGTATGGTATCAAGTACTACTAGTGTAGACTCAGAAAGATTTATATATTTAACTTTGCCAGACAGTAAATCAGTCTCCTTTAATAAGCTAGTAAAAGCAGCTGATCACAACATGGAGTGTAGCCAATGTAAATCTGAAATGATGTCCACATTATTTATACGAACATATGGCCAGTATGTCATTTTAATGTTCCAACGATGTAGGCCTGATGGAACAAAATTGACAACTTTAATTAAAAATGTTGTAGCTTCGCAGTTGTCAATATCAGGAAGGACTTTTGTAACTGCAGCAATTATATATCATGACGGCCCTTCAATAACATCAGGACATTACAC
This sequence comes from Lissotriton helveticus, assembly GCF_964261635.1. Classification (NCBI taxonomy): domain Eukaryota; kingdom Metazoa; phylum Chordata; class Amphibia; order Caudata; family Salamandridae; genus Lissotriton; species Lissotriton helveticus. Next base: position 585,031,609 of record NC_136071.1, on the reverse strand, counting down.
AGCTTATTTAAAGTCTAGAAATGGCTGGTCATTCTGCAATGATTCTGTTTTAATTTTCAAAAAAAAATTGCCGTATGACCTTAAAAACTCTTACCTGGTGTTTTTAAAACCAACATTTTAGGGAAATAATCTCGGGATGTGCTCTGTGGAATTTCAAGAAGTTCTAATGGCTCCTACACAATTTGGCCTTGAGGATAAGTGTAGTTCAGAGACATAACTTCTAACCATTGGACTGGACGTCATGGAGAAATACGTGCACTTTGAATGAGTTCAGAAAAACTGTTTCTTTTTATAAGCTAATTGAAGCAGCCAATCAAAACATGGAGTAGAGGGAATGTAAGTCTGCAATGCTGTCTACTGTTTTACATTGCTTTGTGATTAAAAGTGATGTAGAGAATTAAATAATTGTAGTAGTCATAGAGGTAGTGTAAGTCTGCTTCATAGTAAGCAGTATCAGTGTCATAGGAAATGTAGAACATGACTGAGCAAGAAGGGGAAGATATTACTATTCCAGGATTGTGAAAATGATCTTCAACATTTTAATTCTGAAAGTTGCGGAAATGCCAAATGACGGGATTGGCTTACAAGAAATCCAAGAGTTATAAATGGCTCTGACCAGATTTGTCCTTGTGGAAACTTGTGGTAGAGAGCAAGAAGTCATTTATTGCATGTAACGTGTTTTTAAAAACGATGGAGATTTTCTTTCAGAAAGTGGCGGGCTGAAAGTAATAACAGCACAAAAGAGTGTAAGCTGTTCATAGGACATCCTTGGACGTCATGGAAAGTAAGTTAACTTTAAGGAGTTCTGAATTTTGATTTCTTATGTTGTATGGGTTTTTTAAACACAATCATTTTGATTGTGTTTTTTTTTCCCCGCTGTTATATGATGAATACCTTCAAGTCACTGTTTTTAGTGAATTTTGATACATTCTGAGAACAGCAAAAATAAACCATTTAACATGTATAATTAATTCTGTACTGTTTGCATTTATGATGTATATGTAGAACTGTGTAGGAGGCATGGAGAAGGTGAGGCTTCTGTAAGTGTCAAAGTTGTTGCATGCAGTGCTGCACTTCTGCGTATTCTTTCATATGCTAGACTACATCTGCACAATGAGATACCTAAGCAAAGGAAACACAAGTGATGTGATTGTGAAATGAGCAAAATAAATTGCACGTATTTCAATTACATCACCTGTGTTTCCTATCATTACGAATCACATTGTACAGATCAAGTTTAGGTCTGTCCAGGGAAACATAGGAGGTTTGGACTTTGTTGAAGAGTGCAGTGGACATGACTCACTTCATTGGTAGACCTTCACATGTATTATCTCCTCTGTACTCTTCAACAAGTGTAAATCTCATCTGCAACCCTGAGTAGGCCTCACCTCAAACAAACCTCTGGATAGTAGACATCTTATTGGCATCCTGAAGCAATTATTTAAAATTTTAGTGTCTTGCGACACTTTTCTGAAACAACAGCAATGCAAAAGATGCACCATGTTTTAAGATAGGCCTCACTTCATCTGCATCAAGATACTGTTAGTTTAAAATGTATATCTTTAGGACTGTGTAGGGGGCCTGGAGAAGCAGAAGCTTCTGTAAGTGTCAAAGTTGTTGAAAAACTGTTTGTCCTTCAATCTTTTCCCTTGTCTTTTCTAATTTTTAAATACATGTTTTAATATTTTTCAAATGTTTGTTCTCTCTTTCACAGATTGAAAGTATAAAAACAAAAAGTGAGTAATTTAACGACAATTATAAGGTAAATATTTTGTACTCTTTTCGTTACATTTCTATCACATTTAACTACTATTAGTTCCACTGCTTCATTTCTTTAACCCTCAGTTTCCTGCCTTTGCTACTTCCCTCATTCCTTTCTCTATTACCTACTTACTCAACTCCTTCCACTCTTTTTCTCAGTCCCTCTCTTCTCATAGTTCCTCACTCTTGTTCACTCACTCCGTCTCTATTACTCTTAGTGTCTTTGACTGATCACTCTATCACTACTTGTTCATAATGCTTTCTCTGTGTAGTTGAAGCACACTAAGGGGAATATTATGAACACAGCCAATAAAATTATTGCTCTTTTTATTGGCAGAAAACTGGTGCAAAAGTGGTTTTAGCGGCAGTTTTCTGCCACAAAAGCAGCTTTAGCGACACATTTCTGCCAATAAAAGCTGCAAAACTTTTATTGCCTATGTTGATGATATGGCTCTATGTTACTTACATTTCTTTGCTGTTTCAATTAATCTTTTTCTGTTATTTTTTGTTTTCTGTTTTCTATTTTTTCTCTCTGTTATTCCTCATGTTTTAATCTTATTTAAAAATTCACTCACATTCTCCAAGAAACTCTTCTTTGTTAATGTTATACTCTCTTTTTTTTTCTTTCACTTCGTTATCTATTTTGTTTTTCACAATTATACCCTCTTCTGTCTTTTCTTCGGTAAATAGATCTATTAAACAGTATCTCTTCTTTACTCCCTATAGCTGTCTTTCTTTTAACATCACTCTCTGTTTACTTTCCTTATACTTACACTTTTTTTATTTTTTTATTTTTTGGTTAGCTCCCGGTCCGCGTACCGGTAAGCTAACCCGGGAGCGAACCAAAAGAAATAGAGCTTGCCAGAGTGCTAAACATTCTAGCAATTTTTTTTGAAAGGGAAGGTAGTTCTGAAAAGAACTTTTTTTAAAATATTTTTGTTGTTTTATATTTTATTTTTATTTTTTTAACATTTTTTGTTTTTTTTGTATTTTTTGAACGATTTTATATTTTTTTTGGTTTTTTTGGGGGGGGGTAAACAACAAAAAACAGGCGTTGAAAAGGGCTCAACAGGAGCAAAAAAAAGTTACTGGGGGCGGTTAGGGCAATCATGGTGTTCATACGCCAGGTTGAGTGCATTGATGCTCATGTTGCCACAAGCTAATAATGCACGACAGTGCATACATAAGTGAATCATGTGCCCAACATTTTTTTTGAATATTTGGCACAGTTTCCCGTGCCTCTTCTGGTGTTAGAGAAATCGGTATTGTTGGTCTGGCCACAGGAGTTGGTCTTGGATTGTCCTGCATATCCCTTATTTCCGCCCGGCTGTAATTTAGTGGATGCTTCCTTGTCATGTGCCTGTGCATTGTGTGATTTCCATAGCTATATTTTTTGTCCGTCCCTCTGGACAATTGTTCTTTGCATATGCGGCAGGTGACATACCTCGCATTGACTTTTTTTTGGCCAGGAGGGATCGAATAAAACTGCCAGATGAAACTGGCTTTCTTTCTGGAAACCCGGGGCAACTCTTCTAAGAACTGTGGTTCTTCTCCCTCCTCATCCATTTCTTCATCTTCCTCCTCAGTGTTGGTAATGACCTGGGGAGGTGGTCCTCTCTTCCCATGAGGAGGTGGAGGTGGTGGTGGGGGTCCACCAGCTGAAGCTATCAATGAAGCCATTTTCCAACAAGCAAAATAGGTCTTCCTCTCACAATGATGAAAGTCAGAGTGAGGAAAGAAGGAGGGGTTTTCATCATTTGGGAAAAACAATACTTCTCAACCAATGAAAAGTGTTATTTTTAGGTCACCTGACCTAGCCTTACATCATTATGAAACCAAAAGTGAAATGAACCAATGAAAAGTTTTATTAACAAGTCACATGACCTCTCACGCTCATGTTACGCGCTGCGGAACGCGCCCCGGTTAGCTTCCGGGTCGCTGAGCTTCGCGCCTCGGTCCGCGGCCCGGGACACTTCCGGGTGCGCTAACGCGGTACGTCACAAGACGCATTACGCGGCAACGCGATACGTCGCGCTTTTGCGACGCGCCCCGGTTAGCTTCCGGGTCGCTGAGCTTCGCGCCTCGGTCCACGCCCCGGGGCACTTCCGGGTGCGCTAACGCAGTACGTCATAAGACGCATTACGCGGCAACGCGATACCGTCGCTAAGTTGATTTTTTACCGGTTCGCGGACCGGGTCGCGGCATCAAATTGAGCTAACGGGAAGCTTCCCGGTTCGCGGACCGGGAGCGAAACAAAAAAAATATTTAAAAAAAATTATTAATAAACATATAAAATATATTTTTGGATTTAAATAAGAATACATTTTACAGCTATAGATATTTGCTATTAAAAAACCATTGAAATTCACTGAAAAAACCATAGGTTATACACCATATATAGTTAGGAATTAGCATTTACAAAACCTTGAAAATTCACTGAAAAAACCATAGGTTATAGACCATATATAGTTAGGAATTAGCATTTAAAAAACCTTATTTTACTCACACAAAACCAATGAAATTCCATATATAGTTAGTTGTACTAACTATATATCACGCACCCGCAATCCACTGCTGATCATGTCACATATTTCATGACATGGTCAGTGACATCACTGATGACATCACTGATGACATCTCAAATGACATCACTGATGACATCACTGATGACATCTCAAATGACATCACTGATGACATCACTGATGACATCTCAAATGACATCACTGATGACATCACTGATGACATCTCAAATGACATCACTGATGACATCACTGATGACATCTCATTTGACATTACTGATCACATCACTGATGACATCATTCATGTGATAATACGATGAACCTCTTCAGACTCTAATATAACCTTAGATACACTCAGTGTAAACAGACACTCACAGACTGTCACTCATCCATGGAGTTACTTACACACCTAGTCAGTCATGCAAAGAATCAATCACACCTCCATTTTCACAACTATACAGTTATACACATCTTACTTATTCAAACATATACTAAAACATATTTACTCACTTATACAATCCTAAAAAGGATGACATCTCAAATGACATCACTGATGACATCACTGATGACATCTCAAATGACATCACTGATGACATCACTGATGACATCATACAGTGACTGTATTTTTCTGTAAAGTTAAAATATGTCTTACATATTTAAGAATGAGTGGATGTATAAGTATCTGGATGAAGGATTTAGTAGGTGCATGACTGACTGTATGAGTGAGTGGTTAAATGTGTCTCACTGAGTGCATGGGTTAGTGACTAAACTGTCTTAATTTGTGCATCATTATGTCTGTTGTTATGTAAACTGCTGCATGTGTTGATCAGTAGCTATATGAGTAACTATATGGGTTATTGATTGGTTGCCCAAGCATTTGTATGGGAGACTGAGTGTGTGTGTGGGTGGCTGGGAGGTGTATGACTCTGTGCATAGATGTATGGGTTCAAAAGTGCATGTGGAAACAGCTGTATGGGCGGTTGACTGTGTGCATGACTGTATTGGTGAGTGAATGGATATCTCAGTGCTACATGTCAAAGTAAGTACATATGTAAAATACAGTACATGTGAGAGTTGACATATATAAATAACTGTGCATAAGAGCCAGTGAATGTGTGAGAGGCTGTATGGATCATTGTGAACTTGTATCAGGGATTGTATAAGAGAGTAAATATGTGTTAGTATATGTTTGAATAAGTAAGGTGTGTATAACTGTATAGTTGAGGAAATGGAGGTGTGATTGATTCTTTGCATGACTGACTAGGTGTGTGAGTAACTCCATGGATGAGTGACAGTCTGTGAGTGTCTGTTTACACTGAGTGTATCTAAGGTTATATTAGAGTCTGAAGAGGTTCATCGTATTATCACATGAATGATGTCATCAGTGATGTGATCAGTAATGTCAAATGAGATGTCATCAGTGATGTCATCAGTGATGTCATTTGAGATGTCATCAGTGATGTCATCAGTGATGTCACTGACCATGTCATGAATGATGTAATATGTGACATGATCAGCAATGGATTGCGGGTGCGCGATATATAGTTAGTGCAACTAACTATATATGCGAATTTCAATGGTTTGTGTGAGTAAAATAAGGTTTTGTAAATGCTAATTCCTAACTATATATGGTCTATAAACTATGGTTTTTTCAGTGAATTTTCAAGGTTTTGTAAATGCTAATTCCTAACTATATATGGTCTATAACCTATGGTTTTTTCAGTGTATATATATATATTTATATATATATATATATTCTCAAAGAAAGGACCCAGCCAGCCTCCTGTCAGCAGCCCAGATTCTCCTCAGCACAGACGGAATCCAGACGTTTCTTCAAAATTGAGGTATTTTATTTTATTTACAACACCATTAGTGCAACATAAGAGGACGGTCAACGCGTTTCGGCGGATGCCTTCAACTGGACCATAGAGTCCTGATGTCTAAACTGCCCATTTAAAGTGTATTAGTGCATAAGTCCCTTCTTGGTTTCTTAAAAAATAGACTAGACTGTTTAACCCACTTTTTCTGTTCCTATCTGATGGCCGTCATTGTTAACCATTTTTACTTCTACAGCAGAAAGGCATTATTGGTAAAGTACCATATCTTATCTTATCTTATCTAAGGTGCTATTTGTAGAGCGCACTAACGCCGAAGCTTCTTGGCGCTGATAGACAGAGTAGGTGAGGAGGAAGCGCAGTAAGCAGGAACCTAGCTAAGAGGGGGAAAGAGGTGGGTTTTTAACAATTTTCTGAAATTAAGAAGGGAAGAAGATTTGATAGAAAGAGGAAGAAGGTTCCAGAGTACAGGGGCTAGGTAGGAAAAGCGGCGGCCGCCGAATTTCTTAGTTTTGTTTTTGGGAGTGACTAACAGGTTACGGTGAGCTGATCGGAGGTTTCGTGTTGGGCAGTGAGGAAGGATGAGGGATTTGAGGAACCCGGGGCCAGAGCAATGAAGGGCTTTAAAGGTGAGACAAGCCACCTTGAAGGCAGCCCTTTGGTCTATTGGGAGCCAGTGAAGGCTGTAGAGCAAAGGCTTGGCTGATTGCCATCTAGGGGTTCCTTGGATCAAGCGGGCCGCTTGATTCTGTACGACTTGGAGGCGGTGTAACAGAAATTGTGGGAGACCATGGTAGATGGAGTTAGAAAAGTCCAAGCGGGAGAGCACAAGTGAGATGACGGTTTGGGAGAGTGCCGCGGGGGGGAGAAGGTGACGGACATTGCGGATCCTCCTAAGTTGGTACATGCAAGAAGAAACTACCGCTCCAACTTGGGCTTTGAGAGAGAGTTCGGCGTCGATGATTACGCCCAGACTCTTTACAGTTTTTGATGGGATAGGGGGAGAGCTGAGCTCAGGAGGCCAGAACTGTGGGCCCCAATGGGAATGACTGAGTCCGGGGAGAAGGAGCTCGGTTTTACCGGGATTCAGCTTTAATTGATTCTGGTTCATCCAGAGTTGGATATGGATCATGACTGCGTGGAATGTTTTGGTGGCCTGTGGAGAGTTAAGTGAGAGGATGAGTTGCAAGTCGTCGCCGTAATTATAGACTATGATATCCCATTTCAGAAGGGATTGGATCAGTGGCCGAAGATATAAATTGAATAGAAGCGGCGATAGGGAGGAGCCCTGGGGGACTCCACAAGACGTGGGGGATTTTTTAGCGGTGTAAGGGCCCAGGCGGACCGCCTGTGTTCTTCCAGTGAGGAAGGACTTGACCCACTCAAGAGCTGTGCCCTAGATGCCTGCCTGCTCGACACGGTGGAGAAGAATGTTGTGGTCCACCATGTCGAACGCGGCTGATAGATCCAGGAGGACGAGGGCTTGGGGACCGCCCGCGTCCGCATTGCTCCTGAGTGTGTCAAGGGCTGCCAGGATGACAGCTTCTGTAGAGTGGGCAGGTCGGAAGCCAGCCTGATTAGGCTCAAGATGGCAGGAGGATTCAATAAAGTGAGACAGGCAGCGGGTGACATGGGCCTCTATGAGTTTGGAAAAGTAGGGAAGGAGGGAAATGGGGCGATAATTCGACGGCTCCGCAGGGTCGGCGCCGGGTTTTTTGAGGAGGGGTACCAGGATGGCATCCTTAAAAGAGGTAGGAAAGGTGCCACTGCTAAGGGATCTGTTAAGTAAATGTAGAATACAGTCTGGTAGGTTGATACATATGCTCTGCAGGACAGATGGTGGACAACAGTCGTTAGGGGAGCCAGATTTCGCACGGGTGGCAAGTTCCGCTAGGGAGGTCGGATCCAGAGCTGGAAAGGTAGTGAAGGACAGGTGGTTATTGGAGGAAGTGACCAGTGGAGATGAATGGGGGAGGAAGGGGATAGACTTTTTAATTTTTATGATCTTTTCCATAAAAAAAGAGTTCAGAGTGTCGCAGGCCTCCTGGGTGGGGGTCTGAGCTGGGAGGGTTCTGTCATCAGTGCTTAGCTCATTCAGGACTCTGAACACCTCCTTGGATTTATCTGCTGCCGATGAGATCCTATTAGAGAAGTGTTCCATTTTTGCTGACCTGATGGCTGCTTTATATTCTTTACGTGCGGACAGATAGGACTGTCTGGCTGAGTCAGAGTAGTCACGTCTCCAAGTGCGTTCTAACTGGCGCGTTTTTAATTTGTGAGCCTTGAGGTCGTTCGAGAACCACCTATGAGAATTCCGGTGCCTGGTGGGAGGAAATTTAACTAGGGGAGCAAATAGGTCACTGGCCGACTCTAGCCAGGAGCCTATGTCTTGTTCTAGTTCATCGATGTCCTTGGAGGGGTGAGAGCCTGGGCAGGAGTCGGCAAGGGCGGTAAGAAAGCCCTGAGCATTGTATGTGCTCCATTTCCATGACAGACCACCGGCCATCAAGGGGGTGGAGGTCTGGCCGGCGACTGTGATGGTGGTGTCCACCAGGTGGTGGTCTGACCAGACACAGGGGAGTATGTCTGGTAGGGACAGGGTCAGGTTGCAGGACGAGATCTGGTCCAGGATGTGTCCCTTAATATGGGTGGGTTGGGAGACATGTTGAGTGAGATTCAGATTCTTTAGAGTCTCGAAGAGCTCAGAGGCATGAGAGCCGGCGTTGATGTCGTTAAACCAATAGTTTAGATCGCCAAAAATAGCGAAACAGGAGTACATTGTTAACAGTGTGGACAGTTGTTTACTCATGATGGAAGAGAAAGAAGGCATAGGATGGGGAGGCCGGTACAGGAGGAGGAGAGTGAGGGGGCCGGTGTCAGTCTGCACACTGATAAGTAAGTTCTCCACCTCTGGGAGGGGAAGAGAATAAGAGGAGATAGAGGGAAAACGTTTAGATATGATGGCTGCCACCCCACCCCCGGGCCGGTCGTCGGGGCGGTCGGCGTGGAGAATATAGTAGTCAGGGGGGAGGGCAGCCAGAATATCTGGAAGGGACTCTGATGTTAGCCAAGTTTCTGAAAGCAGGAGCATGTCAGGATTGGAGTTAGATAGCAAGATGAAAATGTCATCGGAATGCTTCACTAGCGAACGGGTGTTTAAATATAATACCCTTATGGGCGTGGAGTTCCTGATCGACACAGCTGCAGGTGAGCGTCCGCCTAGATGGAGTTTGTCAGGGCGCGTGAGGCCGACAGCAGATATGCGTCGAATAGCCGTTGGAGGTGGCGTGATGGCGGTGTATTGCAGCTCTTTAAGGGATTGAACGGAGTACATGATCAAATGGTCAGCGTGGTGTGCCCTAAGGCCCGTCCTGGCGCGGACGGGCGCAGACGGGCTTGCCTTAGGCATAAAAGAAGAAAGGAATTTTTCTAACATTCTTTTAGCCTGGTTAAAAACATGTCATTAAAATTCTAAAAAATCGGAAGGGGGGAATTATGCAGATCAGAGAGTACGATGTAAGGTATTCAATTTTTGTAGTATACACAGGAGATAGAAAAGAGAAAAGAAGAAGAGGAAGAAGAGAAAAAGAGAGGGAGATACTCTCAGATATAAGAGTAAAATCCAATTATAACAATATTATTGTCGTGATCACGAGGGAAAAATTACTGTGATGGTCATGTAATATTATTTTTTAAGTTATAAATCTCTGAGGAGCGAAGAGAAAGAAGTAAAAAGGAAGAAAACTGACATATGCATTGTGCAAAACATTCTGTACAAATATTCTTCATGTGCAAAGTCGCATTACAATTGTCTTTCTCCATATATATAATTCTTCTAAAGTAGTATTTTAAAAAAAATAGGGAGATAAAAGTGACAAGTATTTGGTGCAGTTCTTCCATTTTCCTCTCCACGGGGCAGAGATCCTAATCCAAAAAGATGACCTGGAATCACTCTCTATATTTCTTTTTTTCTCATTTTCTTAATTTCAATTATTTTCTTGAATGAATCTAGTTGTGGGGAGGAGGATAGGGCCCCTACTTTTAAGGGCTCAGACAATGGCTCTATCATTGATTATATTTTTATTTCTGCATGTTTTTTATCTAATGTTTTTATGTATAGAACTGTGATATCTGTTTTTAGTGACCACAACCCAGTTTCTCTGGATATAGGAGAGGGTGGATTATTAGGACGCATCCATGGTTCAACCTTTATGGATGGACCAATTAAAGTTAAGGACCAAAGACGCAGACTCAAATGGGACAGTATAACCCCAGAACCATTCATTCAGGAACTTTTGTTAGACTCTGAGGAAGAGGTTGGGGTCTGCTTATCGAATGATGCTAATGATGGGGATGTCATTCTCGCATTTACCAATATATGCTGTAAGATAAGTGGTAGGCTCTCTGTGATCAGTAAGATCAAGACAAAACCTCCTAAAAGATGGTTTGATCACAGTTGTTCCCTAGCACACTCTGTGCTGCTTAACGCCCTCAAATCCGATCCAAAGGATCGTGACCTTATTAGGACTAGTAGGGCCTTATATAAAAAAGCTATTGCAGCCAGAAAGAAAGAGCTTAAAGATGAAGCTTGGGCGCAACTTACAGATTCAGCCATATTAAAAAATAGTGGGGAGTTCTGGAGAATTGTTAATCAACCCCTTCTCACAGGCGAGGATAACTCCCCTCTGGAAGCAAATATTCCAGATCAGGACTGGATTCAACACTTCAGAGAGATATACTCAGGCCAGTCTCTAGCTAAGAATAGTGCTTATGAAGAGTTTACTATCACACTGGGTAACCACTTGCACTTTGAAGTTGAGGACATTTTAGACGCCATTAGTCGAACTCTGACAAAAAAGGCACCGGGACCGGATGGTGTTCCGGCCGATGCTTTTAAATGTTATCCCAACTTCTGGTCAAGATTGCTTTGCAGGGTTTTTAACGCCTTAAACCGTGACAACATTCCGAAGTCCTGGAAAACTTCAACTATTATTCCGGTTTTTAAAAAAGGCAATAGGCAGGACCCTGTATGCTATAGGCCCATTTCACTGATAGACTCCTCAGTCAAAATCTTGGGGAGAGTTCTATTAGCAAAACTGAATACATGGGCCACCGAGAACAACATCTTGAGCAATGTGCAATACGGGTTTAGACCCAAGAGAAGCACCCTGGACCAGTGCCTCAATCTCCACCTACTGATTGAGAAATACACCAGAGCTAAGGATGGGTCCATGTACCTAGGGTTCATGGACCTCTCCTCTGCATTCGATATGGTCAATAGATCTAAGCTTTGGGGTAAACTGGTTGAGATGGGTCTGGACAGATCTATAGTTAGCTTACTGTCCGACCTGCATTCTGGCCTGTCTGCTAAAGTTAGAGTCTCTACTGATGGAAGATGTACTGAAGTGTTTGCTTCGGAAAGAGGTGTCCGTCAGGGATGCATCTTGGCACCTCTACTGTTCACGCTGTATGTGAATGCCTTAGAGCCCGCCCTAAGAGGGGTCACCTGCGATATTCCACGTGCGGGGGAACAGGGTATCCCAGTTCTCCTGTACGCGGATGACGCGGTGCTTCTGGCGCGAACAGGAGTGGGGCTACAACGGCTGCTGGATGCTTTCGAATCCTTTATGGGTTCCTTAGACCTGAAAATTAACGCAAAAAAATCCCAGATTATGCTTATGGGTCTGGCCTCAAGGAAATCCGCCCATAAAACCTTTCTCTGCGGAAGGGAAAAACTTGTTCGGGTTACTACTTTCCCCTATCTAGGGATCACTTTTGACGAAAAAGGTAGTTGGGGCCCTCACGTAAAAAGTAGAGTAGCTACACTGGCTAGAACTTCCGCGGCCCTTCATGGTTTTTCAAAAAGATTAGGGGGCAGGCCTTTTGAAGCTATTAGTAAAATATACAAAGCCAAATGTATCTCTGTAGCTTCATATGGGAGCTCCCTTTGGGGGCATAAAAGAGTTGACCTCATACAGACCGCGGAAAACAGATTTTTCAGATTAGTTTTGGGCGTCCCGCAGTCAACCCCATCCTATACTGTCCACCAGGAGATAGGAGAAGGCTTCATTAGCGATATGGTTAGAATAGCCCCATTAATCGCATGGCTCAAGCTGTGGCTTAATCCTGAAATTTCCCTAAACCATTCCATAATAAGGGACTGTTTGACCCTGGATAATGTACATAAGATTGGATGGTTAAAGTACATTAAGGACAGTTTTTGTAGGTTGGGGAGGCCTGAACTATATACAGCCACTGACTCCATAACATCCAATGACGTTGTATTCATCAAGGCTGCTATGAAAGACCTTCTTTCCTTGGAGAGGGAGGAAGTCGAGCTACAGAAACCCTGTGTTAGGGCCAGCCTCCTGCTGGCTATACCTAGTGGTCCTGACAACTACCTTAATGTGGTGACTAACCCTTATCACAGGTTCATTTTAACCCGTTTTAGACTTAACCTAATTCATTTTAACTTGGGTTTTTACTCTGAGTGGAGTACCCCGGAAAAGGCCCCGCCATGTTCATGTGATCTTTTTTCAGATCAGAGCACAATGCACTTTATAATGTTTTGTAGCCATTATAACGATGCCCGGAGGCAGTTTCTCGTTCCTATACTTAAGGAAGCGGGATTCATTCTGGTCCGACCTGCTCTTATTTACCTACAAATGTTGCAAACTCCCAGGATCATGTTTTTTGTGGCAAATTTCCTGGTAAGAGCAATAAGAAGCAGGAATACTAGACTCAAGAGTGCAGACTTGCTTATTAACTAGTCGGGCTGATGGCAACTTCAGGTTAACGAATTTTAGATCAAAGTGTGTATCTTAGTAGATCAATTATTCGGGGATTATTCCTTGGGATATTGCACTTTATCATGTACTTTACTATTAATGTACTTTAATACCACGCAATTACAAAGTCTTAATGATTTGTACATGGTACATTGCTTTTTATCTGAAATGCTCTTTTTTAAAGTTTTAACTGTTTTTTAATTGTTTTTAATCTGCTTCTTTTTATTCATGTTATTTGTTGTTTTTTATGCCATTGTCTTTGTATGATATTAAGTTATCGCAATAAAGAACTTTGACTGACTGAATTATTTTCTTATTTTTCTTTTTACCTCTTCCTCTTATTTATTCTCTCTTCTTAAATAAGTTTTTTTGTTAGTTTATATCTCATCTTACTATACTCTTATTAATTCTTTCCCCAAAAGGATTTGTATGTTTGTCACCTGCTATCCAATCAGTTCCATTCTTACAAATGAACATGTAATTCAGCATCCAGGTTGTGCGCAAAGGGGTTTTCAGTTCCAAGTGCCAAGATAAACCTCGATTCAGCTCTCCTTAGGTCCAAAGTTCTATCCCCTCCTCTTTCATTTGATTTTACCAATTTAGCAGCGAAGAACTTCAATTCTTGGTTGTTACTTGAATGTTTCTCCAGGAAGTGTTTTGCCATTGGGTAGGAGAGATCTTGATTTTGTATTGCTCTTAGATGCTGTAAAATACGCAGTTTCAATTTATTAATTGTACTCCCAACGTACAATTTTTGACATGGGCATTGTAGAACGTACACTACAAATTTGGATTCACAGGTTATATGATCAGTGATATTTTCCCTTCTTCCATTTTGTAGTTGGTATGATTGAGTATTGCAACCATGTTCACAGGCTTTGCATTTCGAACATTTCCAGAAGCCAGGTGTTGTAAGCCAGGATGTTTTGCCTTTCTCATTTTTTGGATCGCAAGTTGATGACTGTGTGTAAGGATATCACCCAACGAGGCTGTCTTCCTATATGTTATTTTAGGGGTTGGTGGTAATGTTCTCTTTAGTGATTCACCAAGCATCAAGATGTTCCAATTTTTCTTTATGATGTTTCTTAGACTTTTGTTTTCTGAATTAAAATCCATGATAATGCAAGTTATATATATGGTTTACTATCAAAATATGCTGCTATGGAACAAGAACAAGTCATTATAGACATCGGCAAACTCAAGGAGGAGCTTGATAAGCATGACGCGAAAGACGAGATAACCAAAGCCATCGAACAAATGGAGAAAAGACTTGACAAATACGAAAACGAAATCAAGCAAAAGAAGAAAAGCAAATTCTTGAGGGACAAACAGGATTATGCCAGTGGGCAGATCTTAACATTTGATAAAAAATACGATGGAGCCATAAGACAGTTTAAGCAGCTTGGAGCAGGTGCACAACAGCGCAACGTCACGGTATCTGAATCAGGATCAGAAAACTACTCAGGCATGGATGAAGTATTTGACACAAGCGGGAGGAGTCTGCTTTCTTTCAAACCTTTGGAGGAGTATGATTTTTTACAATCGGCACATACGGAAGAGGAAGAGGCGGAAACACAAGAGGAAGGTCACAAGGCGTGGAGGAAAGAAGCACAAAAGGAACAACAATGTCGCATGGGAGAACAACACGACAGACCAAGCAGCAATGATGGGTGAGCCCAATTTGACTATCATTAACATTTTTTCCCACATCTTGACTATGGCTGAAAGATCGGGATTGGAGTTGGGCCTGAGTTTTTGCCCAATGGCCAATTTCGACTACAGCCAAACTAGAATCGATGCATTTCTTTTTGTCCACAAACTAAAGCTAATGAAAATGTTTACATTAAAGAAAAAACGTGCTTTAGAGCAAAGGAGCTATGATACAGATGGGAGCACACAGGTGTGAAATGTCTTGCAGATACAGGATGTTGAGAGTTTGGCAAGCGCACTGGAATTGTGTGGTGAAGATGTCAGTGGTTTGAGTGACTCTGAAATACTGGACAGGATGGGCTTGTGTTTATGAGGACGGAGTACAACAAACCATAGACCCAAATCCACCTTTAATCCAATCACACCACATGATAACCTAGAGACATTTCATGATGTGGTCACAAGAGATCTCCTCTCTTTATGGGAGAGCAGTAAGAATAGACATGCGCATAATCTCTCTACTGACCAGCGAAATGCCCTCGGCACGCTTAATGCTGACCCCTGCTGTATAATTAAGCCATCAGATAAAGGTGGAAATGTTGTCTTGTGGGATGTACGTTTGTACAAACAGGAGGCTAGCAGACAGCTAGAACTGTCAGGCGACTACAGGAAATCGAATAGAGAGGAATACACAGCTAGCATTACCATGTACCATGAGAAACTCAAGGGTTGTAGAGAAAAGAACCTACTAGCAGAGTCAGAATTGAGATTCTTGTGTGTGAAACAGCCAGTCTCTCCCTGTTTTTATATGCTTCCAAAGGTCCACAGGGACGATAGAAATCCTCCTGGTAGGCCCATCCTATCTGCCAATGGCAGTCTCCTTGAAAGCACTTCTATCTTTCTTGATACTTTCCTTTTCCTGTATGTCCTCAACCTCCCCTCGTACTGCAGGGACAGTACGGATTTTATCACCAAAGTAGAGGGGATCAGATGGGAGGAGAGTTTCTGGTTGGTAACAGTAGATGTGGTTTCACTCTACACGTGCATCAAACACAGTGATGGCTTAAAAGCATGTAGACATTTCTTGAGGGATAGGTCTGTTTTCTTCCTTCAACAAACTGAGATGCTGCTTGAAATGTTGGAATTTTGTTTAACGAATAATTTCTTTATGTTTGACAACACATGGTATAAGCAAGAGGTGGGAACAGCAATGGGAAGTTGCTTTGCTCCTAGCTTTGCCTGCATGCTGATGGGTTGGTGGGAAGAACAGGATCTTTGGTCTGAGGACAACACCAATCTCACACGTCACATTGCCTTTTACACCAGATACATTGACGATATTTTCTTGATTTGGGATGGTCCCAAACTTGAATTGAATAAATTCCTTGCGAGTATAAATAGGAATAAGATTAATCTGAAATTCACCAACAAGGTTGACCAAACAGAAATGGACTTTCTGGATGTTAAGGTAAAAGTTGTGGAGGGAGCTTTCAAAACCAGCCTATACAGAAAACCGACCTCAGGCAATAGCATCCTACATGCTAGAAGCCACCACCCCAACAACCTTAAGGACAGTATCCCATATGGAGAGTTCCTAAGGGCTAAGCGTAATTGCAGCTCAGAAGCTGCTTTCTTGAAAGAGCAGACTAACATGACACAGAGATTCAAAGCCAGGGGATATTCGGACCAGGTACTACTGGTGGCCAAAGAAAAATCCAGAGCAAGGAACAGGGAGACCCTTTTGACCCAAAAGAAAATTAAAACTAAAGAGAACCTAGGGTCGAATAATATCAGGATGATAACAACATACAGCACAGAGGCAGGCAGTGTACGTGAGATACTGAGAAAACACTGGCATATTGTAACGAGTGATCCGGTCATTGGTAAAATGATCAATAGACAACCACAGCTGACATACAGAAAGGCACGCTCTTTGAAGGATATGCTAGTGAGAAGCTACTTTGAGACACCTAAGAAGAAGAAGAATTGGCTCACAGAGCAGAAAGGCTTCAATAAATGTGGCAAGTGCAAGGCCTGTGCCAGTAGCAAGAATGTCAAGTCCTATCCTCTTCCCACTGGTAAAAGCGAAGGAATTAGCAAATTTATGAATTGCAATACTGACTATTGTGTATATGTGATTGTTTGCCCGTGTGCAAAGTTCTATATTGGGAGCACCATCTTCCCAATAAAGAAACGTGTTTTGGAGCACATGAGGGCAATAAAGAATGTTGACATGAGCTATGCAACTGCGCGCCACTGATTACGCTTTCATGACAGCGATGTCAACCAATTTTCCTTCTTTGGCATTGACAGAATTCCAGTGAACCCAAGAGGGGGCAACAGACTAAAACAACTGCGTGTCCTGGAATCCCAGTACATCATTCGTCTGGATTCAAGAAGCCCCTTTGGCCTTCATGAGGATGAGGAGTTACATGTGCATATTGGCTAAGAACCTTACGTGAGGCCGTGACTGTACCCACCTGAACCTTTGCACCTGATCCTCATCTTTCCCCCTCCCCCATTTTACCTGCTGTTGTGTTCGCGCTAATCCGACTCCCACCTTCCTTCAGAGAGGGCCCTCTCTGTCGCAAGGTGGGATTAGGAGCTTCACATTAGAGCTTTTATTAGATGACCTCGCCAAGACCCGCTCTGTCGGGCACATGGGCTGACTCTCCCTTGAGGACAACCCTTCACCGTATCACTTTGGTTATAATTTCCCTCATTCCCTCCCTAGCACACTACCCTATCCCACTTTTTTAACTGCACAATCACACCCAGATTTATACCTCTGTTGTAGGTCCTGTTAGGTTCTCCACAGATAGTATAGGGTTCACTTCATGCACTACTCACAGGGCTAAAAGATTGATTTTAGCACCTCTTTCTAGTTTCGCCCATCCTTCGGATCAGCTTTTTAACCTGGGTAATCCCCGCACTACCCAGAACCTGGCCCTTTCCCATAGGACTCACAAATTTGGATATCCTCTTGGCAATTGCTGTCATACACATGGAGAGTTATATAGTTGCTTTGTATTTACAACTCACAAATGTGGATATTCTCTTGGCAATTGCTGTCGTACACATGGAGAGTTATATAGTTGCTTTGTATTTACAACTCCGAATTTGGCCACAGGGCCAGTACGGCAAAGTCTGCCTGTTGTCTAACCCTAATCTCCTTTTCCTTTCTCCGAATTGAATGTACTGACCGGATGTCAGTTATGTAAATAGGAAGTAAATGCCGAGAGACAAGACACGGCCACTTGGCCTTTATGTCCTGATGTTGTTTTATATTTAAGACTCAATGTGGTGCACAAATGTAAATATTTGCTCAGTGCTTAAAGTTATAGGCCACTTGGCCATAATTAAACTGATTTCACGGGTATAATGCAAATATGCATTATATATTGATTATTCAATTGTTTAAATAATAGAAAGATTTTTGCATTTTGATTTCTAGCACTAAATTACACATTTCTTCTGCACCACTTAGTATGTCTTCCATATCAGTTATAGTTTTTGTAACTACTGTAGTTCGAACTGGGTGATGGTCCTATGTCACTTTCCACTACCCCTTTAGTGCACTTTAAAATGGTGATTGTGTGTTTATGTGGCTGGCTAACGAAAAAGACCGCCTGGTCGAAACGCGTTGCCAATAAACGTTGTTTGAACACGGACCCTGGAGTGCGAGTCGTTTGTGTTTTCCTGTGGCTTCACTGTGCGGGGAACCCCTTCTGGCATATATATATATATATATATATATATATATATATATATATATATATATATATATATATATATATATAATCTACTGGCGGTCGCCAGTAGGTAGTTATAGTTAGGACCTAGTTCCATTAGAAAATCCACAACATTCTATTTAGAATAATTTTGGCGCCGGTGGACGAATACACGTGAAATCCTCCAAGAAGATGGCCTGCTCCGCTCCTTCCCTGATATTTTGAGGGTGATTCATCAAGTGGGGGCCGAGAAATAAGTGGGGTCCCAAAACGTGTTTTCCCCATGCAATTTTTCATAGGGCATTGGGCCAGGGCTACAGCCCGAACGGCTAAACGGAATTACAGCAAATTTGGCAAAAAGGTAGAGTTCGTTCGCAGATTACTCCTTATGTTAAATGGTGTAAATCCGTTCAGTAGTTCCTGAGAAAATCAAAAGTAAAATCATAGATACATCTAGAGGCGTTTACCGTATGCGTACGGTAATCGTACGTTAAAGCGTACCATTACGAGCACTAGCTGCATGCTCATTGGCTGTCGACTGTCTGTTAACACTCCAAACCAGGAAGTGTTGTCAGCCATCTTGTGCCTCGGTAGAACCGAGGCACAAGAAAGCAGTAAAAGAAACATGAAAAACACGCAAAGGGGGTAGGGTAGGAACACCCTGACCCCTAGGCCTGCTCAGGGGGTCCCACAAAGACCCCCTGAGTCTTTAAATCATGTATATGGTACGCGTACGCAGTGAAAAAGAAAAAAAACCTGAAGTTCGATTTATTTTGAATTAGCCCCAGGGGTGGCCAAATCCCGGGGGTAATTTTTTTATGTAATGGGGGCCCAGAGGGTCCCCCCAACCCCAGGGTCTGACACCCCGGGGCTTTTTTATGATGTATGCGGGGGGCTCATGGCCCCCCAAAGCCTTGGGGGCCTCCACCCGCCGGGTCTTTGTGTTATTTATTATTTTATTTTTTTAAATAAATAAAAACACATGTTTGGGGGGGCTTAAGCCCCCCCATAGTCCCCGGGGACCGCCACCTCCCCAGGGCTCTAATATTTAAAATAGGGTGTCCATGACGGACCCCCCAGGCCCGGGAACCAGCACCCCCCAGGGGGTTTACAATTGTTGGGAGAGGCCTGGAGCCCTTGATGGCCCTGGGGACCACCACCTCCCAGGGCCAGCTCCCGCAGTATCTCGGGGTGCCTACCACCGGGACACTGCTGTTTGGTATGGTAGGGCGAGAGTCTCGCGGCTCCCACGCTGCCACTTTCCTATTTGAAAGAGAGAACAGGTTAACCTGCTCTCTCGTTGAAATAGGAAAGCAGATTGCTTTTCATCAGAGAGAGCAGCATGTAAGCTGCTCTCTCTGATGAAAAGCAATGCTGGCTCCCGAAGGACGCAGGTAGCCGGCTGGGACCATGGGGGCATTGGGGCTACCCCCACGGTCCTCATAATTTTATTTGAGCCCCGGGGGATGGTGTCCCCGGGGATAATTAAAATTAGTGATAGGGGCTATTTTTTTTTTACAGTAAAATTATAGTACGACGTATGGTGTGAGGTTTCTAAGTCATCCCGTACGCGTACCTAAGCAAGAAAAACAATTTTCAGATATTTATTAAGTTTATGTGTTTAAATGTTTGGTGGCTCCAAAAAGAGCCCTTGTGTTTATTGGGAGATTTTAGTACCTAGAAGTAAGTTCCGATGCAGAGTCTTAAGTTCAAGAAGAAGATTCTGTTCTCCTCATCTGTAAAATTTACACCATCTCTCCTATAGATGTCATGCATATTAAAACGCAGATTGTTGTTGTAAATGGAACCCATTCTATAGTCTCGGAGAAAAGCAGAAACAGATTTATTCAAATGTTTCCTAGCTTTCTCAATCTGTGGACAAAATTGATTGGACCAATTCCATTTCTGCCTTTGGCACATATTAGAATAGACAAAGGCAGTTTGGGGGAAAAGTGACATCAGTTCAGTAAAGGTGTCCTTAATAAACTTTTCCGGACCTACCCCAGTCAAAGTGCCTTGGTCATTGCCACCACATTGCATAATTATGAGGTCAGGATGTTGAAGATGCAATAAGGATTTCACCAATGGCATCAATTGGTGCCACTTTAACCCTCTCTGTCCAATCCATTTAATGTCTACATTTGGTAAATCTAGGTCTTTGTGAATTCCTTTGTGAATTCCTTTCTGTTCTGCGTACCTTTGGCTCCAGTAAATATAGCTGGGTCCCACAATCCACACTCTTGAAGAGAGGTCTGGATGCACTCAGATAGTTTCTGTGAATGAAAGGGCAGTTTGAAGAATTAAAAATGGTGGATAAGTGGACTTTTGAAAAAAGCTAAGAAGTGATTGGTTGTTTGAAAACTTTTTAGATAGAAAACTAGGGTGCAATTTTCACTTTTTTAAAAGCCTGTAATTTATTGGTTAGGAAAAAGTGGTAGAAAAGAACATTACTGAAGATAAGCTGGTATATTGAGAAGTCAAGCAAACTTGCTGTTTTGATTTGCAACAATGTATGATGAAATTTTCACCTGTGTGCTCAGTTAGGTGTTCTCTGAATGTTTCTATGGTAACTGGCAGAATGTGGAATGGGGAAGGGTTGAACGTTTTGTCAGGTGCAAAGGGTTAAAAAGTTCAAGTGATAGAAAACTGTGTTTGATTTTGATTTAATGTGGGAATAAATGTGATTTGTTATTTTTTTATATGTGTGCAGATTGAGTGTGCAGTTTGATAGGAAATGTTTGCTGTTTGCTATAGGACTTCCTGATACCCTAGGGTTGCTTAGGGTTTTTTTAGAATGACCCCCAATGTCAAAATCTTTTTTGTTGTTGTTGTTTAGGGATGTTTACGGGACGACTTTCAGACTTCGCTCCGTACGTCATACGTATGTACGTGCATGGTACGCGCACGGTAAATATACCGTAAAAAAGCAAAATAGCCTTTTTGACAATTTTTTTATAATCCCGGGGACCCCATCCCTGGGGGCTTTAACTATATGTTTGCCGGGGGGCTTATGGCCCTCCCGCAGCCCCGGGGACCGGCACCCTCGGGCCTTTTTTTTTAAAAATAATCAAAAAACATGTGTGGGGGTTCAATTCCTCCCACACGCCCCAGGGACCGCCACCTCCACGGGGCTCTAATATTTACAATAGGGGTGTCCATGATGGACCCCCCAGCCCCGGGGACACCCCCCCCCAGGGCTTTACAATTGTTGGGAGGGGGGTTTGTGCGGCCCTCCTCCTGGAGCCCTTGATGTCCCTGGGGCCCACCACCTCTCAGGGCCGGCTCCTGCAGTGTCCCGCGGTACCTATACCCGGGACACTGCTGTTTGCGATGGTAGGGCAGTAGCCTCACGGCTCCCACTCTACCACAGCAAACCGCTTTCCTATTTGAAAGAGAGAGCAGGTTAACCTGCTCTCTCTTTGAAGTAGGAAAGCAGATTGCTTTTCGTCAGAGAGAGCAGCATGTAAGCTGCTCTCTCTGACAAAAAGCAATGCCGGCTCCCGAAGGACGCGGGGAGCCGACTGGGAACGTGGGAGCTTTGGCTCTCCCCCCACGGTCCCCAACATTATATTTGAGCCCCGGGGGATGGGGTCCCTGGGGATTATAAAAAATTAGTAATACCGGCTATTTTTTTTTTACGATAGATTTACCGTACACGTACCATGCAAAAATGGAACGATGTAGCATGCAAAGTCTGTGCGCCGTCCAGTAAGCGTAGCTAAGCAAGATAAAATACAATTAAAACATATATATTTTACTGATATCTATCACGTTTATGTGTTTATGTGTTGGTTGGTTGTATTGAAACTTTTTATTTTTATTAGTATTTATAAGTTAGTACTTATGCATAGTCTAAAGTTATTGAGGGGCAGTGTTTTATAGCATGCTGAACTTTTGACCTCTGCTGAACAGTTGAGTTATGCATGATCTGTTGGGGATATGGTGGAAAGTTATGTCAGTTGGAAAGGGTTGAAATGTTGAACCAATAGAAATGTGTGTTTGGTTTTGAATTATTGTGTCAGGAATTTCATTTGTTATTAATGTGTATATATGTGTAAATTGAGAGGGAAAATTTGCCATTTCTTAGTTCTGCTGCAAGCACTGAAGCAGAGAGATTTTGTGAAAGACTATCTGCAGTGTGAGTGGTATTCTTCTTAATCTTCCAATGAGTTTCAAAGGTGAGTTGATAATATGTAAGGGACTGTATGTGGTGCATTTTATTTTTAGTAAAAGTAATGTGTTTATCCTTGTAAAGTTTGTAGAATAATATTCAGATTTTTTCTGCATTTGGATAACTATTGTGATAAAATCATTTGGTAAGGTAATGTGTTTAGTTAGTCACTTTTGTGTAATAAAGTACAGTACTAAAAAGGTAGAATGTGTGTAGTCACTTTTTTAGTTGTAGAATACTTAATGAAATGAAATGAAATTAATTTGTACTTGTAAAGCGCACTTATATCCCAACCGGGGTTTCCTGGCACTGTACGCATACTGCTGTGGAACTCTTCCTGGCTTTTCCCTGTGAAATGTCCACTCCTGGGCTCCTCCAGGGTGAAGCCAGGCATCCCAGCGCTGTTGCTTGTGTTGCTTGTTTAGAATTAGACTTGTGTTCTAAATGTACAATTTTGTAGTCAGTATACATAGACTGCTGCATACACTCTTGGGCAGATTTACAAGCCACTTGGGACTCTTCTTGTTGTATTGTGTCTCATTTTTGGATGTAATGTTGGCAAAAAAATAATGCAGCAAATTGGAAATGTGTTTGTAAAATAAGTCAGGATTGCCCACTGAAATGTAGTGGTTATATACATAGAATGTGTTCAGTCACTTAAAAGTTTTAGTGTTGTCAATGAGTTTTGGTAAAATGTATAGTTTTAAATTTTTTGTCTAGAATTACACTGAGCGTCTGTGTAAATTAAGGAATTATGTTTGCATCTTTTTCCATAATCTCCCCTGTCTCTCTTCAAAGTCTACCTCTCTCTGCTTATACTGTCCCCTCTCTTCTGATATTTCCCCTCTCTCCTTATTTTAACTTGTATTTCCTCATAGTGCTGCTTGTTCTCATAGTCCCCCCTGTCCTCTTTGTTCCCCTCTGTCCTCATTGTGTCCTCTGACACCTAATCGTCCGCCTTCTTTTTATACTCCCTCCTCTGACCTCTTAATCCTCCCTGTCTCATCACACCTCCCTCTTAACAATGCGCCAATCAGAATACATAGACTGCTGCATACACTCTTGGGCAGATTTACAAGCTCCTTGGGCCTCTTTATTTTTGTATTGTGTCTCATTTTTGGATGTAATGTTGGCAAAAAATAATGCAGCAAATTGGAAATGTATTTGTAAAATGAGTCAGGATTGTCCACTGAAAAGTAGTGTTTCTATACATAGAATGTGTTCAGTCACTTAAACATTTCAGTGTGGTAAACGAGTTTTGGTAAAATGTATGGTTTTAAATTTTGTGTCTAGAATCACACTGAGCGTCTGTGTAAATTAAGGAATTATTTGTGTACCTTTTTCAATAAGCTCCCCTGTCTCTCCTCACAGTCTACCTCTCTCTGCTTATACTGTCCACTCTCCTCTGATATTTCCCCTCTTTCCTTATTTTCACTTGTCTTTCCTCATAGTGCTGCTTGTTGTCATAGTCCCTCCTGTCCTCTTTGTTCCCCTCTGTACTCATTGTGTCCTCTGACTCCTAATCATCCCCCTTCTTTTTATACTCCCTCCTCTGACCTCTTAATCCTCCCTGTCTCATCATACCTCCCTCTTAACAATGCGCCAGTCAGTATACATAGACTGCTGCATACACTCTTGGGCAGATTTACAATCCCCTTGGGCCTCTTTCCTGTTGTATTGTGTCTCATTTTTGGATGTAATGTTGGCAAAAAAAGTAATGCAGCAAATTTGGAAATGTGTTTGTAAAGTGAGTCAGGATTGTCCGCTGAATTGTAGTGGTTATTGCACAAAATGTGTTCTGTCACTTAAACGTTTTAGTGTGGTAAATTAGTTTTGGTAAAATGTTTGGTTTTACATTTTTTGTCTAGAATCACACTGAGCGTCTGTGTAAATTAAGGAATTATTTTTGCTCCTTTTTCCATAATCTCCCCTGTCTCTCCACACAGTCTACCTCTCTCTGCTTATACTGTCCCCTCTCTTTTGATATTTCCCCTCTTTCCTTATTTTCACTTGTCTTTCCTCATAGTGCTGCTTGTTCTCATAGTCCCTCCTGTCCTCTTTGTTCCCCTCTGTCCTCATTGTGTCCTCTGACTCCTAATCACCCCCATTCTTTTTATACTCCCTCCTCTGACCTCTTAATCCTCACTGTCTCATCATACCTCCCTCTTAACAATGCACCAGTCACTATACATAGACTGTTGCATACACTCTTGGGCAGATTTACAAGCCCCATGGGCCTCCTTCTTGTTGTATTGTGTCTAATTTTTGGATGTAATGTTGGCCAAAAAGTAATGCAGCAAATTGGAAATGTGTTTGTAAAATGAGTCAAGATTGTCCACTGAAATGTAGTGGTTATATACATAGAATGTGTTCAGTCACTTAAACGTTTTAGTGTGGTAAATGAGTTTTGGTAAAATGTATGGTTTTACATTTTTTGTCTAGAATCACACTGAGCATCTGTGTAAATTAAGGAATTATTTTTGCACCTTTTTCCATAATCTCCCCTGTCTCTCCTCACAGTCTACGTCTTTCTGCTTATACTGTCCCCTCTCTTCTGAAATTTCCCCTCTTTCCTTATTTTCACTTGTCTTTCCTCATAGTGCTGCTGGTTCTCATAGTCCCTCCTGTTCTCTTGGTCCCTTCTTTCCTCATTGTGTCCTCTGACTCCTAATCGTCCCCCTTCTTTTTATACTCCCTCCTCTGACCTTTTACTCCTCCCTGTCTCTTAATATCTCCCTCTTAACAATGTGCCAGTCAGTATTTATAGACTGCTTCATACACTGTTGGGCAGATTCACCAGCCCCTTGGGCCTCTTTCTTGTTGTATTGTCTCTCATTTTTGGAAGTAATGTTGGCAGCAAAAATTTGACCCAAATTTGAAATGTGTTTGTAAAATGAGTCAGGATTGTCCACTCAAATGTAGTGGTTATATACATAGAACGTGTTCAGTCACTTTTACGTTTTAGTGTGCTAAATGAGTTTTGGTAAAATGTATGGTTTTACATTTTTTGTCTAGAATGACACTGAGCATCTGTGTAAATTAAGGAATAATTTTTGCACCTTTTTCCACAATCTCCCCTGTCTCTCCTCACAGTCTACCTCTCTCTGCTTATAGTGTCCCCTCTCTTCTGATATTTCCCCTCTTTCCTTATTTTCACTCGTCTTTCCTCATAGTGCTGCTTGTTCTCATAGTCCCTCCTGTCCTCTTTGTTCACCTCTGTCCTCCTTGTGTCCTCTGACTCCTAATCGTTCACCTTCTTTTTATACTCCCTCCTTTGACCTCTTAATCCTCCCTGTCTCATCATACCTCCCTCTTAACAATGCGCCAGTCAGTTTACATAGACTGCTGCATACACTCTTGGGCAGATTTACAAGCCACTTGGGCCTTTTTCTTGTTGTAATGTGTTTCATTTTTGGATGTAATGTTGGCAAAAAAATAATGCAGCAAATTGGAAATGTGTTTGTAAAATAAGTCAGGATTGCCCACTGAAATGTAGTGGTTATATACATAGAATGTGTTCAGTCACTTAAAAGTTTTAGTGTGGTCAATGAGTTTTGGCAAAATGTATGGTTTTACATTTTTTGTCTAGAATCACACTGAGCGTCTGTGTAAATTAAGGAATTATGTTTGCATCTTTTTCCATAATCTCCCCTGTCTCTCTTCACAGTCTACCTCTCTCTGCTTATACTGTCCCCTCTCTTTTGATATTTCCCCTCTTTCCTTATTTTCACTTGTCTTTCCTCATAGTGCTGCTTGTTCTCATAGTCCCCCCTGTCCTCTTTGTTCCCCTCTGTCCTCATTGTGTCCTCTGACACCTAATCGTCCGCCTTCTTTTTATACTCCCTCCTCTGACCTCTTAATCCTCCCTGTCTCATCACACCTCCCTCTTAACAATGCACCAATCAGAATACATAGACTGCTGCATACACTCTTGGGCAGATTTACAAGCTCCTTGGGCCTCTTTATTTTTGTATTGTGTCTCATTTTTGGATGTAATGTTGGCAAAAAAATAATGCAGCAAATTTGGAAATGTGTTTGTAAAGTGAGTCAGGATTGTCCGCTGAATTGTAGTGGTTATTGCACAGAATGTGTTCTGTCACTTAAACGTTTTAGTGTGGTAAATTAGTTTTGGTAAAATGTATGGTTTAAAATATTTTGTCTAGAATCACACTGAGCGTCTGTGTAAATTAAGGAATTATACTTGCACCCTTTTTCATAATCTCCCCTGTGTCTCCTCACAGTCTACCTCTGCCTGCTTATACTGCCACTATCTTCTGATATTTCCCCTCTTTCCTTATTTTCACCTGTCTTTCCTCATAGTGCTGCTTGTTCTCATAGTTCCTCATGTCCTCTTTGTTCCCCTCTGTCCTCATTGTGTCCTTTGACTCCTAATCGTCCCCCTTCTTTTTATACTCCCTCCTCTGACCTAATAATCCTCCCTGTCTCATCATACCTCCCTCTTAACAATGCGCCAGTCAGTATACATAGACTGCTGCATACACTCTTGGGCAGATTTACAAGCCCCTTAGGCCTCCTTCTTGTTGTATTGTGTCTCATTTTTGGATGTAATGTTGGCAAAAAAATAATGCAGCAGATTGGAAATGTGTTTGTAAAATGAGTCAAGATTGTCCACTGAAATGTAGTGGTTATATACATAGAATGTGTTCAGTCACTTGAAAGTTTTAGTGTGGTAAATGAGTTTTTTGTAAAGTGTATGGTTTTACATTTTTTGTCTAGAATCACACTGAGCGTCTGTGTAAATTAAGGAATTATTTTTGCTCCTTTTTCCATAATCTCCCCTGTCTCTCCACACAGTCTACCTCTCTCTGCCTATACTGTCCCCTCTCTTCTGATATTTCCCCTCTTTCCTTATTTTCACTTGTCTTTCCTCATAGTGCTGCTTGTTCTCATAGTCCCTCCTGTCCTCTTTGTTCCCCTCTGTCCTCATTGTGTCCTCTGACTCCTAATCACCCCCATTCTTTTTATACTCCCTCCTCTGACCTCTTAATCCTCACTGTCTCATCATACCTCCCTCTTAACAATGCACCAGTCACTATACATAGACTGCTGCATACACTCTTGGGCAGATTTACAAGCCCCTTGGGCCTCTTTCTTGTTGTATTGTGTCGCATTGTTGGATGTAATGTTGGCCAAAAAGTAATGCAGCAAATTGGAAATGTGTTTGTAAAATGAGTCAAGATTGTCCACTGAAATGTAGTGGTTATATACATAGAATGTGTTCAGTCACTTAAACGTTTTAGTGTGGTAAATGAGTTTTGGTAAAATGTATGGTTTTACATTTTTTGTCTAGAATCACACTGAGCATCTGTGTAAATTAAGGAATTATTTTTGCACCTTTTTCCATAATCTCCCCTGTCTATCCTCACAGTCTACGTCTTTCTGCTTATACTGTCCCCTCTCTTCTGAAATTTCCCCTCTTTCCTTATTTTCACTTGTCTTTCCTCATAGTGCTGCTAGTTCTCATAGTCCCTCCTGTTCTCTTGGTCCCCTCCTTCCTCATTGTGTCCTCTGACTCCTAATCGTCCCCCTTCTTTTTATACTCCCTCCTCTGACCTTTTACTCCTCCCTGTCTCTTCATATCTCCCTCTTAACAATGTGCCAGTCAGTATTTATAGACTGCTTCATACACTCTTGGGCAGATTCACCAGCCCCTTGGGCCTCTTTCTTGTTGTATTGTCTCTCATTTTTGGATGTAATGTTGGCAACAAAAATTTGCCCCAAATTTGAAATGTGTTTGTAAAATGAGTCAGGATTGTCCACTGAAATGTAGTGGTTATATACATGGAATGTGTTCAGTCACTTAAAAGTTTTAGTGTGGTAAATGAGTTTTGGTAAAGTGTATGGTTTTACATTTTTTGTCTAGAATCACACTGAGCGTCTGTGTAAATTAAGGAATTATTTTTTCTCCTTTTTCCATAATCTCCCCTGTCGCTCCTCACAGTCTACCTCTCTCTGCTTATACTGTCCTCTCTCTTCTGATATTTGCCCTCTTTCCTTATTTTCACTTGTCTTTCCTCATAGTGCTCCATGTTATCATAGTCCCTCATGTCCTCTTTGTCTCTCTCTGTCCTCATTGTGTCCTCTGACTCCTAATCGTCCCCCTTCTTTTTATACTCCCTCCTCTGACCTATTAATCCTCCCTGTCTCATCATACCTGCCTCTTAACAATGCCACAGTCTTTATTCATAGACTACTGCATACACTCTTGGGCAGATTTACAAGCCCCTTGGGCCTCTTTCTTGTTGTAGTGTGTCTCATTTTCCTCTCTCCTTATACTACTCTTTTCTCTTCCTTTTTGCCTTTCTTTTTGCATAGTTCCCCTACTCTTCATAATCTCTCCTGTCTTAATATTCATCCCTCTCATCATAGTTTCTACCATCTCCTCATAATAATCTCTCTCTTGTTATACATTCAGTCTTTTGTTATATTTCTGTGTTTCTTTATATTCTTTATTTTTTTCTCATAAATACTCTTTTTTCCTTATATTCTCTTTTTCTTCTTATTCTTGATCTTTGTTGCACATGCTTCACATTCTTTTATTTTATTTTACTTTCTCTCCTCATACTCTTCTCTCTCTGCTCTCACTTCTCTTCTCTTTTGTTATACTCCCGATTCTGTCCTGATATTCTATACTTTTCTTATTGTCATACTCCTCTCATCATTCTCACCCCTGTCCTTATACTCCCTGTTTTCATATTTTTCTCTCTTTTCTCTTACTTCTCCCTGTCTCCTCATACTATTCCCTTTTACTTATATTCCCTTCTGTCCTATACTCCTTCTCTTTGTGTTCGTCTTCTCCTGTCTCTCTTCATATTCTTTTTCTGTTTTCATTTTGTGTTGGCTCTCTTTATACTTCCTGTTTCTGTTCATATTATATATAATAATATATTATAATATATTGGTGTATTTCATATATTTTTCTAAAGTGATATATATTTTTTGTAACAGATTCTTCTGATCAACACTGAAAATAAGTCATCATGCCTGCAAAAACTGTAAAGAGGAAAGAACGAAAGAAAGCAGTTTATTTAAAGAGAAGTCATCTACAAGATTTACCTGAAGAACAATGTGTTAATAAAAAGAAAAAAAGTCCTGGTAAGGAAACTAAGACTTTTCTGAGAAAATTGTTAAACAGGCACATGCATCAAAGCCTTTTGCGATCGCAAACGGTGCTAATTGTAAAAATTGTCTGTTTGCGATTGCAAAATTAGCGTTTGGGATGCATCAAGGGTGAAGGCCCTCCCAATTTGATTTTTTGCAAATATTTGCGAGTTCTCAAATTGCAATTGCATTTAAGGAATCTCATTTTGCGATTCCTTGAATGCAATGCATTAAAGTTTTTAAATTATTGATTTCGCAATTTGGGGGAGCAAATTACCATGAAGTTGAACTTCATGGTAATTTGCGAAAACTTTAAAAAATGCACTTTTGTGCATTTTTCAAAGTTCCATGTTGCACACACACATGCCCTTAGGGCATGTGTGTGCTCAACATATGTGCATGGATCAATTTCAGGGGGGTAACAGGGTGTCCTTTTGACCCCTTGGCACCCTTGAAATTGCATTCTCAATTTGCGATTCTCTAATTGAGAATTTCTTCCCATTCATTCCTATGGGCCTCTAGGCCTATAGGAATGAATAGGAGGGATTCCTTAATTTGCGACTCGCAATTAAGGAATGTTTAGAAATCGCAAATTTTTCAGCGATTTCTTCATGCATAAGTTTTTGTGATTTCCTAATTGCGATTCCTTAAAAATCGCAATTAAGAAATCGCAAAAGCCAACAATGATGCATGTGCCTGCAAGAGCAGTGTGCACAAAGAGAAACATGTTATTATTGCATCTGCATCTAAGAGGAAAGGGAAGAACCATGGTAAATCATCTTCTGAAAAAAACGTGTTCAGCAAAAGGAGGAAAAACCAATATAAGGAAATAAGGAAGAAGATGTTCTATAATAAAGTATTGTCTAATTTGACTAAAGTAGTAAAAGAAAAAATAGCATTTTATAAGAAAAAGAAATGTATTGAAAAAGTAGTTGAGAAAGCTTTTGATTTGAAAAAAAAATCCTCCTTTTAGTAATCAATAGAATTTGATCACTAGATAAGCCAATCCATTTAATGAAGGCCAAAAGTAAGTGCAAAAAAATAATTAACAGAAGTAATTTTTCTGAGGTTTTTTTGGGTGAATGGAAACATAGTTCAAGTTCTGAGCCTTTTTTTAATGAAGAGTTATTTTCAGAGTAATGATTTGTTGCATGCAGTTGACACTACTAGTCATGATTATGAGGTTAAAAATGGTTGTCCTATTGATGAAGAGAACATTGTTCCTAGAAATGCAGAAGAGGTGTTAGCTGATGAAGTTTTAGGGAGACGTCCTGAAGCTCCAGTGTACACTTGAAATTGCAGTAGTATTTGTAGTGTACGGCAGGAATCTATTGATTTGTTACGTAATTTCTTGCGTAACTATACTACGCAAAGTGTTAAGCAGAAGATTAAGATGTTGCAAGGATTAGACTTTTGCAGAGTGAGAGAAAATACTGGTTTGCAAGGTCATTCTCTTGCTTGTCTTTCTAAAAAAGTATGTAGAAGAGTTTTTCACCATTTCAGGATGTTAGCAGTTCATCATACTCAGATGAGGAAATTAGTAGAACATTGTATTACGCGAAAAGTCCAGCACTAATGTTAAAAAAGTTAAACAGTGCTCTTTTGCATGGATCTGTATCAGATGTAACAAATGTTTGTGATGAAATTTAGCTTAGTTACTTTAGTCGTCAGTGCTGAAACTGAGACATTAATAGAGGAAAATGTGGAAGAAAATGTACAACACTGTAGTTTAGAAAATTTGAGCAAGAAATTACAAAGTTTGAGATGATTTCAGGCAAAAGGCCAAATTATTCTTGTATCTGTTGTCGATTAACTCATTATACAAATCAGACCAGGACTGTTGATTTGTATTTAAAAACTGAAATGGAAAATAATATCGAGTGGAAGGATTTTGCAACTTATTTGTTGGTAGAGAATTGTTTTGATTTGGGTAGTGATCAGCGTATTTGTAAATATTGTTATAACAATTTAGATGAGAACAAAATGCCTGTTAGAGCTGTGCATAATAATCTTGAGTTGGTAAGTATTCCTTCTGAACTGATGGATTTAAATACTTATGAGTCTATTCTGATTCTATGTGTGAATCCATTTCAGGCTATTGTTCGTATGGAGCCTAAGACAGGGAAATTGCCTTCTTCAGATTTACAGAGAGGATTAAAGGCAAGAGTTGTATATTTGCCTCTAGATTTATTGAAAAATATTGAAACAATTGGTGTAGAAAATGTAGAAGATGAACCTCTAGTTATTCTTGTTAATGCCATTCGTAGAATGAGTAAAACAATCTGGCAAGAATGAGTGGATGTTAGGAAAGTGAAAAAGGCAACGTTGTATCTGGTAAAAAATAATCAGTACCATTAAAATGTGTATGTGAGAGAAGAAGAAATAACTGTAAAAGAAGATAGTGAGTCGCAATCTGGACAAATTGAAAAAGTGGTTGTGTCCAGAACTAAAGAAATATATGAACATTACAGTGTTCATCCACTTCATTCTAAAGAAGTGATAGGGAATACTATTGAGTTATTCCAAATGAAAGAAGCAAAGGGAAGCCCCATTAGTGTGTGGGAAAAAAGCTTGGAAGCTTCGTGTTTCCCTCAGTTGTTTCCCACAGGAAAAGAAGGACAATATGATGTCTAACCTGTGCAGATTCCTGCATCTGAATACCGGACATCAAGATTGTATGCCGAAGATCCAAGATTTCGACAATGTATTCTATATTTGTTTCATCTTTTGTTTGGAGTGATTTGTCTGGACTTTCTTATGGTGTAAATCATATATTGAAAACAGGTGTACATCTTCAAAATGTTTCGGCAAAGAAATTAATGGATAAAGTGCACCAGAAAGATAATGTTTTGGAATCTCAGCTAATTAATTTCATGGCTTGTCAGCGTGGTACTAATGAGTACTGGTACCGTCGTCATGGAGAACTTAAATGTATGCTAAGGAACTCAGGAACTCCTACATGGTTCCTTACTGTAAGCTGTGCTGAATATGCTTGGGATGATTTACTTTAATTTCTTCGAGAGGCAAATCCAAGTATACTAAATATTGAATAAAAGAAACCTGGAGAATTGTGCTCTTTGGATCCAGTTCATGTATGCAGATATTTCAATCATGGATTTGAAGCTATGATATCTTTTAGCACCAATAAAAAAAAATCCTCCTCTTGGAGAGG
The DNA here is from genome assembly GCF_964261635.1 of Lissotriton helveticus. Lineage (NCBI taxonomy): Eukaryota > Metazoa > Chordata > Amphibia > Caudata > Salamandridae > Lissotriton > Lissotriton helveticus. The sequence continues at coordinate 584,998,860 of NC_136071.1, read as the reverse complement.
TTCTGGACTTCTTTTGGAGAAAGGAGTATCAAGCAAGAGGTGCTCCTCATATACATATGCTAATATGATTCAAAGATGCTCCCAAATTTGGATCGGACACAGATGATACTGTGTTGTCTTTTATTGAAGAATATGCTACATGTGATGTACCCAAAAGTACACAAGATAAGGACTTGAGACAACAAGTCTTACGATTCCAAAGCCATCATTGTGGGAAATACTGTTGTTGAAAGTTCAAATCTAAGGACCAAATGTCGTTTTGCATTTCCACGACCTGTAATATCGAAAGGAAGAGTGAAGAGTTTCATGTCATCCTTGCGACATACTATCACAAGAAAGTCTCCAAAAAATACCTACAACTTAAGAAGAAATGAAGAGTCAAAAGACATAAATGACTATAACCCATGCTAACAAGGATATTCAATATGTTGCAGACAATTCCATTGCTCGATATGTAGCATCGTATATAACAAAACCAAAAAGACAGAATTGAAGGAAATGTGGAAAGAGATTTCCCACGAGAAGAGTCTAAGTAAGAAATGATATACTTACAGTTTGAAGATGTTATCTCATCGAGAAATTGGAGCATATGAATGCTCGGATTGCTTATCATCTACATGTCTATACTCCAAATCTAGAAGAATCATTTGGGTGAGTCTAGGTCTTGCTGCAAAACGAAACAGAGTAGTTAAATTTGTGCAAGAAATTGAATATTTAGCTGAAAAAGAGTCAGAAAGTACAGACATTTTGAAAACAAATATGTTGGATACATATTATCCAAAAAGAAGTCATCATCTTGAGAACGTCTGTCTCACTCTCTATGAAGTTCTGCAAAACTACATTTTTAAACGGTATATTACAGAAAACATCAATAATGGTATATATGTCGTGATTGGTTCTGAAGGATGTTTGGTGAAACAAAGAAAAGGACATTTAATTAATCACAGTAAACTGAGTTGCGAAACACCTGACAAAAGGGAATTTTACTATTTAGCTCTTTGCAACTTTTCAAGCCATGGCGTTCAGAATGGAATTACTTGGAGATTTTGAGAGATATGAAGATTCCTTCAATGCAAGTAAATATACTATAGAATGTCCTTTTTTTACTAATTATGTGAAAATGTTGAATGATGAAATTGAGCAAGAAGGTACAATTGCAGCTGAGATTGCTAGAGACAGTTTTCAAGACAGTCAAACTTCTGCTCCATTAAGTCAGGATCCATTAGGAGAACCAATTATTCAAAATGAAGCATCAACTGCTATGGAAGAAGTAGAAACAGCAATGTATCAAGCTCAAGAAGATGTAACAAACTTAGGAAACTTGGAAGAACAACTAAATGTTGAGCAGAAAGAAATACATGAGCAAGTGAGAGAACACATTAACCATGGATTACTTCATGAGAAGAAAGAATGCTCTTGCTCATCATTTGAACCTATCCGAATGTACGTGAGTGGACAAGCTGGAACAGGGAAAAGTTTTTAAATTAAAGAAATCACACCTTTTCTACAGAAAACAACTGAGTCACATTTGTCTTGTGTTGTCAATGCTCCAACTGGATTAGCAGCCCACAATATTAAAGAAATTACTTTACATTGTTTATTAATGATACCAGAAGAGCATAAAAACAAATTGGAGTATCACAAGCTATCTGGAGAAGCTTGTTGTGAGGTTTCAACAGTCTTGAGGAAAATGAAACTTCTCATTATTGTAGAGGTAAGTATGGTACCAAACTTAATGCTTGCCTTTGTGCATTTAAGAATGCAGCAAATTCTTTTTTTTTTTATATTTCTTTTTATTTGAAATAAACAAGAAACACAAACAAACATTGCATTGGGAATATTTGACATCAATACAACAGTGCTCGGAGCAGAAGAAGGCCCGCCAACAGGACAACACAGAATTTACAAACGTTAGGGATCAAGGGGAATCCAGAGTGTCCAAATCGGGTCGTCTGGCTGGGGGAACACAGAGATCTCCCCGGTAAACATTCCAAGGCCCCCATATCTTCACCCATTTTTCGGGCAGCCCCTCGCAACATACACAGCTCGCTCCCGGAAAATACACCAGTCCAGGTCCTGGGCCCATTTAGAACGCTGGGGCGGGAGAGCAGCTCCCCACAACTGAGCTATATTGCGCTTGGCGATCATGCACGCCAGGGTAACCCATTGTTCCCAAACATTCAAGATGCACCTACGCGCCTCCAGCCGCACTTCACAACCCAGGACATCCCGCATAATATCATGTATGTCGCACCAATAGGCCTGCACTCTATCACAGTGCCTTAGTATGTGTGAGAACGTTGCGACCTCCCCACAGCCCCTCTTGCACTCGCCAGTCGCACTCCACCCCATCCTCACCAACCCGGGACCTGTAACATAGGATCTATGTAGGATCTTCAATTGTACCAGGCGCAACCTCATCTGTACCGCCACTACCCTGGGGGAGGAGACAGCCTCAATCCAGTCCTCATCATCCAATTCTATGCCGTCAGCAACCCAAGCCTCCCGCAGAGACCCAAGCGGATCACCCATGTGATTAATCAATTTGCGGTACATTAGTGAGATAGTCTTTTCGGGTAGGTGCCCATCCAATACTCGATCCTCAAGGGGAGGGGATCTCGGGGAGGGGATCTCCCGGCGAAACATGGGACAGAAGGGCATGTCTAACCTGGAGGTAGCGGAAGTGCTCATTGGCATGTAGGTTGTGACTCTGCTGGAGAGCTTCAAAGGTCAACATCTCCTCCCTACCCCAGACATCTTTTATCCGACTGAGTCCGATCAATTCCCATTTATCAAAGCCCTTGGAAGTACATAGATTGCCCAGCTTAGCAGAGCTAAAGAGGGGGGTTGCGAGTGTCAGTCTACCCTCCCATCCCAGACTTTTGTTAGCCACATGCCAAACTTTCACCGCATGCAAGGTGGGGCCCGTGAGGGAGAACTGCCCCGGTCGATTATACAGGGTCCGAAGGAAATCTCCCCCTGGAGACTGACTACGATCCATTGCATACCCGGGGTCCCCCGGCAGTCCATAAACTATCTGATTGATAGCCGCCAACTGGGATGCCCAGTAGTATTTCCGCAAATCAGGTAGTCCAATACCGCCATCGTACCAGGCCAGCGTAAGTTTAGAGTATGCGATACGAGACCTGCCACTCCAAAGGAGGAGTCTCTGGAGCGCTTCGATCTCTTTGAAATATTTAAACCGGTACTGGGTCCATAGCATTCTGGAGAACATATAGGAAGCGCGGAAGAGCCAACATTTTGAAAAGAACCGCTCTACCCAAAAGTGACAGGGGCAACGCCCTCCAACGTTCAACATCAGCGCGCAATCTGATCAGCGGCGGCAGTAGGTTCTCAGTATACCTAGTCTTAGTATCCAAGGCAACATATATCCCCAAATAAACAAAACCTTTGGCGGCCACCTGAAGAGGACAGTTCTGCGGGACCACCGGCGGATCACCGGACAACACCAACAACACGGATTTAGACCAGTTAATAGCGAAACCCGAGAAGTCACCAAACACCCTAACTATGTCCAAGAAGACATCCAGAGAGGATCTAGGCATGGAGAGATAAAGCAGGATGTCATCGGCATAGAGAGAAATCTTATCCTCCCAGTCAGGGGACCACCTCAAGCCCCGTATCATTCTTTCCCATCGAATCCAAGCCGCCAAGGGCTCCAATGCCAGAGCGAACAGAAGGGGAGACAACGGGCATCCCTGTCGCGTTCCCCTCTCCAATTCGAAATCAGCAGACTGGCAGTTATTCACGACCACACGGGCCAAGGGGGCAGTATAAAGAAGGCGTACCCACCCGATAAACTCAGGGTCAAAGCCCAGTTTCTCCAGGACCGCAAAGAGATAGGACCATTCAATCCGATCGAAAGCCATAGTTGCGTCAAGCGACACCAGCACAGCGGGTTGCGACAAAGAATGTGCTCTACCCAAAACGCCATGTAGACGCGGAAGATTGAGCGCGGTGTTACGACGCGGCATGAAGCCAGACTGATCAGGATGCACCAAAGTGGATATCACCTTTACCAGCCTGGTCGCCAACAATTTAGCCAATATCTTGGGCTCAGCGTTGAGCAAGGAAATGGGCCTATAAGAGGAGGGGGAGGTGCGGGGCTTACCAGTCTTATGTATCACAACAATGTTGGCAACACGCTGATCATAGGGGAGTGAGCCAACCTGCTTACTGTGAACAAACATGTTCCTCAAATGCGGCGCTATTTTGTGGGCATTCATTTTATAAAGTTCAATGGGAATACCGTTGGGGCCAGTGGCTTTCCCGGAATTAATGCTCCTAATGGCCTTTCCAAGTTCGTCATCAGTGATAGCCGAATCCATATATTTCTGATCACTCTCATATAATCGAGGCATGATAATATCCTTAACCATCTCAGCATGTTCAGAGCTGTCGTGGGTGTCAGAAGAAGCATAAATAGTACCATAATACGTGCCAAAGGCATCCGCAATCAACTGAGGGTCAATCAGGGTCTCAGAATCAGCACCATCCAGCTCAGGGACCAGCCGGGACGCACGATCCCCACGCTCCAGCCACGTTATAAGTTTACCGGCCTTATCTCCATGTTCATCAATCCTACTTTGAACCTCATTATGTTGCGTCACCTCAGACTCCCTAGAAAATCCACGATACTCATCCTGCTTGAGACGCAGCAGATGCCGATTCTCATCAGAGGCATCCCCAGCGGCTCGTTGCTCCAAACGAACAACATCAGCCTCAGCCGCGGTGATCTCAACCAAACGCTTCTTCTTCTTACCCGCAATGAGAGACAACGCTTCACCACGCAAGACCGTCTTATAGGCCTCCCACTATGTCTGAGCCGAGTCCACCGATCCCTGATTATGCTGGAAATAGCGCTCAGAAGCCCCGAATAGCTCCTTCCTAAGAGCTGGGTCTCAAAGATGCCAAGCGTTTATAGGTGCAACCCTACCAACCAGAGGCTGTCCCAGCTCCAAACGGACCCAAACTGGTGAATGATCGGAGACACCCCTGCCCAAGTGACGAGCCTCTCTCACAGCAGCAACCATAGCAGCGGGTAATAAAATATAATCGAGTCGAGACATGGACCCATGCGCCGCCGAGAGATGAGTATAACTCTTAAGTGTAGGGTTCAAAAGGCGCCAAGTATCATCCAGACCCAAAGAATCAATGAAGTCAGAAAGCCACTGATGGCCAGGGGGAATCGCTCTCGGCGGAACACGGTCCACGCCCCCCTCCACAACAGTATTGAAATCGCCCCCCAGACACAGGTGACCAAGCGGGAACAGGAGGAAAACTTTGGCAAGATCTTTAAAGGTTTCAGACTGAAGGGCCGGGGGGAACATAAACTGAAAGAAAAGTAAAAGTTTTACCACCGATTGTACCCGAGACCCCCACATATCTGCCCCGTTGGTCCGACCAGAGAGCCTGGACTTCAAACGGAAGGGATCTCCTCACCAAGATCCCGACACCTCGGGACCCTGACGTGAACCCGGCATGCGCAATCAATTTATAGCCCCCTCTATGAAGGGCCATGCAACGATTACCCACGAGATGGGTCTCCTGCAAAAGGACCACATCCGGTGAGTGGCGCCTAATAAACTGATTGACCATACCCCTCTTGATTTTGTCACCCAGACCATTAACATTCCAACTCATCACTCGAATCCCCGACCCCAGTCCGTGGCTAGCCATTCACTCCACCCCGCCGCGCACACTCACAACGGTCAACACCCAATGCAATGCGAAACGAAACTAAAAACAGGAAACAGGAAACAGAAACAACCCCCCCTCCCCAACACCCAGGAACGCCCCCCACCCTGCACCCCTGCATCAGGACTACGCCCGACCCCAACTAGCAGTGTGCCTGTCACCCCGCCCAACAATGGTTACTAAAAGTAGGAAGGGGAGGCGCCTGCCGCGCAGCCCCCGGACCCAGTCCCATCAAAAAAGTCCCAAGGAATAAAGTAATAAACCAATAAGCACAGTCACATATCAAGGAGGACATACCCACACCCCCATAAGGCCGAAAAAGATAGTCACAACTAAACAAAAATGTCTCATTCCGAGCCCTGTAGACCCTCCTCAGCAGCCTGCTGCGGTTCTTCGGTGTCATCAGGTCTCACAGTGTCCAACCAGTTTGACGCCATCTCCGCGTTCTCAAAAAACCAAGTCCGCTCATTCACTTCAACCCGTAGCTTGGCCGGATACAACATAGAGTACTTAATCCCTTTATCACTGAGCCGTCTTTTAACATGGAGGAAACTCTGACGCAGTCTCTGCACAGTTTGTGTGAAGTCCGGGAAGAAGGACACGGTGACATTATCATAGCGAAGCGGGCCGTCCGTCCGTGAGGCCTGCAAGATGGCGTCACGGTCTCGAAAGTTCAGAATCCTCACAATCAATGGCCCCACCTTCGGCGGGCCACCCGGCACTCTATGTGCCCTCTCCACAGTGAAAAAGTTGCTCAGTCCCTTAGGCTTCAGATGGTTGAGGATCAGGTCAGAATGCAGCAAATTCTTAAAACAGAGTATGACGTATTATTTGGAGGAAAACACATCATAGTTTTTGGAGCTCTACTACAACTTACTCATGTAAAAGGACAACCAGTGTTTAAAACACTGGCACACGAAGATACCAGAAAGTCTTTGGGCGGTATTGGAAATGTTAACTTTTGGTCATTTTTTCATTATAAGGAACTTATTACAAATATGCGTCAGGCAAATGATACAGATTCTGGAAATATTCTTCAAGATATATGAATTGGAAAAGTGACAGAACATGGCAAACAAGCTTTACAGAGACGATTACTTCCCAATTTGTTTCAAAATGAAAATATTGTTCCTGAGGAAGTATATGGGAGAATTTCAGAAAACAAATCTGTAATCTGCTTAATGCAAACATGCGTGAATGTTCTATATTCAATGTAGAAATGTTAAAGTTGGAAAATGAAGAAATTATAAAATTGGAAGCTATTGATAAAATAGAACATGAAGGAATCACCATTATTTTGACTGAAAAGTTAAAGAGGAAATTGGCTTCTTTAGAGAAATCGATAAGTAAAACTGCTGGTTTAGAAAATAATTTGTATGTATGTGTAAACTGTAGGGTAATTTTACGTCGTAATTTGCATGTGGAAAAAGGTTTAGTAAATGGAGCAATGGGTAAAATTGTTGAATTTGTTAATTATGTAGATAGAGATGGGATTACATTTTTGAAAATCAAATTTGATGAAATTGCTGAAGTACAACAATTTAGTCGCTGTTCAACTCAGTTTTTGCTTGTAAAAGATTTGTATGTACGCAGAAAACAGTTTCCTATTTGTTTGGCATATGCGGTGACCATTCATAAATCTCATGGTTTAAGTATAGATAATGCTTTAGTGAACATTGGAAGTACCGTGTTTAAAGAGGGTATGGCATATGTTGCTTTGTCTCGAGTGAGAACTTTATCTGGATTGTACTTGATTGACTTTGATGAGACAAAGGTTAGTGCAGATGCAAATTGTGTGAAAGAGTATAATAGGTTAAGAAAAAAATATGCACCCTATTTAGGTCAATATCCTGTATTTGAAAAGCGTATGGGAGGTAGAAAAAGAAGATTTGAGAATATCTGTAGTGAAACAAACTGTAGAGAAAGGAAAAAAAAAGATCAAGTTGCGCCTGCAAGTAAAAAGAAAAAGGACAGTGTTGAAGACAATGTTGGTTATCGGTTTGAAAATAGTTGTGGTGTCAACTGCTATGCTAATGTAGTTGTTAATGTTGTTTTTTTTCTTGAAAGTTTGCAACAGCAAATTATTGAAAATCGTGACGAAAGAATCTGTTCATTGTTGTATTCTGTTTATGAGAAATGTAGTGGTGATAAAAGTAAAATACAAAGTGTTTCTGATGTTTGAAATGTTTTGAACATATGTTCTGGTTCTAATCAAATTACGCAGAATATTCACCAAGATTGTCAGGAATTTTTAATGTTTATGCTTGGTTTACTGGAAGATGAAGGTATAGATATTGAAAATCTTTTTGGCCTTCCTTATAAATGGCAACATGACTGTGAAAATAGTTTTTTTACATGTACCACTAACATAGACAATAAAATATTCATATATTTGACTTTACCAGACTGTGAATCAGTATCTTTTAACAATCTAGTTAGAGGAGCAAGTCAAAACATGGAGTGTAGCCAATGTAAATCAGAAATTTCATCAACATAACGTATACAAAGATATGGACAGTATGTAATTTTAATGCTGCAATGTTGTAGAGCTGATGGAAGAAAATTGGAAACTTTAATTAAAAATGTTGTAGCTACTCAAGTATCAATATCAGGAAGAACTTTTGGAGTTGTTGCAATTATTTTTCATGATGGACCTTCTGCAACATCTGGACATTACACTGTTTATTTAAAATTTCTAAAAGGTTGGATATATTGTAATGATGGTCAATTAGTTTTAAGCAACGTTTGCCTAAAGAGTTACCAAATTTTTACCTAATATTTTTAAAGCCAAAATTTTAAGAACTAAATTTGGCCTTTCAGGATTACTGTTGTTAAGGTAGATTAGTTTGGTGTTGTAGAGTATTTTGTAAGTGACGGTGTGGAGCTTGAAGGTGATTCTCTTGTTGATGTTGATGCAGTGTAGGAGTATCAGGTCATGAGTGATGTAGCTGCAGCAGGGGACATTGAAGATCAATCAGGTGGAGGTGTTTTGGATCTGTTGTAGTCGTTGTAGGTGTTTGGCTGGAATTTCTGTGTAGAGTGTGTTGCCATAGTGTAGTCTGCTGCTAATGAGGGCCTGTATTACTGTTCTTCTTCTTTTGGTTAGGATCTACTTGTAAATGTTGTGGAGCATGTGGAGGGTGTGACAGAAGTATGAGGAAATGCTGTAGACTTGTTTACACATGTAGAGGGAGGAGTTGAGGATGAATCGTAGGCTGTGTACATGGTCAGTAGGTGTTGGTACTGTTTACAGTGTAGTTGGCCAGCAGGAGTCATTTGAAGCTGAGGGGCTGGGTCTGAGGACGAGTACCTTCATGTTGTATGAGTTCAGGTTTAGAGAAATGCTACTTATCCAGTTGGTGACATCCTTAATTACATCGTGGATGTTGTTTTTTGTGGTATGTGGCTCTTGGTTAGGAAGAGGATGAGCTTGGTGTCGTCGGCGTAGGAGATGATGTTGAGGTTGTGATGGCGGGCCACTTGTGTGAGGGTGGCCATGGAGATGTTGAATAGCGTTGGACTGAGGGATGAGCACTGAGGGACGGTGCAAATGATGTCAGTGGTTTTGGATCAGGAGGCTGGGAGACAGATGCTCACAGTTACTATTGAACAACTTTCAAACTAAGAATTTCACACATATTATTTGGCCATGGGGAAATGTATGTGAAACCATTAAGGACTTTTTGTTGTAAATTTTGTCAGCATATATTTGTAAATAACATTATTTATAATGGAAGAAAATTAGTGTTTTGTTATTTTAAGATTGTTTGATATACCTCATAGTTACGTAAGAAATTGGTCTTAGAAAAAAAATGTAACATATGTTTCATTTCTGTTGTTTAGATTGTTATTGAGATTGTTGTTTGGGTATTTTTAAGATAAACTTCTTGATTGTCTTTTTTTTACCCGCTGTTATGTGATGAGTACTATTGAACTCACTGTTTCCAGTGAAATTCAATATATTCTGAGAACAGCAAAAAAGGCAAATGAAATGCTTTTAAAATTATTTTGTGTTGTAAAAGATGAATTGTAACTGTATTTATTTAGTTTTCTGCAGATGCTAATTTTATAATATGTTTTTTATTTTTTGTATTTATTATTTTAAAGGTAAGTATAAATAACTGTTACAAATTAGATTTACTTCTACAGAGCTGGAGTAAGAGAACGTGGATGAACTACATAAGTATGTAAAGATGGTTTGTATCTTTTAAACATATTTGAAGAAAATAAAAAATATATATACTGAGTGTACCTGTATTCTTTGCATTTTACTACAACACATCTACTACTTTGGAACTGATAAAGTGAATAGATATATTGTACTTTTTTTAGTACTGCATTTTATTATAATAGCCTTAGTTTTTTCCTATAGTGATAAGGAGTGACTGGTTTGAAAATGTAAGAACATTTTATAACTAAAAATTCATATAAGCAATTTAATTGATATAGGCCCAGATTCATCAAATGAAAATTCTCAGAATCTGCCCCTTTGCGAGCGGTATTTTTGCATTTGGGATGCATCATCCCAAATGCAAAAATCGCAATTTTAGAAATCGCTAAATTGCGATTATTTGCATTTAAGGAATCTCAAATTGATTCCTTAAATGCAATGCATGAACGTTTTTAAAATTGTGAATTCGCTAATAGGGCACGCAAATTACCGTGAAGTACAACTTCATGGTAATTTGCAAAAACTTTGCATTTTTCAAAGTTTCATGTTGCGCACACACATGCCCTAAGGGCATGTGTGTGTGCACCATATGTGCACAGATCAATTTCAGGGGTGCAACAGGGTGTCCTTTGGACACCCCTGCACCCTTGAAATCGCAATCTCAATTTGCGAATCGCTATTTGCGATTCGCAAATTGAGATTGTCTTCCCATTCATTCCTATGGGCCTCTAGGCCCATAGGAATAAAGGGGGAGTTATTCCTTAATTGCAACTCTCAATTTGTGAGTCGCAATTAAGGAATTCTAAGAAATCGCAATTTTTTTGCTATTTCTTGATGCATTGCATTTTGCGATTCCTTATTTGAGCTGCCTTATTTTTCGCAAATAAGGAATCGCAAAATGTGTCTTATACAGTAGTTGAGAAGGGTATTATTTGTAAAATATGTTTTAAAGGGCAAAATAGTTGATAAAGCTAGGTTTGTATTATGTAATAGGAAAAAGGATAAAATAAAGTGTTTATGTTTTGTCTAAAAGGAACAACAACCTTTAAAAAATCACTATGGAAGAAGAGCAGAACTATGCAGAAGAAAGTATTGAAATTTCTAACACTTTCATTGATTGCGAAATGAAGATGGAAATATTGCTGCAGATATAAGCTGCGATTTCTTTGATGAAATAATGGATGATGATTTTGTGCAAGCATTAGAGGACATCGAGTCACACGAATTTAAATTCATAATGAAGAAAATGAAATTTCAGATGAAATCATGTTGGAAGCTCTATTAAATTATGAAATTTTACAAGAAAAAAATCATGATTTAAAATTAAAAATGGTTAGAGAGACTCTTCTTGCAGAATTGTAATCATTCAGCTAGTATCCAAGTACTCATGGTGCAAAGTGGGCCTTAGGGCATGGACTGCTTCAAACCTCTATAGATTATGTATGCACTCTTCTATGCACTAGCAAACTTGTGTTTTATAGCTTTTATTTCAAGGTCTATATCCTTTGACTTCCAGCTGAGTCTCTGTGATTGCTGATTCCGAATTCTACTGAGCTATTCAGCAGAATGTTCTTATCTTTGCACTGTGCTAAAAATGAACCTATTTTAAATTCAGCCAGGCACTCTCCTTGCAGAGCTGTAATTATCCAGTCAGTATGCACATATTCATGGAGGAAAGTAGGCCTTAGGCCACAGCTTTCCAAACTTTTCATGTTGGTGACACACTTTTTGGAGATGCATAATTTTGTGACATAGTAAGATAGTGTAGCAAGCGAGCCCGAACCGCCAAAAGGGGTTCGGGGGGGTGTTTTCTCCCTCAGGAAGAACCTTTTGAAATACAAGTGGGATGTCTCCATCCCTCTGTCACCCTCCTCCCTTCCTCTGTCTATCCCAGACTCACTTCCTATGTCTCCCCCCTCTGTCTCGCTCACTATCCCTTTCTCTCTGTCTCCCCTCTCTCTCTGTCTCCCCCCTCCCTCTGTCTGTCTACCTCCCTCTGTCTGTCACCCTCTGTCTCCCTCTCTGTCTCCCTCCCTGTCTCCCTCCCTGTCTCCCTCTCTCTCTGTCTCCCTCTCTCTTGGGGGTCTCCTTCTGTCTCCCTCCCTCTGTCTGTCTCCCTCTCCTTCCCTCTGTCTCCCCCTGACTCCCTGACTCTGTCTCACTCTGCCTCCCTCCTCTGTCTCACCGCCTCCCTCCCTATATCTCCCTCTCTCTGTCTCCCTCTGTCTCCTTCTCTCTGTCTCCCTCTCTCTGTTTCCTCCCGCTCCCTCCCTATGTCACCCTCTGTCTCCCTCTCTCTCTCTCCCACTTTGTCTCTCTGTCTCTGCCTGTCTCAGTCTCTTCCTCTATCTGTCTGTCCCTGTCTCTTACTCTATCTGTCAGTCCCTGTCTCCCTCCCTCTATCTCCCTCTCTCTCTCTCTCCCTCTGTCTCCCTCCCTCTCCTTCTTTGTCTCTCTGCCTCTGTGTCTGTCTCTGTCTGTCTCAGTCTCTGCCTCTATATGTCTGTCCCTGTCTCTGCCTCTATCTGTCTGTCTGTCCGTCTCTGTCTGTCCTGTCTCCCTCCCTTTGTCTCCCTCTCCATCTCTCTGTCTCTGTCTGTCTCTGCCTCTATCTCTCTGCCACTGTCCCTGTCTCTGCCTCTATCTGTCGTCCCTGTCTCTGTCTCTATCTCTGTCTCCCTCCCTTTCTCTGGCTCTCTGTCTCCCTTCTCTCTCTCTGTCTCTTTCTGTCTCTCTCCCTCTCTCGCTCTGTCTACCTCCCTCTCGCTCGCTGTCTACCTCTCTCTTCCTCTCCCTCCGTCTGTCTCACTCTCTCTGTCGGTACAAGGCCGCAGAGGGGGAAGCCAGCACGTATTGCAATTTTCCCCCAGCAAGAAACCCTCCCTTACACCCAACTGAAGTCGATTTCCATACTGGTCTCTACCCAGAAAGGGGTTTACTGGAGCCCTTTGCAGGAGCACATGTCTGCCAGAAAAGCCAAGCCTTGATCCACATGCAGCCAACTTCTTCAATTGGATTTACTCTTGCTAAATTGTCCACAGTTTTAGCTTACAATTGCACAGGAGTAAATACATTTACACCTACTATGTGTGTGTGTGTTTTTGTTGGTACCAAGCAGGTGTAAGTCATTGACATACATTTATGGCTGAAAATTACGTTATTCATTGTGCTCATAGACAGCTCACTAAATCTGAGGTAATACTGTAAATTGGCGTGGTGCATTTTAGAGGAAATTATACTTAATTTATTAGTTTAGCGTCAGGACCGGCATTTTGCACCATATTCTAATGTTTCAGGGTGGCACTACATCATTTTGAACGGAGCAATACAAAAGTCGCCAGATTATGCGGAACAACATTTACCACAAATTTGTTGAAGGCTTTAAGAACATTCTACTATCAATAAATGAGAGAGCAAGCAGAGAGAACGTGCCTTGAATTTGCAGGCAGCAGCCATGCAACATCTATCAATTGGTTCTATGCAGATTAGCCCTGGCATGCACCGAAAGTGAAGATAAACTATGAACGCATGCACAAACATGTTTAACACGGCATGCATACTGTAAATCCAGCTTCTCTGCAAGAGGCTTCCCTGGCTTCGCTGAGCGCAGGCAGCCGAGGCCAAGGTTAAGGTTTTGTTCTGCATGTTCGAGACGCCGAAGAAATTTCCACAAAAGGAATTCCAGAGCCCCGATAAACACTGAAAGCCTTTACTGTGCTTTTTTGTAGCTGATAGGCTGGCGGCATTCCCCATCCCCTGGCCTGGAGATGAGAGCTGTCAGCACTGCCGCACTTCACAGGTGATTAAAAGACCATAGAGCAGAGTGTCAAGGAATGCCTCTTAATTAGCAGCAGTTATGTGCTAAGTGCCTGCGACACACCCACCATTTGCAGGCGACACAGTACTGTGTCGGGACACAAAGTTTGGAAAGCTCTGCCTTAGGCCATGGACTGCTTTAAACCTGTATAGACTATGCATGCAGTCTTCTATGTACCTACAAACTAGTCCTTTATACATTGAATTCCCCAGTCTGTATCATTAGACTTTCAGCAATCAATCTCACTCTACTGTTTCAGTATTGTAGTGAGGCATTCAGCAGTATTTCATTATGTATGTACTGTGGTAAAACTGAAGCTGTTATAAATAACCCTGGGCAAAGCACTACGCTACGCTCGCGGAGTTTGCGAAGTTTTTGCAACTTCGCACTACGCGAGCTGCACGTAGCACAGTGCGAACATGCGTAGTGCAGCGTAGCGTAGTGCAGCAGTCATTTTTTGCTTGTTCGCGGTCCTGAACGTCATGTTCGCGACCGCGAGCAAGCAAAATGACATCCCGGCGAGATTCTCAACGCGAGGAGGTCAGGTTTCTCATTGTGAGTGGTTGCGCATGCTCGCGACCGCTCTCAATGAGAAACTACCTGTTCGCGTTGAGAAAGCTGCCGCTCGAGTAATAATCTTCTCGAGCAGCAGAAAACTACAGCTCGCACTGTGCAAGATGCAGCTCGCGTAGTGCTACGTGAAGTTCGCGTAGTGCGAAGTGCACTTCGCGTAGCTTCACGTAGCGCTACTTCGCCAACTACGCCCACCCTTAGTTATAAATTGAAGGAGGGATTTTCTTTGCAGAACTGTAATTATCCACTCAGTTTCTAAGTATTCATAAATTAAAGTAGGACTTAGGTCATAGACAGCTTCAAACTCCTATAGACTTTACATGCAGTCTTTTATGCACTGGGAATCTTGTCTTTTATACCTTCAATTTCCCAGTCTGTATCCTTACACTTCCTGCAAAGACTATCACACCACTGTTTCAGTATTGTACTGAGCCATTTAGCAATATATGCTTGTCTATACACTGTACAAAAAGTGAAGCAGTTATACATTCAGCTCTACACTCTCTTTAGAGAAGTGTATTCATTCTGCCACTACCCCAGTAGTCATGTAGCAAAGTAGGCCTAAGGGAATGGACTGTTTCAAACACCTACATATATTAAAGCACTTTTCTAAACATCTGCAAACTTTGCTTTTAAACTTTGAATTGCCTAGTTTGTATCCTGACACTCCCTGCAAACATTCTGCTACTGGTATTTTAGTATTGTAGTGAGTCATACAGCAGTATGTTCTTATGTATGCACTGTTCTAAAAGTGAAGCTGCAATACATTCAGCTAGATGCTCTCCTTGCAGAATTGTAATCATTCAGGGCCTCATTCATGAAGCCACTTGCACCATCGGAATGTCATTTTTTGTGATGTTCCATGGCACAGCTGCCTGCGTGATATTTATCAAGCACATATAAGCCAACATTTTTGGGTGTACTGCTGCATGATACATATCAGCCCCTTTAACGTAGTGTTCTGCGTTAAAGGGGCATGAAATGGGTGTTGCTGGGGGCAACACATATAGCCTTTTGACACTGCCCCAGATTTACCAGAAATTGTAAATCTGAGGCAGTGGCAAAAGCTTACGCCTCCCAGGGGAGGCGTAAGGAAGGCGCAACAAGGAAAAATAGTTGTATTCCTCTTTGTTTCTCCGTTTTTCTATGTGTGCTGCATTCTGCAGCAGACATAGAAAAGGAAAAGTCTCTTGGGATTATTTTTGTACAGAAAGGTTTCCCTTGCTGTACAAAAATAATCATCCCCGCAACGCAGGCACCCTTGTACCATTGTGCAAAGGTGCCTGCATTGGAGCAGGCACACCATTGTGTGCCGGTGCAGGGGAAAATGAGAGGAATGTGCAGTATATTATAGATACAGTGCATTCCTCTCTTTTTCATTTAACGAAGGGAAGTGCAGCAGGAAGGCCTGCTGTTCTTCCCTACGGCAACATCTCCTAAATGAGGTCCTATGTCAGTAGCCAAGTACTCATGGTGCAAAGTGGGCCTTAGGGCAAGGAGTACTTCAAACCCCTATAGACTATGCACGCACTGTTCTATGCACCTGCAAATTTGCTTTTTATATGTTGAATTCCGCAGTCTCTATCCTTACACTTCCACCAAACACTGTGTAGTAAGGCATTCACTACATTAAAACAGTAATCAGTAGATGTACAATAAGTGGTACATCCCCAAAGATATGCTAGTTATTGTGCACTGTGACATCACCACCATGGATGCACCGTATTTACAATGTGGTGCACTATGGGGCAAAAACGGCACAGATATGTGATGTATCTGTGCTGTGAAGATGGCGCATTGCTTGACTTGCGTAGGAAGCACAATGCAGCTCCAGCAATGCTCTTTGACCCTATGCTCATAATGCTGTGTCAATCCTTTTTTGATGCAGCATAAGCCCAAAAAGTGACTGAATGAAATCTTGTAGATTTCACTTAGTCACTTTAAGGATGCGATCCTGCGCCAGGACACCCTCCTCCTGCGCAGGAAAGCCTCCTTCTGGTGCAGAGCTTTACAATGTGATGCACCTTCCATATGCATCTCATTGTAAATACTACACACCATGGCACATCTTTTGCACCACTACTGCATCACAAAAGTGACGCAACAGATGTGTAAAAGAGGCACAAGGGGATTGTAAATCCACTCCTAACACATAGCAATTCACCCAGGCAGTTCCAGCAGCAGTGCAAATTGAAGCATAGATTTGTAACATATTTATATGCATATGTTACATTCAAGTGCTTCGGAGGTACTACAGTATACTATAGGTAAACACCTTATAGATTTATGCTGTAGGACTTTCTTATAGTTTTGCTCTTTCACATTCACCATACATTAGTAATGAATTCATCCATTCATTTATGCACTACACATTCATTCAGACAGAGTTTTACACACTATCATAAAAATATAGCTCTTTCTTTGAGCAGTGGAGGTAGTTCTGAAAAGAACTGTTTTTTTGTCTTTGTTGTTTTATAGATAAGTTTTTTTTAAACAAAAAAATGAAAATAGAACCCCAAAAACTGTGAAACGTCAACAAAACAGGAAAATAAAAATGACGAGTACAGTTGTGGTTCCTCTTCTCACGAAGAATAAATTCTATGGATTGTTCTCCATAGCTCAAAAATTAGTTGCAAAAGTTACAACGAATTGATAGGTCTGCAAATTCAGGCTGTATGTTTGGAATCATACCGCTCTGTGGTGGTGGTGGCTGTGCAGTCGATGTACTTGGAAGAGCAGATCCCTGGTCCTCCTGCAATCTTCTTGTGACAGCTCTAGACAAATTATTTAGATGTAAATTCTTTACATGGCGCACCATGCTCGCTGTCCCAAACGAATATGTTTTTGGTGGGTCGCCCTTGGACAAATTTGTGTCACATATTTTACAAATGACTTTAGGGGCATTAACTTTTATTTCACCCTCAGGTAAGCTGAAAAACTTCCAAATAACAGCTTGTTTTCGTTTTGGTTGAGGCTGCTCAGACACAAATCCTTCCTCTGAAGAGTGCTCAGAGGATGAATCCAAAAATAAAGGCATGGTGAAGGTTCTTTCAAAATTGACTGAAGCTCCAAGGAAGATATCCTTCTCATGAAAAAGTCAAAGAAGAATGATTAAAATGGGAGGGGTCTTTCAACAGTTGGAGTAGGAAGGGTTATGAACCAATCAAATCTCTTCTTTTAAAGTCACATGGCTTTGCGTACTCTTACGGTGTGCTACGGTACTCTTACGGTACGAGTACGTATGATGTACAGCCGCAATTTGCATAATTGCTTTTAAAAGTAATATACGCTTATTAAAAGTTAAAAAAAACTTGTTTCATTATTATCCTAAATAATGTCTTTCCTTAATATGTACAATTAATACATAAATATATGTCTTTGAACAATTAGAAACTTTCATGGTGTGCGCGTACAGTGCGCCGTACATGACGTCACGCGGAAACGTTGATGTGACGCGCAACGTGAAAGCGTATGCGTAAGGTGTGCGCTGGTACGCGCAGAGGACGATTTACTGTACAAAGAATGGTGCGATCATCATGCCTGTACGGGGCGCCGTACATGACGTCACACGGAAGCTTTGATGCGATGCGTAACGTGAAAGCGTATTCATAGCGTATGCTGAGAATGATTAGCAGTACAAATGATGGTGCGTCACTCTCTCACTGTCATATCAGAGCACAGGGCGTGCTATAAGAATGGTTACAAGTGGTCACTCATTGGAGATCCGATTCAGCTGTGTGGCTTATCCACGGTATTATAAAGTTACCTTTTAGCTAGTTCAACTTTGAGGTTTGCATGAAATACTATGCTATAGACAGATATGGATCTTTAGGCAGCGCTTATCTCCATGAAGCTTGGTTATTACCATTTACATATAGTTGCCTGAGGGAGGGAAAATAAATTTATGTGAATGGTGAGGATTGCACTATAGCACCAGATCACTCCTTAATTTGTAGACACATACAATTGCATGGCTCTTGTAATCAAGATGCGCCTAATTTGGCCTGAGTTTTGAAAGGCACTCCGACACCTGCTATCATAACAAGGTTCAGTTTACTGGCAAACAGGAGTTGTTTACTTTGAAATAATGTAGATTGTTGGACGATGTTAGCAGGCATCGCTTACATGATTACGGTAACTGAGCGTGTGGTTTACTATAGAAAAGTTGTGTTTACTCCTCTGCATGGGAAGCAGGATGTTTCTGTATGGCCGTTGATTCCGACCTTGAAAGCAGAGTCAACCAAATGAGCCGTATAAGAGCGCAGGTTGCTCTTACATCTGCTAGAGAAACATTTGTCCTTCATGTAGCAAACACCAGCACAGTAGTCCATGCTCTATTAAATACAGACGTGCCCTTGCATTTTGGGGAGTTAATTCAGACTATCTTAATTCGTCCTTGACTACGGAGTTACTTTACTTTTTTAAAGTTATAAGCAGTGGCCTTGTGACTCATTTTCAAACTACATTTGGTGTCTTGTTGGCATTTTTCCATTCGATTTTTTCCAGCAACATTGGTGGATTCCCCTTAATACTCGCATTAGTTGCCAGTGTGCTTCTATTAATTTGTTTACTTAAATATGGATGCACATCTTGCAGCACACAACAATATTTCTCGTTTGTTGCTGGTGCGCAACCGAATGCTTAGTTATTACGGAGCGCTGCCTCTGGCTACATTGACTGCAGCTTATGGATTATCGTTTCGTTTTTCCTTTTTTCACATGCGTTCAACCTGTCTTCCATTGCCTGAGCTGCGATTTTGACTGTGCCCTGGATTTGTGTCTCTGCAGTACGGTGTCTCCCAACGCGGATTATGACCAGCTGATGAGCCCCTTAGTGGTTCATGACTTGCTCTGTTCTGGCGGCGGGATTATGGCCTTAGCAGCGATACATGGAATAATGGGACATTGGAATGTTTTTGCAGCGGCGCATGACTTCTTGGAACGCAGGTTGCGAGCAGTTATCCTTTGCAGCACCCGGACGTATCTCTGCACCATTCAAGCATCAAGACGGTAAAAATTGCACTCCTAACGAGTGAGCGGTGTTAGGAAAGAGAAATAGCTTTCATTTAATAACGTTAGTAAATTGTGCACGCGTTTGTTTTTTATGCAGACTCTGCTTGGAGCGGTTTATCTGCCCGCTTTCACGCTGAGAAAAGGTGCACCATTCAAACATCGAAACCGTAAATATTGCATTCCTAACGAGTGAGCGGTGTTAGGAAAGAGAAATAGCTTTCATTCAATAACGTCAGTAAATTGTGCACGCGTTTGTTTTCTATGCAGACTCTGCCTGGAGCGGTTTATCTGTCCGCTTTCACGCTGAGAAAAGGTACATTGCCTGCAGTTAGTGGACTTTTAAGAATCACCAGAGCGGATAAGCCTGACATTCTTTAATAGGTAAGAGCAGCTGAAGAAACCTGTGTCAGGATTTGTTCTGCCCTTACGTTAATTGCTAGTAATTCTGATAGGGTCTACCGTCGGGAATTGAAGCAAGATTATGTTAGTCGGTAGTTGTCAGTTGATGTGAAATTTCCGTATGTTAAACAGAAAATATGCATAGTAACATATTACTGGCAGAATTTAAAGTTAAGCGCCATTGTTTAATCCACTGGTCTTTAGAACAGGGAGGCTCTTGTCACCGAGTATGCAGATGAGTTCGGATTTTAAATAGACAGGAACGAGTAAATCGACTTGAAGACGCATGCCGTTTTTCTGGGCAAAGACATGCAATTCAAGGGGGTTGTTTTTATTAACAATTCAATCAAATTACTGAAAAATGTATAACAACAATAGTTGTGACTGTTATAGGTTAAAATATAAAATACAAATTTATTATGTTTATGGCAGACAGGGTATCATTGTCCGGAATATACAGACAAGCTCACATCAGGAGCAGTTGACATCAATCCAAATAACTGCAATACACAGCTGCCTCCAAGTGCATCGTTCATTTACTACAGAGGCAGTACTACTACATATTTTAGGTAAGAATAGTGGGGCGGAAACTGAAATGTTTTAACTAATTGAAGAACCGCTAGCACACTTACATGCATATTCTCTCTATACGTATTTTTTACTATAGATCTATAAATCGTTCGTGGGGAAAAACTATTCGCAAAAGGTGGCTAGATCCTGGCCATTATTATACTAGAAGCTGGTATAAGTGATCAACAGAATATCTTTCTGGTAAGAACAACACCACGTTGTTGAGATTTAATAACCAGCCTATAAGTAAGGCCTTTTGGTGTAAGAGCAAAGTGGATCTGATCTTATTTTGTACTACACTTGCAGGACAATTAATAATGTACATACTATAGTACTTGGCAAATAGACAATGACTAGCTCATGTTTAAAAGGGGCCCTATGGAAAAATATATAGTTTGATGCCAAACCTAGGCCTCTATCCTTATTTTTATGTAATTTGTGGATGAAGAGGTTCTTATTTTAGAATAATGGGCACAATGAAAAGTTGACCCCTGCAATCTAGAAAACTATGAATTGATCTTGGCTCATTGAAGACGTTGGTTTAGTGGGCCTGGTACAATTGATTGACAACTGCTCAAATATATAAGTTAGAAAAATATTATTCTGTATCATGTCGAGTAATATTAGGATTGTATTTATAACATAGGGAAAGTGTTTTCAAGGTTATGCACTATCATTGTTGTTTTGGATTTTAATAATATTGTATAGGAATTGGATGATTCCTTGGTTTTTTGAAAAATTGTTTGAAAAATAGTTTTTTTGATATATGTCATGTTGATTATGTGTATATTTTGTATTTTTTAGATGAAAAATTGTGGCTCCTGAAGAAGGCGTTGTCTGCAACGCCGAAACGCGCGTCGAACTATAATCATTGCCACTGATTATTTTTTATTTTTTGTCAATTTATATGTATTGAAGTACAGTGATGTTGTTTAATTTGTTCCTTGCTTTTAATTATTAAATGTATGTCTATGTTAGTACGACAGTTGATGTCTACTTTTTAATATGACTGTTATTAAATGAATCGAAATTATTTTATAAAAAACTTATTCTTGTGCTGGTTCCTTTGAATGTACCTTTCCCTGTTGACCTATAGCTGTTTATTGTGACCTATAGTTTTGTATTTATTTTGAGTTGCTATTCACACACAGTTCTTGGCACGCAGTTACATTGAAGATGACCCGAGTTTTCCTCCGATGGTGATAGAGGCTCCGGTCGTTGAGGAACATGTATGTTCATTCCCACTATTGAATTGGATGGCTGAAATGTTTTCAGATGAGAACAATGATTTCCTCTTGGAGGCTGTTGCTACATACTGTGCTTATACGCTGTTGGAATAAGACTCTTTGATTTTTCTACCTATTCTTTATTATTTAGTTAATGCTTTCTATGAAATAGCGAAGCATTTTTTTTGCAAATTTGAACTTGCCTGTGCTTTTCAGGCTTGGACTCTGCGATCGTAATTAGTCCACGTTTATATCACGTGCTTCGATCAAGGAAGGGTGCTGTGGGGCTGAGGCTTGCACTTACACAGTGTTAAGTAAGCATGGGTTTATTAGAAGCTTAAACACCATTTTTGTTTTCGTGGTGTGCTTTGCACACGACACGCACTTGCGATATTGTTTAGAGAAGGCTGAGTATTTTGCTTCACATGAGAATAATTTGTTATGCTATATTTGTAGACTGCCTCGCTAGTTTAGTGTGTATAGTGAAAGCATGGAACATCAAGGTTATCTTGGAGACTGTGTCTGTTATTCGGAATGATCCTCGCACGTTCGAGCCATAACCCATATGCAGCTCTCGCCACCTCTGCGAAACTACACAGTCTTGCAGGATGACCCTACCGAGAGACTCCGCACTAGGATAGGAGGCATGATCGAAGAGGGGCCTGCGCATGATTGGTTGAGCAGAAACGAGGCTGAGTTCTTGAAACAACCTGCACCACGCACCCCCTATTTTTACTGCATCCCTAAGATTCATAAAAACATGACCAATCCACTGGGAAGACCGATTGTGTCGGGGATCGGTTCTTTTTTGGAACCCCTCTCCAAGTTTGCGGATGCCTTTTTACGCCCATTGGTCCAGTCCACAACAACTTATCTAAAAGACACTAAATCCGTTCTACAACTGTTAGACAACAGAGATTTTGACCCCTCCACACAACTCCTGATGAGTTTAGACGTGGAGAGTCTGTACACGAGCTTGCCACATGACGAAACACTCCAAATCATCGAAGAGGTACTATTCACCACTCCCTGGAAGTACCAAACACCGAGAGGTGTGGTCCTTGAATGTATCTCGTTGGCATTACAACAGAACTTTTTCCAGTACAAACAGACTCTCTATTTGCAAAGCCATGGTACCAGCATGGGCAGTACTTTTGCTCCTAGTCTGGCTGGGTTATACGTCCACCATCTGGAGACAAATAAGTTACTGCATTCAGATAACCCGTATAGGAGCAAAATTGATACCTGGAAAAGGTATATAGATGAAGTTTTCGTCATCTGGAATGGGGATCACAGATCAGCGATGGATTTCCTAACGTGGCTGAACAATCAAAATGCCTTTCTGAAATTCACCAGTACTGTTTCAGACCAGTCCATGGTCTTTCTGGACCTGAATGTCTATACAGAAGGTGGTAAATTGAAAAGCACCACCCATTTTAAACCTACTGCGAGGAATTGTCTTTTAAGATATGACAGCTTTCATCCTAGACATTTAAGAGAGAACTTGCCATATGGCCAATTTCTACGATTGAGGCGTAACTGCACCGAATTGACCGAGTATAGGTCACAGGCTTGTGACCTAAAGAAAAAACTGCTGCAAAGGCAGTATCCAGAAAAGACAATCAATAAAGCCATGAAGAGGGCTAGAAACAACCACAGGGAAGCTCTCTTAGAAGAAAGAGAACGTGAGACTAGTGATAAAAAAGACCAATTTGTGTCACTACCTACAGCACGGTGTCCAATGAAGTGTCTAAAATTATAAACAAACACTGGTCCATTCTTAATTGTGGCACCCTGCACCTGGAGAAACCAATGCACGCACATCGTCGAGGACGGAACCTGAAGGACATCCTGGTGCATACCAGACCGAAAATGAGTACGGATACAAGGACAAACCCAGTCAGGATCCAAGGCCATTTTCCTTGTGGCAATTGTAGCAGTTGTCACTTGACACAAAAGAGCAATACTCTCACATTCAGAAACAGCACAACCTGGGAGCAACGACGTTTAACTAACTGTAACACCAAAAACGTGGTCTATTTAATAACCTGTCCTTGCGGTTTGGAATACGTGGGGATGACCACCAGAGCAGTGAAAACGAGACTAAGTGAGCACAAAAGTAATGTCCGGTGTAAAAAAAGCACTACCAAGATGGCAACACATTACTTAGAAGAACAGCATTGTGTAAATGACCTAAGGTGGACAATCATTGAATCACTAACGTCTGAAAACGGCTTGTTCCAAAAGGAACAAAGATGGGTGTTTCGCCTGGGCACACATATTCATGGACTCAATGATGATTTTCCGTGGTCACAACTATCCAACTAAGGGCAACACAAAAACTGAAAAGGTCCAAATAATCTGTCCTATTCTGAGCAAGAGCCAGGCACCCATATACATTGGGTAATGTTACCCTCTATCACTTGAGATGTTAAGACTACCATCCCCCATAATGATGCCCTATGGGAACCATTGTCACTGCAACAATACGATTGTATTTTTATTTGAGTATCATACAGGCCTGAATTCTGTAGTTTTTGAAATCCCTCATTATTTAAATTAACTCATTGATAATAACCCTCTTTATTAACTTGAACCTGCATTGACCTAAACGAGATCATGGAGCACCGTTTCCACATAGTCCTCTATTCATATTGAGCACAGGAGACTCAGACGTCTAACCACAGGACCGCGCATGCGCGGCTAACCAATATCTCCTTGCTGAGTATGCGCGATGTTGCCAGAACAAACGGAGCATGTGCGAAGCCGAGATGCTAAACGGCAACGCCCGGTTAGGAACGGGACCTCCCCTTCCAAAGGAAATGATCTGGTTCAGGTGCGAGGGACTAGAAAATCGGTAATTGAGCTAGCGGAAAATCCATATTTGGACAGAATATCGCACCCGCCTAATTGGTAATTTTGGCTAACTTAATTAGGACAGCATGGTATAAATACCACCCACAGCAAGCTTGCACCACCATTCGAGCGGAGCTGCGTGTGGGGAAAGACGGTGAATACTCGTCCCCGGTCTGTGAGTATAATTGGCAGGGCAATTGAACTTCTCTTCCAGAACAAGTGAGTAAGAATTGGTCAGCAAATCCTTTGTTCATTTTTATTTGCTCCTTTTTATCTCTCCACTCAGATTGCACAAAATAGCAATTAACCCCCAGACGCCCCTGTGAGCTCATGAAGCAAGCAAACCATATCTATTAAGTATGACCCACATTTCCCTGATATCATAATTCATACAGTCTTGTGTGTTCCATGTAGTGTATGTTGTGTAAGTCTTTTCTTTTACAGGGCAAACTGTGCTATATGGTTTGTTCCAGGTGACTGCACCTGTAGAACTACCCACCACTTGGGTGACCATTTCTGTTTTTCTTTTTCTTTTTCAGGTCATGCAATTGCATGTGTCCTGAGCCAAAACCGCTGTAGGCACATTATAGCCTTTTAATCACTTAAAAATATCACTTTTTGTTAACCAACATTAATTTTTGAGTTACCAATTAGTAAAACGTGAGTAAGGTGGGGAAGTTGTGCTCCCGTCCTGAAGAAGGAGCTTTTGCTCCGAAACATGTCGACGCACACAAGAGGTACTGTCCATCAACATGACAGATGTTACCTCGCACTTCACTTCTTTTAACAGTGCCAGCCCGAGGTCTTGAATAAAAAAAAATTATTTCACCTACGAGCCAGGTACTTTTTAAACCAGTCACTATCTACCACCACTCACATTATTTGCTTTATCACATGCACCACACACACCACACATAGTCATTTATCAGTGCTCCCCCGTAGTCGTAGGTCGTAGCACGCTGCATCCCGTTAGAGGGGTGCGAAGACCCCGATGATGAAGCATGACACCAAGGGGCCTTTTGGTGTGTGAGGGGTTTTTTAAAAAACACTGATTGTTCCCATATCCTTTGGGTAACACATCTCCTTTGGTAGGATTCCTTTTGTTTATACATGTTAGTTTGTGGAGTAAGAATCCTACTTCGTTTACTCTACCTCCCTTTTTTGTTAATTTCGTAATTCCTAACTATAACGTGTGTGAAACCTGTGTTTTTTTTAGTGAATTTCAAAGGTTTTGTAAATGATAACTCTTAAATGCATTAATTATTATATTTCTTTCTTTTTATACTAATTTCCTTTTATTATAAATATTGATACTTATTTTATTTTTCAAATTATATTTCATATTCTTAATGTAAAATAATAACAAAACTAAATTCAAAAATATATTTTTATCAATTAATTTTTTTTCAATATATTAAAATTAAATTCGATATAATTCCTTTTTCATTGTTTTTTTCCAGTATTTGTACCGTACGCGTACAGTGATCGCACCGTCCATTGTACAATAAATCATCCTCTGCGCGTATGCACGCAGACGTTACAGATTCGCTTTGACGTTACACTCTCCTTGCAGAATTGTAATCATTCTGCCACTACCCAAGTGCTCATGGTGAAAGTGTGCCTTAGTGCATGAACTGCTTCAAACACCTATAGACCATGCATCCAGTGTTCTATGCACCGACAAACTTGTCTTTTATACCTTCAATTCCCCAATCTGTATTCTTACACTTCAGGTAAACACTATCATACTTCTGTTTCAGTATTGTAGTGACCATACAGCACTATGTGTTTATCTATACACTGTTCTAAAAGAATCCATTTACTTCATTAAAACACTATTCAGCAGATCTACAATAAGTGCTACATCCCCAGTGATATGCCAGTTATTGTACACTGTGACATCACCTCCTTGTAGCGCAGGGCTTTATAATGTGATGCACCTTCCAGATGCGTAACATTATCAATACCACATATCATGGAACATCTTTTACACCACCAGTGCATCACAAAGGTGGCGCAACAGCTGTGTAAAAGAGACACAAGGGGGTTGTAAATCCACCCCTAACACATTCAAATTCATCCAGGCAGTTTCACCAGCAGTGCAAATTGAAGCATAGACTTGTAACATATTTATGTGCATATGTTACATTCAAGTGTTTTGGAGGTACTACAGTATACTATAGGTAAACAGCTTATAGTTTCATGCTGTAGCACTTCCTAATAGTTCTGCACTTTCACATTCACCATACACTAGTAATGTATTCAGTCATTCATTTATAAACTTCACATTCATTCTGAGAAACTTTTATACACTAACATAGAAATATAGTTCTTTCTTTGACCAGTGAAGGTAGTTCTAAAAAGAACTGGGTTTTTTTCTGTTTTTAGTTTTCAATTTTTTGGGTGTTTTCTCAAGTTTTTTTTTAAACCAAAAAAATGGAAGTGGAACTCAAAAAGTATCCAACACGAACAAAAGAATGAAAAAAAAAAACTAATGTCGAGGACAGCGATGCTCCTGCATCCTGCATTTCATCAGGTCAATAGACTGTTCCCCATAACACAAAAGTTTATCACAATAAATGCATACAATTTTAACATCAGTAGAATCAGGATCAATTTATGGGTGTGGACTGCTTGCTGGAAATGCTGCTGCAGCAGTTGATGTGGTTGGTGCGGTAGCAAAGTTGTTCGGGTGCAAGTTCATCACGTGTCGCACCATATTTGCTGTGCCAAAGGAGTATTTTTTACATGGATCACCCCTTGAAACAGTTGTTTGGCAAGTTTTAGAGGTTTCTTTTGGAGCATTAACCTTTTTTCCCCTTCTGGAACAGTAAAACACTTCCAAATTACAGCTTCTTTCCTCTTCTTTGGATGTTCTTCAGGAATGAAATCTCCATCTGAAGAATGGCTGGAATATGAGTCCATGGCTGATATTATGGTGATCTTCCTTCTATTTTACAGGATTCTTAGAAGAAATGCTTCTTCTTAGAAAGTCAAAGTAAAATTATTAAAATCGGACTGAACTTTCAACATTTGCAATAGGAACTATTATGAACTAATCAAATCTCTTCTTTTAAAGTCACATGGCTTTCTGTACGCTTACGCTGAGCTTAATGTGCTCTTACGAAGCGAGTACGCATAACGTTCCACCGCGATTTGTATAATTGCTTTTAAAAGTAATATACGATTGTCCAAAGTTTAAAAAACTATTTTCATAACTACTCTAGATAATGTATTCTATTAGTATGTTTATTAAATATATAAATATATCTTTTTAAACAATTAAAAACATTAGCGCCTTTCGCGTACGGGGCGCCGTACATGACGTCACACGGAAACTTTGATACTACGCGTAAGTCCAAGCGTATTCGTAGCGTATGCGCGGGTACGCGCTGAGGATGATTACCAGTATAAACTATGGTGTGATCACTCTCTCACTGTCAAATCAGAGCACAGGGCGCGCTACGAGAATGATTACAAGTGGTCACTCATTGGAGATCCAATACTGGCCCTGCCTCTGTGCACATGAAAAGCCCGCCCATGTCTCTCTCTGTTGTTAATTATTGTTTCACACACTCACACTTGCACATGCGCGGTGCATGCCCGCCCACACTTTCCCAGATATCACCATGTAGCTTTCTTGCTATTATTAAGCCTGGAAGCCAATAACTTAGCCAATAGGATGTCCCCCAGTACCGTCATTCTTGTGGACCGCGAAAACGCCACCAATGACGGCCCTGGACTTAGTTTGGTCAGCCCCCACGGTTCCCATATAAAGTGGATACTGACTTAAGCACACTCTCTTTTGCCTGCGCTGCAGTGACAGACAGACTCTCATCGTCATCGTTTGTACTACGAACTGTTTGCTAGAGAGCAGAAGGACTCATGACACTCTAAGTGGTGTCACTGCTGCTGCCGTCCAGCCTGGCCACCATAGCCACAGTGGCGGCGTTGCCCACGCCCACCCACCCCGACCCAGCCAAAGCCCCAGCCTTTGAAGACAAGACAAGAGAGAACAGAAGCAAAGGTCGGAGAAGCCGTCATAACATCAGCCTCCACTGTAAATTGTACTTGCATCATAGTATTTATTTTTACTGTCACGTGGCCCTCCAAGTTCTGTTTTCCTTTATGTTTCTGTGACACATACTTTGTACGTCATTGTATTTGCTCCCTTCTAATCCTCCCGTCACTTTTAATATTTATTACTGCCTCACACGCCCTTCCCAGGCCTCTATTATTATTCATCATATGATTGATCATAATATATCCTTCTGCATCACGGAGGCGTCCTAGGCCTTTTCTACATAGATTGTGCATGCATACATTTCTGTGTCGTATTATTCAAGAGTCACGTGCTTTAGCCTGTATTCTAATAAATTGTGTGTTCATAATAGTATTATTTTTTGACTGCGTCATGTACCCTTCCCAGCTCTGTTTAGCTTTATTTTTGTGCATATGTGCTTTGTACTTCATTGAATTTGCTCCCTCATAATCCTCTCATCACTTTTAATATTTATTGCTGCTTCACGTGGCCTTCCCAGGCCTCTATTGTTATTGATCGTATATGGTTGATCGTAATATTACCTTCTGCGTCACGGGGCCCTACTAGGCCTTTTCTAAATAAATTGTGCATGCATGAATTTCTGTGTCGTATTTTAAAATTGTGCCCCGTGCTTTAGCCTGTATTGGTTAAATTTGTACATTCATATTAGAATTATTTTTATACTGCATCACGTGCCCCTCCCAGCCGTTTTGCTTTACTTTTGTGCGGCACATGCTCTGTGCTTCATCGTATTTGCTCCGTCCTACTCATCCCGTGACTTTTAGCCACATCAATGCTACAGCAATTCATTCTCTGTGCTGCAGATCCATGATTCCCATTGTTCATGACGAGCTCAGCTCGTCATGAGCACACAAGCAGTGTACTGCATGACGAGCTGAGCTCGTCATGAGCATGGAAGGGGTTAATGTTTATTGCTACCAAACGTGGCCTTCCCAGGTCTCTATTCTTATTGATCATATATCGTTTATCATTATTAACCTGTTTACTGCGACCATTCTTTCGGCAGTGTGGGCGTTCCGAAGAGTGGGCGGGGCCGCGTCGGACGTTGAATGCTTGCAGCACCAGCCAGGTAGTGCCCCGAACATTCAGCGGCAGCATTAATGGTTTAATAAATTGTGTTTGAATTTCTGTGTCGTGTTTGAACTGTGCTCCCTGTTTTATCCTGTATTGGTCCAATTTGTGCATTCATATTAGTATAATTGCATCAACTGCCCCTCCCAACCGTTTTGCTTTACTTTTGTGCGGCACATGCTCTGTGCTTCATTGTATTTGTTCCCTTCTAATCATCCTGTAACTTTTTATAAATATTGCTACCTCACGTGGCCTTCCCAGGTCTCTATTCTTATTTATCATATATGGTTGATCATAATATTTCCTTGTGCGTGACAGGGCCGTCCTACGCCTTTTTTTAAATAAATTGTGTTTGCACAAATTTCTGTGTCATGTTTGAACTGTGCCCCATGTTTTAGCCTGTATTGGTCCAATTTGTGCATTCATATTAGTATTATTTTTTTACTTTGTCACGTGCCGCTCCCAGCCGTTTTCCTTTACTTTTGTGCGTATTTGCTCTCTCCTACTCGTTACTGTACTTTTAATGTTTATTGCTACCTCACGTGGCCTTTGTTTGTTTGTGCTACGCCACGTGCTTTGTGTTTCAACATACGTACACTCTCTAAATCATCATATTTGCTTCCTTTTAATCCTCCCCAGACGTAAAATTTCTTGATTCCTCACATTACCTATAGTTGTTTTTCTCTGTGTTCTAGTTGGCCTACGAAAGTTTTGCCTCCTCAGACTAGCATACATTTAATTCATAATAATTGTTGGATTCATAACTTTGACACTACGGTGTTGTACTAGCCCTTTATTTGGCTTAGGTTACCTAACCATTTTTCCCTCTTTCGTACATCTTTTTATGACATGCTTTCACCAAAATACATGTTTTCGACACTTCACCACTTCATGATCAGTCTTTAAGTGCAATTGCTCCCTTTTTTGAAACTGTAATGGTAATTGTTTCTCTATGATTAAAATGTTAATCTTGATAGTTACGTATACCAAGGCTGCTCATGTACATGCTACTACTGGGCCTACAGCAGTAATTGTGCCACCCACACAAGAAACTCTAAATATAAAAATCACGCCTATCACTGCATGGCCTTAAGCTGTTATGTTTTGAAACTGCATCCATTTCACAGGCCTTACTGTCATGTATTCCTATAGGTTCTGAATCGATCCCCCTATTCCTGACCCTATTCTAGTTAAACAAACCAACAAGTTAACTAGCAGTCAGCCCATGAGGCAGAAAACCCCCATGATGCAGATACCGTTATCTGACGCAGTCACACTACGGCACAGGAACGTGTTATCTGATTAGGTCATAACGCTTGCGATCTAATTAGACAAGCAATATTCCTCCAGCCCCTGATAAGGCATACGGAGTTCTCATAACAAATCAAACCTATGACAACCTGGGCAAAACCCTGCGGCCATTGTTTTGATTTCACCGAGAACTTTAGTAAAAGAATGTGCTAACGAGCAAGTCGTATGACATCTTTACTGACGTATCTATGTCCATCCTTACGTCAATCTCGGCACCATAAAGGTATAAATATTACCGATCTTGCCCTATGCAAACACACGCATGGTGACGAGACGGAGCAGCCATACTTGCCGAAGCCAAGAGCAGAGCAGACCCCGCTGGCAGCAGCCCCGCCTTCCTGACGCGCTGAGAGACGCGCTGCTTTCTCCTGCCGAGAATCCAGCCCCGGCGTTTCTGGGTAGCCCTCGCAGGCAGCCTGGAATATCGAGACCAGAGAGAGAGATACCATCCCTCATTCATCCTAACTTCCAGGTACAGAACTGAATAACCCCTCACAGAGAATTCTTTAGTTATTCACTTGGCAAAAACAAACTTAACTTAAACTGTAACTTTCTATTCCCGCTCACGTATTAGACTTAGGTCAGGTACACGGGGTAGGCGTATTTAGAAACACCAGTTGAGTACGTTTAGTCAAATGTATATGTGTATGTAATATATTTTATTCATTTTAAAACATCTTATGGCTTAGAAACCATATCAATGTTTTTACAGTATTACTTTATACTATTGCTTTTAATGTATGCACTTTACTTAACTATAAGTATTGCAATAATATCGATCCATTTCTCTTGTACGAGAAAAGAGACTGATCAATAAATAACACCTTTTTATTGAACACGCCCGTCTCTTCCTTTTCTCTACATTCTGATGAGACTAAGAATGCACGTACTGACTGAGTAAAATAATTTGCCTTTTGTTCACACGACTCTCGAGATTGACTCTTGATTAGGGGAGAGCAAAGTTGTCATGTTCTATGGTTGTCAGAAACTAAATCCCTTCTTGTCTAATCAGGGAAGTTAAGTCCTCCTTGAACATTCGAGAAAGTTTCTAGTGAACTCTGAGCTAAGCTGGCAAACCCAAAACTTTAAGTCTAGTATCGACAGTAGTAGACCTAGTTAACGTCTGGCCTAGGCCTTTACTGCTGTAGGTATTATTCCAATGCGCAGAGCCTATTGGGATGATAGGAACTACACTACATTACCTCTGTATTTGTGTAGACTGTACTCTATATCCCTCGCTTAAACTTTCTGCACACAACATATTTTTCAAACTACATTCATATAAAAAAATTATTTTGCATTAACTTTTTAGTGTTTAAGAAACGTTTGTGTTAGGTTGTTAAACTCATTTCTTCTTTAACAAATTTAACATTTTCTAAATTACTTTGCAGGAAGCATAACCAGTGATAGTTCACCAGCAACTGATCCATCTTCACAATGTGATCCATCTATGACAACCTGGGCAAAACCCTGCGGCCATTGTTTTGATTTCACCGAGAACTTTAGTAAAAGAATGTGCTAACGAGCAAGTCGTATGACATCTTTACTGACGTATCTATGTCCATCCTTACGTCAATCTCGGCACCTTAAAGGTATAAATATTACCGATCTTGCCCTATGCAAACACACGCGTGGTGACGAGACGGAGCAGCCATACTTGCCGAAGCCAAGAGCAGAGCAGACCCCGCTGGCAGCAGCCCCGCCTTCCTGACGCGCTGAGAGACGCGCTGCTTTCTCCTGCCGAGAATCCAGCCCCGGCGTTTCTGGGTAGCCCTCGCAGGCAGCCTGGAATATCGAGACCAGAGAGAGAGATACCATCCCTCATTCATCCTAACTTCCAGGTACAGAACTGAATAACCCCTCACAGAGAATTCTTTAGTTATTCACTTGGCAAAAGCAAACTTAACTTAAACTGTAACTTTCTATTCCCGCTCACGTATTAGACTTAGGTCAGGTACACGGGGTAGGCGTATTTAGAAACACCAGTTGAGTACGTTTAGTCAAATGTATATGTGTATGTAATATATTTTATTCATTTTAAAACATCTTATGGCTTAGAAACCATATCAATGTTTTTACAGTATTACTTTATACTATTGCTTTTAATGTATGCACTTTACTTAACTATAAGTATTGCAATAATATCGATCCATTTCTCTTGTACGAGAAAAGAGACTGATCAATAAATAACACCTTTTTATTGAACACGCCCGTCTCTTCCTTTTCTCTACATTCTGATGAGACTAAGAATGCACGTACTGACTGAGTAAAATAATTTGCCTTTTGTTCACACGACTCTCGAGATTGACTCTTGATTAGGGGAGAGCAAAGTTGTCATGTTCTATGGTTGTCAGAAACTAAATCCCTTCTTGTCTAATCAGGGAAGTTAAGTCCTCCTTGAACATTCGAGAAAGTTTCTAGTGAACTCTGAGCTAAGCTGGCAAACCCAAAACTTTAAGTCTAGTATCGACAGTAGTAGACCTAGTTAACGTCTGGCCTAGGCCTTTACTGCTGTAGGTATTATTCCAATGCGCAGAGCCTATTGGGATGATAGGAACTACACTACATTACCTCTGTATTTGTGTAGACTGTACTCTATATCCCTCGCTTAAACTTTCTGCACACAACATATTTTTCAAACTACATTCATATAAAAAAATTATTTTGCATTAACTTTTAGTGTTTAAGAAACGTTTGTGTTAGGTTGTTAAACTCATTTCTTCTTTAACAAATTTAACATTTTCTAAATTACTTTGCAGGAAGCATAACCAGTGATAGTTCACCAGCAACTGATCCATCTTCACAATGTGATCCATCTTCACAATGTGATCAATCTTCACAACCTGTACCATGTATGGGGAACAACCTTTACAACGAAACTTTTACAACGAACTACCTTTACAACGCAACTTTTACAACGCAAACTATTACAACGCATTGCTCTGGGGGGCGCTCTAGGATAGGGAATAGGTTAATTTACTATCCAATAACCTTCCCTACTATCCACGGGGACTGGAGTTGGAATAGTAAATTTCACTATTCAGCGCCTAAAAGCATTATGCGTTGTAATGGTATGTGTTGTAAAAGTTGCGATGTAACGGTAGGCGTTGTAAAAGTATGCGTTGTAACGTCATACATCCACCATGTACACCACGTTCTGCTACTTGTAAATTGTGTATACTATAGCTAATAGCGTATGATGTACGTATTATTTCCTCTTCAGAAGCTTGTGTGCTTTCATGTATTTTTACAAGTAATCGATGCCTTCCTCTCAAACATATGTCTCTCAACACCAAATATATGTATATATTCATTCCTATTACAGTTACTTATCTTTAAGTAATAATTTCCAATAAATGTGTGTACTGAAATTCTCTACTCTGAAACATATGATTGGTTTAACAGTCAGCTTCGACTTTTGCTCAACATATACATTTGTTATTATGTTTTCAGTTTGCAGAATGCTACCCAATTCAGCAGCCAGTAGCCCAGATTTTTACTAATGTAATGTTTCTGAAGAATTATGAACTGAAAATTGCAATGAACCTAATGGAGTCATCACGTTTGACTTTAAACAATAATATGACACAAGTTGTGGGTTTGCTGTATGGTCTCCACATCTTGGGACATTATAAGTCTATATATCCAGTGTATAACCCTATTGGTTGGAGGTGCTCAAAACATGGTGTTTACGTACCCACCCACCATGGTAACGATAATATTCAAGACCAAAGAAGGCCCAGAACGCAAAATTATTACAGCTACACCAGAGGACACTCTATCATTATATCTGTAATCCTAAACACAACTCAGGTCAGTCCAGAGAACAGACATCACTGAGATGTATACTGGTGGGAGATTGCCCCACAGTGATCTCTGTTCTGTGGACTGACCTGGGTTGTGTTTAGGAAAACAGATATTATGATAGTGTCCTCTAGTGTAGCTGTAATAAATACGTTTGACTTCAACATTTCAATGACAAATAAGGTCTCACACTCTAGTGTTGTCCTGAACATTGGATTCTTCTTTATTTTGTTTTTTCATACAAGATCTTTCATAGATGAAGACATATCATTACTTTTTAACACAGTATAGTAAGATATTGTCATTATAGTTGTGAATTTTCAATATTGTTTGCAGTAAAGCCATTTAAATAGGTTTGCAACAGTTGTAACTGTCTCTAATCCTGAATCTCAAAACACCTAGACTCATGCATAATATATTGCAAACTAAGGGGTCAATTAGGATGGCGGACGGACTTTGTCTGTCCGCCATCCCGGTGGAAACGGGACCGTCCACCACGTGTGCGGTGGTCCCGCTATAGCAATTATGATGCGCCTGCCACAGTGGCGGGCGCATCCAGCATTTTTAACATTGTGGCGGGCAGTGCTCTCACCACCCTCTGCCGCAATGCTAAAAATGCATGTTGTACATTTCAATGCACAAAATGACAGGTGCCTGTCATGTTGTACATTGAAATACTGAGGGGTAACATAGGTACCCCCATGTGCACCCCCACCCCCCCTTCTCCCTGGGGGCCCGCAACGGGCCCCCAAAGCAAAGACCGTATGCCGCCACAAAAAGGCATACCCCGAAGCCAATCCTAATATGGCTGGCGGTGTCTGATAGACACCTCCACCATATTAGACCTTTTCTGCCACGGTCGCAAGGCGACCGCAGCGGAAAAGCGGCGGACTGTCTGTCCATCCACCGCGGTCCCCCTGCCATTGTAATATGGCTGTGGGTAAATTGCTGGCGGACGGTGACAGATGGCGGACGGATCGCCACCTCCTGCACGGCGGTGGCGATCCGTCCGCCATCCTAACCGGGCCCACGTTTTTAATTGTTAGCATTGCTGTTACGATGTCCTAATGTACATTTTTTTACATTTAGAGTCTGTTGAAAATAAGTGTTGTCTGCAACCAAGGTACTTCAACAACATACGTGCAAAAGTTAATGGTAAGTACCCTCAATGAGTGTAAATACACAATATCATTATTAAGTGTTATAAGTCCTTGGAGTCTTTAGAACGCATTAACTCTCCAGTATGTAACTCTCACTCAAATAACTGAGGCATTTGCAAGGGTCTTTTTAGAGTTACGTCCACCATATGGGAAAGCTGCCTATGCACCCTTCCAACTTATGGAGCCATTACCATGTTTCCACTAAGTGGTGAGAGATAAGTATGTTTACCATGTAAATACATATAAAGTTTTCATTTCAAACAGCTATTGACCTTTAAACAATGCAATTTTAATAACAAGTTACTTTTCACTATTTTCCCAACAGGTCCAATGTTTTGAATGCAGCAGATGACTCCAACTTAACTTTGTAAATCTTACTTATCTTTTACTGCTTAGATATGTCAAAAAAATCTTTTTAAGTAGCATATGATCGCATTCAACATATCTAAGTAGGCATTTGCCCACTCCTACAATCGAGTATTGTGTCTGACTTATTTTAAAAACTATTATTGAGACAAACTTCTTTCAGCTGTCACAATTTGCACAATCCTTTTAGAGTTGGACCAGACTTCCTCTAACATTCCTACTTAATTTTCTTTTTTAAATTCAGCAATTATTTTTTTTAGGTGTTGAAATATACATTTAAATCTTCCTCCTCTTTGAAGGTGAAGAAGCAATACCACTCCTCTACACATGCTTGTTCAATGGTACTCTAAAAAGTAGTGGTAATTCCACTATCACTATGGTAAATATCTGACAATAGAACCTATGATATAGTTACAGCACTATTCTATAGTCATAATCACAAAGGTGTGTTTACACTCAACAAAAAGAAAAATCATGCACTTTTTATGCTGGACAGTATTGCTTCTAAACACCCTTTCACTGCTTTCTTCGATACCTTCAAAAAAGATTTCATGGATTTACATACATAGTCTTTCAGGTCTGTATATCTCTATTGTAAAACAAACATACTTGTTTTTCTTTTCTTTTCTCACTGACATATATAAACTCATCAGTCACTCCAATGGCAAGCTTTGCAATCCTGAATACTGAGTGCTACGTTTTGTGTGAGAGGATGCCCATGCATAACCAAGCTAAGTTTTTTTTAGCTGCATGGACACATGTAGTGTAACCTGTCAAACACTTTAAAATGCTACCCTCCCACTTGTCCTAAAGGCGGATGTAAAATTCAACCGTTCACCATAAAATAGAATTGGATGTCACTAAGTACAAAGTATTTCTGTATTATGTAAGCCCTAATGTGTCC
Organism: Lissotriton helveticus; assembly: GCF_964261635.1. Taxonomy (NCBI): domain Eukaryota; kingdom Metazoa; phylum Chordata; class Amphibia; order Caudata; family Salamandridae; genus Lissotriton; species Lissotriton helveticus. The sequence continues at coordinate 584,961,839 of NC_136071.1, read as the reverse complement.
CTTAAAGATTCCAGTGAAATCCAGACACATACTAACTGAAACACACCAACCATTAGTAACCTGTAAAATTTGGCAAAGAACTCTTTCAAGGTGTGATCAATCTAAAAAATACTCCTTTGGCACAGCAAATATAGTGCAACATGTAAACAACTTGCACCCCAACAATTTTGCTTGAGCTGCAACACAGAGATTACACAACAACACACTTGCTGCTGCACCAAGCACATCAACTGCTGCAACAGCATCTTCAGCAAACAGTCCAATACTCACATATTGATCTTGAATTTGGTAAACTTAAATTTCTATGCATTTATTGCAATGAACTTTTGTGTTACGGGAAATAGTCTATCAACCTCATCAAAAATAGGAAACAGGAGCATCGCTGTCCTCAACATCAGTCATTAGACATTTATCAAGCTTTTTTGTTGTAAGAACTACCCCACTCGAAAGCAGTGGGAAATGTGCACACTTGCTTCCTTTCTTGGCTGGAGTTATCAATTATCCTAAAATTAATTCAAATTCAAAATGCAGACCCCTTATTCAGCCTTCTTGGTAACTACTAACCGTGAATGGCAGTGAGTCATTTGCACACTTGCGTCCTTTCTACCGCACAGTGTGTATACTTTGTGCACTTGCATTGTTTGCTTAGATGTGATACCCATTTCTCAGGCTCCCACTGAGGAATCCGACCCACAGTCTTTGTAATGGACTGGAAAACCAAACACCCACTTCCTTTACAAAGCCCTGGGTAGTTTGCACGTCTGCTGCCTTTCCTAATTTTCACCTTATTCTGCATCCACTAGCACAAACAAACCTACCTGCTGCCTTTCTTGACTGTCTTTGCCAACTATTATTCTAATACAAAGTAGAGACCCTAGAAAGGGCGGGTGTTGTTATTTTTCAGCACTACGACCCAGAGGGAGAACTTAGTGCACTTGCTTTGCTTCCTTAGATGTGGTAGTCATTTCTCAGCCTCCCACTGCGGAATCCGAAACCCTGTCGGTATAATAAAAAGGATATCCAAAGATCCACTTCCCTGACAAGGCAGAGGGTAGTTTGCGTATCTGCAGCCTTTCTTATTTTTCACCTTATTCATATTCTACTCGATCAAGACACCATCCACACGTACACACACTTACTTGCTGCCTTTTTTGGCTGAGGTTATCAACTATTCTTTAACTTCATATTCTAATTCAAAGACAAGGCCCTTTATGGACCCTTTTTGTTGACTACTTCCCCAACTAAACACACTAGGTAATTTGCACACTTTTGCAGTGAATAAAACAATTGGAAACTTTAATTAAAAATGTTGTAGCTGGACAAGATTCAATATCAGGAAGAACTTTTGTAGTTGTTGCAATTATTTTTCATGATGGACCGTCTGCAACATCTGGACATTACACTGTTTATTTAAAATGTCTGAAAGGTTGGATACATTGTAATGATAGTCAATTCGTTTTTAAGCAATGTTTGCCTAAAGAGTTACCAAATTCTTACCTAATATTTTTAAAGCCAAAATTTTAAGATCAAAATTTGGTCTTTTAGGATTTTTGCTGTTAAGGTAGATTAATCTGGTGTTGTAGAGTATTTTGTACGTGAGTGTGAGGAGCTTGAAGGTGATCCTCTTATTGATATTGAGGCAGTGTAGGTGTATCAGGTGGTGGGTGATGTGGCTGCAGCAGGGGATATTGATAATCACTCAGGTGGAGGTCTTTTGGATTTATTGTAGCTGTTGTAGGTGTTTGGCTGGAATTCCTGTGTAGGGTGTTTTGCCACAGTGTAGTCTGCTGCTGATGAGGGACTGTGTCACTGTTCTTCTTTTGGTTAGGATCCACTTGTAAATGTTGCGGAGCATGTGGAGGGAGTTATAGCAGTACGAGGAGACGGTGTAGATTGGCTTACACATGGAAAGGGAGGAGTTGAGGATTAATCCTAGGTTGTGGACATGGTTGGTAGGCGTTGGTACTGTCCACAGTGTAGTCAGCTACCAGAAGTCGTCCGAGGCTGAGGGGGTGGGTCTGAGGATGAGTACCTTCATTTTGTGCGAGTTCATGTTTAGAGAGCTGCTCTTTATGTAGTTGGTGACGTTGCAGCCTTTCTTATTTTTTACATTATTCATCTTCCACTCAGTCAACACATCATCTACACATGCACACACCTACTTGCTACCTTTCTTGGCTATTGTTATCAACTATTCTTCTATTTCGTATTCAAAGTGCAGGCCCTTTATCGAGCCTTTTTGTTGTAGCTACTACCCCGCCCGAAAATCAGTGGGAAAGTTGCACACTTGCAGCCTTTTTTGGCTGCGGTTATCAATTATTCTTCAAGTAATTCAAAGTTCAGGCCCTTTATTGAACCTTCTTGGTAACTACTACCCATGAATGGCAGTGGGTAATTTGGACACTTATGTCCCTTTTTTGCGTCCTTTCTACAGCACAGTGTGTGTACTTTGTGCACTTGCTTAACTCCCTAGATGAGATACCCGTTTCTCAGGCTCCCACTGCGGAATCCGACTAACAGTCTGTAATGGACTGGAAAACCAAACACCCATTTCCTTTACAGGGCAGTGGGTTGTTTCCACATGTGCTACCTTTCTTCCTTTTCACCTTATTCTACATCCACTACCTAAAACACACCTACCTGCTACCTTTCATTCTGCCTTTGCCAAGTATTATTCTAATTCAATAGTGGAGTCCCTGAAATGGGCCCGGTGTTGTCATTTTTCAGCCCCACCGCCCACAGTGGTAACTTAGTGTACTTACATTGATTCATTTGATGTGGTAGCCATTTCTCAGGCTCCCACTACAAAATTCGACACCCTATCTGTATAATGAGGTGGAAATCCAAAGATCCACTTCCCTGACAAAGCAGTGGGTACTTTGCGCGTCTGCAGCCTTTCTAATTTTTCACCTTTTTTTATCTTCTCAATCAACACATTATCCACACATAGAACACACCAACTTGCTGCCTTTTTTTGGCTGGAGTTATCAATTATCCTTGAATTTCATATTCTGATTCAAACTCGTGGCCCTTTATTTTTTGTTGTAGCTACTACCCCGGCTAAAGGCAGTAGAAAATTTGGACACTTACTGCCTTTCTTGGCTGGGGTTATCAATTATTAATGAATTTCATATTCTGATTCAAACTCGTGGCCTTTTATTGAACCTTTTTATTGTACCTACTACCCTGGCCGAAGGCAGTTGTAAATTTGCACACTTGCTGCCTTTCTTGGCTTGGGTTATCAATTATGGTTCAATTTCATTTTCTGATTCAAAGTCAAAGCCCTTTATCAACTATTTGTTGTAGCTAATACCCCAGCCAAAGGCAGTAGGATATTTTCACACTTGCTGCTTTTCTTCACTGGGGTTGTGAACCTTAGAAACAATATTTTCATTTAGAAGCAAATTTCAAAGTAATTATCTCTGTAAAACGTCTTTGCCATGTTCAGTCACTTCTCCAATTCTTACATCTTGTAGAATACTTCCATAATCAGCATCATTAGCTTGTTGCATATTTGTAATAAGTTCCTTATATTCAAAATATTACCAAATGTTAACATATCAAATCCTACATTACATCGTTTACTTATACTACCTGCGGAGCATGACAACAAATAAGAATACTACAAGCCATCGGGAGAAGCTTGTTGTGAAGTTTCAAGATTCTTGACGAAAATGAAACTTCTCATTATTGATGACCTAAGCATGGTATCAAACTTAATGCTTGTCTTTGTGCATTTAAGAACGCAGCAAATTCTTAAAACAGAGTATGACATATTACTGTTTCTCCCCCTGATCCTGTATCATCACAGGGTACATTCAACCTCAGTGCCAAAGGTATTACTAACTCAGTGCACCACAAATCATCACCACATGACCGTATTGAATAACATGACTTATTTAAAAAAAATATATATATCCTACTTTTTGGAGATATAGTTCAACTTCTGTTATTGGACAACCAATATTTATTAAAAAAAACTTGATTTTAAAGACTTTGTTACTAATGCGTCCTGCTTGGACCACACATAATCGCACACTCCACAGAACTTTATTACTTCAGGTGCCACTAGCTCATTCCACCACTTATCACTGCATTCACACACACTAAATTACCAATATTGTGCAGCAGTAATTATTGCCACATAGACATGAAGTCTTGATAACCGCTACCTCCTACCATCACCACATGTCCGTATTCAGCCACAATATAACTGATTCTTCATTCATTACGTATAACGTACAGTACCAAATAAAGTAATCTCCCTCAAACCTACACAAAATCGCCAATTGCCCTGGCTAAGCCAGAATGCACAAGACCAAAAAAATTACTATCAGTACGTCCTGCCCGGACCACACATCTTTGCAAGCTCCACAAATCTTGTTGTTTCACGTACCACTAACTCAGTGGAAACTAAACTAAGTATAACACCTACTTCATATCCCGATTCAAACTCAAGACCATTTATCGAGCCTTTTTGTTGTAGCGACTACCCCGTCCGAACTGTGGTTATCAATTACTCTTGAATTTCATATTCTAATTCAGACTCATGTCCCTTTATCAAGCCTTTTTCATGTAGGTACTACACTGCCAGAAGGCAGTAAAAAATGTGCGCACTTGCTGCGTTTCTTCGCAGGGGTTATGAACTATTGTTCAATTTCATATTCCTATTCAAAATACAGGCCCTTTATCGAGCCCTTTTTGATCTATCAAATACCCCGGCCGAAGGCAGTGGCAAATTTGCACACTTGCAGCCTTGTGTAGGTGGGGTTATCAATTATTCTTTAAGTTATTCAACTTCAAAGTCCAAGCCCATTTATTGAAACTTCTTGGTACCTACTACCCATTGAACGGCAGTGGATAATTTGCACACTTGCGTCCTTTCTACCACACATTATGTGTACTTTGTGCACTTGCTTAACTCCTTAGATGAGATAGCTATTTCTCAGGCTCCCACTGCGGAATCCGACACCCTGTCTGTATAATGAACAGGAAAACAAAACACCCACGTCCCTTACAAGGCAGTGGTTACTTTGCACGTCTGCAGCCTTTCTTATTTTTCACCTGTTTTATCTTCCACTCAATCACCACATCATCTACACATACACACACCTACTTGCTGCTTTTTTGCCTGGGATTATCAATTATTCTTCAATTTCATAAACTGATTTAAAGTTAAGGCCCTTTAACAAGCCTTTTTGTTGTAGCTACTACCCCGGCCAAAGGCAGTGAAAAATTTGCACACTTGCTGCATTTCTTGGCTGAGGTTACCAATTATGCGCTCAACAGAGTTGACAACTAGATACCAACAGCGCCAGCACTACAGAAAACGCTCAATACAATCTTGATTTATTTAAAACAGTGACAATTTCACAATGTCCTCAGATTTTCTTAAAGTTTGAACAGTAGGAAGTTCAGCCTTCATTTCTTTAATTTAGAGATATTTCTACTGTATGTCTTTAGATTTTGTTTAAATAAGTGACAAAAACCATTTGTCTATGTCTGTTAACAACTGCCTTCAATCTACACTGCACAGGGAACGTACAAGCTCAGCGCCAAAGATACTACTTACTCAGTGCACCATAAATCATTACAAAGAAGAGTGAACAGTTTTATGTCACAGTGAGACATACTGTCCCTTTTAAATGGAATTGATGCAGAATTCAATCGACAAAAGACATTACTTCAATAACTGTACCTCCCCCCGACCACACATCATCACTAGGTACGTTCAAGCTCAGCGCCAAAGATTACTAGCTCAGTGCACCAGAAATCATAACCACGAATCAGGTGACTTATTTAGAAAAAAATATATCATACTTTTGGAGATATACTTCAACTTACCTCTGTGAATGGACAACCAATATTTATTAGAAAACTTGATTATAAAGACTTTGTCACCAATGCGTCCTGCTTGGATCACTCATCATCGCAAACTCCACAGAGCTTTGTTGCTTTAGATGCACACTTCCTGCCTTTCTTGGCTGGGATTATCAATGATTCTTCAATTTAATATTATGATTGAATGTCAAGCCCCATTATCGAACATTTTTGTCATAGCTACTACCCCAGCCGAAGGTTAATATTCCAAAAGTAATCTGTAAAATTTGCCAAACAACTCTTTCAAAGGCTGATCCATACAAAAAATACTTCTTTAGCACAGCAAATATAGTGCGACACATGAAGAATTTGCACCCCTACGACTTTGCTTGAGCTGCTACACAAAGATTGAAGGGCAACCCACTTGCTGCTGTACCAAGCACATCAACTGCTGCAACAGCATCTTTGGCAAGCAGTCCATACTCACATATTAATCTTGATTTTGGTAAATTTACATTTCTATGGTTTTATTGCGATGAACTTTTGTGTTACGGGAAATAGTCTATCAACCTCATAAAAAAAAAGAAACAGGAGCATCGATTTTGTAAAAGAATGTCACAAATAGCATTCATCTATAACTGTGCTCACTAGAGCCTTCAATCTACACTGCGCACAGCTGCGTTCACAACTTGAATTCAGCTTTCCTTCTACATTAAGGACAGCATTGAATTCAGCTTTGCTTTGCTTAAGTAAAGAAATATAATATCCCAACTGGTATTATTTTAGAGGCAGTTAGTAAGGCTATGCATACACCATTATCCGAAAGGAAGCAAGGAGACTCTGTATGATTATGGCATGTGCTCAAGGAATCATTTATACTAAAGTTTAAGGGAAAAGGTAAAACAAAGGAGGTAATTTGCAGTTATTGCAGCACTGCAGTACACAATTAACAGAAATTAAGAACAACCCAAATTGTACGTGGTGCTCTAGGTGAATAGGTGAAAACCAAGTTAGCGATGCATGTGACAATGTGAAACAGCGTGGGTGGCACAAGGTGACTGGTGCATAAATGTACAGTGAAATATTCGGTACACAGCGGTTCCAGGTAGATTTAAGAGTTCATTTTAGGTTTATTTAGTATCGTGAGCCGCTTCGTGTTTTGCGCCTGTATTCGTGCTGGATGGTCGACGACGTTTCGATCTGTTTTCGTGCTGGATGGTCGACGACGTTTCGATCCCCTGCTGGGGGTCCAGTAACTAGTTAGCATGGAGGAGTCTCGTTCATTATCGGAATTAACCAGACAAATCGCTCCACCAACTAAGAACGGCCACGCACCACCACCACCCATTTGTCTCGGCTTAAGGCAGAGACAATCATACTGTGTCCTCAGATTCTGTTATCTGTGACTAAATAGCATTCATCGATCTTTGTGTCAACAACTGCCTTCAATCTACACTGCGCCCAGCTGCGTTCAGAAGTTCAATTCAGCTTTTTTTCGACATTAAGGACAGCATTGTATTCAGCCTTGCATTCCTTAAGGCAGAGACAATTATACTGTGTCCTCAGATTCTGTTAACTGTGACAAAATTGCATTCAAAGATCTTTGTGTCAACAACTGCCTTCAATCTACACTGCGGACAGCTGGGTTCACAACTTCAATTCAGCTCTCCTTCTACATTAAGGACAGCATTGTATTCAGCCTTGCATTCCTTAAGTCAGAGACGTTTATGCTGTGTCCTCAGATTCTGTTAACTGTGAGAAAATTGCATTCACAGATCTTTGTGTCAACAACTGCCTTCAATTTACACTGCGGACAGCTCCGTTCACAACTTGAATTCAGCTTTCCTTCTACATTAAGCACAGCATTGTACTCAGCCTTGCTTTCCTTAAGGCAGAGACAAGTATACCGTGTCTTCAGATACGGTTAACTTTGACAAAATAGCATTAATCAATCTTTGTGTCAACAACTGCCTTCAATCTACATTGGGACAGCTCGGTTCACAACTTGAATTCAGTTTTCCTTCTACATTAAGGACAGCCTTGTATTCAGCCTTGCATTCCATATGGCAAAGACAATTATACTGTGTCTTCACATTCTGTTAACTGTACAAAATAGCATTCATCGATGTTTGTGTCAATTAGTACCTTTGATGCACATTACGGACAGCAGGGTTCACGACTTCAATTCAGTTTTGCATGTAAATTTCTCTTCATTATGTGTGCTGAGAAGAGCCTTCAATCAATTCTGCACTCAGTACAGTTCACAACTAGATACCAAGACTGCCAGCACTACAGAAAACATTCAATACAATCTTGATTTACTTAAAACATAGACAATTGCACAATGTCCTCAGATTTTCTTAATCTTTGAACACTAGATAATTTAGCCTTCATTTATTTAATGCAGACACAATTCTACTATGTGTTCACATTTTTTTTTTAAACCGCATATTATAAGAAAAAGAAAACTATAGAAAACCTACTTGACAAGGCTTTCGAATTGATTTTTAAAAAATTTGTTTTAGTAATCAATACAATTCGATCACCAGATAAACCAGTCCCTTTAATGAAGGCCAAAAGTAAGTGGAAAAGAGAAACTAACAGAAGTAATTCTTCAGAGGTTTTTTTGGGTGAATGGAACAATAGTTCAAGTTCTGAGCCTTTTTTAATGATAATAGTTATCTTCAGAGTAATGATTTGTTGCATGCAGATGACACTAGTAGTCGTGCCTGTGAGGTTTGAAATGGTTGTGCTATTGTGAAAGAGAAAATTGTTCGTAGAAATGCAAAAGAAGTGTTAGCTGAGGATCTTTTAGGGAGACGTCCTAAAACTCCAGTGAAGTTAAGAATCTATTATTTTTTATGTAATTTCTTACATTACATTATTAAGAAAAGTGTTAAACAAAAGATTAAGATGTAGCAAGGACTAGACTTTTGCAGAGTGAGAGAAAATACTGGTTTGCAAGGTAATTCTCTGGCTTGTCTTTCTAAAAAAGTATGGCAAAGTGTTTTTCACCAATTCAGAATGTTACCAGTTCATCATACTCAAATCAGGAAATTGTATTACACAAAAATTCCAGCACTAATGTTAAAAAAAAGTTGAACAGTACTCTTTTCCATGCATCTGTATCAGATGTAACAAATGTCTCTGATGAAATTCAGCTTAGTTACTTTGGTCCTCAGGAAGACAGTGCAGAAACTGAGAAATTAATAGAACAAGTCAAATTAGGTTTATTCGATTTTAAAATACAAAATCATAAAAGCATACATTTAAAAACTAGTGTTAAATAGATCTGTACATTTAAAATGTAATGATATACAAGAGATACTGTAATACAATTCATACAGAGCCAATAGTTATCAAGGAAATACTCCACTCGATACAGTTTATATAGCCAATATCAAAAGTACAAGGAGTAAGGCGTATGTACATGTTGGGTTTGGAGTCTTTGCGGCTTCTTTATACACTATATACAAACTTTCCAGGAACTTTCTAATACAAAAGAATTCAATGTCCATATGCATTACATCGAGTTCCGGAACCTAATGACAAGTCGTAAAAAGGAGGATACTGCCTTTATAACATAGTCATTTTCTAGCTGTTTTAACTTGAGGAATGCCGCTCTGCAATTATGTAGCCCCCAGGTCATAAATATGGGCTTCAGTAATCTCTCCTTTGGTATCAGGTAAAACTTGCAAAACAATACACAATGCTTGTTTGATTGGTATGAGGTGTCATTGCATGGGCATATTACCCTTTCTCTTGACCAGTCATTACGTTCTGGGAAGGTAATCAATCTATGAAAGGTGTTCGTGCGGAAACGAGTCAACAGCATGCGAGCATAACAGCTTGGCTCTAATAACAGATACGGTTGGACCCCTTCACTAATAATAGTTATTTGGTTCTCTATAACTGTTTATTTAGCTTTTTCCGGAAGCCACCTCTTATTATCTAAGTGTTCAAACACCATCTTTTTCAATGATTTTCTGGGCACAGCTTCCATGCTTACGGGATTTACAAAGAATTCCGGGTGTCCAATCTCATTTAACATTTGTTTTACATAGTTAAACCATTTTATATTAGCCGCTCCCTCTAACTTAAGGCAGTCTGTGATGACATCTCTATTTAGGCTTGTCTTAGGTGTTACCCATACTTTATGCCACAATAATAAAGGGGAGGATTTGATAATGTCAGAGATGTACGGTAAACCCACTTTGCTCTGAGCGATATAGGTAGCTAAGGATTTGGGGGCTGCTAACAGGTAGCGAATATAGAGATTCTCACGGAATTGGATCTGTTCTGCGTGTTCAATCCCCCGAACACCTGCTTGGTAAGTGCCGGTGGATACACATTTTGATTTATAAATTTGTAAGAGTTCTCCAACCGGTCTACCCCCCAATTTTTCAGCAAAATTAGTCAATGCTCCTGTGGCCCTGGAGAAGGCTAGGTTCCTTGATGTCACAGCTGTCGGCCAAGAGCCCTTTCTATCATAATTGATTCCTAGATAGGAAAATCTGTCGGTATTCTCAATCTTTTTCCCATCCAGGAAAATTGGGCATTGTGACCTATTTAGCCCAGTTCCACAGGACATGGTGTAGCTTTTGGAAGCATTGACTTTTAGCCCTTTTTCTCTCATGTAATCGGTGAATTTGACTACTGCCCTTTGGAGACCGACCCTAGTCCGGGACATTATAGCAGCGTCATCCGCATACAGAAATATTGGTACTGGCGAACCCCTTATGATTGGAAAATCGTGCTGAAATTTGCTGAGGTGTTGGCCAATAGAATTAATATATAGGGTGAAAAGAAGGGGTGCTAAAATGGAAGGATTTGTCTATCTAGACCGATGTCGCTAAGTATTGACCATAGCTGCTCGTGATCCACACAATCGAAGGCAGAGCTTAGGTCCACAAAAGTAACAAAAAGGTTTCCCTTCTAAGCCTGCATGTATTTGGCTATTACTAGTGCTAGGTTGACACCCTGTTCTGCTGTGCCTTTGCCTGGCCGGAACCCATATTGTAAGTTGGAGATAACATCGTTCTCCTCCACCCACGCCTGGATCCTATTTAAAATTATCCATCCGGCCACCTTCATCAATGCATCAAGTAGCGATATCGGACGGTAACAGGTGGGGTCGTTCCTATCCCCTTTTTTAAAGATCGGGATCACGATGGCATCTGGCCAAGTTGGAATAAATCCATATCTATTTGAACAATTTAGCACATTGGTAAGCAAAGGGGCCCAAAGGTCCAACTCAGATTTGTAAACATCTATCGGGGCACAGTCCGGGCCGGGTGCTTTTCCTGAAGGGCTATCCTTAATTGCCTGTATGACCTCCTCATATTCAAATACAATACCCAAAGGGAACACGCTAGGTGGGTTCTTGTCATTGATTGTACCAATTTCACTATTGATAGCATTTCCAAGATCAGCTGAATTGGCCTTATCGTAGAAGCCTTTAAAATGTGACACCCAAGTTTCGCCAGTGATAGCAAGGTCAATTACGTCTGCCTCCCTACTTTGTAAGAATGGGGCATTAACCGCTTTCCAGAAAGCTGTGTTGTCTTTTCTTTGAGATGCTTTGTGTAATGCCAACCTTGCGTCCCTCTCTAATTGTTTTTTCCTGGTGGTTATAGTGGTATGATATGATTTTATGGCTTTCTGGATTAATTCGATGGATCTGGGGGAATTGTGTAGGACCTTTTTCAAGTAGTGAGTGCCTTAGTACAACCTTCATCAAACCAGCTATGAGCTTTATTTGTGCTTTGGCGGTATTCCCTTGTTAGTAGTTTTTTTTTTCTGCTGTGATTTTAATAAAGGAATCGATGACTGTTTGGGGTTCCTCTTTTTGTGAGAGACAGGTTAGCATGAGTTTGTGAGTATTTATAGCTAGGTTTTGAATGAAAGCCACAGGCTCCACTTTGTCCCATTTGATGGAATATCCATTTCTGCTGGCCAGACTTATTGGGGGGTTACGAGGGGGGTTTCCCATCGATTTTTGCTCAACGCCTTTATGTTTTATGCCAAGGGAGATAGGATAGTGCTAACTGAGGGGGGAGTCAAGTATTTCCCAGGATGATACTAGCCCTGCATACCTTGAGGGTAAGAAGGCAAAATCAATAATCGAATTACACCCTCTCCCATTAAAGGTGGGCTGGAACGGTATGGTTGGTGAACATAGTTTGTTAGCATATGACAGGTTAAAATGGAAAATCAGGTTGTTTAGCAAATCCCCTAATTTGGAGTGGGTGAAATGGGTGGGGGTATCCCCCTTGTTGTCGCCTAATCCGCAGATGCCGTCTTCACCTCAGGGGCATAAGGTACAATTGAAATTGCCCACCCAGAGCAGGACCAAATCCCCAACCACCTGTTCCTCCAAGTTAAGTACATTGCTCATAAGTTTAATATTAACCATTTCCATTAATGATGTAGAGATATTGTTATAGAAGTTTACTATTGTCATATTTTTTACGTCGTCCCAGGTAGTTAATATGATTTGATAGAACTCCGTTGCCATAAATTTAGCTACTATGATCCCACCGAGGTTGAAACGTATGTACACAAACCCCCTTTGTTTCTGCCTTGTGAGCTAGCTATGGCCGGTGTGTTAAAAGTTGATACCCAAAGATATGTAAATCATTTATGAACCATGTTTCCTGAAGGCAGAGTATGTTATGCTTGGTTGCTATGTCCAGCCATGGGGGATAGGTTACTTCATTTGACAGCCCCGCGACATTCTAGCATAGAATATTTGTGTTAGATTTTTTCTCTTTTGGGAGAACCCTTTCGTTGTACACTGCTGTTGTTTCACTAAAGGGTCTACTTGATGTCTTTGTGCTTTAAGTTTATTATCTAATAATATCCTGTTTCGCGCAGTGTTAACTACTATATCTGATATATCTTTGTCCTTATTGTTTATCTCAGGAGTTTCTGCGTGATCCTGCACCTGAAACCCACTTTGTTCTTTCAGTGGCAAATTGGTTGTCTCCAATGGTTTCTCCCCCTTTCTGTTCTTCCCCTGTCAGTCTTGGTTGTCCAGGCCTGATAGAGCCTCGTAGTGATTATATACAGGTATGGGCCTCCCTGATGTATATGTGGCTTGTTGTGTTCCGCCCTGACGGTGTATGTGGGTCCTGGCTGTAAGTGAATGTGGGGGGTAAAAGGCCCCCAGTGGATTAATACTTATAGAGGTATGGTTTATAGAAGGGCATCTAGTGCTCTGAAGAACGTCGTGAATGAGTCTAGGGTCACTAAAGGTCAAGATGATACAGTCTCCAGGGGAGGTCTTCTTTTCCCTTCCCACCCATGCTACCCTTCTTACAACAATTCAATAATTCATTGTTTCGCCCAGTTTGGTTTCCCAGCCAATGTAGGGATTTATTCCTGAGTTCCCTCCAGGTTTCGTACTTCGCTGGTGCTAATATGGGAACATTGGTCAGTACCACCACATATGAAGTGGCGGCGTTTGCTAGGTCTAAACAATCCCTCATAGCCAGATTATTAGAATTAATTAGCTCCTTGAAATTTGGGGCAGGGCTTACGGTCTCGTTAGAAACGGGTGCCATGGTTAAGGGATTTATAGGGTCAGGGTATATCAATGGGGTATTTCTGCAGCTCTTGAGTCTGAGATTTAACTGCGTGTTGTCCCCAAAGGCTGTTGGGTATACCGTTGGTTGATCAGTGATGGGCTGTGAGTTATGAGTAACCTTCCCTTGGTTGCCAAGTCATGGCCGGTTTACATTATCTACTATTATTGTATGAGGTTTCTCTTTAACCAGTGCGGCCAAGCTGGTCATTCTATTGGCCAGGGACTGTAGTGCCTCAACCAGAGTGCAGAGGAGAGTGTCTATACCCTTTGTGAGGTTTTCAATCGCGTTTATTGCGCTCAGTTTCGGTAGAAAGGTTGGTTTTAGCATGATTTTTATTAGCGGGCCGTTTGTGCAGCTGTATTTAAAAAATAAAAAGGAAAATGGAAGCATTTTGCAACTTATTTGTTGGTAGAGAATTGTTTTGATTTGGATTCTGATCAGCGTATTTCTCCATAATTTAATAACAAATTAGATATGAACAAAATGCCTGCTAGAGCTGTGCATAATAATCTTGAGTTCGTAATTATTCCTTCTAAACTGATGGATTTAAATACCTACGAGTCTATTCTTATTAAATGTGTGTATCCATTTCAGGCTATTGTTCGTATGGAGCCTAAGACAGGAAAATTGCCTCCTTCTGATTTACAAACACCATTAAAGGGAAGAGTTTTTTTTTTCCCTTCAGATTTTTTTTAAACAACTGAAACAATTGGTGTAGAAAATGTAGAAGATGAGCCTCCAAAGAAGAAGAAAAAATCTCTAATTTGCAACTTATTTACTATCACTGAAGGGCAAAAAAAGATTAATGCTCCGTTAGTAACCTGTAAAATTTGCCAAACAACTCTTTAAAGGAGTCATCCATCCAAAAAATACTCATTTGGCACACCAATTATGATGCGACAGATAAAGAACTTGCACCCCAATAACTTTGCTCGCCCTCCAACAGGGACGTTACAGGAAAACCCACCTGCTGCTGCACCAAGCACATCGATTGCTGCAGCAGCATATTCAGCAAGCAATCCACACCCACAAATTAATCCTCATTTCGATGAAATTAACATTCTATGCATTTATTGTGATGAACTTTTGTCTTACAGGGAACAGTCTATCGACCTAAAAATATGCAGGGAGCAGAAGCATCACTCTGCTGGGTATACACCCGTTACAACGGATCTTTTACTCCGCACTACCATTACAACGCGACTTTGACTCCGCATACCATTACAACGCATTGCGCTGGGGGGCGCTCTAGGATAGGGAATAAGTATAATTTACTATCCAGCACCTTCCCTAGGGTCCACGGGGACTGGAGTTAGAATAGTAAATTATACTTACCACTATCCAGCGCCCCAAGGCGCTATGCGTTGTAACGGTATGCGGAGTAAAAGTCGCGTTGTAATGGTCTGCGGAGTAATAGTATGCGTTATAACGTCATACATCCCTCTGCTGTGAGGAACTAGTTAGAGTACTTTAGAATCTTAAAGTCGAACACCCACTCGGTCTGTGCGATAGCTGTATCAAAATTCCTGTTTTCCATGTGGCTAATCCGCAGAAACTTGTTAAAAACTGAATAGTTTACAGTCAGTGATTGGTGTCCTAAGCCTTCTTAGATCAATATTTGGATGTATACTCATAAGCTCACTTACAGGGGGGCTGAAGAGGGAGACCTGGTGAGTAACACCTGGGATGCAAGTGGAACAGTTGGCCCACATTCCTCTTTAAGAGTTTTTTTAGAGTTTTACATTTTTAATTACTTGAATTGTAATTTATATTTGATAATGCACTTCACATACACACACCTATTTACTGCCTTTTTTGCTAGGGTTATCAATGATTGTAATATTTTATATTGTAATTCAAAGTGCAGACCCTTTATCCACACCTACCCCGACCATGCTCTCCCTCCCGGCATCTGCCGGTAGACAGTGCAGCAGGGGAGAGCAGGGGTGTAACACAGGCCACTCACCAAGTACAGCCTAGTTCACCAGGTGTGTGACACTCAAGCCTTAAATTGGTACACTGAATGCTACCTAAGTTGCAGGGTGCATCAGTCACTCCTAAAGTTAGTGCACAGTGTATCACTTGATTTGACAGATGCGTGCAGCATGTCAGTCACTCCTAGAGTTAGTGCACCATCTGCCACCTGGGTTGCCGGGTGTGCCTCACCCACTCCAAGACTTAGAGCCACTCAAGAGTTACTGCGGTTGCCGAAGAATTTTGAAATTCTAATAACAAACCCCAGAAAGGGACTAATATTGTTATTTTTCAACCCTACCACCCAGTGTCGGGAGTGTGTACTTTATGCGCTTGCTTGCTTATTTAAATTTGGAAGCAGTTTCTCAAGACTCTCACTGCGCAATGCAACTCCCATTCTATGTAAGGGACTGGAAATCCAAACATGCACTTCCCTGACAAGGCAGTGGTTGTTGTGCGGGTCTGCTGCTTTTGTTATTTTTCACCTTATTCATCTTCCACTCAATCAACACATGATCCACACATACACACACCTACTTGCTGCCTTTTTTAACAGAGGTTATCAATTATTGTTCAATTTTATATTCTTATTCAAAGTGAAGGCCCTTTATCAAGCCTTTTTCTTGTAGCTACTACCCCGGCCAAAGGTAATGAGAAATTTGCACACTTGCTACCTTTCTTGGCTGGGGTTATCAATTAAATGTAAACTGCAAAACGTGCCATCTACATAGGCGGAGCCACATCTTCCTTCCATAGACTACTAAAGAACAAAAACTATATAAACCACCCCTACTGTGCAATTAGTTTTGTTTTCCCGAGTTATTTCTAAATCGCCAATCTCTGTTGCAGGTTCTGTTCTCCAGCATCGGATTCTCTTTTTGCGTCAACAAACATATTCCGGAGTTGTAAGTTGTTTCAAGATGGCATAGGCATAGTAATAATAATAATACACTTTATTGTACAGTTAATAAAAACCATTACAAAAATATGCAATACCTGAATGTTTTTTTTTGGGGGGGGGGATTAAAAAGGAAGAAACGAAAGAGAAAAAGAAAAAAAGAAAAAAAAAGAAGAGAAAAATAAAATCTGAAAATGAACAATAAACCACAATATGCTGGTGATAAGTTTTAAGATTTGTAAAAAGTTATTCTTTTAAAGAATGCCGTGACTGAAATATGGAATACTTCGTGCTATGTATACCAGTTCTTGTTTTTGATTAAGACTTTATCATAATTCCTCTCTTTTTCTCAAAATTGATTATGAATTGGACTGCACCGCAAATAAGTTGAGGATCCACAGAACACAGTGTTTGTATGATTGCAGACCGACTGGTGCGTGCTCCAATTTCACTTCGCCTTTAGTCTACTCCGGCGTTCCGAGTTCATGGCGGGACAGATACAGATCAGATGGATTAGGTCTTGTTTTCTTGCTCCACATAATTCGCACCCTTTATTTTCTTGCACCCTCCATTTCGGTTGATCAAAATTTGTTGGGAGGTTACCCCGCCTCAATTTTAGGAATCTATGTTTGATATACGCTGAGAAGGCAAGTTGTAGATATGCTGTCGGAGCCGGGTTTTTATATGATTGTATTGTCAGGCGTGTTCGCGATGACTCAGGGATGACTTATCGTTGAGTAACGAATGCCTGCTGGCCGCTTTTTTTACCATAGGCATAGTACTTAGTTATAAATTGTGACTATTTCTCAATATTTAAACATTTATATGTAGAAAAAAATGTTATTGCATATTTTTCCCTTTTTCTCTGTAATGTCAGCAGCTTGTTCTTAGAAACAGATATATTATAACAAATATTACTCCTTTTCTGGCTCCTTTTACCTTATATATAGTGACTTTTTATATTATAATATTGATACTGTACTCCGCTTCAGAGGTGTTAGTGACCCGTCGACGCAAACCCTAAAAATTTACAATCAATGTCACCATCTTCCACTTATTATTGTGTGTTCCCCTAGAGATCACATACTTTTAATATGTATATTATAACATTAACAGTCTCAGTTGATCTTAGTTGAGTTCACGATCTGTCGTCACAAAGAGTAACGATAAGTAAGCAACGTTACCGACTTGCGGCTTTCAGTCTGTTTTCCCCTTGTGATCGTATGCTGTGAGAATATATACATATTATTATTCTCAACATTATGACCTCAGAGGAGTTTATGACCCGTCGCCACGAAGATCAAATTTTTTCACCTCCTGGAGAGAGATTTTCCAATTGCAACAGAAGAGGAATCGGAGATTTTTCGGCGCTATCTGTAATATAATTATCAAATATTTATAAAAAATCGATCAGATATTTTAACATAAAATATAGCTATCATACATACTTTCTTACTTTAAATATTTAATAAACCCTACATTTCTGAATGTTATTTTCTAATTTCTATTCTTATTTGCGATTCCTATTCACCGTCTCCCTAAAGAATGTATAGGACGTGTAATATATATTATAAAAGTAACATTCTATATATTCTATGGTGAGTATGTGATTTATTAGCGGAACAGTCTGCAACTTGTAAACACTACGACAGCATGTTTCTGAATTGTACAGAATACAAATTTTAAAAATAGGAATGCATGCATTTCTATGTAATATGAAACAATTTAGATTTTACTGTTTTACTTGTTCTCTTGATCGGAGATAATGTAGTGCGGGAGTGTTTGTTGTAGCACTTCTATTCTACTTTATCTAAAAGTAACTGATGCCCTCTTACATCAACAAGAATGTGGGGCTACACTTTTACAAACTGTAGCACAAAAATGAACTATATAGCCACGCTTAACAGATTTTATATGAAATTCCATTTTTAATTGTCACCCCTTTCATATACACTGCAACAGTTTCTGAAGAAAGTTTATTTGTATTTGCTTAATAAGAACATTATGATCTCAGAGGAGTTTATGACCCGTCGCCACGAAGATCAAATTTTTTCTGAATGTTATTTTCTAATTTCTATTCCTATTTGCGATTCCTATTCACCGTCTCCCTAAAGAATATATAGGACGTGTAATATATATTATAAAAGTAACATTCTATATATTCTATGGTGAGTATGTGATTTATTAGCGGAACAGTCTGCAACTTGTAAACACTACGACAGCATGTTTCTGAATTGTACAGAATACAAATTTTAAAAATAGGAATGCATGCATTTCTATGTAATATGAAACAATTTAGATTTTACTGTTTTACTTGTTCTCTTGATCTGAGATAATGTAGTGCGGGAGTGTTTGTTGTAGCACTTCTATTCTACTTTATCTAAAAGTAACTGATGCCCTCTTACATCAACAAGAATGTGGGGCTACACTTTTACAAACTGTAGCACAAAAATGAACTATATAGCCACGCTTAACAGATTTTATATGAAATTCCATTTTTAATTGTCACCCCTTTCATATACACTGCAACAGTTTCTGAAGAAAGTTTATTTGTATTTTCTTAATAAAAACAGTTTTAAACCTAGACTGAATTTTTTGCCACGCAACCACACCTTCCCATCATGAAAGTAAACACCACATTATAAGTAAATAGTAGTACTATGAAGTATGTCACCTACAAACTTGATAAAAGAAAACAGCACAAAACACTGTCATTTTTCCGCCGTGATTTATACACCACACAGCAATTATGTGAATTGACCTTCAAACATGTATAAAAAATTGTTTACCTCATAATTCCTCTCCACCACCTTATGGGCACTGTACACAGTTAATAGTTTTCCTAACTTGCCCTCTCCTACTTCATTTCCCCATACTCCTTTGGAAAATGCATCACAATATCACTGACAACAGTGAACCGTTCCCACCCAATTAGGAGCAAACTTGTGTTCTGAACACTTTAGCTAATGAAATGTCCATGTTCTCCAAAGACGAGCAAGAAATGACTTCCAAACCTTCTACTTTTAATACTTTACAGCCAATGAACATTAAACTTCGTAAAGTCCAGCTTGGAGCACGTTACCCTAATACTTCCCGAACACGAAGGAATCCTTAATAAAACTTTTCCACACACTTCTTCTACGATTAACGGTTCCTATGAAAAAAAATATATAAATCTCCAGTACAGTAAGTATTTCAATTACCAACATATTGTGGTGAACTTCTAACCTCTCTACTCACGCAAGTGAGCCATGACTGTTACTATGGTAACAGGCAGAAAGGTAGTGGCTCTACAAAAAAACGTTATATTTCCCTTGGATCCTCTACAAGACAGAAACAAAAACAAAATACCACATTTGCAACACCTTTGCACAGTTTTTTTAATAAAAAGAGGCCCCGGAGGTGGGGGAGGGGGGTGGGAATCGATTGGAGGAGAAAGCGGTCCCCGGAACTCCGGGGTGCCATGAGTCCCGCCGCATACATATAGTTAAACATCCGGGGGTAGCGATCCCCATGCAGGGGAGACCCACTAGGCCCCTCATTATGAAAAACAAATAGCCCCAGAGATTCGATCCCCCCGGAGGCTAATTAACAATAAAGTGGGCTTCACGTTTTTTTTTCTTCTTCACCCAAAACACGTACCCTGCGTCTTTTTAATACGAAAAAATATATCCTGTGCGACGTTATATACGGCGCCCCGTACACGTACTCCACGTAAGATTCTAATTATTAAAAAACATATATTTATGTATTTAATGTACATATTAAGAGAAAACATTATCTGGCATAATCATAAAAATAGTATTTTTAAACTGTAAAAAAGCGTATATTACTTTTAAAATCACTTACGGAAATATCGCATGTACATCGTAAGAGTAAAGATAGTTTGAAGACTTATACATTTTATAAAACAATATAGCACTGCACACTAAAGAAGAATAGTCAACACAATTATTGACCCCTCTCCCAACATTTAAAAGCCCCTGGGGGAGGTGGTAAATTAATCTAGACTGAATACGTTAGTACAGCCTACTGTGCTTACGCTACCAGAAAAACACAACAGTACAAAGCCAAGATTTCCCACACTCTCTCATGGCTGGTATACACCCACACAACACCTATCCAGCACATCCGTCACTACACACGTGACCCTATCTATAAAAAAGACGGGGCGCACGTGTTCTACGCCATTTTAGAGTTGTTCCCAAAGCACCGAACAAGGGGCCCACTACCACATGCGAGGCCTCTTTGGTCACTGAGTTAGTGGTGCCCGAAGCACTGAGCGGGTGAAGAACCTGCGATGATGATGATGAGAGCACAAATATATCGTTAGCCATTGAGATATCAAGACTCTGCACCATATATGAGACTTCTTCGTCGGAAATCGGAACAACCTCATGAATAAGGTGTATTTCCCACGAAAAGGTGAGCAGTGAAACTTAAGTATGCATCGCAAGGTGTCAAAGGTTTGTAGCTGATTTTTTTGAAGGGTTGTAGGAGCACTCCATATTTATCTGCTTTTGCACTCTTATACACTGGTGCCGCGATTGTTAAGGGTTGTCAGTCCTGGTACCTAAATGAGTTATGGTGAAATTGAGTTTCCACCCAATCGCGCACTGTTCACTTAGCGCCCTAGCGCTTTCTATAATTTATTCCTTTAATCCTGCTTGAACCACACTTGTTTTTGTTTGCTTAAATTTTCCTTTTATTTCTTTTGTATACTTTTTTGCTGATTAATTATCATTTCATTATTCAACATTCACATGTCTGTTTAGTTGCAAACTAAAATTCACAGTACATTTTCACATCATAATGATACACATTTTTTGGCACATATGTTACAATATATTAAATCAACATTTCTCGAATGAGCCCAATGCATTTCGGCACTCATGTGTGCCTTCATCAGGGGAAGTCTCTATGAAAGAAAGTAAGAAAACATAGTGTAAGTGTTTTTGTTTAACGGGGGGTTCTCTTAATATGTGGCCTTAAAATTTGCCTACCTGGTCGTTGTAGTTTTATGCCTTATAAAATTCTGTTCTTCGTTATTGCCACTACTCTTCTGTTTGAAAACACAAATACAAATGCAGACCCATATGTAACTAATCCTGGTACACATGTGTTTGTTTTTAATACTCCAATATGTACCCAACATACCTCCAGTTATACTGTCAAGTGTTGCTCTAGAAAAATAAATAAACAACAATGATCTTAGCTCCTGTGTACAATACACTGCTGCCATATTCCAACCTTATGAATTGATAACATACCTCAATCGAAAATGCCTTTTGTCTCTGAAATACACAAACCACAACTATTCCTTAGTCACCACAACAAAATCACTCAAAGAAGGAAAACGGGTCGCAGTAGCTCTCCGTATTTTTACCTTGTCTTGCTCTGTGCCTTCTTTATCTGAAAAACCGGAAGTCAACAATGTCACTGACCCGCACTAGCCGTCTACAATCATTTGCGCTGCTCATAAAGTACGCTGCCTACATACCTGTATCAATTCCTTATCTCGTCTATCAAAGATTCCGGCTAGCCGCTGCGTTGTGTGTCCCTCCCGGTCTGTTTTTAACAACTGCTCCGCTACTTCCCCAAACAACTCCGCGATGTTAGTAATTGACGACGGACTTGCTCAACAGTCCTCGTTTCCATTAGTTGCCGTGGGCGCCATCTTAACACTATACTCAAAGGCCTCGCTTCTCTGCCTGACAACCGTCATACCCATATTCTGATACTGTGGATCTTAACTTAATCTGATCCCTGCTAGGTGTTCAAGTGCTCCCCTCTGAATATATGAATTTTATGTTTATTGGACACCTGATTACTATTGTGTACCTGAAATCTCCGATGTATTGCGTGAGACTAAATGCCACTCGTGTTTGCGATTGGCTGTTGCATTGTCCTCTATCCAACTAGGTAAGGGTTGTAGCTGACTACATACACAAATGCGACTTAGTATTTTAGACGGACGCAATGCTACATGATGTATTAATTTATATGTTTAATTTTTTTCCCCAAGAGCAGTAACGTTTTTATAATCGCTGAACTGTCCGAAAGATATTTACAATACAAACAGTTCATAGAAATCTGACAATCAAACATCTATAAAAGCGTGATATTATCTAACTCCAAATGAATATAGCAAGAATTACCAATCATAACATCTTTCTTTTAATATCTTTTAGATGTACAGCTTCAGGATGGATTATGTAACACGGACAACGGCAATAGCACAAGGTGAGCAAACAAGCTTGTTTCTGAAACAACGACAAGTTATCTGTCAAAGGAGAGAATATGTAGTATGCAGCAGGTGCAAAAAAAACAATGGGCTAACAGGGCTTCAGCAAAGATGACATAGCTTCCTGGGCCCACACACACTCGTACCCGAGTACCTGACAGGTCTTTTAAAGACATTTTGCTTGTTAATGAGACTTTGATAATCCCCCCGCTTATAGCCCCTGCAGCGCCACACTTCTTTTTGCTTGGTTGCGCCTCTGGCTTCACGTACCCCTCCCATGTCGTGTGTCTCTCCCATGTTTTACTATCCTTTTTTCCTTTTCTCGTTCTTACTCTCTCACATCATTTCTCTTTCTTTTTTAAAGATTTGGACGCTGCTATCTCCACTCTGCTGTATACAACCTTATCTAAATTGAAATTATTAACTCTCTTGATTACAGTGAAGGGTTCTTCCATACGTAGAGCACCATGTTTCAATCACGCCAATGGCAATAGGTGACAAACAATTTTGTTTCCGAAACAACAACAAATTATCTGTGAAAGGAGTGAGTGGGTAGTGTGCACCAGCTTCACTGTCTGAAAGGTTAAATTAACTTCGAGCAGTGACAACACATAGGTTACAACAGTCTGACATACAGATCTACAAGCTTATTACGACACTTTTGTGTCACTTTTAACATGGGAAAAGTGACGCAAGCAGCTTGTAAATCTACGTCTGACTTTTCAGGAAAAAATCTCAACTCCAGACTCTGCGAGACAGTTTTAATGTTGTTTTCTCTCTCTTTCTTTCTCTCTCTCACTCTGTGACATAATTTCTCTTTCTCTTTTAAACTTATAGACACTGCTGTCTGCTTTGACGTCTAGAAGAACAGTTGAACTGAAATGTACTAGCACACTACACATGTAAAACTATAGTGTTACCTTCATTTTAAGTGAGTAAAATCGGTTTCGTTCGTGAAATTTGTGGATTTTTGGCAAAATCGCGATCCGCGAATCGCGCGAATTTGCCCCAAAATCCGCAAATTCGCAAGCTGCGGATTTTTTTCCTTGGTCGCGCTTGAAAAATACAATATCGCGAGCGCGACATTGGCTTACCGTGATTCTGAGTCTGCCGATTTGTTTTTCTCCCGGTTTGCGTGTGCTTCTCCATTTTGGATCTTGCTGCGTGATCGCGCATGAGTTTTTCGACCGCAATTACGTCATCGCGGTTTGCCATCTTGCACAGCAAGAGTTTGACAACGCGAGTACGTCATAAGGGCTCGTGATCACGCATCGTGGGAGTAAACAATGCCGAACACGTAGATGCGGTGCGCAGCTGACATCCGGCGGGAGATTTGAACATGTTGCTTTCCCGAAATTGCAAAAATTGCAGTTCTGCACAAGAAATTCACCGCAGGCAGCATAAACCTTCTGAAAATCATGATTTTTATCAGAATAACTCCTCAGATTGAGATTTGGCTGCACTTTTTTGTGGAAGGGAGTCCCTTTTTGGAGAGGGTGGGAGGAAGGAAGTGCCCCAGAGTCTCCAACTTCCTGTTCCTGTCCAGCAGGCTTCTCCCAGTGCTTTGTCCATCTCCTGGTCACTTTTCATTTGGATCTGGAGCTGGAAGGAGTACTTTTTGTGGCTGCTGCTGGATATTTGTATTTGAGGACTTTTTGGACTTCACTTTTGGATTTGAGATTTTACAAGTAAGTTGGTGTTGTTTGTTTGGGGCATTGCAGTTGCTGCAACTACAATTTTAAAACTTTTTCACAACTTGAAAAAAATATATTGTGGGTAGCCACAGTATCCAGTAGGCCCAGGGTTAGTCATGGGTGCATGAAACAACTGTTTCTGTGAGTTTTGTTGAACTTAAATCTCATTTATGTCATTGAATTTTAGTTCACTATATGTGGATTTTTATTTTTTATTCTGGGGTGCCTGTAAAGCCACACTAGAAGTAGGCCCAGTGGTAGTGAGTGTTGCATGGGCCAAGTCTTTCTGTGGGGTGTCTTGAATTTAAACTTCATTGAGGGCATGGATGGCATTGGATTGTGGTGATTTTTGTGTGTTTTTCGACTTTTTGGGGTGGTGTTGGGGCCTGGCCATGCGGGTGGGGGCAATTTTGAGACCTGGTCCAGGCAGGGCCTGGCCATGTAGCTGGGGGTCAAGGGCCCATTTTGAAGTCAGGCAGTGTGCTCAGGCCTGCACCCAGTTTGCCTTTCTTTCTTCCATTAGGCCCAGGGGTACACAGTGGTGCATGGACCAAGTCTTTCTGTGGGGTGTCTTGAATTTAAATATCATTGAGGGCATGGATGACATTGGATTGTGGTACTTTTTGTGTGTTTTTCGATTTTTGGGATGGTGTTGGGGCCTGGCCATGTGGGTGGGGGCCATTTTGAGGCCTGGTCCAGGGAGGGCCTGGCCATGTGGTGGGGGTCAGGGGGCCATTTTGAAGCCAGGCAGTGTGCTCAGGCCTGCACCCAGTTAGCTTTGCTTTCTTCCATTAGGCCCAGTGGTAGTGAGTGGTGCATGGGCCAAGTCGTTCTGTGGGGTGTCTTAAATTTAAACATCATTGAAGGAATGGATGCCATTGGTTTGTGGTGATTTTTGTGTGTTTTTCGACTTTTTGGGGTGGTGTTGGGGCCTGGCCATGTGGGTGGGGGCCATTTTGAGACCTGGTCCAGGCAGGGCCTGGCCATGTAGCTGGGGGTCAAGGGCCCATTTTGAAGTCAGGCAGTGTGCTCAGGCCTGCACCCAGTTTGCCTTTCTTTCTTCCATTAGGCCCAGGGGTACACAGTGGTGCATGGACCAAGTCTTTCTGTGGGGTGTCTTGAATTTAAATATCATTGAGGGCATGGATGACATTGGATTGTGGTAATTTTTGTGTGTTTTTCGATTTTTGGGATGGTGTTGGGGCCTGGTCATGTTGGTGGGGGCCATTTTGAGGCCTGGTCCAGGGAGGGCCTGGCCATGTGGTGGGGGTCAAGGGGCCATTTTGAAGCCAGGCAGTGTGCTGAGGCCTGCACCCAGGTTCCCTTGCTTTCTTCCATTAGGCCCAGTGGTAGTGAGTGGTGCATGGGCCAAGTCTTTCTGTGGGGTGTCTTGAATTTAAACATCATTGATGGCATGGATGGCATTGGATTGTGGTGATTTTGTGTGTTTTTCGACTTTTTGGGGTGGTGTTGGGGCCTGGCCATGTGGGTGGGGGCCATTTTAAGGCCTGGTCCAGGCAGGGCCTGGCTATGTAGCTGGGGATCAAGGGCCCATATTGAAGTCAGGCAGTGTGCTCAGGCCTGCACCCAGTTTGCCTTGCTTTCTTGCATTAGGCCCAGGGGTACACAGTGGTGCATGGAGTGTCTTGAATTTAAACATCATTGAGGGCAAGGATGGCATTGGATTGTGGTGATTTTTTTGTGTTTTTCGACTTTTTGGTGTGTTTAACTGATGTTCCTCTGGCTTCCATTGTTTTTAGGTGCACAAGACAACCACCAGTGCCAGGAAGAAATCCTGCAGCGGTGTGTGCAGCACAACATCACGTGACGTCACGTGTGGCCACAGACAAGACAACTCTGCAAATTGTGCAACTGCGGCCTGCTGTTCTGACATCTGAAGAAGATGGGCCTAAAGAAAGGTGGCTGTAGCGCCTCAGTGAAAAAAGTTTCAAGTGTCACTGCCAGTAAGAAGGAGCAGAAGAAGCAAGTGGCACCACCTACCAAGGAGACTGGTGTGCCCACCGACACCTTTTTGGGAAAAAAAAACTACGCCTGCAGCAGCAGCGGTGTCCGCCGGGGACCAAGCTGGAAGCAGCACCTCCGCTTCATTGGGCTCAGTGCCACCACGCCAAGTTAGGTCCAAGACCATGAGTGCTGCTGCGGCAGCCACTTTGGTTGTTCAATCACCATCGACCAGTGATGTTGGCTCATCACAAGAAAGTACCATCCAATCAATGCCGGGTTTAACCACAGCCGCAACGACAACCACAGGTGCAACTAGTACAAGTGCAAGTACACGGGCAAGGAGAGGCGCAAGGAGAGGCGCAAGGAGAGGCGCATGGAGAGGCGCATAGAGAGGCGCATGGAGAGGCGCAAGGAGAGGCGCATGGAGAGGTGCATGGAGCAACGCTTGTTCCTTCAAAATAGGGGCACATCAGGAAATTGATATTCATGCGGAGGTATCATCCGAGGAATCCACTCCTCCTGAGGATGATCCATTGTCTTCCAGATCCCCAGCAAGAAAAAGGTCAAGGAGGGCTACTACTACTACAAGTTCTTCTTCAAGCCCCCTTCATTCTATTGACCTTGATGTTGATTGGAACCCAGCAATGCAGTCTGACAGTGAGGCACGCCATGAGCCGACAAAGGTAGCTAAGCCTAAAAGGAAGGTTCCCACAAGGCTTCGACTTATGTGTGATGACAACAAACAAGAAGTGGTGTCTTCTGCTGCTGATGAACAGTCTGACGACGACCCAGTCATCACAGACCTCACTCCAGCCCCAGCTGGCATGCAGAAGACTGACATTTTCACCCTATCCCGAATTGCTGCTGAGCGGGATGTGGGCGACGTGGCACTGGTACCACCACCAACGCAGTTAACTACAACACAAACAAGACCTAGAGCTTCCATCTTTTTTAGTCAGAAGGGCCGGCAGGGACCTCCATCCAGCTCGACCTCCATTACCTCAAGTAGTGGTGCTGTAAGTGAACAACAGAAACAAATTCAGCCACACCCATCCTCCACTTCATCTGGCATTGAAAGTCAAAGTAGCACCTCCACCACCAGCAGACATTTCCAGTCCCCAGTTTGGGACTTCTTTACTGTTAGCCAAAAGGCGTAAAACATGGTTGTTTGTTCGATTTGTAAAGTATCAGTTGGTCGGGGTAAGCTTGGTACCAACTATGGTACCGGAGGCTAGAGAGATCATCTAAAAAAACACCACCCTATCCAGTGGTATGCGCACCTAAGTAAGATCCAGGAAGTCCAAAGTAGAACCGATCCAAATGTATCCATTCACATTGCATCTGATGCTGACGAGGGGCTGATTGTGCAGGGGGGAAGTCAAGAACCGACCGACATTGTTTCTGGTACACCCAGTACCCCTGGCAGCAGCACTGCAGTGGTAGCGCCCACACCCTCTACCCCTGCAACATGTATGAGGCACACTTAGAGTCTGGGACAGACACCAAAGCAAAAAACGAAATCAATGAGCCTAACTGGTGTGAAGTCTGCATCATCATCATCATCATCACGTAAAATGGTCCAGCCCACTATTATTTGGTCGGATGCGCCATTTGAACGCAACCACCCAATGGTACATCTGTATAACGCAAAGCTGGCTAAAATGTTAGCGCTGGACCTTCTCCGTTTCTCTTTCGTGGAAGAGGTGGGTTTTCTTGAATTTGTGGCAACAGTCTGCCCTAAATGGAAGGTTCCTAGCCGGTCCTATTTTGCCAGGGTTGCTGTTCCAGCACTACATCAAGATGTGCTGG
The DNA here is from genome assembly GCF_964261635.1 of Lissotriton helveticus. Lineage (NCBI taxonomy): Eukaryota > Metazoa > Chordata > Amphibia > Caudata > Salamandridae > Lissotriton > Lissotriton helveticus. The sequence goes on along the minus strand of NC_136071.1, from coordinate 584,933,846 downwards.
AGGTGATTGGCGCAGCTATTCTGAAGAGTGCTGTTCACACTATCCACATGATAACAGATATGTGGACGAGTTGCCAAGCCCTTGATTACATGTGCATAACTGCACACTGGGTCTCTTTTGCAGGGGTCAAATAACAGTTAAAACAAGCAGGTGTTGACACGGACACAGTTTTTCAAGCTACTCGCAAACATGCAACAATAGGCATGTTTGCCATGGAGAAATCTCACACTGCAGATAACCTTCTGGAGGAGTTTAACAGAAAGGTCAATGAATGGCTGCATCCAAGAAATCGCATAGTTGGTTATGTTTCCACGGAAAATGGCAGTAATATAGTTGGGGCCATGACTGAAGGTGAATATTTCAGAGTGCTGTGTTTGGCGCACAGTATTAACATCGTGGTGCAAGAATTCTTGAAAAAAGAAGACACAGTCATCAAATTACTGACCATCTGCCGAAGAATCTGCACACATTTCAGCCATTCTTTTAAGGCCCGGAAGCAGCTGAGGAGCATTCAACATGAACGTAAACTGCCAGTCAAAGGACTAATCCAGGAGGTGGCAACACGTTGGAACTCAACCTTTTACATGCTTGAGCGTCTGTCTGAGCAGCGGGGGGTTATAAATGAGTATGTCTATAAACTGGGTTCTACTCAGAAAGACATGAGGCTAGAGTTGGAGGAATGGAACCTAATTGCAAGCCTGACAGACATGCTTTGTCCTTTTGAGATCCTCACGCGTAAAGTCAGCATGGAGGACTGTTCTTTGGGCAAAGCTATCCCGTTGTTGGTCATGCTAGATCACCAACTGAAGGACGTGTCTTCAATGATGGGTTGGCGGCTCTTGGGGCATTGCTGGGAAGGTCTAATATCGGAATCAAGTGGTTTGGACAAAATCCATGGTGAAAAGTTTTTCAGTTTTTGCTCACTTGCCTGTTTTTGGGGGGATGTTTGGGGGGTTCCAGGTGTTTGGAGGGGGTTTTGGGGGTCTTTGAGCAATGCTGGGCATGCCTAATTTTGGTTGCAAGTGGTTTTAAGAAAATCCATGGTTAGAAAGGGGAGTTAGGGCTTAGCTGCAGAGCGCGCATGGAGTGATTTGGAAACTAGGCCTAAATTTTGCTAAGTATGAGATTTAGCATTTTTTCTTTCTGCCTGTTTGGGGTGTTTCTGCTTTTTTTGCGGGTGGGTTGGCAGCTCTTGGGGCATTGCTGGGAAGGTATAATATCGGAATCAAGTGATTTGGACAAAATCCATGGTAAAAACGTATTTCTGTTTTTGCTCACTTGCCTGTTTTTGGGGGGCTGTTTAGGGGGTTCTAGGTTTTTTGGGGGTGGGTTTTGAGGTCTGGGAGCACTGCTGGCACAGTCTAATTTTGATTGCATTTGTTTTTAAGGGAATCCATGGTGGGAAAGGGGAGTTATGGCCTAGCTACAATCCGCGTTTGGACTGAATCGAAGGAAGGCCGAAAATATTTGTGAGATTTTGCATTTTTGCTTTTTGCCTGTTTGGGGGAGTTCTACTTTTTTGCGGGTGGGTTGGCGGGTCTGGAGGCATTGCTGGGAAGGTCTAATATTGGGCGCAAGTGGTTTGGACAAAATCCATGGTGAAAAAGGGGAGTTAGGGCCTGGGGTTAGAGTTAGGGTTAGGGTTAGGGTTAGGGATAGGGGTCTGAAATCGCTGTTTACACTTTACACATAGCTTGAGGGGAAAGATCCGCAAATTTCGCCCACACTTATTCATCCTTGAAAAGGAGACTCAGAGTACGCACTTTTGAAATGATGCTTGTATGTTTTGTAATACTGTTGACTCTGAAACTGAAAGTGTTATTTTTGCACTACACAGTGTACCTTATATTTTTTTCTCTGTGGTGTTTTAATATCACTTCCTGTTTTTCCATCAACAATTACAGGCCGGCTTTTACCCTGTGCAATGACAAAAAGGATGACCGCAGGCTTAGCGACCCGCAATTCAGCATCCGCCAGGCAGGCAGTGGACAAGGTGTCTTCTGGTCCCCAACATTGATCGGCGGAGCGTCAGATGGAATGGAGGAGTACCGCGAAAGAGGAATGGCTAGATGCATGCAACTTCCCAAATTCAACAGGACAACTACAACAAAATACAGTTACAGTATCCATCTTCATTTCGACTTATCTTTTAAGTGATGTTATTGCTGTGAACTTCTGTGAGTGTGACTTTGTGCATTTGTTTGCTCTCTGCTTCAATTCATCCCTCCAGCCATTGTATACTTTTTTCTTTGCTATTTTTTAAACTAATTTAATGTACCAAGTGGTTCTTCTCTCTGAGGGCAGATAGGCAAGTGAAATTACGTAATTACTGCAGCCCTGTGCTGTCACAATGCTGTTTCTTCATAGTACATTGTAGAAAGTACTACTTACTTTACAGTAACCTATCCATTTAGCAAACAACTTCATGCATGCAGTAGTGCATGCACTTCCTTTATGTCCCTTAAAAGATTTATGAATAGCTCCGTATCCAAAGATTTGTTTATCTTCATTTGTTGTTTGTCCATGCTGTGTTTTTTTTCCTCTCTCCACAAAACTTTCCCCACAAACCCCATTCCCATCCAAGTTTCAAACCCTAACCCTCTTTCCCCGGGCTGTGTGGTTTTCATTGAGGTGTGAGTAAATTACAACAATAATTCCACACACTTGCTGGGGAGGATAAGGTCAAAGCAACAGAAAATCTGGTTGAAGGAGATATTCTTACTCAGCTTTACATAGACCAAGGACTATTTGAAAATCAAATCTGATTTCATGGCCGCCATCAACTGTATTGATCATCAAGAACATCCTCCTCCTAAACGTGGCTAATGATTACGCTGCTGTGTCCTCCACCTTCAGTACTATATCTTGTAGTAGCCAAAGCCAAACTCCACGCAGCTAGCATAATTAGGAAACTAGCATTTGTTGGGCTAAATTATGGCACTGTTCTTGTGTACTATGCTATCTATCGTACTGTTGTAATGATCCGCTCAGGCCATTCAAGGTTTCATTTTCTTTTTTTTCATATGCTGCTAAGTACTGCCACTGTGTACCACCAGTACTATCACCACAATGATACAATTTCACCCGCCCAGGATTGCCAACCTTCATCGCCAGTTGCCATGCAGCCAGCCCTGTGCCTAGCCCTATTCTCAAACACGAATCACAGGTAAGATAAGCATTTGGGGGGAGGAAGAATAGTGGAGTAGTAGAAGAGAGGAGAGACTGACGGTAGTACTACTAAAGTAGTAGGACAATTGAATTCACTAACTCTGTGAGTGGCACTTACTTTTGTAAACATTTGGCCGATTAATTAGACTATTTGAATCAAGCAGCCAGTTAAGTTTCAGGAAAACAAATGAACAGGTAACCCCCCCCGCCTCCCCCGCAAAACAGTAAAAATGCGTATGCAATGTTTAAGTTGCAAGTAAATAATTATTTAAAACCATTACAAAAATAAACTATCCCGCTAGACCCGAGCCTCCCCCCTCCCTAACCCCAAAGAATGTCAGTGAAAAAGTCCCCATAGTTCAAGAAAAAACCCAACTCCCAATTCCCACCCCCCCAAAAGTCTTTAAAAAAGGGGCAAGGGACAGTTGCTCCTCCTCTACTGCCGCCGGCGGTGTCCTTTGGCCAGGTTGGCCCATTGCTCCATGCGGAGATTCTTGAGCAGGCTCTTCATTCTCTCCATGTCCTGCTCAAGGTTGGACACCCTGAGGGTTAGGTGGTGGATGAGGACCTTGCACTTGCTGTGGGGGGCAGCTGATTTTTTGGCTGATTGGCGGCGGCGGGTGGCTGCGGTACCACGGCTCCGTACCACTGGAGGCTTGCCCTGACTGGCTGACCCAGGGAGCGGGGAGGAGGATGCAGCTGTTGTGGTGGTTGTTGTTGTGCACTGCGACTGCGTGTCCTCCTCCTCCTGGGCCACCAGCCGCCGATATTTGGCAACAATCGCCTCCAGCTTCCTTTGCCGGGCCCGTCTGGCCAGCTCCTTCCGAGTCAGTTTGGAAGGAGCATCTATATGAAGAAAGAAAAACATACTATTGTTATTAGTTGCCTGGTGTAGTTCCAACCGGGATCCCGGTTGGAACTACACCAGGCAACTAATAACAATAGTCCTGATGATGTTCCCGGTTTATTAGGAGCCAGGGGATCGAAACGTCGACCTTTTTAAATACAGCACTACATATATGACCACTGTGTCTAAATGAGTGTAGTAACTGTATTTGTGAACTTGCAATGATATGAAATGGTTTACAAGTCACAAAATTGGCTCCACTTCTTTTTTGCCTGTTATTCCTTTCCTTTCTGTAATTCTTTGCTTTGAATGATAGGTACAGGACTGTGCCCTATCACCTGTTTGTATGTCAAATTGGTATTATCTTATCTTTTTGTAAAATAAACACCTGTGGCCCGGCTGGGTACACAGAGAGAACTGAGTTTATAGCACTGACTCTAGTCTATAAAAATATACTGTATATAATTTTCCTGCCTTACTACTAGGACCTTTGTTCTCAATAGTAGTTGATCACCCATGGTCCTAGTTTACCCATTGGGTTCCCTTGTACAATTAAAAAGAGTAAAAGATAGGGAAGCATAATTATTATTATTAACAGGAAAACTTACTGGGGCCAGCAGAGGAGCCCTCGCCATTCTGATCCTGGCCTTCCTGATCTTGTCCCTTCTCCGCCGGTGCCGCTTCCTCCTCCTGTGTCCCCTTGCCCCTGGGGGGTGCTGATGTACAGCATGAAAGAAAGACACAAACATGGATGATTGTTGTCAACCAAATCAATAATTTCTGAAAAACAACACATTATTTCGGGGAAATAGACAACGATTGCACTAAATGTATTGACCTATCTGATGTGGTCTACTAGGATATTAGTATTGCTGGATTCGCGGACCGTCTACTTGGAAAGTTATGTAACTCACTAAACCAACTACAAACAGGTTTGACTAGGACTGGCAGGCAGCACTCCGCAGCACGTGAAGTGACAGACACAGTCCATCGTGATCGCAGACCAGTGAGAACACAAACAAGTTTCCTACTAAATAACCAGTCATAATATACTCAAACTTTCAATCCACCACCACTATCTCTTCTTAGTGGCAGGAGTACAAAGGAAGGAATGGACTTGAGTCTCTAGGGGCAGATTTATAAGCCCCTTGCTGCTCTTTTGCTCCGTTGTTGCGTGACTTTTGTGACGCAGTGGCAGTGACAAAGGAGCGCCATGGTGCGGGTATATTAACAAGGTGACGCATCTGGGAGATGCATCACGTTGTAAAGCCTTGCGCCATCAGGGGGCGTACCGGCACAAGGGAGGGCGCCTCCTAAAAGTGGCTGAGTGAACTCTAATAGATTTCACTCAGTCACTTTTAGGCCAATGCTGCGTCTCAAAACCCTGCGCCTGGTTGAAGCAGACGTACGGCTTGACGCAGCATTGGTGAGATAAGGCACCCCAGAGCATTGCTGGAGCTGCGTCGTGCTTGCGACGCAACTCCAGCAATGCGCTGCCTTTACGGCATAGATGCGTGACACATCTGTGTCGTTTTAACCCCATGGTGCGCCGATTTGGAAATGCGGTGCACCATGTGTGGTGGAGGCGTGGCGCACAATTACCGGCGCATCCCTGCTAATTTGCAGGGATGCGCCAGTAATTGTAAATCTGCCCCTTAGTGTCTAGCATTACGCAGTTCTGTAAAGTACACTCATACATAATCACTCAGGCCAATGAAATGAGCACAAAATCGAAAACAAGTAAGCATAGTAGCACCGCCACTGAGCTGGCGAGCAGTGCACCTGCAATGCAATCACAGAAGATTTTGAAACATAATTTATCTACAATGTAATCGGCAGCATTATTGCTCTTCGGAAAAAACAAACATTTGCAATATGATAACATAGAGGAGGAGAAACCAGAGTAGTGGATAAATAGCTACTACTACTCACCAACCCCAGGGATCTCAACGCCTAGCAGGTCGTGTTCACGGTCCAGGATATCGGACCACCGGTGCGTGACCTGGCTGTAGGTGCGCCGGACCCGAGACTGCCGATACATGGCCTGGCACACCTTCCTCCACAGCTGCCGACGCTCCCGGAGCCCGTACCCGCCAGCGATCCAGCCGCCTACCGCAATGGTCTTGGGGAAGTGGCGCTGGACATAAAAAATCAGTGCGGCCACCTCCTCCACGCTAAAGATCTCCCGGGCCACGACATGCTCCCCCCTCAGTCGCCCCCATGGGAGCCGGGTGCAGGGTGCGGGCCCCTTCCCCTTGCTATTCCCGGCCCCCTTTGGCATGGTCTGGACAGCTGAATCAAAAAAACAGTAAAGAATAGGGAAAAAGTAAAGAAAAGAAAAGAGTTTAAAAAAGTAGCTTTAAAAGTAACGAAAAGTTGAAAAAAACACAAAATATAGATGTAGAAAAATAGAGGGATAGATAATGAGTAAAGAACTTCAAAAACAAGTTCAAGGAAACAAAGGATTGGAGAGATTAGGAGAGGATAGGAAAAGCATGCCCAGAACCATACCAAAGAATGAAAAACAAGATGGCCGCACCCTTTGAGGACCGCGTTGGTAAGTTTGAGCGATATTTCCCCCGCGAGCACGCACAAACACAGGCGAACTCGTAATAGCGCGCCGCACACAAGACAAGATTGCCAATAGCGCCCGGAAATGGAAATATGCAACGCGCACAAAATGGCCGCGTCCACGTACGACTGCATGGGTAACTTCGCGGTCGGTGCACTGCAAGCGGCCCGCGAATACGCAAAAAACCCCCGCGAACTCGCAAAAAAAATCAGCAAATTCGCATGAATTCGCGAAGTTTGCAGATCCCAAATTCAATTTCACGCAAATTCGCGAACCGCGATTTCGCGCAAATTCGCGGACCACGAATTCGCAAATTTCGCCCATACTTAAGCAATAGTTGATTAAGGTTTGGTCTGTTTTGTCTAGGGGTGCATCTACTCTTATGGAAGAAGTTTGCATCGATATATGGCTGCCGCTTAGCAGTTACAGAAAGAAGTCCATTGTGCTTGTTCTTTGTTGTTGCTCAGCATTTTCACATGAGCACAGATTATTTTTCAACCATCTTTTATTAGACTTGGTATACATGACTGCTCTACTACTGAACTAGCTTGTTTTAATAGCACTGAAATGCAACAATGCGGTTTTCTTAGTTTTTGTTGTCCTTTAATGAGTCTTTCAACCAAGTTAGGAGCTCCTTAATCAAAGGCAGCAATCTCTGATGATTCTGTCCAAATAAAGCATTTTTGAAGGCATTCTATGTGTGGAACTGAGATATTAGACCTTTAAAGTCTATATTTTCAAAAGGTAAGACATGATTTTTTCTTTTAATGTTTTAATTTTTTAAGGACAAGAATAAGTTATCTAAGAACATGTGGTTTTTATATTATTGCTAATTTTGAATATTTCCTTTTATTTGCTCTTTTACTTTTATAATCCATTCAAATAAAGAATACCAAAAATAAGCCTCATCCACTCCCACGCACCAGACCTATCCTTCCTCACCGAGACCTCGCTCAACCTTTCGTCTTCTCCTGTGATCGTTAATGTCATCCCCCCAGGATACAAGATCATGCACCAGGGCCAAACCATGAATCCAGGTGGCGGCATCGCCATCATCCACAGCCATGTCTCCCCACTCACTTTGATGGACTACTTCTTGACATGCTTCAACATCTCAACCACACCCACCACAGCAACATAGAAGCTATGAACCCCTGGCAGCAGCTGGGAGAAGAAAGGTGACCAAAGTCGAGTATCTCAACATCCTCCAGCTCCTACCCCTATCTTCTCTGATGACATCAATAGAAGCACAGACTGTTTCTATAAGTGGATCTCGAGCAATGGGGCTCCTCCGCTACAACTATAGAGGAGTGGTCCCTAGCTCTTGGAAGGGTAGTGTTATTTTGCCGCTGCATAAAAATGGCCCCTTAAACATACCTACCAATTATAGGCAGATTACCCTATTGGATGCCACAGAAAATATTTTTTTCTAAACGTGTATTATCATTGGAGCAGGCAGGGTTTAGAGCAGGCCATTGTACTTTGGATAATATAACTGCTATACACCATATATTTGAGAAATATGCAAAACAAAGTGGGTGCCTGTCTATGCGGCCTATATCGACTATTCAACTGCCTTTGATCATTTAGTCATACAGACCCTTTGGAGGAAGTTAAGTGGCATGGGAATACCAAGGAGGTGTTCTGAAACTCAATATTGCTCTTTACACCACTACCTGGTGTCATGTTAGGAGGTATGTGGGACATGATCCTGAATATCCCAACCACAAATGGCTGAAACAGGGATACCTGTTGGCCCCCCCTCCTTTCTATAGTATATATGGCAATTTTGTCCATTGTGTTTAGTAAGGTTCCATGGCGATGCTCAGAATTAGGCTCCTATCCATTAGGCACACTCCTTAATGCAGACAATATCGCCCTACTACATCTAAAGTCCCTCAGAGTATGCAGACACTCAGTCCCTGAAGGTAAATATAAATCAAACTAAGGTCATGAGGTTTCATCCAAAGGGGTGTTAGATAAATACAAAGTATAAGTGGTCCTATCATATTTATGCCATAGAATTAGTAAAATCCTACCTGTACCATGGAAGAATTATGTAGGCAAAATTGGCTGACAGAGAACATATCGCAAATAAATCAAATAATGCACTTGCTCTTGCACTGAAGGCACTTTTTCGGATCAACAGGTCATAGGCACTTTAATAATCTCTTAACAATATATATTGAAATGAAGATTCCACAAACACTTCTATATGCTATAGAGTCAATAAATACCAACAAATGACACTTCATGTATGAGGTTGAGGATACATTTTTCACACTATTTGATTTTTAAATGTTATGGTCTCAATAGAAGCCCTACATTTGGAATTAGGATTGGTGATCACTTTCATTATATGTTACATTCTAAAGAAAAGCCTTTTAGGAGTCTTATGGTTTCGAAATGTCTTGCTCCTACAATGGATACTGGATAATTTTTAATAAATATTTCAACTGCACTCCAGCTTTCCAGCACTTTTCTTCAACTAGATTTGATATCCAGATTAGGAGCTATGTTCATCTTAAAAGCTATCTAAAATATAATATGAAAAATGTCTCCATGGAAAGTGATATAGAGATATGTAGAGCAAAATGTTGCTTTCGTAGAATTTCTCAATAATTTCAGGAAGCAGTTTTCAAGTGTAATCGGAATCTGGAACATAGAGTACGAAGATGCATAATGCTATGTAGACTGAAATGTTTACCAATGAAAAAAACATGAAGGATGCTTGGCAGAATGTAATTTGGAACAATACAATATGCACCTAATGGTATAATGATGTACAGACCCACATAGACTTTTGAAACCACATTTGAACAAATATGATATTTCAACAGCAAGACCAGCAATGGAGATGATACATTTGCCAGTTAATACATTAATGTATTGTATATTTTTAAGTTCCTTTTTAAATTTGTATTAATGGCTGTAACTTGTTATACTGTTGATCCCAATGTACGAAATAAACCTCTAGTAAAAACCTAAAATATTTAACCTTGATCTCCACCAGCACCAACATCCACACACCCCTTATAAATGCCAACCCAAAAGGGACAAAAACATATGAGATGGTACACCAACACAGTCTCAGTGTCCAAGAGATGACACAAACAGAAAGAAAATGGAGAACCTCACAAGAGCCCGCCTCCAGGAAGACCTACAAGACCTTACTCAGGAGTTACCACCATAAACTGAACGAGACAAAGAAGAAAGCTCTTACCCAGAGGACTAAAGCCAGCAATAACAAATACAAATAACTCTTCACCATAGTTAAGTAATTTACCCATCCTGCAGCCACCTCCAACTCCATCTCCCCATCACAAGGTCTCTGCAACCAACTCTCTGACTTCTTCCACGACAAGATATTTAAAATCTAAAGAACATCGACCCTCAACCACACCCTGACTCTCTTACTCTCTTCCGACCCCCACCACTAAGGTCATCCTACTCACGGAGTGAACCCTAATGACCAATGAAAACACAGCAGTTTGAATGGCATCCATATGCTTTGGAGCCCCCATAGACCCATAGCCCGACTGGTTCTTCAAACTAGGGAGACCCACGAACAGCATGACACTCACAACCGTCATCAACACCTCCATCGCTAAAGCAACTTTCCTGGATTCCTAGAAACACACAGAAGCCACCCTTATCATCAAGAAACCATCTGCAGACCCCAAAGTCCTCAGCAACTACCAACCCATCTTCCTGCTCCCTTTCCCAGCTAAAGTCAGAGAAAAGTCCATCACCATCAGCTCTCCCGTAACTTTGAGTACCATGATCTCCTGGACAACTCACAATCAGGTTTCTGCAACAACTATAGAATTAAGACTGCACTCATCGCAGTCTCTGACATTTGCACCACACTAGATCAAGACCACACTGCTGCACTAATCCTTCTAGACCTCACCACCATCTCCAACAACACACTCATCTCCAGATTTCATGAAATTGGAATCCAAGGACCAGCTCTCAAGTGGGTAGCCTCCTTCCTGACTGAAATAATGAAACAGGTCAAACTCCCTATGTTAACCTCAGAACCCATGGACTTCAGCTGCGGAGTCCTGCAAGGCTCTTCACTCAGACCCACTCTCTTCAACGTTTGCATGACACCTCTAGCAAGCATCATTCTGACCAACAGACTCAACAACATCTCTTAGGCTGACAACAACATTCAACTCATCTTATCCCTCACAGAAGACATCAACACCACCAAAATTAATTTCAAAATGTGCATGACCAATGTGGCTTGCTGGATAAGAGACTACTACCTCAAACTCAACGCTGACACAACAGAAATGCTAATATTCAGCAACAATAACACACCCTGGGACTCCATCTGGTGGCCCACAGAACTAGGCCCCACCCCATCACCTTCCAACAAACCTGGGTATCGTCCTTGATACCAACATCACCATGAGACATCAAATCAACACAGTCACCTCTACCTGCTTTCACATACTTTGTGTGCTCAAACAAATCATGAAATGGCTTAACTGGCTCCTATTTGACACCAGAAAGACCATCACCCTGGCCCTCATCACAAGCAGACTGGACTACTGCAACACCCTCTACTACGGCATCTCTGTACACTTGCTACACAAGCTGTAAACCATCCAAAACACCACTGCCAGACTAATCCCCAACCTCCCTCACCGCACAAACATCACTTCCGAAAACTACACTGGCTCCCCATTGAGAAACGCTGCCAGTTCAAGATACTCAACCACCCCTACAAAGCACTTCACGACCAGGGTCCCACCTACTTTAACCGCTGTCTACACTTCCACCAACCAGCCAGGAACCTCTGCTCTACATCAGTCGCTCACGCCCACACCCCTGATACATATAGAAGCACAACAGGAGGTAAGGCTTCTCTTACCTGGCAGCCAAATCCTGGAATCACTTACCCCAGCACATCAGGACAGCCATGTCACTTATGGAGAAACTGAAAACCTGGCTTTTCAACTGATCCTACTTGCAGAACCCGCACATACTCAGTACCTGGATACCCTCTTGTGTGATATGTTTCACACTCCATAAATCCACGTTTCATTACATTGTGGCCTCATTATTGTATTTGTCTTGTCCAGGACTATTGTGGTCTCACGGTGTTGTTCCATTGTGACATTACACCTGTCATTACAAGGAGAGAATGTTTTTTCCCTCCCATGCTCTCCCTGCTCTTCCACCAACCCATAAAAGGGACATTGTGCAAATATTGACTTTCTATTTCCTTTAAATATTTTAGAAGCAAGTCTATGCAGCTAAATGTGAGCATGCTTAGTAATAAATGGCCAAATTATGAGCATTACATGTTTAGTATTATGTGATTTGAAAATTGCAGTTTCAAATTCATTTTTCACTCTAATAGCTTTATGATCGACTTTTTTCTCATGAGCACTTCTGCATGCAGATTCTTTACCTGCTGAATAACACAGAGGTTAGACTGGATTCAGATAAATATAGCTTTGCTACACTGGAAGAGTATGGCAGCTGCATGTAGTCACGTGAACTATAGAGTGCCCACCCTAGCTCCCTGACAACTGTTTCGATTTTTCCATACCTTTCGATGCAAGTCTCTTGCTTCTCTCAGCCAGAGGTGGTTCTTTGCTCTTCAAAAATCTACTTACCGATAAGTGTAGTTCTTGTAGGATCTTGCAACCCATGTCTGGCAATGAAGGCAAGGCAATGAAGAGTGAGGCCAAACCCTTCATAGTCAAGGCTGAAGAAGATTGTCTTAGTGACTGCTGATTGAGGGCTCTGTATAGATCAAGGTCTGCTTTCCTCACCATCATCAAAGTTCTTCAAGGAGAAGAAGAGGGAGATAGTGAGAAAAAGAAGCACCCCAGTTGTTCCAGAAGACTGTTGAGGTAAGAGGTACGCCCTCACTTTGATCTTCCCTTCTGGGTCCTTCTTCGCCAGAGCTGGCAGAAATGTTCTCTTCACACATGACCACACAAACTCCAACAATGCCTCCAATGCCACTTCCAACACCAGTGTCTTTCATATTACCGGCACCTGGCTACTGTCTTTTCCCAGAGTCCGCTAAACCCTCCATTGGAACAACTTATAGTGCATTATGATGTCTTTCTGATGCTAGATCCTTTGCCTGTTCTTCTTTCCCTTACACCAATACTGGTGCTGCTACCTGCGTGACAGAGTCCCTACCTCAGGCACATCTCAACCTCTTCCACCAATCCCTCATAAAGATCTAGTGGTCCCAATAAAAAGTGTGCAGTTTAGGAGGAAGGCTCAGCATTGACTTGAAAAAGAAAAGTACAGAGAGGCGTGCACTGGTGCCTGCCAAAGATATAGGAACAATATGTAAAAGATCTTTAGCACAGCTTTGAATCCTTGCTAATATTCTGAGGCACAACTTGATACAGAGAACCATGAGCCTGTTCAATCCTTTCTAACATGAAAGACAGCCTTATGGATGCAAGTAGGCTGGATATATCTCTTGATATAGACATGTATCCTCTTTTGAGTCGTCCGTAGGGAGAGAGCATAATTTCATGCAATGGTCAAAAAGGCAGCAGAGGTACTTCAATTGCTTCCCCCCATCTACATACTACTACCACGTCAGCAGTCTCTACTCATAGTTAATTAGGCCATTCTAATGTTCTTGAAGAAGATCTGGATCGGCCTTCCCTTTTGGTGCATCATCCCCTGAGATTCCAGTGCAGTTGCTCAGACTTCTTTTACCATTAAGCTTAATCTTAGCTCGTTCCACACCCATCCACCTGATACATAGCCTATAAAGTTAGAAGTAATTGGGAAGAAAGTATTTTCTAGCGGCCCTCTAGTGTTGCGCTCCCTCAATGTTGCATTTCCACCAGGACGCTATACACATGCCCTGTGGAACATGGCCACAATGGTGATGCATAAGGCAGCTGAATCAATACACCTTTAAGGAGACAACAAGTGATGGTCAAGATGAGCCCAGAAATATAATCATAGTGGGTCTGGACAGAACAGAGTAAGCGGCAATGGCCTTGACATCTTTAGAGGCCCTTCTCTGTCATGCCCAGTATATTCCACAGACCACACTTATGACTTCCCATTTGAAGGCAAACATTTCTTTAGGGACAAGGGATAAGAGGGAGAGGTGTGGCATCGCAGCGAGGGCGACTGACGCTGGAATCTGGGGACCACGGTTCGATCCCCGGCTCCGGCGGCAGGTTAGCCCAGCACCATGTGACTCTGGGCAATAGCTCGCTTAATCTTCCCGACGGCCCCCAGCGCCTAGAGATCCTTACGGGTGATTGTGCGCTTTACAAATGTGGACTTTACTTTACTTATATGTGGTATAGAAATGCTTTAAAGTGAGAATGGTGATGCCACCCCCCATCCCATCCAAACCATGCAAGAACACTAAAACCAGTTTGTGTTGTAATGTAAGAGAAAAGGCACAAGGGCAAAACAAGAGACTCCCAGGACCAGCTTTTCTTCCACTCCTCTCAAGCAACTCCAGAAAAGATGCATAATCTTGCTCCTGAAGTAACCTATATGGCCGGTGGGCAGATGGTATTTCCTTTCACCAGGCCTGGGGCAAGAACATCAGCAAATGAGCCCTTTAAATTGTAGGAAGAGAGTATGTCCTACATTTCCAGCTGTAACTCCCCCATTACCCATCTGAAAGTCCCTTCAGCCAAAAGATCAGAGGACAATCTGCAGACGCTGAAGCAGGAGGTGGCAGCCCTGCGACAGAAAGGAGTGATGTAGTTGGTACCTGAACAGGAATTTGAGCATGGTGCTATTCTCAGTGCTTCTCAAGAAGGACCGTAATTGTTGCCCTATCTTAGACCCCTGGGTATTAAACGTTTATATGCACAAGGAAAAGTTCAAGATGATGTCTCTGGATCAGGTTGTTTTGACCCTGAAAGCACAAGACTGGTTGGTGTTCCATGACTTACAGGTTGTCTATTTTCACATACCAATCCTACAATCACACAGGAGGTACCTAGGCTTTATTGTAGGGTTTGCAGATTCCTGTTTGCATTCCTCCTGTGACTGTCTAGGCTTTCATTGTCACTACACACTTTCACCATCACAGGAGGTCATGGATCTCGATATTCCCCTACTTTCATGGTTGGCTGATCAAAGTCAACTCACCTTACATGGTGCAACATCAACTGCAGGTAATAGCATTCCCACTGTGCAACTTAGGTTTTTCTATCAACGTTGCCAAATCTCACCTAAAATCTTCTTAGCCCATCCTTTTCATAGGGGGAGTAATTAAAACATCACTCCTCCATAGAGGATTTGAGGCATTTGGGATATGTCCCTGAGGGCTGCTTCACAAAAGTCAATACAGTGGAGCCCAAAGGCTGCAATTAAGATAAATAGTCCACTGATGTCTCTGAGTAGTCAGACAAGTTTGATGGAATACTAAGGTTGCTGGTCCATTGACAGAGGTCATCACCTTTTATTTTAATAAAGAGAGATGCCCTACTCCATCTAACATGGGTATTGTTTAAAAGGGCAAGGGTGACTGCGATGCTGGGAGTAAAGCTGAGCACTGGCATTGTGGAAGGAGTGGTGGTGCTGAAGCACAATGTGGGAATCGCTGGGGTCAACATGAAGTAGGTAATCGGTCTTTTCCTTGCATCATCTCTCCTGTGGAAATAAACTGGTGGAGCAGGATTTGGCGTTGGTTTACCAAACATAAAAGATGCTTGGTACATGTAAATAAGGGCATTAATATAAAAGCATGCTAAACATAAAACATGTTCCCTTTGTAGTACATAGTTGCTGTTTATTTTTTAATAACTATGACTCTCTAGGACATCTGATTTCCCAGTATATTTGTGGCTTGGGCAGCACATGTCAACGGGTATGCACAGCAGCAATATAGCAGTGCTTGCCATACCACTTGTGAGCCTCAAACACATGGAAAGGGGGGGACCACTCGGTCACTCCGCACTTATGGCTGGGTACCCCGCCCGCACGGGAATCCGTGCAGGCGTGGGGCGTGCCCCGGCTGGTATATCCATAGTGATGTAGCCGGAACACGCCCCTGCCGCATGAGGGGTTGTCCTAGAGTTTCCCGCCCGGAAGTCCGTGCGCTGAGGGCGGGATGGAATACCGTCCCGCCAACCTGACAGAGGATAAAAGGCTCGAGATCGAAGAAGTTGTCCTCTTGTTCCCGTGCTCTGAAGGTTGCACCACTCGTCGCTCGTGAGCCCTCAAGGGAACAAGCAGCAATTTTTGAACGTGGTAATTGTTGTTTTTTCTGTTTCAGTGGTCCAGGCGTGCTCAAGGACTCAAGAGAAAGTAGTGAGAACTGATCAGCGGTTATGCCTGGAAAGAAGACTGGAAAGAGCTCCGAGATGGAAAGGATGCTTCGTACACTGGTGACCCGCGTGTCAGCGATGGACAGGAAATTCGGAAAAATGGACCGAATAGATCGCAGCTTGGCGGCGCTTCAGAAAAAGGTGGAAGCACAGGGCGGGCCAGCAGGAAAACATAAGAGGATTGAGGGGTCTGATTCGCCGAGCGACACTCCGGGGGAGGCTAAGCGTAAGTTAAGGGAAAAGAAAGCGATCCCGAACGAGGCCCCGGTCCCGGTGGAGGTCCCGCCCGTCCCGGTGTCCCTGGCGGTCGACCCAGTGGTCACCCCGGAAGGGGGGTTACCAATCCCGGTGATAGTCACACCAATTAATGAGGAACAGATACCCCCTGAGCTAGTGGTGCACTTGGCAGCAATGTTACCTTGGTTAAAGAAGGGTGCGGGGGAGGCCGGGGCTGGGGGAGATCCGGCTGCGGAGGCGAGACTAATAATTGAGGAGCTCAAACGGGCAAGATGCTCTGTTGCCGGGAAAGTGCCTTCTACCCCCTTACAGGTGACGAGCCCCGCTGCAGGAGAAAGCCGGGACAAGACAACGGACAAGACCGGAGTACCGGCGGAGGATGGTAAGAGATCACTCCCAATCATGGGGGAGGGTGTGATACCGTCAAGGCGGGAAAGCCTGGCACAACATGTGCCGATGGCTGCAAAAGAGATGGTGTGGGCCGACAAATACATTAATATGTTTTCTTTGTTGACCGACAATAGAGAATTTGAGTATACCAAAACCCAGAAGGATTTCTTACACCCGAGCGAATGGAGGGCCAAAATGGCGGAATTCAGGGTGGAGGAGTCCGTGACGAATTGGATCAGGGCCTTTAATGTGTTCGGGGCAATAATACATGAGCGTGCACCGGAACTGATGGGAGCCCTGAACTGCTACCAGAGCAGGATCGTGGGCTACCACGAGAAGTACGGGGGGGACGCATGGAAAGGGTACGATGTGTCGTTTAGAAAAGCAAAAGAGTTTAATGAATGTTTGACTTGGGATTGTTTAGACACTGTATCCTGGCATGGCCAGTTCGTGCCAGGCCCGGCGATAGCCACGGGGTCGAGCATGAATGGTTTCAAGGCTGTTCCACAGAGGCAGCCGCAGCCCTTTCGGCCAACCCAAGGAGGTGACTCGCAGTCGAGACCGGGTGGGAACGGAGGCAAACGAAAGGTGTGTTGGGGTTTCAACAAAGGGACATGTAGTAGGCCGCAGGGAACATGCAGGTTCAGGCATGCCTGCGCAATTTGTGGCAACACCTCCCACCCTGAAATTACCTGCCGAACCAAGGGCAACGCTTCCGGAGGGAAGGGGGGTAGTCAACAGGAGTGACATGGGGGCACGAAGCACTTCACAGTCACCGATAGCAATTCTGGCAATGACCCCCTGGCTAAGTATATACCCTGATCGTGCATCCACTGGGATCCTGCGGGAGGGCTTCACAAAGGGCTTCAGGATCCCGGCGGGTGACTTCCGGGGCTCCCCATTGTGTAGGAACCAAGCATCTGTTACGCACAACCTGACTGTGGTCGCTGCGAAGATAGCAAAGGAGGTTCGCTTGGGGCGGGTTGCGGGACCATTTAAAGAGGTGCCGACGGCCAATTTTGTGTGTTCCCCGTTAGGGGTTGTGCCCAAGAGGGAGCCGGGTGAGTTCAGACTCATACATAATCTGTCTGCACCTCGAGGGGCTTCTCTAAATGAGGCAATCGATCCGGATGTTTGCAGTGTGAAGTATGCATCATTTGATGACGCAGTGGCCATGTTGAATGACTTGGGTCCGGAGGCACTGCTAGCAAAATCAGACATAGAATCTGCATTCGGGCTACTGCCGGTTCATCCCGAAGATCAGCATTTGTTGGGGTTTGCCTTCCAAGGAAGATATTACATGGACATGTGCATGCCGATGGGTTGTTCAATTTCCTGTGTGTATTTTGAAAAATTTAGCTCGTTTTTGGAATGGGCATTCTCTAGGGCCTCAGGGCATCAACATGTAATGCATTATCTAGATGATTTCCTGTTTCTCGGCCCAGCTGGCTCTCGGGACTGTGCAAGGGCATTGCAGGAATTTTGCGTGTTCATGCGGGGTTTCGGAGTGCCGTTGGCGCCAGGCAAAACAGTGGGGCCGACTACCTCCCTGGAGTTTCTGGGTATTGAACTAGACTCTGTGGAAGGCTGTTTCCGGTTGCCGTTGGACAAGGTCGCCAAATTCAGGGCCTCTTTGCAAAAATGTCTTTGGAGCAGTAAGGTGATACTGCATCAGTTACAACAGACAGTCGGGCAGCTAAATTTTGCGCTGCGGGTGATGCCGATGGCTCGCCCTTTCTCATGGTCCATTGCACAGGCCATGGTGGGCCTCAAGGGAGGCCATCATCGCACAAGGCTGTCGGCCGAGGTTCGCCAGGACATGCTCATTTGGCTGGCATTTCTGGCGGATTTCAATGGCCGGGTAGTCTGGAGCAAGGCACCGGCCTCATCAGCAGAGCTGGGTCTTTGGACAGACTCGGCGGGCAGTGTGGGCTTTGGCACCATACTCGGAAATCGCTGGTCGGCCCAGAGATGGCCGGTGTGGTGGGCGACAAGCGGCCTGACGAGCAACATTGGGTTCATGGAGTTGTTCCCGATCTGGGTGGCATTACTGGCATGGCCAGAAGAACTCAGGAATAGCTTGGTGGTATTCTGGTCTGATAACATGACAGTGGTTGAATGCATTAATCAACAGGCAGCACGCTGCAAAGGGATACTGCGATTGCTAAAAGAAATTGTGTTACAGTGCTTGAAATTGAATGTTCAGTTCAGGGCAAAACATGTGCCGGGGGTACTGAATAATGCGGCGGAAGCGCTCTCTCGTTTCAAAATGCAGGCATTCAGGGAGTGTTTACCAGCAGCGGAGCTAGAGGCAGCGCCATTTCCCGAGGCATTGTGGCGAATCGGCGCGCGGGATTACAAGACCTCGTGGCAGCCAGTCTAGGGCTCAAGACAAGGAAAGCTTATGAAGGGGCGTTCAGTGCTTACTGCACCTTTTTGGGCCCCACATGGGAGCGGGAATGGGGTCAGGAGGATGCCTTCGCCCATTTCTTGGTGGCTCTTCATAAGGAAGGCCGGTCAGCGGCAACCGCCAGTCGGTATAAGGCCGCCGTATCATTTATGGCACAGCTCCGAGGGATGGGGGATCCCACAGACTCCTTCATGGTTAGGAAGGCGCTGCGCGGGTGGCGGCGCATAGAGGGACACAAGAAAGACACTAGGCATCCCATAGGTTTTGACAGGTTAACCATTTTACTGGCTGCCCTGGAGGCGACATTCTCCTCACCTAGTGAAGTTGGCTTGTTCCGAGCAGCATTTGCGCTGGCTTTCTATGGTGCCATGCGAATAGGTGAACTGGTGGCGGCCAACAAAAAAGATACCGAGGGGGGCTTGATGAGGGAGCATGTCCAAGTGAGGGGGGATGCCCTGCTCATCACGATTGCCAGGTCTAAAACCGACCAAGAGGCCCAAGGGAGTAGCATTGTGTTGCAGCACGCTCCTGGTAGTCCTTGCTGTCCGGTAGCGCATGTAGAGGCGTACTTACAGCAAAGGGTGGCAACATGGGGGGGGCCTTGCTGCGGCATATGGATGGCACCCCGTTGACAAAATTTCAGTTCCAAAAAGTGCTAGCAATGACGATTGCAGAAGCGGGCTTGAACCCGGGGGATTTTGGGACTCATTCTTTCAGAATTGGGGCCGCTACTGAAGCAACGGCCAGGGGTCTGCAGGCAGACAAGGTCAAACAGTTGGGGAGATGGTCTTCGGACTGCTTTAAACGGTACGTGGGGTTGCATATGTTGTGATTTATTAAGGATGTGCACTCACGTTGTTTCTCTTCTGTTTGGATTACAGTTTCACGAGCCTGTGACGCAGGGCGGGAACTGGGATCGGCCCAGTGTCAACTGTCCACCACGTCCGTAGAAAAGAAGGGACTACGTGTGGTCTGGGTCGTGGGCCACTCATATGTGAGACGGGCCGTGGACGTATTCAGAGCAGGTGATGCGATCCACACATCTGAGGAATACGGTTTTCGGGTGTCCTTTTTTGGACGGGGCGGTTTGGGCATTGACCAACTGCAAGGTTTTGTTGAAGAACTGTTAGGGCGGCACAGGTCACCGCCATCAGTAGTCATAGTGGACATTGGGGGCAATGACTTGGCAAGATTGGGCAGAAGGGCCTTAATCGAGCATATATGGACAACAGTTAGTTGGTTGGCAAGGACCCTTCTGGTATGCACATTAGCCTGGTCGCACATGGTGCCAAGGAAGGTATGGAGGGGGGGGGGCGGTCCACAACAGCGTTGAACCACTCGGTAAAGAGGGTCAACAATAAGATTGAGAGGTTGTTTCGGTCCGCCCACCTTCACAGTATACCTCACGGGTGCATCTGGGGGGATCACTGTTACTCTCGTGATGGCGTACACCTGTCCAAGGCAGGGAACGACATATGGATTGGGGATCTCCTAGCATGGCTAGTGGGATTGAGGAGACATGACCTATAGGACTTTTGTGGGGGGGGCCAGATTGTCGGTCAACTATCTGGCCTGTGGCGATAGCGTCATGATCGGTGAGCAATTTTCAAAGTCCCTAGTGGGTGCGCCACCCAGTACAGATGGGAGCGCCCGGGGGGAGGCGGCCATTGGCCCCTCCCATGTATGGGGCGACGCCCAATACGTATGGGATCGCCCAGGGGGAGACGGCCATTGGCCCCTCCCAGGGGGAGACGGCTATATGTCCCTCCCAGGAATTTCCCGGGGGCCGGATAGCCGCTGCGGCGGAAGAGAGTGCGGGGAAAGGGGGGGAGTCTACGCTGTCCTTCTTACGGTTACCCCGCACGGGATCTCGGACGACCTTAAGATGGCACCGAGTGGAAAAGGGGCCCCCAGGCAAGGGAAATTACGGTTGGCTACGAGGGTACAGCCCTCTGCGCAGGCGCCACTACGAGAGGCCGGATTTGGTGATAGGGATCTGACACCGGTTAAGACCTTGCCGTTGGCCCTTAACGATAGGATGTACAAAATTCGTATACAATGCACGATGCCATGATGTTAGACTCGGCTAGGAAATCTTTGTATTAGAGATTTGTTAAGGTTAGCCTCAATACCTGTCTTCATCAAGTGTAATGGAAGTTGAATTTTGTACATAAAAATGAAACGTTTTATTTTCAGTTTTAACTTTTGTTTCATATTTTATCAAATACGGCCGGGGGAGTCGTGAGGCTCCCCAGCCTTCCAAAAGCTCAAACTGTGTTTGTCTCCTACCATTGGGATTCATGGTGGAGGGGGTGGCGGGCACCCCAGACCATATGGAAAGGGGGGACCACTCGGTCACTCCGCACTTATGGCTGGGTGCCCCGCCCGCCCGGGAACCCGTGCAGGCGTGGGGCGTGCCCCTGCTGGTATATCCATAGTGATGTAGCCGTAACACGCCCCCGCCGCATGAGGGGTTGTCCTAGAGTTTCCCGCCCGGAAGTCCGTGCGCTGAGGGCGGTAAGGAATACCATCCCGCCTACCTGACAGAGGATAAAAGGCTCGAGATTCAAGAAGTCGTCCTCTTGTTCCCGCGCTCTGAAGGTTGCACCACTCGTCGCTCGTGAGCCCTCAAGGGAACAAGCAGCAATTTTTGACCCACCCACCAGCCCCTGAGGCAGAAGTTCGGGAGGAAGAATAAGTAGTGATCACGTTGAAGTAGGGCACGTAACGTCGTGTCCAGTTTGAGTCCGAACTTGTGTACGCAAGGGACGATATGTTGATAGGCCTTTTTCTCCTTTGTAGATTGATAATAAACAGTATCATGTGCCCCGTTATGTTTTCTCCTGTTCGAAGAATGTTTATAGGGAGTCTCCTGCTCCGCGGGATGGGGAAAAGGGAGGAAATGCACCTACTTCTGTGACGATTTGATGAATGAATTTTTCTCAGTTAGTATGTTCCTAAAAACTGTCCTATTTATTGAATTTTTTGGTCGGCGGTAAGGTCATGATCGGTGAGCAATTTTCAAGGTCCCTAGTGGGGGCGCCACCCAGTACAGATGGGAGTGCCCAGGGGGAGGCGGCCATTGGCCCCTCCCATGTGGGGGCGACGCCCAATACGTATGGGATCGCCCAGGGGGAGACGGTCATTGGCCCCTCCCAGGGGGAGACGGCTATATGCCCCTCCCAGGAATTTCCCGGGGGCCGGATAGCCGCTGCGGCGGAAGAGAGTGCGGGGAAAGGGGGGGAGTCTACGCTGTCCTTCTTACGGTTACCCCGCACGGGATCTCGGACGACCTTAAGATGGCGCCGAGTGGAAAAGGGGCCCCCAGGCAAGGGAAATTACGGTTGGCTACGAGGGTACAGCCCTCTGCGCAGGCGCCACTACGAGAGGGCGGATTTGGTGATAGGGATCTGACACCGGTTAAGACCCTGCCGTTGGCCCTTAACGATAGGATGTACAAAATTCGTATACAATGCATGATGCCATGATGTTAGACTCGGCTAGGAAATCTTTGTATTAGAGATTTGTTAAGGTTAGCCTCAATACCTGTCTTCATCAAGTGTAATGGAAGTTGAATTTTGTACATAAAAATGAAACGTTTTATTTTAAGTTTTAACTTTTGTTTCATATTTTAATAAATACGGCCGAGGGAGTCGTGAGGCTCCCCTGCCTTCCAAAAGCTCAAACTGTGTTTGTCTCCTACCATTGGGATTCATGGTGGAGGGGGTGGCGGGCATCCCAGACCATATTGCATTTAACTGCACTGAATCTTCTCCTCCATAGTAATTGTTTGTATATTGAAGGCTTGCTAGGTTTACGTGCTACAGATATTAGCAGGTTGAGCTCGTTGTGACCAAGTATCTCATATCATGAGATGATTTGGTTTCCATTCAGTAGAATTGTGACCTAGCCTTTGGGGCTGCACCATTCCAACTGGTGCAGAACCAAGGAAGATTTGCATATGACTTTTCCTGGACTGTTCTAGAAAAATAAGAAAAACCAGACACTGGAATCAAATAATAATAATAATAATAATAATCCACATTTGTAAAGCGCACAATCACCTGTAAGGGTCTCTAGGCGCTGGGGGCCGTCGGGAAGATTAAGCGAGCTATTGCCCAGAATCACATGGTGCTGGGCTAACCTGCCGCCGGAGGCGGGGATCGAACCCTGATCCCCAGATTCCAGCGTCAGTCGCCCTGGCCGCGGCGCCACACCTCTTCCAACAGTTTGTAACTTCGAGCGAATGAGATCATTTAAACATTTGACCTATCACGTTTTAATATATTTATGTCAATTGTGACACCTTTAGGGAGCGAGGGCTTTTTAACTTACAGTTTGTTGCATTCTGGGACTTTTAGTTTTGATTTTTACATTGCAAGTACGTGTTCAAAATACAAGCTTGCTAAATTATAGGAAGCCAGGACTTGCAGAAGGTATGGCACATAACATTGGACCACTTATTAGAGATGAATGGAAACTAAAGTCTTACAATCTTTCCTTTTGAAGTGCCAGTAAGTAGGGAGAGTATCCCAAGATGAAACTGTTTTGAGTGGGAAATATAGGGTTAATAATCCATGTCTTCTGGTTCAACAGTAGTTACCTACTGCACCACACTGATTCCATGGAATTGTCCCACACCACCCCAATCAAAACTGTCCTATTAGGAAATGTCAACACTTTTCCAATCTCAGGAGCTCACTCATTTATTAAATCGACTATAGGCTTTCTGTAAAAAACTGCGTTATAGGTTGAGTGTGTTGGTAACTCCACTCAGGCAACAACCATATTCCTTGTCTGGGTAAATCACAAAATTCCCTAAAGTATCCTGTGCTTAGTCCTCTGGTAGCTTGGCATAAAAGCAGTCAGGCTTAACTTTATTACGCATTTACGTAGCACCCAAACAGTAATAGAGTGAAATACACTGCAAATACCAACCTAACCTAAAAACAGAGAGATCATTATAACAAATAAAATGTACCAAAATGAATCAAATCAAATCAGAAGAACCAGAATAAGTTATTCTTAAAGTTTTTAATTAAATCAAGAGCCTAAAAGATCAGAGCAATAACCATGTGTATCTGGTCGGTCACGACTTGGTCAAAGTCAAGTTTCAATGCTGACCACAATGGTGTGCGGGTCAGAAAGAAACTGGTGGAGTGGGTCCTGTCTTGGCTTACCTTCGGACCTAGTAAACACGTAAACCAAAAAAGACTTTAAGAAGGTAGAGTTTCTTGAGCGGGCTGAGTTGCTTGTACCTCCTGTTCGTGTGACGTTTCCCGCCTTACTGGAGATATGTTGCATGAACTGCACCAGATAGTCTCGCATGGGTGTGGCCATCTTGTTTTCTTCTCTCTGTTAAGGAGCTGGGGCCTACTTTTCAATCCTGCCTTTATGTTTTTATTCCTTCTTTCTCAAAACTGTTTTTCTGATCTGTTTACTTTATTATCTTTGCCTCTGTCTTCTTAAGTGTTTATTTGTGTTGTTTTCTACTTTTTGTGTGTTTTAGTGTGTTTTGTACTGTTTTTTTATATTACTTGTTTTCTAATTTCTTTTACTTCCTTTTTTCGTCTCCCCAATTTTTTTACTTTCTACATTTCTTTTTCCGCCCATCAGCATCATGGCAGAGAGTGTCACCCAAGCAAAGAGGAGCCCCCTTCCTTGAGAAGGCGGTGCCCGGAAAGGGTGTAATCCCGGACCTTGTTTTCCGACATGGAGGTGGAAGCGCTTGTTTTTTTGTGCGGTGCCACCTACTCCTCCACCCTGGCAGCAGGCCTGGGTATGGGATCCCGGAGCATGAGTAGTGTTCAGTGAGGGTGCACCAGGCAGTGCATCACTGCTCTGGGGTAATGCATACCCATAACCAGCTGATGCACTGGTAGTCCGATATCCTGGACCGAGAGCAGGACCTGCTGGACCTACTAGGGGTTAAGGTCGCTGGACTTGGTGAGTAGCTAATTATAATTATTATTTTGTGTTCTATGTTATTACTAATATTTTTACACGTGCCTGCTTAAACCCCATTTCTTTTAGGTAAGATTTGAGATACAGATGCCTAGGATAGGTATAATATTTCCATAAAAATGCAAATTGTAGGGTATCCTTGGAGACCTAATGTCACAGCCACAGGGACCTCTATCTTCTGTACGCAAAACAAAACCTGAAGGGGATGCCCATAGATGATGTAACATATTTGGTCTAAAAAGGGTAATTAAAATCTATCATGGGCACTAATTAAAATGGAAAGGTAAGTCCCCATATCCTGTACTGACTTAACTTGGGCGAATCCTCTCACCATAGGTTTTCTAAATTCCATGCTCACATGATCTACCATGGCTTTTTTGAGAAACAGGTCTTTGACCAGATGTTTGTCCTGTTTCCTTAGTTGATCATATTTTATAAAAATATTGGCTCTTCCCATTGCCAATAAAGGTTCCTTTATATACCTTAACCACATAATTTTAAGAGCACTGTCAAGTGATAGGCAGTCCCGGATTACAGCTTGGTTAAAGGATGCCTATTCATTAGACCATACATTCACCCAACACAACAGGGGCTTAACAGCAACTAGGTCAGATATATGCTTAATGCCTAGTTTGTTGTGTACATTGTAGGACGGAGTGCCCTGAGGGACTCTTTGTATCCACCTCAAAATAAGCTTTGCACCATCTGATTTTTTTCAATCCCCTTGTACCCCCTTACTAACTTCTGGCATCTGTATTTTTTTTAACCTCCAACTACCTCTGACTCTCCACTGGTCTGTCTATAACTTGCCTTCTTCTGGTTTTTCACTCAGCTTTCCCTCTCCCCTATATATTTTGTGGACTGCCTAGTTGTGGTATTCTAAGACTCAGAGAACCCATTGGTCCTTACTACTACTAGTACCAGTGCTACTACTCTGCCATCCAGATTGAGTGCCCAAGAAAGGTATTCTAGTGGGGGCGTGGTCTGACGGCGGCTAAGGTGGTCGCGTAGTCCCGAAGCTCGTCCAGGGGTCGGCAAAAAGCCCAAAAAATGTGCTCACTATCCAGCTACCTCTTCTTCCTCATAGCAGGTCCTGATTGCGGAAGAGCTCCGGAGCCGGCGGAGCCCGCTCCGCTCTCCCTCCTCCCCGAAACACCAAAGCAGCGAGGTCCGGTGAACGGGGCCTTGCAGAGGCCTAGAGCCAGTACGAACCACGGGAGCAGCCCCGGCCTTGCATGTCAGCAAGGCCGGTTTGGAGGCGTGCACGTCGGCGACGTGCAGACGAGATTGACGGCGGCCAGGGAAAGCCGTGGAAGGGAGGGCCTCCCTCAGGTCCAGAACTTCCCACTGACCCTCCGCTGGGGCCCCGGAGGATCACCTGACATTGTGGGGACTCCCGTTGTGAGTACGGCGGGGGTCGAGCGGCTCGAGAGACTGGCTGGGCTAGAAACAGCGTGCGAAGGCCAGAAGGACACAGGCGACGATCACTGGCGGAAGCGCCCCACATCTAACTCACAGGGGGGAGAGAGCATCTGGGGTGCCCTTGGCCGGTGGAGACGGCGAGTGAGGGCGCAGAGCACACCCGGGGCTCGACATACTCCAGGAGGAGGTGCCGGCTGGCTGAGGGGACTACATCCTGGTGTGGAGACCTGCCGGAACTGCGTGGATCCTGCAGCGGAGGTTGGTGAACGTTGGAGTGAGGGAGGTCCCTGGACCCCCCAGGCGGACGGCTGAGGCAGATAAGGCTGCAGGGTTCTGGAAGTGCTACGTGGTGCGTGCTCACCCCACGCAGAGATAGTATGGTTCTGCGACGTCTTGCTGTATGTCCGGCGTCCTGAGGCCTCCATCCGGAGACTGTTGGCGATTCTCCATAGGTTTGGTCCCTTCTCAGGCTATCAAATCAACTGGGATAAATCCCTAGGCCAGGTGTTGGGGGCCCAACACCGAGCTTGTCGGATGAGTGCGGCGGGCTTGTATGGAAAGAGATGTTTCAGTATCTGGGGATTTGGATATTGAAGACAGAGACAGAATATATGCGCCTGAATGTAACGGCTCAGTTGGAACACCTGCGTGCGATGTTGTACAATGGAAGACCCTCCCGCTGTCCCTAATGGGCCCAGCCATCATATTCAAGATGATGGCCCTTCCCCGTCTGCTCTATGCGCTGCAGAGCACGCCGTTCGTGATGCCGGAGCAGTTCTTTCGAGCGGTTGAGTTGGAGCAGCGCTCTCTGTTATGGAGTGGGGCTGTCCTAGGATAGCTCTCAAGAAGCTACAGAGAAGGGTGTATGAGGGCGGGCTCTCGGTCCCAGACGTCCGACTGTATTACTGGGCGACCCAGCTAGTCAATGTTAATGGGTGGGTGTTCGCTACTGTGGAGGAGCCGGCGTACCAGGTGGACCGCATGGCCGCCATTTACAACAAACGCAGAAGCCGCAGGACTCTCCCTCCTCAGACGAATGTTGTGGTGGGGGTGTGGAAAAGAGCGACAAAATTGCTGGGATGGGGAGCAAAACTAACTGCCAAGACCCCCTTATGGGCCGGGAACTTTCTCCCGGCAGTAGCCAAACTGCAAAGCCTTTGCACATGGAACCTCATAGGTATTGATAGACTAGGGGACATTTGGAAGAGAGGAAGCATGGTGGAATTCGCATCCCTACAGGCAGAATTTCAGATGGGGAACGGAGAGTTCCTACATTATCAGCAGCTTAGACATGCTATCCATGAACATTTGCAGTTGGGTGAATACCTACCGGAATATGCCCCGCTTGAGGATAGGTTGTTGATGGACCCGATGATAGATAAAGCAATCTCTCTCACTTAGAAAAAACTTATCAACAATCTGACGGATCCCCTGGGCCCTCTGAGGGAGAAATGGGACACAGAGAGAGGCACTGCAGGACCCAAGGGAGGGGGCGATTCAAGCTCGGTTCAGGCTAATCCATATTGCATCGCTCCTACACCAAACACCCGACAAAGTACCGGATAGGCTATGCAGATAAAAAGTTTTGGCTTAGGGGGTGCGGGGAAGCAGGCAAGTTCTTCCACATATTGTGGGATTGCACCAAGATCAGGGCCTATTGGTCCAGGTTGTCTGATATCATGGCGGAGGTAGTGGGGGCAGAAGCCCCGCTAGAGGGTCGATGGCATATCCAAGGGGTTAC
The DNA here is from genome assembly GCF_964261635.1 of Lissotriton helveticus. Classification (NCBI taxonomy): domain Eukaryota; kingdom Metazoa; phylum Chordata; class Amphibia; order Caudata; family Salamandridae; genus Lissotriton; species Lissotriton helveticus. Next base: position 584,905,793 of record NC_136071.1, on the reverse strand, counting down.
GAGTGATATTACAAGGCCGAAGGGTGACAAGATTTGGTTGGCACTAGCAAGTATGATTGCAAAATGAAATATAGCGAGACTCTGGGGGAGCGAGGCTGTGCCCACAGAGGAGGAGTGGGAACGGGACCTTGATTGGTGCCAACGTTCTGAAAGAGCCATTTATAAGAGTAGAGGATGCCCTAAGAAATGGGAGAAAGTGTGGGGGCCATGGAGACAATACAGAGGAGAATCAGTGGACACCCAGGCAGATTATGAATCAGATTAGCAGTCGAAATGTGCCTCGAGACTTGTTCCTTACTTGAGGGGGAGGGGGTTCGATGGGTGGTGGGGGGGTAGGACGAGGATGGGTGGGGGGTGGTAACTCTGTGTGCAAAGATGTCCATTCAGTAAACTCTCACCGGCATGGATCCCAGAGGTTCATGGTTAGAGTTGGGAGGAGTACAGGGGGTTTGACTTTTTCATGCTGGCCATGATGTTGACATGTAATGTAAATGGTGATGTCTTTTATGTATCAATGTCTTACTTCTGCTGACCACTGTGTGATTACCTAGAGCATGTTCCTACAATAAAAAGATATTTTTTTAAAAAGAAAGTTATTCTACGCATTTTTGTTGAGATGAGAAGGCTTCTTTTACTTTCTCATGCTCAAGGAGAAAGACAGCACCATTACATTTTCCAACCAAGAAGACCATATGTGCGATTGTCCACCCAGTTGGCCGCTCTGAAACTCAGATTCACCAATAGCTCTAACCACTGAGTCCAGTGCTTTACAGGTTGCCTTCTTGAGAGGCTTTTCAAAAATTACCACCAACAAAATGAATGCCCAACTGGATATTTTATCCTTTTTGATAGGACATACTGTCTACTCCAGCGTTTCCCAAAGTGTGGTCCGCGGACCCCCAGGGGTCCGTGACACATTCCCAGGGGGTCCGCAGGACTTGAGTGCCTTATGTCGGTATAAAAACGAAACGCTTATGAGGTGTGAATGTACTTGGTGCCGGGCAGCAAGACTGCAATACAATCTGGCCCCCACGCGCACAGTACATGAAAGGTCTGAATGTTGCTGGGCGCCTGGGGCCTGGGCGGCAAGACTGCAGTAAAATCTGGGCAAGCTGAAGGGTGATTGCCCTTATATTGTGCTATTTACTTCTGCCCGTCACCCGACGTCGAACTCGCACAGGAGTGCGTGCGTTTCCTGTTCTGTTTGTGACCCGGCCCAGGGCATTTTGCTATCTATCCCCATTTGCCCTGAAAGCAGCTGTGTGGTGAGATAGAAGAGCATTGGAGGCTGGAACTACATGTAAGTGTTTAAATCATGTGTGCGTGTTTGTGTGTGTATATTTGAAAGCAGTCCAAAATCTGTGACGAATCCACTCAGGACTACAGCATACCAGATTAGTAATTACATTTGTAAATACGTGCGCTTGTCACAACTGCCCTGAAGTTAAAATGATTCATGCATTTTAATCTTTTCCTTTCCTTTCGGCTGCAAAAGCTTCTTAAACCATACCCAGTAGTGACTGTATATTTCCAGGTACAATCTTCTTTACTGATGACCCTTCCCCTTTACTTCTTGTCTTTTCATCTGCTGCACACTTGACTATAAATGAATATAACGAAGGCCTAAGATTTCATGGCTTTAGGATTGATGCGCTGTAGCAGTTTCCACAGACAACCACTTTCTTCACGTTCCTCAGTTTGATCCAGCTGAGAGTCAGAGGTTAAGAATAGCACTTTTGTAAAACGTTTATTTTTATTTTAAAAGTGTTATATAGCGCTAGCTTTACCCGTAGGTATCAGAGCGCTTTACCTTCTCTCTCACTTTAAAAAGTTCAACAGTCAGTAATAGGACTGAGAGCAAGCCTGTGGAACAAGATGCTCACATCACACAAGGGAAAGCATGACATCTCCCAAGTGTCCCCGGTGCAGTATCTGGGAGCGACACTAAACGTGCCCACAGAAAATTAGTTCATGATCATTATTGCACATTTACACGTGGGTTTATCATGAAGAAAATACACGAGCGTGGTGAGAAGCATGAAGTCTGTAATTAGGAGTGACATTCAACAACTATGGGCACAGTTCTGTCTCTCTATCTGCGGGTTTCCCTGCAGGCCTGCACATTCCCTACGTAGCATAAGAATCATTTAAACAAGCATTTACAATGCAGCAGGTCTCGCATTAGGAAAGTGTGAGCTATTGGTATTGTAAATGACAAACTTTTTTAATATGTGTTGGTGTTGAAAATATAAAAATCAATAGCATTGTTATTCACAAAGCCAATAGCTTACACTTTCCTAATGTGAGTCCTATTGGCTATGGCAATGCTTGTTGGTAGCAAGAAAGGACAGTGCTGTTGTGGTGCTGAGTGATGATATGGTTGGGCTGAGTGATGTGGTGGTGTCTCCCAGAGTGATGTGGTGGTGTCCCAGAGTGATGTGGTGGTGTCCCCCGTGTGATGTGGTGGTGTCCCCGAGTGTGATGTGGTGGTGTCCCCGAGTGTGATGTGGTGGTGTCCCCGAGTGTGATGTGGTGGTGTCCCAGAGTGATGTGGTGGTGTCCCTGAGTGATGTGGTGGTGCCCCTGAGTGATGTGGTGGTGTTCCTGAGTGATGTGGTGGTGTCCCCGAGTGATGTGGTGGTGTCCCCGAGTGATGTGGTGGTGCCCCTGGGTGATGTGGTGATGCCCCTGAGTGATGTGGTGGTGTCCCAGAGTGATGTGGTGATGTCCCACTGTAGTGTAGCTCCTATTTTCCCAATAGGCTCTGCGCATTGGAATAGTACCTACAGCAGTAAAGGCCTAGGCCAGACGTTAACTAGGTCTACTACTGTCGATACTAGACTTAATTTTTGGGTTTGCCAGCTAAGCTCAGAGTTCGCTAGAAACTTTCTCGAATGTTCAAGGAAGGATTAACTTCCCTGATTAGACAAGAAGGGATTTAGTTTCTGACAACCATAGAACATGACAACTTTGCTCTCCCCTAATCAAGAGTCAATCTCAAGAGTCGTGTGAGCACAAGGCAATTATTTTACTCAGTCAGTACGTGCATTCTTAGTCTCATCAGAATGTAGAGAAAAGGAAGAGACGGGCGTGTTCAATAAAAGATGTTATTTATTGATCAGTCTCTTTTCTCGTACAAGAGAAATGGATCGATATTATTGCGATACTTATAGTTAAGTAAAGTGCATACATTAGAAGCAATAGTATAAAATAATACTGTAAAAACATTGGTATGGTTTCTGAGCCATATGATGTTTTAAAATGATTAAAATATATTTACATACACATATACATTTGACTAAACGTACTCAACTGGTGTTTCTAAATACGCCTACCCCGTGTACCTGACCTAAGTCTAATGCGTGGGCGGGAATAGAAAGTTACAGTTTAAGTTAAGTTTGTTTTTGCCAAGTGAATAACTAAAGATTTCTCTAGGAGGGGTTATTCAGTTCTGTACCTGGAATTTAGGATGAATGAGGAATGGTATCTCTTTCTCTGCTCTCGATATTCCAGGCTGCCTGCGAGGGCTACCCGTCTTGTCACCACGCGTGTGTTTTGCATAGGGCAAGGTCGGCAATATTTATACCTTAAAGGTGCCGGGATTGACGTAAGGATGGACATAGGTACGTCAATAAAGATGTCATACGACTTGCTCGTTAGCACATTCTTTACTAAAGTTCTCTGTGAAATCAAAACAATGGCCGCACGGATTATCCAGGTTGTCATAGGTTTGATTTGTTATGAGAACGTCGTATGCCTTATCAGGGGCTGGAGGAATGTCGCTTGTCTAATTAGATCTCAAGCGTTATGACCTAATCAGATAACACGTTCCTGTGCCGTAGTGTGACTGCGTCAGATAACGGTATCTGCATCATGGGGGATTACTTGCCTCATGGGCTGACTGTTAGTTAACTAGCTAGTAAGTTTAACCAGAATAGGGTCAGGAATAGGGGGTTCGATTCAGAACCTATAGAAATACACGACACCACAGTGATGTGATGGTGTCCCAGAGTTATGTTCTGGTGTCCCTGAGTGATGTGGTGGTGTCCCAGGGTGATGTGGTGGTGCCACTGAGTGATGTGGTGGTGTCCCAGAGAGATGCCCCTAAGTGATGTGGTGGTGTCCCTGAGTGATATGGTGGTGTCCCAGAGTGATGTGGAGGTGTACCTGAGTGATGTGGTGGTGTCCCAGAGTGATGTGGTGGTGTCCCAGAGTGATGTGGTGGTGTCCCTGAGTGATGTGTTGGTGTCCCAGAGTGATGCCCCTAAGTGATGTGATGTTGTCCCTGAGTGATGCGATGGTGTCCCTGAGTGATGTGGTGGTGTCATGTCATGTCATGTCAAAGGTTCTTATATAGCACCTTATCACCGCAAGGTCTCAAGGCGCTTGCTTTGGGAACCCGTCCTGGCTTTTTCCCTGTGATATATCCCCAAGGTGAAAGCCAAGCATCCCGCCGCGGGGGGGGGGCATAGTGGAGATTAAGCAAGCTATTGCCCAGAGTTGCAGAGTGTGAACCCGTGATTCGAGTAGGCACAGAAGCAAGAATTATCGAGTCCGTGGACATTTGGGCTCAAGACCCTGCCGCGTCGGGAATTGAACCCTGGTCCCGGGTCTGACCTCTGCTTCAGGGTCTGCCTCCTCTAACCAGTGAGCCACACTTCTCCACTTCCCAGAGTGATGTGGTGGTGCCCCTGAGTGAAATGGCGGTGCCCCTGAGTGATGTGGTGGTGCCCCTGAGTGATGCTCCTGAGTGATGTGGGGGTGCCCCTGAGTGATGTGGTGGTGTCCCAGAGTGATGTGGCGGTGTCCCCGAGTGCCACCCATTTTTTTTAAAACAAATACATTGGCAGTCAGTTGATATGCATAAACTTGTGGATTATCTTGCCCAAAGAGCACTGAAGAGAGTGCAAAACCAATGTGGTGACGGTCAGATTTTCGCATTACCAAATTAACACACACTGTACACACTTGGCTGGGTACAGCACTCACTTGCGAGTCCCCGCACCACTGCCATGGTACTAGTCTGATGCATGAGACTTGGCTGCTGTGCCTGGCCTTGAGCAGGGGGGCAGGGGATGCATGGAGCTTCGGAAGGTTTGGGACTCCCTGGCTTGTGTTACGCCTGTGATGGGGACTGAGCATGGGTCATGTTAGTAGGTTGTTGCTACATATGAATATGCGCAATATTGTGGCTCATAGACAGAAAGATTTCTACGGTCAGACCTTGCAAAAATAGTCAAACATTGAAATTAGAAGGACCTACATTTTATTTCTAAGTAAAGTCTCATTGGCAAATTGTGAACTATGTGTTTTCCAAAACAATTTGTGGAAAAATGGTGCGGAGAGAGTTTGTGTTTATTACAATCGTCTTTAAGCACATGAGCACAAGGGACAAAAAGAAGCTCCCACAATGAAAGAATCGCCATTTCTCATATTACGCATCCAAGACCCGGGTCGCAAATGTGTAATTTGTAATTTCCCATATTTGTACCACGGTCTTTCATTTGTCAGTAAGCGCTCTCTCGCCTCCAATAACCTCGTGCTTCTCCATTTATTTTTGGGTTCACAAAGGTCGTTTATTTTATTATAGTTATCGTTGGATTGTAGTTGTTGCAATTTTAGATCTCTTTGTTTTAGAATAAAAAATTCCCCCTGTCAATCTATACTAACAAGTAAACTCAACTTCTGAAAGTGTTCCCTTCCCAATGTGCACAGCCTTTGGCCAGCCGGGACCTGTGCCTAACCCACAATTAAGCCTGGGTAGAGTTTGCTTCTGCCACTCCTTTAATAGAACTTTCCAGCATGCTGCTGACTTCTGTACATCACAGCTTAAAGACATAGGCAAAGTCAATATCTCTGGCTAAACACTTCTAAAGTCCCAAAGGCGAGACCTATTTGCTATGCCAATGCTTGTTTTTTCAGCCCCACCTCGCCCCTGCTTCTAAATTTAAAGAGGACTGTAATTGAAATACTCATCTGATAGACTCACGGAACTGAGGACTGTACCACTGACCCTCCCGGGGAGACTGAGCTGGAATTCAAAAGGTGTTTTGCTTCGACAAAAGAATCACTTACATATCACTGATCACCAGGTTGACAAAGTAATATATTTTGTTTTGGGATTAGTTTGCACACAAACAAAGACCTACTCCCCTGCTTACTTTCAACAGGGCTGTCCTGTCATGCGAGGTCAACCTCGAAGCTGGTGAAGCAGGTTTGAGTCTCAGCAGGGATGCTCAACATCCTGTGATTCTGGGCAAATCACTTAATCTCTCAGTGCCTAACAACAATGAATGCGTCCATCTGTGACGAAACTGGTGGTCATGTAAAGTGCTCTGATACCTAATATCCTCGGGACGACTTTGCGCTCTATAGAGCCTGAACCGTTGTGGAATATGCTCCCTTATCAGGACAACTTAATAGACACTGTGTAGCATTTGTGGTTTGTTGTTGGCACAGGATGGAGGCAGTGGGCACCTGAACAGGAGAGGGTCTCGTCAAGTGCCATGTGAGGCCTCTCTAAAATATGCCTTAACTGCACTGCTCACCCATTGGTGGTAAAATGCTGTTCTACTGTCTGTGACTAAAGAATATGCCTACCAGGTGTTTATGGTAACTGGAATAACATTGTTCCATGATCTTGCTGAAACAATATGCCTCCTATGCAGATACCATACTGCCATCTCTTGCACTTCCATGGGGAACTCCTACCATCGGGCTTAATTGTGCTCTATACACTGGGCTCATCGATTTGTGTACTATCTTGTTAGAATTTTCACATTGGTTTGCTACTTGGGGCATGTCTTTATTATAAAGAGCTTCATAAATGTATAATATTTTACACCTTTTTGAACAGTGTATAGGTAAACATGCTAATAATTCAGTCATTCAGCCTGTTTCTGCAAGGAAGGGTCAACACTCGTAGTCTCTGAAAGGAGAATGTAGAGGTGCTGCTATGGCTGAGAGCAGGAGGCTTGTACCACTAAATAATACACCACTGTATGCATACATGGCCATGCCAATGGACCCAATTCAGGCTGTCTCCCGCCTGAAATTGCCTCTGCTTCGATAGACGTAAATGGAGGAAATACATTCTCCAAACATTTTTTTAAATAACCCACTTTCCTCTTCTAAAATGTTGGTATGTATGTGTATGCATTTAACTATTCGCAATGTCACATCAGCTGCTCATGCCATGTCCCATGGATGCCAGAAACCACACAGGAAACTTCTGTGACACTCAGGTGTAAATTGAATCTCAACCTCAGACCAACGGTCAGTGTGTAGCAGACAAAATGACTTTCTGAAATGTTCTCGCTTAACTACAACCCTGATCATATTTTCCCATATTATTGTGCGAATCTCTCTGTGCAATCAACAATGGACTGCTTCCACAATGGATGCCAAATGAATGAGCTATGTTTAATTAAACTGAGCAAGTGGAATTATCTTGAAGCAGAGTACATAAGATTTTCATATCAATGCATATGATTTGCTAGTGTCTTCTGTCTTTTCAACAAGTGCTGAAACAGTGTTAAAATCTTCGTACAGGTGCTACTTCATCTCTAAACGTCAAAGCATATGTAGTCTGGAAATATCTGATGAGGGCAACCTGTAATAGGTAAAGTAGTGAAGGTCTACTACGTGCCTCACCAAAAAGCTTGGATAGAAATTCATTCCAGAACCTGTTGTGAAATAGACTTGTCATTTGTATCCCAAACATAAGGAAGATGGATCGCTGGCTTAACCTTAAGCGGAAAGCCACTGAAGAAATCAATGATGGGCCATCATGGTCAAAACAAAGTGATTTAAGGAAGTGTCGCAGATACGATGGTGAATATTTACTAATGGGTTTCACATGTTCGGGTTCAGATCATGGGGCCTAATTTATGAGGCCGTGCGTCACTTTTACGCTGCCGGTGCGTCACTTTTTGTGACGCACAGCAGCGTAAAAAATGTGCCTTGTTGCACCACATTTACAAGGTGACGCATTTAGGTAGATGCGTCACTTTGTAAACCCCTGCGCCACATTATACCTGCGCCAGGTATAATGTATGCAAGGGGGGAGTTTTGTCGCAAGAAAGGGTCATGGAAGTGACGCAGTGAAATATATAAGATTTCACTGCAACATTTCTTGGAAGCTAATGCGTCAAAATCTAACGCCTGCCTCATAGCAGGCGTAAGACTGACACAGGCCCTTTCACATGGGGCTTGCCCCATGTGAAAGTACACATTGCTGGAATTGCGTCACTTTTTTGACACACTCCAGCAATGCGTCATTTTTGCGCCTACAGATACGTCAGAAATACTGACGTATCTGTAACTCCTTGCGCCATGATATGCATACTGTAAATATGACACATCATTGGTGTCGCAAGGAAGGCACAGTGAAAAGTGACGCATCGCTGTTTTCACGCAGCGATGCGTCACTTTTCATGAATGAGGCCCATGAACTGCAACCACAATGCGTGCTATGTTATGCAATGTTGTCAAATGAGGCCATGAAACCTTCTAAATTACGAAGACACTTGGAAACTAAGCATAAAGAACATGCAACTAAATCCATAGAATTCTTCAAGAATAAAGAGCAAGAGCTCCTAAAAAGAAGAAAAATAATTAGGAAAACTGCAACAGGATCTGTTAATGAAAATGCTCTGAAAGCTTCATATGAAGTGTCCATGCTCACAACAAAAGCTGGACAACCTCATGCAATTGCTGAAGAACTAATAGTACCTGCTGCTAAAGCCATGGTGACAGCAATGGTTGGAGAAAAAGCAGCAAAAGATTTACATGTGGTGCCATTATCTAACAACACTGTAAAAAAGCGAATTGATAACATTTCAGGCAACATAAAGGAACAGTTGATCGAAAGAATTTGTAAAAGTCTGCATTATAGCCTGCAAGTAGATGAAAGTACAGACATAGCAAATACATCTCATCTCCTGTGCTACGTTAGATACGATTTTGAGGGGAACATTATTAAAAATGTACTGTTCTGCCGCTATTTGATACATACCACTGCTGAAGAGGTCTTCAACTGTTTCGATGATTATCTGACATCAAATGGAATTCAGTGGTCCAAATGCATAGAAATCAGCACAGATGGGGCACGTGCCATGTCTGGGAGACTAACTGGACTTGTAGCACGAACAAGGGAAATTAACCCTTCAGTTGTATGGCATCATTGTTGCATTCATCGAGAATCATTAGCAACTAAGAAGATACCAGAGGAATTCAAAAAGGTCTTGAATGAGTCAGTCAAAATTGTAAATTTGATTAAAGATAGGTGACTAAATTTAAGGCTTTTTGAACAGCTTTGTCAGTCCATGGATAGTGATCATCATCAGCTTTTGCTGCATACAGATGTCCGATGGCTGTCTTGTGGTAGAGTTTTGTCTCGGCTTTTTGAATTAAGAGATGAAATCAGAGTTTTCTTCACTGAACTGGAATCTCTATTTCCACTTCACGAGCGTTTACATGACTATACTTGGCTAGCTATGCTGGCATATATGGCAGAAATCTTCACCCATTTAACTGCACTCAATTTGAGTATGCAAGGAGTAGGTATCACATTTTTTAATGTTGAAGACAAGATTGAGGAAATGATAAAAAAATTAGACTTATGGACTCGTCGCTTATCACAAAGAAATTTTGATTCTTTTAAGAACCTGAAGACATTCTTGGAATCTGCTGATGACAAATTATCGAACAAAGTCTTAGAACTTTTTATCCAGCATATCCAAGATATGCGGTGTAGTTTTCACCAGTACTTTCCACTTCCAGATGAAAGCAAACACTGGATTAAAGATCCTTTTAATGTAGATATTGACAATTTAATGGGGCTGACCGCATCTGTAGAAAACGGTTTGTTTGAAATCTCTACAGATAGTGCACTTGAACTTCAATTCAAGGAAAAGTCTGACACATTTTTGGCTGCATGTACGAACAGATTACCCTGAATTTTCGCACAAAGCACTTAAGGTTTACCTTCCTTTCCCCACCGCATATTTATGTGAGAATGCTTTCTCAAATCTTATGTACCTTAAAAATGAGTGCAGAAATCGCTTGCAAAATGTGGAATCTGACCTAAGGATTCAACTTTCTGAAATAAAACCAAACATTGAAAAGTTAGTAGCTGAGATGCAGCACCATCCTTCCCATTAAAATGTTTTGATTTTTGCATATTTTTCAATATAAAATAATAAAAGCTTTAGTAATGCAAGTATTTGTTTTGTGTGTACTTGTTTGTGTATTTTTTGCAAATTACTGTTTTAATTTTTTTTTATTGAAATTGTACAAATTGCTTGGGGGTCCCCAGCTTCCAGTAGTGATTCAGTGGAGGTCCTCAGGAGGCGAAAGTTTGGGAACCACTGGTCTACTCGGTACCCAAATCGTAGTGATGTGTGTGGTGTATGTATAATATTTTCGATCTTGCGAGTTTGGAGGTAGATTGTGTCTTCAAACCTGACAATTACTTCAGGTTTGAAGACACAATCTACCTCCAAACCTCGGGCACTAGCATGGGGAGCATTTTTGCTCCTTCCCTGGTGAACTTATACGTTCACATGTTTGAACAGTCATCTGTGTTAACAACATCTAACCCCTTTTTTACATCTATAGTATGGTGGAAGCGCTACATAGATGATGTGCTGGTGGTATGGAGAGGTGTCCTAGACTCAGTCCTACGCTTCCATGAGTGGTTGAATTCTCAGAATAGATTTCTGCGATTCACCATCGAGACAAGCAAAGAGAGGATTGCATTCCTGGATCTCTCAGTTTATGCAACTCCAACTGGTTTGGAAAGTGAACTCTTCCGCAAACCCATGGCAAGGAACTCACTTCTATTGTATGAGAGCCAGCACCCTAAATCTCTGTGCGACAACTTACCGTTTGGTCAGTTCCTCCGGCTGCGGCGTAACTCCTCCACTCTGGAGACCTTCTCACATCACGCATCTAATTTGTCAAATCAATTGGTAGAGAGACACTACCCTAAGATACTTATCAAGCGCTCTCTTAAGCGTGCTACCAATAACAACCAGGAGGCACTTTTAGAGCATAAGACTGCAAAGCCCCCTTTGGACCGTCTTACATTTGTAAGCACTTTTACCAGCAGGTCCAATTGTGTCCAAAATACCATCAGACGACATTGGTGTATTTTGAACTGTACTAATGAGAAAATCGAATATCCTTTATTCGCTTTTAAACGCTCAAGCAATTTACGTGATCAACTAGTACACACGCGCCCCAAAGAATCACCCAGAAGAGAAATTGGGACACTATGGGACCTTCCAGCTGTGACCGGACATCACCCGTGTGGGGCATGCTCGGTCTGTTCACAGACATGTAAACAACTAGTATCGATATTGGTACCACCCGGCCATGGGAGCTAAGACACTTTACGAATTGTAACAGTACCAACCTTATTTATCAACTGACCTGCCCATGCAATGAAAGGTGTATCGAATGACCACAAGAAAGGTCCGTACTCGGATGTTGGAACACAAAAGCACCTTTCGGTGTGAGAAAAGTGTTTCCAAATTAACCAAACATTTCATACAGATGAATCATGACGAATCAGAATTTGCTTGGACTGTTCTTGAAAAACCTTTCATTCCTACCCACATAAGTTATGTATCAAGATTTCTGTTCCTCAAGGAACAGAAATGGGTTTACAAACTACACACAGACATTTGAGGACTGAACGATGAGATTCCTTGGTTTAGCCTTCAGTAATACCGTCTGTAAGAAAAACATTGCTTTTAACTTCTGTCTGAATCATATTCATATCAGGATATCCGGGCAGTAAACATAAGTTGAGTGCTATACAGAGCATTGTGCCATTTCATACTAACAGGTCACATATATAATTATCACTGTCTGTTTGCCAACTTTTGATTCTGGATACTCAACTAGCAATGCTTTTTGTTTTTGTTTCTGTATGGATGACTCAGCTTACAGTTGTTCTAACTGTGCTGCTAGTTTTTGGCCAGGTACTATTTGTGACTTAATTACTCCTCATATAAATCGCTGTATTGATTACCTGCAAGACCACGCATCTTTTGGGCGTGATCCCCCGCTTTTATTTTAGATGCTTGCTCTTTCTAACGTGATTTATGATTCAAAAATACTTTTTCCATATGAGTGAGGCCACTTTGCAGTTCTTTAATTCACATTGCAAGAGCTATGTTTTCTAATAATCATCTTAAGAACTGCTGGATTATAAAAAATAAAAAAAATTGTTGTATAATTCATGTGTATGAAACTCCAATTAGTATCTTAGCAAAGAGACCTACTGTGCTCCATCTTTTAGCGCCCCGGCGACCTACGGAACTACAGACGTCTATGTTCTGATGTCATTCTGTAGTCCCGCAGGCATCGCGACGGGACGCGTTTCATTGACGGCTCGATGAAGTTGTTTACTTTCTTTCCTTCTGCGCTAGATACTCAGATGTTTGGTATTGTATTAACCAAGAGACCTGCGCTATGCTATGCTCCATCGTTCAGCGCCTCTGCGACCTGTGGCACTACAGACGTCCATGTCATGACGTCATTTTGTAGTCCCGAAGGCATTGCGAGAGGACGCGTTTCTCTGCCGGCTCGGTGAGACTGTTTTCTTTTCTTTTCCATTCCTTCTGCGCTACGTATTTACACACTCGGGATATATGGGCAGTATCCTAGGTGGCTCCAGTAAGGAATGCTTAACCGAATTTAATGTTTAGTTTATAACTGCAAAACGAGGCGTTTTCTCAATGTACATCCCACGCTGATTGGTCACATAGGTATGTCCCGAACCAGTCATTAGGGCTGTACCTGTTCTGATCGTGGCCTCCCCCTGACTCAGTGCCGGCCAGAGGCAACGACGGACAGGTAAGCCACTTGCTAGACCAATCCCTTTACTCTCCTTATCAGTGGTTTTTGAACTACTTGCAAGTAGGTTAACATCTAAAAGGTGTTTCTAAAAGGGTTGTATTGCTGGACACTGTTTCTAAGGGCTATTTTAGTTAAACAGGGACCTTAAGAGACAACTATGGTGTGCTTAACTCAGCATTACATCATAACTGCAATATTGGAAGTGAAGTGGTCTGTGCCTTGGAGGATTGATCCTTGGTCACTGGACTATGATAGGGAGTGACCTCTGGGAGTAAACTGTGTAATTAACCTGTGCCAAGTATATGCAAGACAGAGCAGGATAGACTTATATATTCTCTCTGCTGTATTTAAGGTCAGGTTGTTTTACTTCCGCAGAGCGGGTCTCACATGTCCTGAGCCAGGTCCAGGTGAGGTGAGGTCTGTTCCCCGGACAAGCTGAGTGAGTAAATCATGTCCTTACCGTGTAATACTTCGGACATGTGATATTTCACAATTAATCCTTACAGAGGGGTCACAGTGATTTTTTTTCTGTTGTAGATGTAACTAATACACCAGTTGTCACTGAGGAGAATTAACAGACGTCGGAAAAGTATATATCCTTTGCTGTTAAAGAATGATATTCACGTTTGTTTTTTGACAATTTTGATTTGGCACATTATTTGCACCAGAGCCCCTGAAGAAAGCCTAGGCCCCTCTTCCCACTAGGCTGAAACATGTTGGCCACCTTGCAGATATTTGGTTAAACTGCTATGATATTGCGCTGTTCTTGTTTTTAACAGAAAGAGACCTTCCCTATTAAAAATGTTGTCTATAGGTTCTCTATCCTATTTTAATTCACCACTCTTCATAATTTTTTTGCACTGCACTAGACACCCATCAGATCAATATCATATGGTTTAACAGTGATTGCGGGTCGGAACCCTTATCCACCACAGGGTACGATCTTTGTCTCAATGATCAAGAGACACACGACCCTAAGGAAGACCAAATGATAACATTGATCATCACAAGTCTTTGATGGGAATCCTACAAAGGGTTGTTTGATCTACAATCCCTGGTGGCCCCCCGTTTTGGTTTCTCGTGTCCTGTGAGAACTATTTAGTCTTAACTCCTACTAGATGTACTATGTTAGAGGTCGGGTTAAGGAAATAGGAATTTCCATGATACTTTCCTACAGAGACCCCTAGGTTTTCTTGTTGTTCAATGGAAGCTGGAGGCCATCAGGGCAGAATATCAGCAGCTGGTGGCCTTGGAGGAGGAAGAAGAGGAGGAGGCGACAGCAGCTGCAGCTGCAGTCTCTAAAACCATGGGTGCCAGCCAGGCCCCCCCAGTGCCTCCAGTGGTAAGGTGCCATCTCTGGCAGCCTCCCGCCGCAAGTCTTCAAATGCTGCTGCTCCCCCTGAACACTTCGAACCTTTTAGAGCCGCATGTTCCTCAGGATATCGCACCTGGAGGCTAGGATGAAGGAGCATTTCAACCAAGCTGGAGAGGAAGATCCAAGCCGTAATCTGCCGCCAGATAGGCCTCTCTTGCCCCTTTATTGATCTTTTGTTTGGTGGTTGGGACTTTTTGGGGAGAGGGTGCAAATGTGGGAGCTGGGGAAAACTTGAATTTGCTATTTTTTATTTGATTGGTATGGACAATTTAAAGTTTGGAATGGACTTGCTTTACTGAATATTGGTTGGGGTTAAGGAGAGGAGTGGGGCTGGTGTTGTGGGTTTCTTTCCTTCTAGTCTATATTTGTTAGGGGAATGCATTTATAGTTTTACATATGAATTACATATTTTTGGAGGCAGAGTTATTCTTTTACTTCTTACCGTTTCCTTTGCTGCAGGGCTGCTGACAGTTTTTGAAATCTGATGATAGTGTAACACACCAACAGATAGATGTGGTACTCTCACTTGTCCTACTACTGCCAGTCTCTCCCCATAGTCTATGCTGTCTGCAATTTTATTTACCCCTATGGACTCGGAAGGGGTGTGCGTGTGTGAATTAATTTCCATAGTATATAGATTATTGCATCTTGAATGAATCCCCCACAGTTCTTCTCTTACCTGTGATTAGGCGAAGTGATGACTGCATGCTGATGGTTTCCCAAGGTGTCATGGTAGTGGTAGTAGTAGACAGTATCAGCATGATAGCGGACCAGTCGAATACTAGTGAAAGCAACAGATTCTGCATTGAGATTCCACTTTCTCCTAGCAGAACTCAAACTGTAGGATGAGGAATATTCATCACAGGCAACTAATTAAATTGACAAACTGAGTTAATGCCATTTTATATGCAAGCTTTGCAAAAAGAAAAAATGAGACAGTCCCCTGAGGGGGATTAGACTGAGTAGAGTTAGACTAGTTTAGTACACAAGAAAAAGACGGCCAAACGAGAAAACATGATAAGCATTTCTAAAGCAAAATTAAAAATAATCAGAATGGTGGGCTTGTGCAATTTACAACCTGAAGTTGACTCGATCTATGAAGTGGAGTGGACAAGCATAACCTTTGGTGCTGGAAGGATGATGATGCTGGCAATTATGATGGATTATGTATCTATGAAACAAAAACTGAATATGGAATACTGTCTGTGCATGGGTGGGCAATCTAATATATATAATATTGCCAGTGTGGGCTATATGTAGAGCAGCAAAAGAAGATCCTTGCCCTGCAAGCCCTTGAGTTGGTGGTGATATCACCTGATCCACCCTATCAAGTATGTAATCAATTAATAGAGTACACTCTATTTAGTAATACCTCAATAAATCACACAGCTCGGGGGAAGAAGGCTAGTGGTTTGATGTATGTATGGGAAGGGGGATTTGAGGGAAAAGTTAGACAAAGACAAACACTACTACACAAGGACAATACATTCATCTTGGTGGCCGACCATCAGAAATCTGTTATGGAAGGAAAAGGAAATGCATGCATGATGAGGAGTACTAGATTAGTACAGGTAAATCACATTTACCATCTACCCCCAGAGAGACCCAAGTTACATTATATACTAGTAGTGGGCTGTGAAAGATAGAAAATACAATTTAAATATCTGTGGGAATCCAGTAAACAAACATACACAGCACACACAGTTGTAATGATTGAAGAGAAACACATATACTGTATTGTCAATTTGGGAGTTACACCTCTGCATTCCTCCTGGACTCTCCATTAATCTTGGGTACCTGGCGGATGCAGTTCGTTAAGGTAAGTGAGAGTTATTTTTTGAGTATGGCCCAGGGTAAGGACCTATAAATGGAAAAAAAAATGAAGATTCAAGGGGAAAATTTAAACTGCATAAAGGAGTGCAACAAAAAGACTTTCAGAGGCAGCATGACTAAATGTCTGTTTCAGACAGTTACCTCCAACAACAGGCTCCCCACCCAACTTCCACTTAGCTTTGAATTTGATCCAGACAGCAATGAGCACAGACACACAGCAATATAACATTTTCCCAATTAAGTAGAAAATCAATGCACATATTAGTCAGTCGTACCACACTCACCACCACCACTACACAGACATGTGTAGGTCTGGTGTTGTTGTTTCACTTTAGGCCACTTCAAAGTCATCATCATCCAAATCAGTTGGTTTCAGTCAATTTGAAAACTTCCATCTTCTTCGGGTGGCAGTTCTTGAAGTAGTCATGCCCATGCCCTGAGTCTTTCCATCATCTCTGATCCTCCCGAGACTGACTCCGAGTATGATGTTCAACTCTGTACCAACAGTGTCCAGAGTGAGTCCCGACTCAAAATGCAATAAATTGGCCTGTAGTAGTACACTTTTTTTATTGAACAACAAGAAGTGAAAGATTGACTTGACTGAGTCACTTTTTGTGTGTAAAATAGACTAGAGTAGACTAGGTTTGTGTTTGCAAGCATTGCATTAACTAAGTGACTGGTCGGGTCTGAATCTTTGAGGACTATAAGTAAGCATAAAACAATTAAAAAAAAGCAGTGTGGACAGTGTGGAGTAGAGCCAGTTAAGGAATCTTGCTATCTGCTCTTTCAAAGGGAAAGGAAAATAATAACTTCAGGGGAAATGGTTTGATCAACCGTCTGTAGGCTACCACATCATTGTGAATTTCAATCATCATCACTAACAAATTAAGGGTAAAATACTAACACCCATTCTCACACTGTCTGTCACCACATGCATCATCCCTTCTTCTCAAGTCTCTCATCAAGTTTACAGACACATGATGATGACGATAATGACATATCATCATTAACAAAAAGTTGACATCACAACAAACAATAATCACTCAGCGTACAATGTATGATCATTTACCTGTTTGCCCGGTGTGCTCACTGTGATCGATTGGTGGCACATTGCAGAATGCAGATCATCCACCCCTTCGCTAGAAATCGAATTATCGAATAATTTCACAAGTGGGGCAGTTCTTCTACGGTAGGAGGAAAAGACAGATGGATAGTCAGGGCCCAGGGTTGGAGGCAGAGGCAGGCACACATTTGTTTATATTATCCATCCAATGTCTGGCTTTTGGGAAATGCTTAAGGGCAAATCGGGACTTCTTCAATGCACACAGTTGCAACTCCAAACTTGCAATGAATTGTGTCTAACAGTAAGACGATGGGGATGGATTGGTCAACCAGACACACATAAATATAATAAAGTCAATAATTTTCCTTTTTTTGTTTAAGTTTTCTTTATTGACATTTCTAAACAAACAATGTCATTACATTCCAATAAGCCAGTCAGGTATGAAGCAATAAAGGAGCATTGATACGTAGGTACACTTCAGTACACACTTATCTTTACCAATCTTTCTGTAATTCCTCTCCCCAAATCTCATACAGGATGGTAAATTTACAATGCAAAGTACACACAGTTTATCAATGTTGTCACAAATGTAATAAAGCAACCCACAGGTGTCCTTGAGAGGAATAGTAGTACACTTGCACATCTAATCGGCATACCAAATGCAGCGTATCCCACTCATTATAATGGAGCGTGGGTGGGGGGTGTGCACACATCACGCTTGCAATGAATGCTGTGAACTCCCCCAGCCCTTCAACTGTAGTTTGAAACCCGGCACTCCAAGTCAGGAATGGCTCCCATATATTACGGGGTCTGCTGGAAGGTAGCAACAGTTCCCAGAAGGTGTTGAGTTGAGCGTGCCCATAGGTAACTTCTTCAACCCACTCTTTCAAGGAGGGCAAACGCCATCTGCCCCAGTGAACAGCAACCTGGCGCTTTGCAAACAGGAGGAGAAGTGTATGTAGCTTACGTAGCTTGGGCGGAGTGTCCTTTACATATCTCAAAGACCAAGTATGGGGGAGGGAGCCAGCGACATTCCCAGCATGCTACATACCGACTCAAAAATCTTTACCCAAAATTCGGCAATCCTGGGGCAGTTCCACGCCACATGCAAGAATGTGGCTGGGGCATGACCACTTCTCCAGCAATCACTCTCAGCTCAAAGATCCAATACGATGAAGGGTCACTGGAGTTCTGTAGTATCTATGTAAATACTTAAAGTGGATCAACCTTAACTTAAAGTTCGGGGAGAGCTCCGAGAGCTGCCCACAGCAGTATTCCATTTGGGCGTCAGTCAGTTGTGGATCTAGCTCGTCATTCCAATGTGTGAGAGAGGGTGGCGTTACTATTGGGGCAGTATCTTGCATGCGGGTGTATAGGAGCGTGAAAAGCTTGGGTGTGGAGGTAAATTTCAGCACGTTGTCTAGGGCGTGCAGTGTCGGCGGCACTTTCGGGAACTCATCCCAGAATGAACGGCACGTTGTGCGTATTCTATGATATAAAAAAAGTTCAGTGAATGGTACCACCTGTTCCTCGGGTGCAGAAGGGGAGAGTCTGAATTCATCCCCAGGGTACAAGTCCTCAAACGTTTGAAGATTCATTTTCTTAGCAAGAGACTTACTCATACTGTCTCCTATGCAACGCTTCATTGGGTTTTGTGGGAGGGGGATGAAGGGAGCATATAGCAACGGAATTCCCACCCTCCGGCGCAGCTCATCCTATGACCAGCATAGGGTCCCAGCAGAATCTATGTTGCCTCGTGGGCGGTGTGGCTTTTGATACAGCGAGATCTTGAGTGGTATGGGGGCCATAACATTGGTCTGACAGCTATGTGTGGTTGGAAGGGAGTCAGATGCACCCAGTAATGTAAAAACTGAGCTTGTGCACATACTGCATACAATAGCAATAGAACAGAGCCACCCAATAATCCCCCCGGGACTGGGTATCATAAACAATAGAAGCTAAATGTCCAGGAAGGAATCATTACGAATATATTTTCAATGTCGTTTGTGTCACATATGTGAACACTTAATTATAATGACCATAGGGATTCACAAGCAACACTCAAAAAGTAGTCTCAAAAATAAATTATTTTTAATTTTCAATACATAAGTTGCTTATTCTTGACAATAAAAGTCTGGCAACAAAAATACTACCAAAACAAATACAACAGGTGATATGGTAGTAAAGAAACACCTTTCGCCTATAGTGTGGGTGAACAATCAAGCCACATATAAGTAGTTAAAACACAATGAAATTCACACGTTGTATTTTAAGTGAATTTTACAGTATGTTGCAAAAAAGGCGTTAAGCGTCGACGTTTCAGTCCTCGTTGGTCACAACGATCCATAGGACCATCTTCAGGACAGAAGAGTTGCACAGAGATATCTAATATAAACATAATAACATAAGCATAAATGAAACCCTAGGGTACAAGGAGATAGACTAACAGCTCAACACAAAAGAGGCAATAAAGTGATGAAAGCATGATCAGCTGCATGCACAACACCAACTCTAAACCAACATGAAATGGTGAAATTTAGAAAACCATCACCAGATGGAGAATTAGTGACATTACTCAACAACATGCCTGACCCACATAATGTATATCCAAGAAATGCCAGAAGGGTCAAATTATCAAAATTAGCATAACTCACATGTCCAAATGCTCGACCAACAAATGCTCTAATAAAAAGAGGAAATGTGTCAGGCAGTAGCGTCAGGGAAAATCAATAGTGAGAAGTCATAAGAATTTGAATAGTTACTCACGAAAATTGCACGCCAAACTGGTCGTTCTAAATGATAATGACAAAGGTCAAAAATATATCAAAAAATATACAACACGCTACAACGCGTCCGTTGCCACCACACCCAAACGTGAAAAAGCTCATAACAAACTTACATGTTAAAGGGCCACCAAATGACCTGTACAGGATTAGAGGTCTCGGTTAAAGTCCACACAAGGCTAAACACAGTTGAATAGAGGTAAAACTACTCTCGGCCAGTACTCACTTTAGCAGAAAACGACAACCGGCGTTAGCTCAGTTCGTGTTGATCTCCGTGCAAAATCGCGGAATCGATCACATGCTGCCTACAGCGTGATTAAAACGCTGTGTCTAGGTGACGTCACAAGATAGGCTAACGCGGCGGCCATCTTAGAATGGCACATAAATAGTCAGTAGCCTATCTAATGTATTGTTCACGAGTCCCAAAAGGACCCAATCGTACCTACATATACCAACATCCAATCCAACCACAAATAACAAATAATAAATACCAAATAACAGATATTGTTACTACTAGAACAATCCACATCCGGATACACATAGTACTGAATAAAGCACACAGCCGTGTGCCTAATTAGATCAGTCACCACATCAGAATTATCAACACAGTACAACAAAACAGGAGAACCCTAGTGTGATACAAGCAGAATTCAAGTGTCAATACAAAGCCAAAATGCCATGAATTAAGACAGGGTGGCCAAGGTATGCCATTCAATAAAGGCATTTAGCCCATTCTCAACAGTATTGCACAACCAAATCAGTTTATTTTCTCTTTGGGTCAACAGCTTGTCAACATTAGGTCTTCTCCTTGTACCCCTTACAACCTCAATGACAAACCACTTCATGTCAGAGGGGCCATGTGACATGCTTCTGAAATGTTCCACAAGCGGAGCAGTAATTACATTGCACCTAATGCGAGATTGGTGTTGTGTAATGCGTTTCCTTATTTCTTGTGTTGTCTTGCCAATGTAGGTAAGGGCACAAGGGCACTGAATACAGTAGACCACATTTTTAGTCATACAATTAGAATGCTGTTTTAAAGTTATGTGTCGACCATTAATGCAACAGGTCTTAGTGACCTGCGTAGTTGCACATGCCATACAGCCCCCACAAGGGAAATGCCCAACAGTAGGTGCTAGGCCCCATATGTTTGTTAAACTATTGATCTTAGGCTCAACATAAGCTTTTACAAGGTGATCACGAACATTTTTTCCTCTCTTAAAGGCAAAACGTGGAACGGCTAAATACGGTTCCACATTTTTTATCAGATGCCAGTTGCGTTTGATGATTTTGGTAATTTGCGTGGATTCAGTTCCAAACGTCATCACACATGTGATGGCCTGTGTATTATCAGTATTATCAGCCCTATTTTTTTGCAATAGGGCCTGACGGTCGTAGAACCAAGCACGCTTCATGGCATGTTTGACCAGTCGATAAGGATATGATCGCATCACAAGTTTTTCTTGTAATATCTTGGCTTCTCTGAAATAATCCTCCCTTTTGGTACAGTTCCTCCGGATACGTAGAAACTGACCAAAAGGGAGATTGTCGCGTAAATTGCGGGGATAGTGGCTACTGTATTTTAGGAGGGTGTTCCTTGCCGTGGGTTTAGTGTATAAATTCATTGCAAGGACCCCTTGGTCATGGGTAATCTTTAGATCCAAAAAATTGATAACATCAGGGCTACTTTCCAAGGTAAATTGCAAATTAGCATCTTTTTGATTAAGCCAAGAAAGGAACTCTTCCAATTTCTCTTGAGTACCCTCCCATACTATGCATACATCATCGATGTATCTGAGATATTTACAAAGATTGGGAAAGAAAGGGTTGTTATTGTAAATCACTCTTTCCTCAAAATCCGCTACAAACAAATTCGCTATACTAGGGGCAAAAATTGCCCCCATTGCCACGCCCTTTAGTTGCACAAAAAAGTTGTTATTGAAGATAAAATAATTCTCTTCTAAAGCAATTTTTGCACAATCTGCAATAAACCACGTCGGGAGTTGATGAGGTCGTGTACGAGTTTCTAGCGTGTTATAAATCATTTGTAAGGCTTCTGCTTGATGTATATTAGTGTAGAGACTTTCGAGGTCCATCGTAGCCAAGATGTTACATGACGGGCTAAAATGGACACCTTCAAGTTTTATAATTACGTCTCTACGTATACTGCATACAGACGTATATCCGTAGCTCCCAAACCCCCCTGCCGCAGAGGGAGAGTCAGAAAATCCCAAGAGGCTCTGACCTGTTTTCCGGCCCATTCCAGAGTGATCAAATGGTATTTGAGAGCATCGAAAAAGTGTGAGTGGGACCGGGATGTTAACAAACATGTATAAAACTTTTGGCAGGACAACCATTTTGGCTAGTGGTATCCTGCCAGCCAATGATAGCGGCAGTTTAGCCCACACCATTACTTTATCCTCCAGCCACGTCATCGTACAGCCATGATTTTGACACCACACCTCCTGCGTATCTCTGCTTATCCAGATCCCCAAATACTTGACTTCGTCAGCCTCCCAGCATAAGGGGAATTCCAATACTACCGGGGGAGTACTCTCTGTCAACGAGAATACCACAGACTTGGCCCAGTTTATAAAACGAACGCCCGAAAGCCCACCAAAGCATATGAACTCCCTCAGTAAAGGGTCTAGAATTTCTTCGAGGTTCATAATGTAAAGTGTGACATCGTCTGCGTACAAGGAGATGAGCAGACTACGAGAGCTAAAGTCTATACCATGTGAGGTGTGGTGTTGACGGACACGAGCAGCCAGGAGCTCCATTGCAATATCAAAAAGTAAAGGGGACAACGTGCATCCCGGCCTAGTGCCTCGTGAGATTGAAAAGGGGACTGATAGCAGACCATTTACCTGAACACGCGCCATAGGTGAGAAGTACAACAATTTTATGCGATTCAGAAAAAGCGGACTAAACCCCATGCACCCAAGAATTGAAAAGAAGATAAGACCACTCCAGCGTGCCAAACACTTTGGTGGCGTCGAGGAACACCACTGCAGCCTTTTCGTTGGGATAGAGATAGTGCAGCACCTAAAAGATAGTACGTAAATTATAGGAGGTCGACCTCCCCAGAATAAATACAGATTGGTGCGCCATCGCAATCATTGGCAGAAGTGGCTGTAACCTATTAGCAATTAGTTTTGCTAATATCTTTACATCCACATTAATCATGGAAAGCGGGCGGTAGGAGTCCAGTTCCTCCTCGGGTTTCTCAGGTTTAAGGAGCGTAAGAATCGTTGCCTCCCTCATAGTCTGAGGTAACATCCCTTCTTCCAGTGCCTCTTCTTAAACTGCTAGTAGCCTAGGCGCCAGTTCCTCAGCATATGTCTTGTAAAAGACCGTAGCAAGGCCATCAGGGCTAGGAGCCTTACCTAAGGGCAGGATTTTAATGAACTGAACCACATCCTTCACTGTAAACGGGAGGTCCATGTACACCCCATGAGTATTGTTGAACCAGACCAATGCCAGTGTGTCAAGTAATTACTTCAGTTCTTCGGTATTGGCCCCCTGTGTAGTTGTGTACAGCCGGGAATAAAATGTAAAAAACTCGTCAGACACTCCCTCTTGACCTCTAACCATGTCACATTACGCATTACGTATCTCATGGACAAAGGACGCCGATCTAGATGGTCTGATAATGCCTGCAAGGGTACGGCCCGGCCTATCTCTTTCCACGTATCTGCGAGCCTCTGCATACTTGCCTAGGAATTTCGCTTTGTGCTGCGCCTCCTCCGCTTATTCTAATAACAGTGTTTTTAGTTTGTGGAGTAAAAAGTGCCCTCCAGTGCTTTAATCTTGATTTCCAAGGAGGGGAGCGTACCTCAAATTGCCTTCAGCACCCCCGCCTGCCTCGCAATGCACTGGCCTCTAATCACCACATTGAAGGCCTCCCAGAGTGAAGCTTCAGTGTCCACAGAGCCCTCATTGTTAGTAAAATAATCCTATATGTCTCCCAGTATATCCTCCTTAAAGACCTCATCTAACAGTGCATGTGGTGGGAGTCTTCAAGTAAATGCGCGTGGTAGTGATCAGCTGTCATAGACATGGTGTGTGGTCGGACAAAGTCCGTGGTAAGTATGAAACATCTGCAGTCCAGGCTGCAGCGTCTCTGGTGATTAACCAAAAGTCCAAATGGGACCATGCACTGTGATGGTCCGATATACATGTGCCTTCCTTCACCAGTGGGTGTCTGTTGTAACCATGGGCGTAAAATCCGTTCTGCTCGCGGAATTTGTGGATTTTCGGCAAATTCGCAATCCACGAACTCTCGCGAATTTGCCGAAAATTCGTAAATTCGCACGCAGCGGATTTTTTTTGCTTGGTGATACAATTTTGCAGCGCGCGGCGTTCACTTACCGTCATTCAGCGTTTGCAGAGTTATTTTTCTCCATATTTTGTGTATGCTGCGCCATTTTGGATCTTGCTGCGGGATCCCGCGGGAGTTTGGCGACCGCGATTACATCATCGCGGCTTGCCACCTTGCACAGCACGCATCGCGAGAGTTCGCAATTGCGAACACGTAGATGCGGCGGGCATCAACAATCTCGCACTCGCGAAATTGCAAAATTTGCAATTCTGCACAAGAAATCCACCAGCAAGCAGCATAAACCTTCTGGAAATGATGATTTTTATCAGAATAACTCCTCAGGTTGACATTTGCCTGCACTTTTTTTTGCAAGGAGTCCATTTTGGGGGGGGGGAGGAAGGAAGTGCCCCACAGTCTCCAACTTCCTGTTCCTGTCCAGCAGGCTCCTCCCAGTGCTTTCTTCATGTGCTGGTCACTTTCATTTGGATCTTGACCTGGAAGGATTACTTTTTGTGGATGCTGCTGGATATTTGGATTTGAGGCCTTTTTGACTTTCTTTAGATCACGTTTGGATTAGAAATCAACTTTCACAAGTAAGTTTGTTTGGGGCATTACAGTTGCTGCAACTACAATTTTGGAACTTTTTCAGAACATTAAATAAAATATATTGTGGGTAGCCACAGTATCCAGTAGGACCAGGGTTAGTTATGGGTGCATGATACAACTGTTTTGTTGAATTTAAACATCATTGAGGCCATGGATGGCCTGGGATTGTGCTGAATTTTGTGTTTTTTGTCGATTTTTTGGGGCTGCTGTTGGGGCCTTTTGCCCAGGGGTAGTTAGTGGTGCATGGACTGAGTCTGCCTGTGGGGTCTCACTCTCTTTAATGTAAACATCCTGGATGGCATTGGATTGTGGTGATTTTTGTGTGTTTTTCTTTTTTTGGGGTGTACTGTTGATGTGGACTGGCCATGTGGGTGGTGGTGGCCATCTTGAGTGCTGGTACAGGCAACATGTGCTTGGGGTGCAAGGGGCCATTTTGAAGACAGGCAGTGTCTGAGGCCTGCACCCATTTTGCCTAGCTTTCATCCATTATGCCCAGGGGTAGTGTGGGGTTTCTTCTTGAATTTAAACATCATTGAGGCCATGGATGGGCTGGGATTGTGCTGAATTTTGTGGTTTTTGTCGATTTTTTGGGGCTGCTGTTGGGGCCTTTTGCCCAGGGGTAGTGAGTGGTGCATGGACTGAGTCTGCCTGTGGGGTCTCACTCTCTTTAATGTAAACATCCTGGATGGCATTGGATTGTGTTTATTTGTGTGTGTTTTTCGTTTTTTGGGGGTGTACTGTTGATGTGGACTGGCCATGTGGGTGGTGGTGGCCATCTTGAGTGCTGGTACAAGCAACATGTGCTTGGGGTGCAAGGGGCCATTTTGAAGACAGGCAGTGTCTGAGGCCTGCACCCATTTTGCCTAGCTTTCATCCATTATGCCCAGGGGTAGTGTGGGGTGTCTTCTTGAATTTAAACATCATTGAGGCCATGGATGGGCTGGGATTGTGCTGAATTTTGTGGTTTTTGTCGATTTTTTGGGGCTGCTGTTGGGGCCTTTTGCCCAGGGGTAGTGAGTGGTGCATGGACTGAGTGTACCTGTGGGGTCTCACTCTCTTTAATGTAAACATCCTGGATGGCATTGGATTGTGGTGAGTTTTGTGTGTTTTTCGTTTTTTTGGGGTGTACTGTTGATGTGGACTGGCCATGTGGGTGGTGGTGGCCATCTTGAGTGCTGGTACAGGCAGGCCCTCCACATGTGCTTGGGGTGCAAGGGGCCATTTTGAAGACAGGCTGTGTCTGAGGCCTGCACCCATTCTGCCTAGCTTTCATCCATTATGCCCAGGGGTAGTGAGTGGTGCATGGGCCTAGTCTTTCTGTGGGGTGTCTTCTTGAATTTAAACATCATTGAGGCCATGGATGGGCTGGATTGAGCTGAATTTTGTGGTTTTTGTCGATTTTTTGGGGTGTATAACTGATGTTCCTCTGTCTTCCATTGCTTTTAGGTGCACAAGAGAACCACCAGTGCCAGGAAGAAGTCCTGCTGCGGTGTATGCAGCACAACGTCACGTGTGGGCACAGACAACTCTGCAACTTGTGCAACTGCGGCCTGCTGTTCTGAGTGACATCTGAAGAAGATGGCCCCAAAAAAAGTTCCCCGTAGCTCCTCTAGCAAGAAAGTTGCCAGAAAGGAGCAGAAGAAGCAAGTTACCAAGGAGACTGGTGTGCCGCCCGCCACATTTTTTGGGAATAAAATAAAAAGTACGCCTGCAGCAGCAGCGGGATCTGCTGGGGACCAAGCTGGGAGCAGCACCCCCGCTCCATTGGGCTCAGTGCCACCACCACCACGCCAACTTAAGTCCAAGCCCTTGAGTGCTGCAGAGTCAGCCAGTCTACTTGTTCAATCACCATCGACCAGTGATGTTGGCTCATCGCAAGAAAGCAGCAGCAATGTCCCTGAATCAACACAGGTTGTTGTAACTCATCTGACGAGTGTTGAACAACCACAGCCGCAACAACAACCACATGTGCAAGTACAAGCCCAAGTACATGTGGAAGGAGAGGCAGCGCAAGGAGATGCGCAAGCAGAGGTGCATGGAGGGGCACAACAAGTGCCCACAATAGTTGTTCCTCCAGAAGTAGGGGCACATCAGGAAATCGACAATCAAGCCGAGGTATCATTCGAGGAAGCCACTCCTCCTGATGATCATTCATTGTCTTCCACATCCCGAGCAAGGAAAAGATCAAGGGTGGTGTCTACATCTTCTTCAAGCCCACCTCCTTCTGATGATATGGATCTTACTTGGGAACCAGCACCACTGCCGTCTGAGAGTGAGGCTGAGGCACACCATGATCTGACAAAGGTAGCTAAGCGTAAAAGGAAGGTCGTCGAAACTCTCATAGTTATGGAGTGTGATGACGCTCAACAAGAAGTGGCGTATACTCCTGCTGCTGAAGACTCTCACGACGACGACGCAGTCATCACAGGCTCTCTCCAGCCTCAACGGGCATGCAGCAAACAGACATTTTGACCCTAGCCCGACAAGCTGCTGAGCGTGATGATGTTGTCGACGAGGAGGCAATGGGAACACCACAATCATTGGAGTTAACTAGTACACCACCACCTACCGCTTCCATATTTCTTCCTCGCCAGAAGGGACCTCCATCCACCTCGACCTCAATTAGTGGTGGGGAAAGTGCACAACGTAGTAAAGTTCAGCAATACGCATCCTCCACTTCATCTGGCATTAGCAGCATGACCATCACCAGTATCGCCTCCTCCGGCCCCCACAGACATTTCAAGTCCGCAGTTTGGGACTTCTTTAGTGTTTGCCCAAAAAAGGAAAACCTAGCCATCTGTAGCATTTGTAAGCTTGCAGTTAGTCGTGGTAAGCTTGGTACCAACTATGGGACTGGAGGCCAGAGAGGTCATCTTGAGAGACAGCACGCTGTCCAATGGTTTGCGCACCTAAAGGAGATCAAGGAAGCCCGAATTGCAAGTCAAGAAAACGTTGATGTTCCATCTGATGATGACGAGGAGGAAGAAGCGTCACACACTTCACTTACACCCAGTACCCCTGTCAGCACACCCCCTGTGAGCCACACTAAGAGTGTGGGACAGAGTGAGACACCAATGCGAAAAAGTTCATCAGCGAGCGTAACTGGGTCGAAGAAGTCATCATCATCCCGTAAAATGGTCCAGGGCAACATTAGAACCATGTTGTTTTCAGACGCGCCATATGAACGCAACCACCCAACGGCGCGTCTGTATAACACTAAGCTGGCTAAAATGCTAGCGCTGGACCTTCTCCCTTTTTCTTTTGTAGAAGGGGTAGGTTTTCTAGAATTAGTGGCAACGCTCTGCCCTAAATGGAAGGTTCCTAGCCGGTTCTATTTTGCCTGAATTGCGGTTCCAGCACTACATGAAAATGTGCTGGAGGTGATTGGGGCAGCTTTGCAGAAGAGTGCTGTTCACACTATAAATCTGACAACAGACATGTGGACCAGTGGCGCAGGCACTGATTACATGTGCATCACTGCACACTGGGTCTCTTTTTCAGGGGTTAAAGCAAAGCTAAACGCAGGTGTTGACCTGGACCAAGTTTTTAAAGCTGCTCCGAAACATGCAACACTAGCCATGTTTGGCTTGGAGAAACATCATACAGCAGAAAACATTTTGAATGAGTTTAACACAAAGGTCTTTCACTGGCTGTCCCCAAAAATACGCGAGATTGGTTATGTTTCCACGGATAATGGCGCCAATGTAGTTAAGGCCATGGATCTGGGTCACTATTTCAGAGTGCCGTGTTTGGCGCACTGTATAAACCTGGTTGTTAAAAAATTCTTGAGTGAAGACAGTCCAGCGTGCGAGTTAGTGGCCACCTGCCGAAGAATGTGCAACCATTTCAGCCATTCTTTTAAGGCCCGGAAGCATCTGAAGAGCCTGCTACATGAACGTCGAATGCCAGTGAAAGCACTCATCCAGGAGGTGCCAACACGTTGGAACTTAACCTTCTACATGCTTGAGCGTCTGTATGAGCAGTTTACGGTACTCGATCAGTATTTCTTAACACTGGGTACAGCTCAGAAGGACCTGAGGCTAGATGCGGCGGAATGGAAGCTAGTTAAAAGCCTGACAGATATGCTTCGTCCTTTTGAGGTCTTCACGCGTGCAGTCACCAGGGAGGACTGTAATTTGGGAAAAGCTATCCCATTGTTGCGCATGCTGGAGCACAAACTGAAGGCGGTGTCTTCTAAGTTTCAAAAAGACGAAGAAAAGCAAGAAGCTTTTGTTTTGGCGGAGAAATTATTAGAGCGCCTACTTGGCGATGAACGTCTTCAAAAGATCAACTCAGAACAGCATTACATTTGTGCTACTATTCTGCAACCACGCTACAAAAAGGCGCTGGTAGGCAGAGCATTATTTCCTTTTGGTGATGAAGATGTTACAAAGTACAAACATTGGCTAGCCGTGTCAGACATGAGGTTTGAAAGAGAACGGCAGCAAATTCATGGAAGAGGCAGAACATCAGCATCAGCAGGCGATCCCCAGTCAAAAGAATCCACTTCTGCACCTGTGGCTGTGGCAGAAGTGACCTCTCAGCCGTTAAAGACGCTGGCAACCGGATCATCTGCACCAGACACAACAGAAACATTGGGTGCAGAATCAGAAGAGGATTGGCTAACTGAGCTTGGGTTTGGTTCTCAAAAGGTCCGAGCAAAAAGTAAGCAAAGTGGAGGAAACGTGGAGAACCTTGAGTCGATGGTGCAGGACTATCTGAATGACTCAACAGAGGTCTATGTTAATGCTGACCCATTGGCGTATTGGCATGGGAAAAAAGAATTGTGGCCAGAGATCACCAACCTGGCTATAAATTACTTGTCTTGCCCACTCGCAAGTGTGTCTTCTGAACGTGTTTTCAGTGCTGCTGGTGGCATTGTAACTTGCAAACGGACCGACCTCTCGCCCAAAAATGTGGAGAGGTTAACAATGATCAAGATGAATCAGCACCTCATACCACCAGATTACAAAGTACGAGAATACACGACGGAAGAAGACGAGGAGGATAGCACCTTAGATGAGGGAATTTCTTCTGTGTTAGGTGACACTGACCTACTCCTGCCTGAATTCGCAGAGTATGAGGACGAACTCTTCTTCCCTGACACCGAGCCCTGAAAATGAGCCAATGAATCAATAACTTTCTTTTTCGTACTTATTCACTTTTATTCCTGTGTGTCTGTCTTTCTTTGTTTTGCACAGTTAATATAATTAAAACTTTAATCACCTGTACTTTTGCTTTTTGGCTGTTTGGGGGTCTTCTACTTGTTTTCGCCTGGGTTGACGGCTCTGGGGCCATTGCTGGGAAGGTCTAATACCGGATAAAACTGGTTTGGACAAAATCCATGAGGAAAAAGTTTTTGCATTTTCTGACATTTTGCTCACTGTAGCATTTTTGGGGGCCTGTTTGAGGGGCTTCCTGGTGTTTGTGGGTGGGTTTCGGTGTCTTGGAGCACTGCTGGGTATGGATAGTTTTGATAGCAAGAGGTTTGAAGGAAATCCATGGAGGCAGAGGGGAGTTAGGGCCTAGCTGCAGAGCGCGCGCTGAGTGATTTTGGAAATTTTCAGAAAAGTGACAGTCCCCATTTTTGTACTTTTGCTTTTTGGCTGTTTGGGGGTCTTCTACTTGTTTTCGCCTGGGTTGACGGCTCTGGGGCCATTGCTGGGAAAGTCTAATACAGGATAAAACTGGTTTGGACAAAATCTATGAGGAAAAAGTTTTTGCATTTTCTGACATTTCGCTCACTGTAGCGTTTTCGGGGGCCTGTTTGGGGGGCTTCCTTGTGTTTTTCGGTGGGTTTTGGGGTCTGGGAGCACTGCTGGGTATGGATAGTTTTGATAGCAAAAGGTTTGAAGGAAATCCATGGAGGCAGAGGGGAGTTAGGGCCTAGCTGCAGAGTGCGCGCAGAGTGATTTTGGAAATTTTCAGAAAAGTGACAAAGTCCCCATTTTTGTACTTTTGCTTTTTGGCTGTTTGGGGGTATTCTACTTGTTTTCGCCTGGGTTGACGGCTCTAGGGCCATTGCTGGGAAGGTCTAATACCGGA
The DNA here is from genome assembly GCF_964261635.1 of Lissotriton helveticus. Taxonomy (NCBI): domain Eukaryota; kingdom Metazoa; phylum Chordata; class Amphibia; order Caudata; family Salamandridae; genus Lissotriton; species Lissotriton helveticus. The sequence continues at coordinate 584,874,897 of NC_136071.1, read as the reverse complement.
TAAAACTGGTTTGGACAAAATCCATGAGGAAAAAGTTTTTGCATTTTCTGACATTTCGCTCACTGTAGCGTTTTCTGGGGCCTGTTTGGGGGGCTTCCTGGTGTTTGTGGGTGGGTTTCGGGGTCAGGGAGCACTGCTGGGTATGGATAGTTTTGATAGCAAGAGGTTTGAAGGAAATCCAATGAGGAAGAGGGGAGTTAGGGCCTAGCTGCAGAGCACGCGCTGAGTGATTTTGGAAATTTTCCTGAAAATTTCTAAGTCCACACTTTTGTATATTTGCTTTTTGCCTGTTTGGGGGGCTTCTACTTGTTTCCGCCTGGGTTGACGGGTCTGGGGCCATTGCTGGGAAGCTCTAATACCGGATAAAACTGGTTTGGACAAAATCCATGCGGAAAAGCCTTTTGGCACTTTTTGTAACTTAGGGTTCGTTAGGGTTAGCCCTAGCAGCAGGATTGCACATGTTTCGGGGTTTTCTAGATTTTTGCAACTGAGTTCTGGGGTCTTAGAGCACTCGTGGGAATGTGTAATTTTGGTTGCAAGTGATTTGAAGAAAATCCATGGTGGGAAAGGGGGTATTTGGCATAGTTAAAGAAAGCATTTGCCACTATTCTTAACTTAGGGCTCGTTAGGGTTAGCAGTATTTGTATTGCATGTGTTTGGGTGGGGGGCTGTTTGTGGGGGGTTTGCGAGTCTTGGAGCGATGCTGGGTATGGATACTTTTGCTTGCTTTCAAGTGCTTTGAATACAATCCACGTGGGTAAGGGGGGATTTGGGCCTACTTTTACTTTCAAAGTACGTTTTGTCACCAGTTTTCTACTATGCCTCATTTTTTGAGATCCGATTGGGGGTCTTCTACATTTTTGTGACTGGCTTTAGTAAGGGTCTGGGTGGGAGCACTGCTGGGAAGGTCTAATTTTGTTCTAAAACACAGTTTACAGTACACCTAGCTTGAGGGGAAAGATCCGCTAAATTAATTTGCCCATACTTATTTATCCTTCAAAAGAAGACTCAGACAGAGTACGCACTTTCAAAAATATTGTACTGTCTATTAGGAAACTCAAAGTGTGACTTTTTGCACTACACAGCGTACATACCTTATATTTATTTGTCAGTGGTGTTCTAATATCACTTCCTGTTTTTCCATCAATAATTACTGGCCGGGTTTCAGTCTGTCCAATGGGAAAAAAGGATGAAGTCAGGCTTCACATTAGCGAGCCGCAATTCAGCATCCGCCAGGCAGGCAGTGGACAGGGTGTCTTCTGGTCACCAACATTGATGGACGAAGCTTCAGCTCGAATGGAGGAGTGCCGCTAATAACAGGAATGGTTTGATGCGTCCAACTTACTTGCCAAATTCAACAGGACAACTACAACAATATACAGATACAGTATCCATTCTTTTCAAATTATTTTTTAAGTAATGTTATTGCTGTGAACTTCTATGAGTGTGACTCTGCATTTCTTGGATCTCTCTCTGCTTCTAAATTGATCCTACAGCCATTCTATAGGTTTTACTTCGGCTATTTTTTAAACCTAATTTAATTTAAGAAGTGTTTCTCTGAGTGCAGAGATAGGCAAATGAAAACGCTGCAGCCCTGTGCTGTCGCATTCTGTCATTCACGGTTGTCGAAAGTACTACTTACTTTTCAGTAACCATGCATGCAGTAGTGCATGCACTTCCTTTATGTCACTTAAAAGATTTATGGTTAGCTTTGTACCCAAAGATTTCTTTATCTTCAATTATTGTTTGTCCATGCTGTGCTTTTTTTTCTTCTCCCAACAAAACTTACCAAAAAAAAACCCATTCCCATCCATTTTCCAAACCCTAACCCGCTTCCCCCGGGCTGTGTGGTTTTGATTGATGTGTGACTAAATGACAGCAATAATTCCACACACTTGCTGGGGAGGATAAGGTCATAGCAACAGGCTGGTGAAGGAATCCGAGGATAAATTCTAGACTTACTCAGCTTCAGTACTATTTCTTGTAGTAGTAGCCAATGTCAAAGAAACTCAACGCAAGTACTAGTTATACTTTCAATACTTTACCATTTGTTAGGCTACATTGTGGCACTGTTCTAGTGTACTGTCACCTGCTATACTCTCTATCGTACCGTTGTAATGCTCCAGTAAGGACAAAGCAGGTTTCATTTTCTTTTTTTCCATAGGCATGCAACTGCCATTGTGTCACACCACTAGTACCACCGCAATGAGGACATTTCATCCGCCCAGGATTGCCAACCTTAATCGCCATTTCCTGTGGAGCCAGCCCTGGGCCTAGCCCTACTTTCAAACACAATTTACAGGTAAGATAAGCGTTTGATGGGAGGTATATAATGGAGTATTAGGAGAGACGAGAGATTAACGGTAGTACTACTAAAGTCCTAGGACTCTTGAATTCACTTACTCTGTGAGAGGCACTTAGTGTTGAAAACATTTAGCCATTTATACCGAAAGGAAGAAAATGACACAGACTTAAGTTTCAGGAAAACAAACTTACTGTTAAACCCCCACCCACCAGACTCAAAAGCAGTAAAAAACAGGTAAGCTCAGATAAAGTTTCAAAAAGTATATTTGTGTAGCCCTAACAAAATAATCTCCCGCAAGACCCTCCCTAACCCCAACGATTGTCCTTCAAAAGTCCCAAAAACAACCCAACTCCCAATTCCCACCCCCAAAAGTCTCTAAAAAAGGGGCAAGGGACACTACGGCAGGATGCTGTTCACTTTAGCGGCCAGGGCATCATACTCCTTGCGGAGGGTGGCATGGTCGGAGCGGAGGCCCTCCACCAAGGTCTTATATGTTAGGACCTCCTTTTCCAGGTAGGACACTCTGAGGCATAAGCGGCGCTGGCGTGCCTTGCAACTCCTGTGGGGGGCAGCTGCTGTCTTTGCTGCTCGGCGGTGGCGGGTGGCTTTGGTAGCCTGGCTCCGTATTGCTGGAGCACTGCGCTGGCTGGCAGCCCGTGGGGGCACGGAGGAGGATGCAGCTGTTGCAGTGGATGTACCAGTAGACTGCGTGTCCTCCTCCTCCTGGGCCAGCAGCCGCCGATATTTGGCGACAGTGGCATCCAGCCTCCGTTGCCGGGCCATTCGAGCCAGCTCCTTCCTTGTTGGTTTTTTTGATTTGGAAGGAGCAACTATATGAAGAAAGAAAGACATAGTCTGTAACCAATGCTCCTTAAGATTAACACAAAATGATTGAGCAGAAAGTTGTGTCACAGTACAACTAGCAACTTGAAAGCACAGTACATAACTATTGAGGCTAGTATCTATCTAACCTCCCACTTCTTCATCCTTGCTCTAACATTAGTGGGAGTTTAAGGAACAAATTCTACGAGCACTATGGACTTCCATTACAGTCGACTATGACAATACACCAGTCTTATTCTTCTTCTTCTCTCTTGTTTAGGAAAATTGGTACGTTATCTTATGCAAGCCGGCATAATGCCAGCGCAGTGAACTTGCACCCGAGAAAAACAGACGCACACCATGATGAGTGAGACAGACTTGCGTTACTGTACCGGTCCAGTGCATGCAGGTGGGGAAGCTCTTACTTTTCTATTACGGGTGGCACTGAGAATACTCTGTTAAAAGGGCTACTGCTTAATTAATTTAACTTTCACCCTACAGTGCAAATGAGTACTAGAAAAGGAAAATTAAGAAGCTAAATATTCTGATTATCTATCACTTCACATGGGATGTATTTGATTACATATGGGATGCCTTTAGGTGCTTTGCTTTTTATTGAGTGAACAGTGATACACCCACACATGAATGACGTACTACTACTAAACTAAACTTATTAAGAGAGGTAGGGAGTGTCCACTGTAATAACCGTATATAAGCTGTGCTTGCAGTTGCAATACAAACTACTGCTACTATTCATGGTAGTATTTGGACAAAATTACAACTTCTTTTCCTTGCCTTTCCTACACTGGAACGGACGTGCGGGTGCGGTGTTACATGCTCTTCAAAGTAACACTTAGTTCATCCAGTGACCGTCTACTCTCTCTAGATACACATATGCTATCTAAGAGTCAGATAGTACCATGATTCAGGCATCCATCCATTCAAAGTATATGCACACATACAGTTTCTGTTTCACCCACCCAGGCTGTTCTCCTTCCACCCATCCTTGCTTCATCATTCACCCAGCCATGCACCATACCATACTCTTTCCTTCCCAGCCACCTCGGGGACCAAGCAAACACATATCATTCTTCTTTGCCGGTCATCAATAAATTTCTCGCCCTTCCACACTTACTTACACCCTTCTTTCGCTTTTCGTTCATCCCATCCATCAAGTTCATCTCAGATCTGATTGGATTCTTCTCGCCAAAAACTTCACAGCTAAGTCGAAGTACATTTAGAGGAGGCTACTACCTGGTTGATTTATAATACACCCGTGCAGAAAGCACACTCTGCAGTCTTCAATCTCAATAAGTAAGGAATATATAGCTTACCTCTGCCCGCCACCACCGTGTGAACCCTCACAGGCACATTGGTGTCGTCCGGCACTTGCACCGCCTCCTCCCCAGAAGTGTTGTTCTCATCCAGCACCACCACCTCCGCGCTGGCCCCGCCACCAGATGTTCCACCTACAAAGTACATTTAAGAATGTTAGAATACACCACTCACTACTATATAATATTTGGTTTAGGAATAAAGAAATGTGAAAAAAAACAGAAAACAATGTAATAATTTGTGACTGTCTACTTTAAAGTAAAAATGTCCCTTTTTCCAGGGAAGGCTGTTGTCTTGCTGCACATTTTGGCACAACTGATGAATGCTTACTTTTTATTTTTAACACGCACCACTTTTTCTCCTAACAGACAGAAGCTTGACTTCTAAGAACACGAGCAAGATCAAGTTCAAACCAGGTGAGAGCTCGGCTCTACCACATGAAATGTGTTCAATTAATCGTCAGCACTAAGCACTTTTCCATTTTCAGTTAAATGTTTACTTTTATGACAAACTTGATTTTAATAAATGTGTTTACTTTTAATAAAGCTTTTAAACTTAAATAGACTCTGTGGTTTTTGGTCCTCCAGACTAGAGTGGCTGAGCTAAATGTTTTGCATTTTTGCAAGCATGAGTCCGTGCCTCTGACACTTCTTGACTCTGACTCCGTACTCTTGTCCTGCGTTGGATAATCATCATTGGGGATCAATCATCGGTGACTTTGGGAGCTAAATGACTCTGCCACACTATCTAGTCAGTAAGGAGATTGGGGGTTCAACTACAAAGTCTGTTATCACTGAGGTATGTGGAAAGTCTAACAGCGCCTATTATAATTGATAAGCTAAGCAATGCATTATTTAGTGTCCATAGTTCTGTTTGTGCAGATTTGTCCCTGCAACAGTTGCAACAGTAGTAGAATGTATTGTCCTCCTATCCAAACCAAAAGTAAAGTAGTATCTTATTCTTTCTTGGTGGTCATTCACCTTTTTATTGTTGGCAATTGTCAATGCATAAACATTTAGAAGACTTCAAAAGACATTATGGACAATCCCAGAGGACTGCACTCAGTGCATAGAGCTATTGCTGACTAGAATGGGAGTCCAATGGAATTGCCAAATGTGCAATCTTAGTTAGCTACACAGAAAGACTAATAAGAATAATCTAGTAATACCACAGGGAGTCATAGTCGAGGCAGGATAAGAATTTAGATACAGTCTACAAGAAGATCAAAGACGATTTAGAAAAAATCGAATGAGGAACGCTAGGAACAAATAGGTACTCTATATTAAAATTAAAACTTACCGGGGCCAGCAAAGGAGCCCTCGCATGACCGATCCTGTTTAGCAGCAGCAGCAGCAGCAGCAGCAGCCTCCTCCAATGCCCTCTTGCCCCTGGGGGGAGCTGATGTACAACATGAAAGAAAGAAAGACCAGAAAACATGGATGATATTTGTCAACCAAATCAAACATTTCAAAAGAACAATAACAAAATATTTTGGCGAAATAGCAAATAGACAACTATTCCACGGGATATATTGACCGATATCATGTGGTCTACTACGTTATTAGTATTGCTTGATTTGCGGACCGTCGACTTGGAAAGTTCTTATGTAACTCAATAAAAAAACTACTTAAAAGGTTCGCCTAGGACTGGCAGGCAGCAGTCCGCAGCACGCGAAGTGACAGACAAAGTCCATCGTGATTGCAGAACAGCGACAACACTAAAAAGTTTCCTACTACATTAACCAGTCATTAAAATACTCAAACTATCAATCCACCACCACTATTTCTTTTTATCGCCATGTGTACAAAGGAAGGACTGGACTTGAGTCTGTAGGGGCTGATTTAGAAGCCCCTTGCGGGTCTTTTGCTCCATTGTTGCGTGACTTTTGTGACGCAGCGGCAGAACAAAAGAGGCGCCATGGTGTGGCGTATATTAACAATGTGAAGCATATGGGAGATGCATCACGTTGTAAAGCCCTGCGCCATCAGGGGGCGTTCCGGCGCAAGGGAGGGCGTTCCTGCGCAGGAACGCGTCCTAAAAGTGGCAGAGGGACATTTACAAGATTTCAATCAGTCACTTTGAGGACAATGATGCGTGACTCAAACCCTGCGCCTGCTTGAAGCAGACGTACGGCTTGACGCAGCATTGAGGAGATAGGGCACCCCAGAGCATTGCTGGAGCTGCACCATCGTTCCGACGCAACTCCAGCAATGCGCCGCCTTTACGGCACAGAAGCGTAACGCTTCGGTGACGTTTTGGGCACATGGTGCACCGCATTGTAAATACGGCGCACCATGGGTGGTGGTGGCGTGGCGCACAATTACTGGCGCATCCCTGCTACTTTGCAGGGATGCGCCGGTAATTAAAAATCTGTCCCTTAGTGTCTAGCATTACGCAGTTCTTTAAACTACACTCATGCATAATTTCACAGGCCAATGAAATGTACACAACATCGAAAACAAATAAGAATAGTAGCAGCGCTACTGAGAAGGAGAGCAGTGCACCTGAAATGCACAGAAGATTTTGAAATATAATTTACCTACAATGTAATCAGCAGCATTATTGCTCTTGGTAAAAAACAACAATTTGCAAGATAATAACACACAGAGCAGGAGACAACAGAGTAGTAAAGAAATAGCTACTACTACTCACCAAACCCGGGGATCTCAAGGCCCAGCAGGTCCAGCAGATCGCGTTCCCGGTCCAGGATATCCGTCCAACAGTGGGTGACCTGGTTGTAGGTGCGCCGGACCCGAGAGTGTTGGTACATGGCCCGGCATACCTTCTCCCACCGCTTTGCGGCGCTCCCGGATCCCGTACCCGCTAGCGATCTTGCCGCCTGCCATGATGGTCCTGGGGAGGCGGCGCTGAACATAAAAAACTAGTGCGCCCACCTCCTCTGCGCTGAAGATCTCCCGGGCTTGGACATTTTCCCCCCTCAAACGCCCGCACGGGAGCCGGGCATGGGGTGCGTGACCCTTCCCCTTCTCAGGATGCTTCCCGGCTCCCTTTACCATGGTCTGGGCAGAAAGGAAGCTAAATAATAAAGAAGAAATAGAATTGGGAAGAAGAAAAGAAAAGAGTTTAAAAAAGTAGTTTAAAATTAACCAAAAGTAGCAGAAAACACAAATATATAGAGCTAGAAAAATAGAGGGATAGATAATAAGTAAAATAGATACAAAAAAACTTCAAACAAGCAAAGGATGGCAGAGATTCAGAGACGATACAGAAAGCATGCCCAGAACCATAGCAATGAATGAGAAACAAGATGGCCGTGCCCGTTCACGACTGCGTGGGTATGTTCGCTCGAGCTTTTCCTCGCGATCACACGCGAAATTGTACTAGCAAGCCGCACACTTTGCGAGACTACACATAGCGCCCGGAAACGGAATTACGTCACGCAAACAAGATGGCCGCGCCCATGTACGACCGCTAGGGTAACTTCGCAAACGTTGCGGTACAAGCGGCTTGCGAACACGCAAAAAATCACACGAACAAACACGCCGCAAAAAAAACTAATCGTGTATTCGCACAAATTCGCGGCTTCCGAAATCGATCTCGCACGAATTCGCGCCCCGCGAATCGCGCCAAAATGCAGAAAAACGATTTTTGCAAAACTGAAAGCACTCACCAGGTGCTAAAGTTCAATCTTAACATTAGTAACAATTCACTCTAGTGCTTCCTGAGGGGCCCCTCCAGAGTTCAGTTGCCTATTTGCAACTATTCTATGACCCTGCTCTGACCCTCACAGCAGGCTCATAGAATATCTACAAGTAGGCCACAAAGGTCCTGTGAAAAAAAATTGCACTGCAACAGAAAGCAAATTAGAGATAAGGAAGCAGGTGCCAGCCAGACTGGAAGTTTAAATTCAGTGACACATTAATCAACCCCAAATTAATTCATGTCAGTTGAAGCAGGGCAGGTGTGCTTGCTTTTTTTCACCCCCATAATTCACAGTGATAAACCAACCAGAGGGTGGCAGTGATGTACCAGAGGGTGGCATGGGTGTACCAGAGGGTGGCAGTGGTGAAACAGAGGGTGCTGTGAACCTGTGATCATGAACCAGACGTAGAAACACCATAGTCGCGGCCGTTGCGAGCCGACAAGTAAGTTCGCAATTGCGAACCGGTACACAAACCTCGCGAACTGGCAGAAACCCTTGCGAACACACAAAAAAAATCCGCTAATTCGCGAGAGTTCGCGGATTTTGCGGATTGTGAATCTGTAAATACGCAAGTTCGCGGATTGCCAATTCGCAAAATCCGCCCATGCTTAGTCTGTTGCAACAAATATCTACTAGGTTCCCATCTGCAACTATGGACTGCAAAGCTGCGCTTGTAGCCGGATGCAAGGCCTGAGCCGTTCCCCTTCTATCCATGGCATCATCAAATATAGCATTATAATCCCCGCCTCACAGTACAGTATCATATCCTCTCATCCTAATCCTGGACCACACATCATGAAAGAACTCAAGGGAATTTATATTCGGACCATAAAACGCAGCGATCACCAGGGGAGTTTTCCTCAACATCCAAAATATGATAACAAACCTCCCTCCTGAGGCTCTGTGTACTTCCCTCACGCGCCAGTCCAACCCCTGTCTAATAAGAACAGCAATCAATCAATCAATCAATCAATCATAACACTTGTATAGCGCGCTACTCACCCGGAGGGGTCTCAAGGCGCTTGGGGGGAGGGGGGCGCTACTGCTCGAACAGCCAGGTCTTGAGTAGTTTCCTGAAGGTGAGATGGTCCTGGGTCAGCCGAAGGTGGATGGGGAGGGAGTTCCATGTCTTGGCCGCCAGGTAGGAGAAGGATCTGCCTCCGGCCGTGGCTCTTCGGATGCGTGGATCGGCGGCGAGGGCGAGGCTAGCGGATCGTAGCTGGCGGGTGGGCGTGTGGAAGGTCAGGCGGTCGTTGAGGTACTTGGAGCCCAGGTTGTGGAGAGACTTGTGTGCGTGGGTGAGGAGCCTGAACGTGATCCTCTTGTTGACGGGGAGCCAGTGCAGGTTCCTCAGTTGTCCGGAGATGCGGCTGCGTCGAGGGATGTCTAGGATGAGTCGGGCGGAGGCGTTCTGGATGCGTTGTAGTCTTTTCTGTAGCTTGGCTGTGGTTCCGGCGTAGAGGGTGTTTCCGTAGTCCAGCCGGCTGGTGACGAGGGCCTGGGTGACCGTCTTCCTGGTTTCGATCGGGATCCATCGGAAGATCTTGCGGAGCTTACGGAGGGTGTGAAAGCATGAGGAGGAGACGGCGTTGACTTGTCTGGTCATGGAGAGGGAGGAGTCCAGGATGAAGCCCAGGTTGCGTGCATGGTCTGTCGGCTTGGGGGCGGTGCCTAGGGCTGGGGGCCACCAGGAGTCATCCCAGGCGGAGGGTGATGGTCCGAGGATGAGGACTTCCGTCTTGTCCGAGTTCAGTTTCAAGCGGCTGTTCTTCATCCACTCGGCGACGTCTTTCATCCCTTCGTGGAGGCTGGTTCTGGCGGTTTCGGGGTCTCTGGTGAGGGAGAGGATCAGCTGGGTGTCATCGGCGTAGGAGATGATGTTGAGGTTGTGTTGGTGTGCGATGGCTGCGAGAGGTCTCATGTAGACGTTGAAGAGGGTGGGGCTGAGTGATGATCCTTGCGGGACGCCGCAGATGACTTCGGTGGCCTCGGAGCGAAACGGGGGGAGGCGGACTCTCTGTGTTCTTCCAGCGAGGAACGAGATGATCCACTTCAGTGCCTTCTCTTGGATACCGGTGTTGCTGAGGCGTTGGACTAGGGTGCGGTGGCAGACGGTGTCGAACGCTGCAGAGAGGTCCAGGAGGATGAGGCCGCTGTTTCCCCGTTGTCGAGTAGGGCTCGGATGTCGTCGGTGGCTGCGATGAGGGCGGTCTGGGTGCTGTGGTTGGCTCTGAAACCGGACTGCGAGGGGTCGAGGGATCCATTCGTCTCGAGGAAGGCGGCAAGCTGTCTGTTGGCGATCTTCTCGATGACTTTTGCAGGAAAAGGGAGGAGCGAGATGGGGCGGAAGTTATTGAGGTCGGTGGGGTCCGCTGTTGGTTTCTTCAGTAGGGCGCTAAGCTCGGTATGCTTCCAGCTCTCCGGGAAGGTGGCGGTGTCGAAGGAGGTGTTGATGACCCCTCAAACGCCCGCATGGGAGCCGGGCACGGGGTGCGTGACCCTTCCCCTTCTCAGGATGCTTCCCGGCTCCCTTTACCATGGTCTGGGCAGAAAGGAAGCTAAATAATAAAGAAGAAATAGAATAGGGAAGAAGAAAAGAAAAGAGTTTAAAAAAGTAGTTTAAAATTAACCAAAAGTAGCAGAAAACACAAAAATATAGAGCTAGAAAAATAGAGGGATAGATAATAAGTAAAATAGATTAAAAAAAAATTCAAACAAGCAAAGGATGGCAGAGATTCAGAGACGATACAGAAAGCATGCCCAGAACCATAGCAATGAATGAGAAACAAGATGGCCGCGCCCGTTCACGACCGCGTGGGTAAGTTCGCGCGAGCTTTTCCTCACGATCACACGCGAAATTGTACTAGCAAGCCGCACACTTTGCGAGATTACACATAGCGCCCGGAAGCGGAATTACGTCACGCAAACAAGATGGCCGCGCCCATGTACGACCGCTAGGGTAACTTCGCAAACGTTGTGGTACAAGCGGCTTGCGAACACGCAAAAAATCACACGAACAAACACGCCGCAAAAAAAACGAAACGTGTATTCGCACAAATTCGCGGCTTCCGAAATCGATCTCGCATGAATTCAAGCCCAGCGAATCGCTCCAAAATGCAGAAAAACGATTTTTGCAAAACTGAAAGCACTCAGCAGGTGCTAAAGTTCAATCTTAACATTAGTAACTATTCACTCTAGTGCTTCCTGAGGGGCCCCTCCAGAGTTCAGTTGCCTATTTGCAACTATTCTATGACCCTGCTCTGACCCTCACAGCAGGCTCATAGAATAGCTACAAGTAGGCCACAAGGGTCCTGTGAAAAAAAATTGCACTGCAACAGAAAGCGAATTAGTGATAAGGAAGCAGGTGCCAGCCAGACTGGAAGTTTAAATTCAGTGACACATTAATCAACCCCAAATTAATTCATGTCAGTTGAAGCAGGGCAGGTGTGCTTGCTTTTTTTCACCCCCATAATCTACAGTGATAAACCAACCAGAGGGTGGCAGTGATGTACCAGAGGGTGGCATGGGTGTACCAGAGGGTGGCAGTGGTGAAACAGAGGGTGCTGTGAACCTGTGATGATGAACCAGACGTACAAACACCATAGTCGCGGCCGTTGCGGGCCGACAAGTAAGTTCGCAATTGCGAACCGGTACACAAACCTCGCGAACTGGCAGAAACCCTTGCGAACACACAAAAAAAATCCGCTAATTCGCGAGAGTTCGCGGATTTTGCGGATTGTGAATCTGTAAATACGCAAGTTCGCGGATTGCCAATTCGCAAAATCCGCCCATGCTTAGTCTGTTGCAACAAATATCTACTAGGTTCCCATCTGCAACTATGGACTGCAAAGCTGCGCTTGTAGCCGGATGCAAGGCCTGAGCCGTTCCCCTTCTATCCATGGCATCATCAAATATAGCATTATAATCCCCGCCTCACAGTACAGTATCATATCCTCTCATCCTAATCCTGGACCACACATCATGAAAGAACTCAAGGGAATTTATATTCGGACCATAAAACGCAGCGATCACCAGGGGAGTTTTCCTCAACATCCAAAATATGATAACAAACTTCCCTCCTGAGGCTCTGTGTACTTCCCTCACGCGCCAGTCCAACCCCTGTCTAATCAGAACAGCAATCAATCAATCAATCAATCATAACACTTGTATAGCGCGCTACTCACCCGGAGGGGTCTCAAGGCGCTTGGGGGGAGGGGGGCGCTACTGCTCGAACAGCCAGGTCTTGAGTAGTTTCCTGAAGGTGAGATGGTCCTGGATCAGCCGAAGGTGGATGGGGAGGGAGTTCCATGTCTTGGCCGCCAGGTAGGAGAAGGATCTGCCTCCGGCGGTGGCTCTTCGGATGCGTGGAACGGCGGCGAGGGCGAGGCTAGCGGATCGTAGCTGGCGGGTGGGCGTGTGGAAGGTCAAGCGGTCGTTGAGGTACTTGGGGCCCAGGTTGTGGAGAGACTTGTGTGCGTGGGTGAGGAGCCTGAACGTGATCCTCTTGTTGATGGGGAGCCAGTGCAGGTTCCTCAGGTGTCCGGAGATGCGGCTGCGTCGAGGGATGTCTAGGATGAGTCGGGCGGAGGCGTTCTGGATGCGTTGTAGTCTTTTCTGTAGCTTGGCTGTGGTTCCGGCGTAGAGGGTGTTTCCGTAGTCCAGCCGGCTGGTGACAAGGGCCTGGGTGACCGTCTTCTTGGTTTCGATCGGGATCCATCGGAAGATCTTGCGGAGCTTACGGAGGGTGTGAAAGCATGAGGAGGAGACGGCGTTGACTTGTCTGGTCATGGAGAGGGAGGAGTCCAGGATGAAGCCCAGGTTGGGTGCGTGGTCTGTCGGCTTGGGGGCGGTGCCTAGGGCTGGGGGCCACCAGGAGTCATCCCAGGCGGAGGGTGATGGTCCGAGGATGAGGACTTCCGTCTTGTCCGAGTTCAGTTTCAAGCGGCTGTTCTTCATCCACTCGGCGACGTCTTTCATCCCTTCGTGGAGGCTGGTTCTGGTGGTGTCGGGGTCTCTGGTGAGGGAGAGGATCAGCTGGGTTTCATCGGCGTAGGAGATGATGTTGAGGTTGTGTTGGCGTGCGATGGCTGCAAGAGGTCTCATGTAGACGTTGAAGAGGGTGGGGCTGAGTGATGATCCTTGCGGGACGCCGCAGATGACTTCGGTGGCCTCGGAGCGAAACGGGGGGAGGCGGACTCTCTGTGTTCTTCCAGCGAGGAACGAGATGATCCACTTCAGTGCCTTCTCTTGGATACCGGTGTTGCTGAGGCGTTGGACTAGGGTGCGGTGACAGACGGTGTCGAACGCTGCAGAGAGGTCCAGGAGGATGAGGGCCGCTGTTTCCCCGTTGTCGAGTAGGGCTCGGATGTCGTCGGTGGCTGCGATGAGGGCGGTCTCGGTGCTGTGGTTGGCTCTGAAACCGGACTGCGAGGAGTCGAGGGATCCATTCGTCTCGAGGAAGGCGGCAAGCTGTCTGTTGGCGATCTTCTCGATGACTTTTGCAGGAAAAGGGAGGAGCGAGATGGGGCGGAAGTTGTTGAGGTCGGTGGGGTCCGCTGTTGGTTTCTTCAGTAGGGCACTAAGCTCGGCATGCTTCCAGCTCTCTGTTAAGGTGGCGGTGTCAAAGGAGGTGTTGATGACATCTCAGAGTTGGGGTGCGATGGTGTCGTCGGCCTTGTTGAAGACGTGGTGAGGGCAGGGGTCAGTCGGGGATCCGGAGTGGATGGTGTTCATTGTGCGGGCTGTGTCTTCGGTGGTCACTGCGGTCCAGGTGCGGAGGGTAGCAGTGGGGTGCGTTGGTTCGACGGTTGGGCGCGGGGATGGTGTGTCGAAGCTGTTGTGGATGTCGGCAATCTTCCGGTGGAAGAACGAGGCAGGGGAGTCGCAGAGATCCTGTGAGGGGGTGATGTCATTGTTGCAGGTGCTGGGGTTGGAGAACTCCTTGACGATGCTGAAGAGTTCCTTGCTGTCATGGGCGTTGTTGTCCAGTCGATCCTTCAGTGATTTCTTCTTGGTGGTGCGGAAGAGCTGGTGTTGCTTGCGTGTCGCGTGTTTGAGGGCGGTCATGTTGTCTGTGGTCCGGTCGAGGAGCCAGGCTTTCTCGAGGGTGCGGCAGGTCTTCTTGGAGTCCTTGAGTTCGTCGGTGAACCAGGGGGCCTTCTTGCTTCTGGGATTTCTGGGCGGGTCTTTCAGTGGCGCGAGGTCGTCGGCGCAGGCGGTCAGCCACTGCGTGAAGTTGCGGGCTGCTTCGTTGGGGTCCAGTGTGCTGGCAGATGGGTTCTGGCTGAGGGAGGCGGTGAGCTGGTCGGCGGTGATCTTGCTCCAGCTTCTGTGGGGAACCCGTTGCGGGTGGTGGTGGATGGTGGTTTTTCCGAAGCTGAAGTGGACGCAGCTGTGGTCGGTCCAGTGGAGTCCGGTGGAGTGGCTGAAGGCGATGTGATTGCTGGATGAGAAGACGGGGTCAAACGTGTGGCCGGCGTAGTGGGTGGGGGAGTTGACCAGTTGCTTGAGTCCGAGGTTGGCGAGGTTGTCCAGCAGGGTGACGGTGTTGCGGTACTTGTTGTTCTCCAGGTGGAAGTTGAGGTCCCCTAGGAGGATGTAGTCCACGGAGGGGAGGGCATGCAGGCTGATGAAGTCCGTGATGTCTTCGCTGAATTGTGTGCGTGGTCCCGGGGGTCTGTAGATGAGGGTGCCTCTGAGGGTCGTCTTTTGGTCGGTGTGGATCTGGAAGTGGAGGTGTTCAGCGGCGGTGTAGGTGTCGTCGGCGTCAGTCGTGATGTGGATGGTGTTCTTGTGGACGATGGTGATGCCTCCCCCGGTCTGGTTGACGCGGTCCCTCCTGATAATCTTGTATCCATCCGGGATGGCGATGGCGATGTCGGGGGCTGAGGAGGCGTTCATCCATGTTTCAGTGAGGAAGGCGACGTCTGGAGAAGTTGTGTCAAGCAGGTTCCAGAGTTCGACGGCGTGTCTGTCGACGGAGCGGGTGTTGAGCAGGATGCACTTGAGGTCGCTGATGGGGGTTGGCTTGGCGGGCGCGGTGCATGTATGGAGGCAGGTGAACTTGCAGGTTGCGCAGGCGAAGGGTCCGTGGAAGCGTTTCGGGGCTGCCCGGCAGCAGGCAGGGTTGCGGCCGGCATTGAGTGCGTTGAGGGCGGCGGCGTCGTAGGTCTGTCGGGTCGTCTTGCGTCGGTGGGGGCCAGAAGTCCTGGCGCTGGGCGCGGTCCAGGCGCGGACGGGCGCAGACGGGCTTACCTTTGGTGCGCCTTCGGCGCACAATCGGCGCGCCCGCTGCGCGTGATCGCTGCGAGTACGCGCGGTCGCCATTTATTGTGAAGTGGGAGGGAGGGAGGAGCAGCTGGGAGGTGGGAGCGGGAAGGGCACAACAGCCACCCCTCCTGCATAATTTGAGTAAATGGACGAGTACATGCGCCCCCATTTACGATTTTGCAGTGTCTTGGATGGCTCAGCATTTAGATGTGTTTCCTGCAACAGAAAGACATCAATATTATGCCTGGTTAGGTAAGCATGTACAAGCTAGGACTTACGATAATCATTCAGCCCTCTGATGTTCCTCATTAACAAATTCAAAGGTTTTGCTTGTGTGTATCTAGAAAAGTCCCAGCAGTCAGGAGTAGGCAGTCAATCAGCAGGGAAGTCAAATCGCAGAGTGTGCACCGTGACCAACATCCATTACATGTACTGGCATCAAATAAGCTAACGGACTGTACCCCCAAACCTCTACCTACTCCAACCCCCCAATCAGGTTGCAGAGTAACCCCCCCTAATAAGCCAAAACATAACAATCTCTTGAAAATGCAAGGGAATACTCCCATGGGGGGCATAGTGGCACAAGAAATCACCCCTGAGTGAACAGGGTGGCTAGCAGTGTACGGTATAAGCCCCCCCATTGATACCCTTAGGCAAATCCATTACCAGAAAGAAATAGAACATTAGGACCCACAATCACATCTATAACAATTACCACACAGTTCAGCGTCACGTTGGGGAGGCACTTAGGACAGCAAATACAGTATTACATCAGTCAATCATTATCGCTGAGTTGTCCAGTCGTCAACGCTGCTGCTCCACAAGAGTCTTTGCCTTTTCTTCCACCGAATTGCAGGGCAGATTTTGCATCAGTAAAATAGTGCGCAGTACCATCATATGTAACTTTTAATTTGACGAGGTAGAGCAGAGAATAGGGAATCTGCGCCTGAAGAAGTATCTTCTTGGCCTGCAAAAATTTTCGTCTTGCCGCTTGAACAGTTAGTCTAAATTCCGGGTAGGCCTTTCTCCCTTGCCATTCTCAAGATGTTATCCCGGTCCTGATAGTTCAGCAATTTGGCCAAGATCAGTCTTGGCGGAGCCCCCACCGGAGGTTTCCGAACTAAGGATCTGTGTGCTCTTTCCACCACGAACACAGGGGACAGTTGAGGATCATACAGCGCATGTAGAAGATTAGGCATGGGCTGAAAATCCGTTCCGCTCGCGGAATTTGCGAATTTTGGGCAATTTCGCGGTCCGTGAATTGCGCAAAATTATCAAAGAATTTGCAATTCGCGAGCTGGCGGATTTTTTTTGCTTGGTCGCGCTTCAAAAATACAATCTGGCGCGCGCGTCGTTGACTTACCGTGATTCTGAGTTCGCCAAGTTGTTTTCCTCCAGGTTTGTGTGCGCTGTGCCATTTTCGATCTTGCTGCTTGATCGCGCGGGACTTTCCAACCGCGAGTACGTCATGGCGTGATCGCGCGTCCTGCCATCTTACACTGGGAGACTTTCAGAACGCAAATACGTCATAAGGGCCCGCGATCACGCATCGCAAGAGTAAACGAGTGCGAACACGAAGATACGCCGCACAGCTGACATCCGGCGGGAGATTTGAACATCTCGCTTTCCCGAAATAGCAAAAATTGGAATTCTGCACAGCATAAACCTTCTGAAATTGATAATTTGGATCAGAATAACTCCTCAGATTGACATTTGGCTGCACTTTTTTGTGCAAGGAGTGCATTTTTGGGGGTGGGGAGGAAAGAAGTGCCCCAGAGTCTCCAACTTCCTGTACCTGTCCAGCAGGCTCCTCCCAGTGCTTTGTCCATGTCCTGGTCACTTTTCATTTGGATGGCATTGGATTGGGGTGATTTGTGTGTGTATTTTGAATTTGTGGGTGTTGTTGGGGCCTGGTCCAGGGCCTGGCCATGTGGGTGGTGGCCATTTTGAGGCCTGGTCCAAGGCCTGGCCATGTGGGTGGGGGTCTAGGGGCCATTTTGAAGCCTGGCAATGCGCTTTGTGCCATAGGCCTACACCCAGTCTGCCTTGCTTTCATCCATTATGCCCAGGGTCGTCAGTGGTGCATGGGCCAAGTCTTTCTTTGGGGTCTCTTGATTTTAAACATCATTTAGGACATGAATGCCATTGGATTGGGGTGATTTTTGTGTGTATTTCAATTTTGTGGGTGTTTTTGGGGCCTGGTCCAGTGCCTGGCCATGTGGGTGGGGGCCATTTTGAGGCCTGGTCCAGGGCCTGGCCATGTGGGTGGGGGTGTAGGGGCCATTTTGAAGCCAGGCAGTGTGCGTTGTGCCATAGACCTGCACCCAGTCTGCCTTGTTTTCATCCATTATGCCCAGGGGTAGTCAGTGGTGCATGGGCCAATCTTTCTGTGTTCTTTAGATTTTAATCATCATTTAGGGCATGGCTGCCATTGGATTGTGGTGATTTTTGTGTGTATTTCGATTTTTTGGGTGTTGTTGCAGCCTGGTCCAGGGCCTGGCCATGTGGGTGGGGGCCATTGTAAGGCCTGGTCAAGGGCCTGGCCATGTGGGTGGGGGTCTAGGGGCCATTTTGAAGCCAGTCAGTGTGCTTTGTGCCATAGGCCAGCACCCAGTCTGCCTTGCTTTCATCTATTATGCCCAGGGGTACTTGGTGGTGCATGAAACAACTCTCTCTGTGTGGTCTCTCTTCTATTAAATTAAACATCCATTTTGGATTAGAATTGCAATTTTTATTTTGGTTCTTTCCGTTTTGGGGTGTGTTGTGTTAACAATAATAAATGCCTTGTTGCAAATATTAATTGAAGCACAACATATGCAACATTTATTTAACTGATGTTCCTCTGGCTTCCTTTGCTTTAGGTGCACACAGACTCAAGTCAAGTCAATTTCAGCTTTAATCGAGTTACACTCATAAAAGCATACAGTAGAAAAGAACAGTTATCTTCTGTGTTACACATTAATAAATGTTAAAACTGAATATTTATATACATTCTAAAAAACCATGATAACAAACTTTGAACACAATAAAAAAATGTAAATCCATCATGATACAAATAAAGTGCATTTAATGTAAAATTCACCGTTGGGGCCGATTGCGAACTTCATGTCAGCCTAAAAGACACAAATTGATCACAGCATAGGCTTCTGCTTTAGAGTCCAAGCCCACCCCAGATATTTGGCTACCACCGTCGAAATTAATGGCAAAGTGCTAGTGCATATTATTCTTAGTGCTACTGCACTGCTTTTTGTACCCATGGTTCTACACATTGGGGTTAGCCAGACTCGTCTGAGACCTTCATAGGCAGGTCAAATGAACTAAAAATGGGCAATTGTTTCCGGATATCTCTGGCAAGCCGGGCAAGTGTCCTCACTTGCCCCAGCCCACCGTCAGTAAGGGATTTAAGTGGCAATGATTAAATATGGGCAAATTTTGCGAATTCGCAATCCGCAAAATTGCGTATTTACGGATTCGCAATCCGCAAAATCCTCGAACTCTCGTGAATTTTGCGGATTTCTTTTTTTTTTGTGTTTGCAAGTGTTTCTGCCATTTCGCCAGGGTTTTTTACCAGCTCGCAAATGCGAACTTACTTGTCGGGTAGCAACGGTCGCGACCATGTTGTTTCTACGTCTGGTTCATCACAGCACCCTCTGTTTCACCACTGCCACCCTCTGTTTCACCACTGCCACCCTCTGGCTCACCCATGTCACCCTCTGGTTCATCCCTGTAGATTATGGGGGGAAAAGCACACCTGCCCTGCCTCAACTGACATGAATTAATTTGGGGCTGATGAATGTGTCACTGAATTTGAGCTGGCACCTGCTTCCTTAGCTGTAAGTGCTTCCTCATTAATAATGAGCTTGAACTTTTGCACCTGCTAAGTGCTTTCAGTTTTGTAAAATTCGTTAGCACACCTCCCTGCCTCAACAGACATGAATGAATTAGGGGCTGATTAATGTGTCACTGAATTTGAACTTCCAGGCTGGCACCTGCTTCCTTATCTGTAATTGCTTGCTGTTGCAGTGTAATTTTTTTTAACAGGACCTTTGTGGCATACTTGCAGCTATTCTCTGAGCCTGCTGTGAGGGTCAGAGCAGGGTCATGGAATAGTTGCAAGTAGGCAACTGAACTCTGGAGGGGCCCCTCAGGAAGCACTACAGGGAATGGTTACAAATGATAAGATTGAACTTTTACACCTGCTGAATGCTTTCAGTTTTGCAAAAATCGTTTTTCTGCAATTTCGCGCGATTCACGGGGCGCAAATTCGCACGAGATCAAATTCGGAAGCCGCAAATTCGTGCGAATATATGATTTGTCTTTTTTTGCGGCTTGTTAGTTCGCATGATTTTTTGCGTTTTCGCAAGCCGCTTGTAGCGCAACGTTGCGAAGTTACCCTAGCGGTCGTACATGGGCGCGGCCATCTTGTTTGCGTGACGTATTTCCGTTTCCGGGCGCTATGTGTAATCTCGCAAAGTGTGCGGCTTGCTAGTACAAGTTCGCGTGTGATCGAGGGGGAAATCTCGCGCAAACTTACCCACGCGGTCGTGAACGGGCGCTGCCATCTTGTTTTTCATTCATTGCTATGGTTCTGGGCATGCTTTCTGTATCCTCTGTCAATCTCTGCCATCATTTGCTTGTTTGAAGTTTTTATTAATCTATTTTACTTATTATCTATCCCTCTATTTTTCTAGCTCTATATTTTTGTGTTTTCTGCTACTTTTGTTTAATTTGAAACTACTTTTTTAAACTCTTTTCTTTTCTTCTTCCCTATTCTATTTCTTATTCATTATTTACCTTCCTTTCTGCCCAGACCATGGTAAAGGGAGCCGGGAAGCAGCCTGAGAAGGGAAAGGGTCCCGCACCCCGTGCCCGGCTCCCGTGCGGGCGTTTGAGGGGGGAGCAAGTCATAGCCTGGGAGATCTTTAGCACAGAGGAGGTGGCCGCACTAGTGTTTTATGTCCAGCGCCGCCTCCCCAGGACCATCATGGCAGGCGGCAAGATCGCTAGCGGCTCCAGGCTCTGGGAGCGCCGGAAGCGGTGGGAGAAGGTGTGCCGGGCCATGTTTCAACACTCTCGGGTCCGGCGCACCTACAACCAGGCCACCCACCGTGGACGGATCTCCTGGACCGGGAACGCGACTTGCTCGACCTGCTCGGCATCGAGATCCCGGGCTTGGTGAGTAGTAGTAGCTATTTCTAGCTATTTCATCACTACTCTGTTTTCTCCTGCCCTGTGTGTTATTATATTGCAAATTTTTTGTTTTTTACCAAGAGCAATAATGCTGCCGATTACATTGTAGGTAAATTATATTTCAAAATCTTCTGTGCATTTCAGGTGCACTGCTCTCCTTTTCAGTAGCGTTGCTACTATGCTTATTTGTTTGCGATTTTGTGTTCATTTCATTGGCCTGAGAAATTATGTATGAGTGTAGTTTAAAGAACTGCGTAATGCTAGACACTAAGGGTCAGATTTTCAATTACCGGCGCATCCCTGCAAAGTAGCACCATGGGCCCAAAACTTTACCGAAGTGTTACGCATCTGTGCCGTAAAGGCGGCGCATTGCTGGAGTTGCGTCGCAACGATAGCGCAGCTCCCGCAATGCTCTGGGGTGCCCTATCTCCCCAATGCTGCGTGAAGCCGTACGTCTGCTTCAAGCAGGCGCAGGGTTTGAGTCACGCATTATTGTCTTAAAAGTGACTGATTGAAATCTTGTAGATTTCCCTCAGCCACTTTTAGGATGCGTTCCTGTGCAGGAACGCCCTCCCTTGTGCCGGAACGCCCCCTGATGGCGCAGGGCTTTACAACGTGATGCATCTCCCATATGCGTCACGTTGTTAATATACGCCGCACCATGGCGCCTCTTTTGTTCTGCCGCTGCGTCACAAAAGTCACGCAACAATGGAGCAAAAGAGCCGCAAGGGGCTTGTAAATCTGCCCCTACAGACTCAAGTCCAGTCCTTCCTTTGTACACCTGGAAATAAGAAGAAATAGTGGTGGTGGATTGATAGTTTGAGTATTTTAATGACTGGTTAATGTAGTAGGAAACTTTTTAGTGTTGTCGCTGATCTGCAATCACGATGGAGTTTGTCTGTCACTTCGCGTGCTGCGGACTGCTGCCTGCCAGTCCTAGACGAACCTTTTTAGTAGTTTGTTTAGTGAGTTACATAACTTTCCAAGTCGACGGTCCGCAAATCAAGCAATACTAATATCGTAGTAGACCACATGAGATAGGTCAATATATCCCGTGGAATAGTTGTCTATTTGCTATTTTGCCAAAATATTTTGTTATTGTTTTTTTGAAATGTTTGATTTGGTTGAACACAATCATCCATGTTTTCGGGTCTTTCTTTCTTTCATGTTGTACGTCAGCTCCCCCCAGGGGCAAGAGGACAGAGGAAAAGGGGTTATCGGCTGCTGCTGCTGTTCAAAGCCAGGATCGGTCAGGCGAGGGCTCCTTTGCTGGCCCCGGTAAGTTTTAATTTTAATATAGAGTACCTATTTTTTCCTAGAGTTCCTCATTCGATTTTTTCTAAATCGTCTTTGATCTTCTTGTAGACTGTATCTAAATTCTTATCCTGCCTCTACTATGACTCTCTGTGGTATTACTAGATTATTCTTATTAGGCTGTCTGTGTAGCTAACTACGATTGCACATTTGGCAAAAGGTGTTAAACGAAACTCCCATTCTCGTCAGCAATAGCTCTATGCACTGAGTGCAGTCCTCAGGGATTGTCCATAATGTCTTTTCAAGTCTTCTAAATGTTTATGCTTTGACAATTACCAACAATAAAAAGGTGAATGACCACCAAGAAAGAATAAGATACTACTTTACTTTTGGTTTGGATAGGAGGACAATCCATACTACTACTGTTGCAGGGACAAATCTGCACAAACAGAACTATGGACACTAAATAGTGCATTGTTATCAACTATAATAGGCGAAGGTAGACTTTCCACATACCTCAGTGATATCAGACTTTGAAGAACCCCCAATCTCCTTACTGACTAGATAGTGTGGCAGAGTCATTTAGCTCCCGAATTCATTGATGACTGATCCCCAATGATGATTATCCAACGCAGGACAAGAGTACGGAGTCAGAGTCCAGAAGTGTCAGAGGCACGGACTCATGCTTGGAAATTGCAAAACCTTTTGCTCATTTACTCTTGACCAAAAACCACAGAGTCTATTTAAGTTTTAAAGCTTTATTAAAAGTAAAAATATTTATTAAAATCAAGCTTGTCATAAAACATAAACGGTTGATTAAAAATGGGAAAGTGCTTAGTGATTTATTTCACACATTTATTGTGGGCGAGCCGAGCCCTCACCTGGTTTGAACTTTAATTTGTCTTTTTGGTACTGAAACGTTGGTCACTCCGTCCTAGTGATGATGATTTGTTCTTAGAAGTGAAGCTTCTGTCTGTTATGAGAAAAATGGTGCATGTTAAAAAGCAAGCATTCATCAGTTGTGCCAAAAAGTGCAGCAAGCCAACACCCTTCCCTGGAAAAGGGACATTTTTACTTTAGAGTAGACACTCACAAATTATTAGATTGGTTTCTGTATTCACATTTCTTTATTCCTGGGCAAAATACTAGTGAGTGGTGTATGTCTATGACATCTAACATTCTTAAATGTACTTTGTAGGTGGAACATCTGGTGCTGGGCCCAGCGCGGAGGTGGAGGAGGACACTTCTGGGGAGGAGGCGGTACAAGTGCCGGACGAAACTGCTGTGCGGGTTGCCACGGTAGTGGCGGGCAGTGGTAAGCTCTTATATTCCTTATTTTTTGAGATAGCAGACTGCATAATGTGCTCTATGCACGGGTGTAGTATATATGTTCTACGGTTAAGTTACTATACTGTTAAGCAGACTTTCAAATTTAGAACAAAGTTTTTTATCAATCAGGTAGTAGCCTCCTCTAAATTTACTTCAACTCAGCGGTGAATTTTTTTTCGAGAATCCAAATCAGATCTGAGATGAACTTGATGGATGGGATGAACGAAAAGCGAAAGAAGGGTGTAAGTAAGTGTGGAAGGACGAGCAAGTTAAAAGTAATGATGACTGACAAAGAAGAATGATACGTGTTTGATTGGTGCCCAAGGTGGCTGGGAAGGAATGGATGTATGACGTTACGACGCATACTTTTACAACGACTTCCTTTACAACGCATTTTTTACAATGCAGGATCCATTACAACGAACTACCTTTACAACGCATGTTTTTACATCGCAGATGCCTTTCAACGCATGCCATTACAACGTACGTATAGGTAAGTATATAATATTTAAAAAAAATGTAATTAATTAAAATTAATATAGTTTAATTTAATTTAATAATATTTTATTTTCTTTTTCTTTTTTTATAAATATATATATTTTTTTTATTTAATAATTTAAGTGTTTTATAATAATGGGTGTAATGGTAGGGTAAGTGCTGGATAGTGTAGGGGTAAAAATTACTATTCCAACTCCAGGGGGCAGAAATAGTAGGGTAAGTGCTGGATAGTGTAGGGGTAAAAATTACTATTCTAACTCCAGGGGGGTGAAATAGTAGGGTAATTGTTGGATAGTGTAGGGGTAAAAATTAGTATTCTAACTCCAGGGGGGTGAAATAGTAGGGTAAGTGCTGGATAGTGTAGGGGTAAAAATTACTATTCTAACTTCAGGGGGGTGAAATAGTAGGGTAAGTGCTGGATAGTGTAGGGGCAAAAATTACTATTCTAAGTCCAGGGGGGTGAAATAGTAGGGTACGTGCTGGATAGTGTAGGAGTAAAAATTACTATTCTAACTCCAGGGGGGTGAAATAGTAGGGTAAGTACTTGATAGTGTAGGGGTAATAATTACTATTCTAACTCCAGGGGGTGAAAGAGTAGGGTAAGTGCTGGATAGTGTAGGGGTAAAAATTACTATTCTAACTCCAGGGGGTGAAATAGTAGGGTAAGTGCTGGGTAGTGTAGGGGTAAAAATTACTATTCGAACTCCAGGGGGGTGAAATAGTAGGGTAAGTGCTGGATAGTGTAGGGGTAAAATTTGTAATTAATAATAGAATTATTAAAATATTTTTTTAAATAAATAATATTATATTTCTAAATATATTAATTAAATAATGTTTTTTTAAAATAATTAAATAACATTTTTAATATAATTATATACTTACCAATACTTATGTTGTAATGGCATGCGTTGTAAAAACATCTGCGATGTTAAAACATGCGTTGTAAAGGTAGTTCGTTGTAAAGGATCCTGCGTTGTAAAAAATGCGTTGTAAAGGAAGTCGTTGTAAAAGTTGCGTTGAAATGGTTGTATACCGGAAGGAATATGATGCATGGCTGGGTGAAGGATGAAGCAAGGATGGGTGGAAGGAGAACAGCCTGGGTGGGTGAAACAGAAACTGTATGTGTGCGCACTATATGCTTTGGTTGAAATTCAAATGCAAGTCAAGCACTGATGTATGGCTTGCGGTTTCCCAAATAAAATGAAAAGGTTGTTTTCCCGTGAGAAAACGTAAGGTTTGTCCAGATGAGAGACATGAAGAAGAATGATTGACATATAGTTTGAGTGGATGGATGCCTGGATCATGGTACTATCTGACTCTTAGATAGCATATGTGTATCTAGAGAGAGTAGACGGTCACTGGATGAACTAAGTGTTACTTTGAAGAGCATGTAACACCGCACCCGCACGTCCGTCCCAGTGTAGGAAAGGTAAGGAAAAGAAGTTGTAATTTTGTCCGAATACTACCATGAATAGTAGCAGTAGTTTGTATTGCAAGCACAGCATATATCCGGCTATTACGATGGCCACTCACTACCTCTGTTAATAAGTTTAGTAGAACTCGGTCATTCATGTGTGGATGTTTCACTGTTCACTCAATAAAAAGCAAAGCACCTAAAGTCATCCAATATGTAAGCAAATACATACCATGTGCAGTGATAGATAATCAGATTATTTATCTTCTTCATTTTCCTTTTCTGGTATTCATTGGCGCTGTAGGGTGAAAGTTAAATTAATTAAGCAGTAGCCCTTGTAACAGAGTATTCTCAGTGCCACCGGTAATAGAAAAGTAAGAGCATCACCACCTGCATGGACTGGACTGGTACAGTAACGCAAGTCTGTCTCACTCATCATGGCGGGCGTCTGTTTTTCTCGGGTGCAAGTTGACTGCGCTGTCATTATGCCGGCTTGCAGAAGTTAACGTACCAATTTTGCTAAACAAGAGAGAAGAAGAAGAATAAGACTGGTGTACTCTCGTAGTCGACTCCAATGGAGTGAGTCCATAGTGCTCGTAGAATTGATTCCTTACGCTCCCACTAATGTTAGAGCAAGGATGAAGAAGTGCGAGGTTAGATAGATACTGGCCACAATAGTTATGTACTGCACTTACAAGTTGCTAGTTCTACTGTGACACAACTTTCTGCTGAATCATTTTGTGTTAATCTTAAAGAGCATTGGTTACAGACTATGTCTTTCTTTCTTCATATAGATGCTCCTTCCAAACCAACACGGAAGGAGCTGGCTCAAAGGGCCCGGCAACGGAGGCTGGAGGCCACTGTCGCCGAATATCGGCGGCTGGTGGCCAAGGAGGAGGAGGACACGCAGAGTACGTCGACAACATCCACGGCGACACCTGCATCCTCCTCCGCGCTCTGTGGGTCAGCCAGTCAGCGCAGCAGGTCTCCAGTGGTACGGAGCCGGGGTACCGCAGCCACCCGCCACCGCCATGCAGCAAAGAAATCAGCTGCCCCCCACAGCAGGTGCAAGGCACACGTACACCGCCTTTCACTGAGGGTGTCCTACCTCGAGCAGGAGCTCCTCAACACCAAAACCCTGCTCGAAACCCTCCGCAAGGAGCATGCCGACCTGGCCCGAAAAGTCAACAGCAGCCAGCAGTAGGAGGAGACTGTCCCTTGCCCCTTTTTTAAAGACTTCTGGGGGTGGGAATTGGGAGCTGGGTGTTCTACTTTTTTGGACTTAGTTTTCACGGACATTCATTGGGGTTTGAGAGGGGGGTGGGTTGGGTCTTGCGGGAGATTATTTATGTTAGGGATACATAAATATACTTTGAACTTTATCTTAGCATACGTGTTGTTTACTGCTTTTGAGGCTGGTGGGTGGGGGTTTAACAGTAAGTTTGTTTTCCTGAAACTTAAGTGGCATCTTGATTCAAGTTGTGTAAGTACTAGTAATTGCCCAAATGTTTTCAAAACTAAGTGCCTGTCACAGAGTAAGTGAATTCAATAGTCCTTGGACCGTCAGTCTCTCATCTCTCCTAATACTCCATTATACTACCTCCCCCCAATCGCTTATCTTACCTGTAATTTGTGTTTGGAAATAGGGCTAGGCACAGGGCTGGCTGCACGGGAAATGTCGATTAAGGTTGGCAATCCTGGGCAGATGAAATGTCATCATTGCGGTGGTACTCGTGGTGTTACACAGTGGCAGTTCCAGCATCTGAAAAAAAAGAAAATGAAACCTTGTTTGTCCTTACCGTAGCATTAGAACGGTACAATAGAGAATATAGCAGGTGACAGTACACTAGAACAGTGCCACAATGTAGCCAAACAAATGGTAAAGTATTGAAAGTATAACTAGTACTTGCGTTGAATTTCTTTGACATTGGCTACTACTACAAGAAATAGTACTGAAGGTGAAGGACACAGCAGCGTAATAATTTGCCACGTCTAGGAGGAGGATGTTCTTGATGACCAATCAAGTTGATGGCGCACATGAAAATCTGCTTTCATTTGCCAATAGTGACTCAGTGTCAAGCTGAGTAAGAATATATCCTCAGATTCCTTCACCAGCCTGTTGCTATGACCTTATCCTCCCCAGCAAGTGTGTGGAATTATTGCTGTCATTTAGTCACACATCAATCAAAACCACACAGCCCGGGGGAAGAGGGTTAGGGTTTGGAAAATGGATGGGAATGGGGTTTTTTGGGAAAGTTTTGTTGAGAGAAGAAAAAAAAAGCAGAGCATGGACAAACAATAATTGAAGATAAACAAATCTTTGGGTACAAAGCTATCCATACATTTTTTAAGTGACATAAAGGAAGTGCATGCACTACTGCATGCATGGTTACTAAAAAGTAAGTAGTACTTTCGACAACTGTGAATGAAAGAATGCGACAGTACAGGGCTTCAGTAATAATCATGCATTTTCACTTGCCTATCTCTGCACTCAGAGAAACACTTCTTACTTATTAGGTTTGAAAAATAGCAGAAGTAAAACCTATAGAATGGCTGTAGGGATGAATTTAAAAGCAGAGATCAAAGAAATGCAGAGTCACACTCAAAGAACTTCACAGCAATAACATTACTTAAAAGATCATTAGAAAAGAACGGATACTGTATCTGTATGTTGTTGTAGTTGTCCTGTTGAATTTGGGAAGTTGCATGCATCCAACCATTCCTCTTATTAGCGGGACTCCTCCATTCCATCTGACGCTCCATCCATCAATGTTGGTGACCAGAAGACACCCTGTCCAATGCCTGCCTGGCGAATGCTGAATTGGGGCTCGCTAATGTGAAGCCAGACTTCATCCTTTTTTTCCCATTGCACAGGCTGAAACCCGGCCTGTAATTATTGATGGAAAAACAGGAAGTGATATTAGAACACCACTGACAAATAAATATAAGGTAGGTACGCTGTGTAGTGCAAAAAGTCACACTTTGAGTTTCCTAATAGACAGTGCAATATTTTTGAAAGTGCCTACTCTGTCTGAGTCTCCTTTTGAAGGATAAATAAGTATGGGCGAATTAATTTAGCGGATCTTTCCCCTCAAGCTATGTGTACTGTAAACTGTGTTTTAGA
Organism: Lissotriton helveticus; assembly: GCF_964261635.1. Taxonomy (NCBI): domain Eukaryota; kingdom Metazoa; phylum Chordata; class Amphibia; order Caudata; family Salamandridae; genus Lissotriton; species Lissotriton helveticus. Next base: position 584,846,693 of record NC_136071.1, on the reverse strand, counting down.
ACAAAATTAGACCTTCCCAGCAGTGCTCCCAGACCCTTACTAAACCCAGTCGCAAAAATGTAGAAGACCCCCAATCAGATCTCCAAAAACGAGGCCTAGTAGAAAATGGTGACAAAACGTACTTTGAAAGTAAAGTAGGCCCAAATCCCCCCTTACCCACCATGGATTGTATTCAAACCACTTGCAAGCAAGCAAAAGTATCCATACCCAGCATTGCTCCAAGACTCGCAAACCCCCCCAAAAACACGAGGAACCCCCACAAACAGCCCCCCGACAATGGTAGAGTGAGCAAAATCTCAGAAAATGCAAAAACTTTTTCCCCAGGGCTTGTCTCCAAAACACTTTCTTTCGGATATTAGACATTCCCAGCAATAGCCCCAGACCCGTCAACCCAGGCGGAAAGAAGTAGAAGACCCCCAAACAGCCAAAAAGCAAAACTACAAAAATGGGGACTTAGACATTTTCAGGCAAATTTCCAAAATCACTCCACACGCGCTCTGCAGCTAGGCCCTAATTCCCCTTTGCCACCATGGATTTGCTTCAAACCTCTTGCAATCAAAAGTATCCATGCGCAGCAGTGCTCACAGACCCCAAACCCCCCCACAAACCCCCGGAACCCCCCCCCAAACAGCACCTCAAAGACAAGCAAGTCAGCAAAAACGCAAGGACATTTTCGCCTCGGATTTTTTCCAAACCACTTTTATCCGGTATTAGACATTCCCAGCAATGGCCCCAGACCCCTGCAGCCACCCGCAAAAAAGCAGAACACCCCCAAACAGGCAAAAAGCAAAAATGGGCCTACTACCTTCAATTCTGTCCAAATACACAGTGCAGCTAGGCCCTAACTCCCCTTTTCCACAATGGATTTCCTGAAAAACAAATGCAATCAACATTAGACTGTACCAGCAGTGCTCCCAGACCCCAAAACCCACCCACAACAACCTAAATGCCCGCCAAACAGCACCCGAAAGACAGGCAAGTGATCAAAAGCGCAAAATCTTTTTCTGCTCTGATTTTCTCCAAACCACTTTTATCCGGTATTAGACATTCCCCGCAATGGCCCCAGACCCCTGCAGCCACCCGCAAAAAAGCAGAACACCCCCAAACAGGCAAAAAGCACAAATGGGCATACTACCTTCAATTCTGTCCAAATACGCTGTCCAGCTAGGCCCTAACTCCCCTTTTCCACCATGGATTTCCTGAAAAACAAATGCAATCAACATTAGACTGTGCCAGCAGTGCTCCCAGACCCCAAAACCCACCCACAACAACCTAAAAGCCCGCCAAACAGCACCCCAAAGACAGGCAAGTGATCAAAAGCGCAAAATCTTTTTCTGCTCCGATTTTCTCCAAACCACTTTTATCCGGTATTAGCCCTTCACAGCAATGCCCCAGACCCGTCAACTCACCCGCAAAGAAGTAGAACTCCCCCACAAGTGCGGAGTCTTTCTTCATTTGGCGTAATCCAGCCATCTGCTTTGAGGGAAATAGGAGTCTGGAGTAGGAGGATAGAGGAGCATGATCTTGTGAACTTGAGGAATGCAGACTGCGGCACCTTCAAATCAATAAGCAAATAAGTGAAGACAGTTCTGCTGATGGGCTTGTTTATGTGATTAGGTGATTAAAGTTTTTTTTATATAGATTTTGCAAAACAAAGAAAGACAGACACACAGGAATAAAAGTGAATAAGGACGAAAAAGAAAGTTAGTGATTCCTTGACTCATTTTCAGGGCTCTGTGTCAGGGAAGAAGAGCTTGTCCTCAAACTCTGCTAATTCAGACGGGAGTAGGTCAGTTAACAGGGAATAACTTCCCTCATCTCAGTCAGTCAGTCAGTCAAAACTCTTTATTTCGATTAATTAAAATCATAAAAGAAACAGCAATACATACATTCATTTTGTGTAAAAATGGATAAAATAGACAATATAAATATGCATACATTTGCAGACATTCATATATATATATACACTATTTACAGATCAAAATTTGTAACCAACAGTTAATGCGAATGTCTCCATCTAGCCTATTGGACCACGATGTGGGTTGCAGTTTAAAAATCTAAAAACATCATGTAAATTTCCATAGAAAAAAGCAGAAATGCCCCCTCCTTCTCGATCTGCTGAACTCAGTGCATACAAATACTTCTTTTGTTATTTACTCTGGTTGCAGCCACCAGAAAGCTAGCTACGCTAAAAATAATGCGCACGCTACTCAACAGTTGCAGATATAAGAGTGCGGGCCTCACCTGTAGAAACCCAGCCTCACGTAATATAGGACACAGGAATTTTTTGCGTGCCTTGGAATAATTGTCGCAAAACATGATCAGGTGGAGAGTGTCTTGTGACGAGAAATTATAACAAGAACATGGTGGAGACTCATCTGGTTTGCCCCATTGCGAAAAAGTTCCTAGAGTGAGGTGAATTAAATTAAACCTAAATCTTGTCAGCAAAAAGCGATGGAAAGGCTTGGTGACAATCTTCAGGTAGGGTTCAATAGCTTGGGAGGTCTGTAAGACATAGATACTTCTTACTCCTCGTTTTTTGAGCTCCTCCTCTTCCCTCTCTGCCTCCAACATGATCCGGAAGTTATGTTTAATCCATACCAAGTCCTCTTTCTTAATTCCCTTTGGGGCTGCATATAATTCAGGACGTCCCAGTCTGGCACACGCCGCTCTAACGTATGCCAGCCATGGAATACTATCTGCCCTGTCCATGACCAAGCAGTCATTTAAAATAAGATGATTGAGGGTGATTAAGCCACGTCTTTGCCCAGCAGATCAGTGGTGCTGCTTTTAAACAGTCTGATAGGTAGCCCAGGCCTAGTTCAGAGTGGACAGACAAGGTTGGGGACCATTGGGGGACCGTCAGCAGGCGTCTAAGGAACCTATTTTCTGCTAAATGTATTTTGTCCACAGATGCGTAGCCCCATACCGATGCCCCATTAGAGGCAATCGTGCAGCATTTGGACTTATATACTTTAAGCATGGCTTCCATGGGTCTAGAACCCAGCCTTTTGGCGAAACTAAGGAGGGCTACTATAGATCTAGCAACAGCGTTGCTTTTGTGCTTCAGCTGAGGGCCCCAGTTACCCTTCTCATCGAACAATACTCCCAGGTAAGTGAACACTGGGACCCTCGAAACTTCCGCACCCAAGCATTTAAATGTTTTGAACTTGCTGATCCTCCTACGGGCCCCTACGATCATTACATGGGAATTTTTACTATTTACTGTTAGATCGAGAGACTCCATGAATAAACCAAAGTTATCCAGCAGTCTCTGTAAGCCCAGGCCTGTACGGGCACTGAGTACGGCATCATCCACATACAGGAGGACCGGGATACCCGATCCCCCTGCATGTGGAATATCTGCACTAACCTCAGCTAAGGATTTTTCCAGGCCATTGATATAAATCGTGAAAAGTAGAGGGGCCAGAATGCAGCCCTGTCTGACCCCCCGCCTGGAGCTGAATTTACCAGTACATCTACCGTCTTGCCTGACTCTAATGGCTGCCGTTAGGTCTTGGTGGAGATCGCTAAGAAAGTAAACCAGGGAAGCATCTACACCCATTTCCAGCAAAATGCGCCATAGTTTGGATCGATTCACCAGATCGAAGGCTGATGATAAATCCATGAACCGAAGATATAAAAAACCCTCTTTTGCTGTCGTGTACTTATTAATCAAAAGATGTAGGTTTAAACATTGGTCCATGGTGCTTCTATGTTGCCTGAAACCATACTGGAGATTTGAAAGCACCCCCCTGCCATTCATCCAATCTCCCAGTTTCTGAAGAATGACTCTGCCCATGATCTTGACGGCAGAGTCCAACAAGAAGATTGGCCTATAGCAGGCGGGGTCCCCTCTGCTCCCCTTTTTGAAAATGGGTACGATAATGGAGGAGGCCCATGAAGCAGGGAAGCCCACTAGGGTTGCTGCGTTGAACACATTTGTTAAGATCTTTGCCCAGAAATTAGGGTACATGATGTAGAGGTCAGCAGGAACCCCATCGGTTCCTGGGGCCTTGTTTTTAGATGTATCTCGAATAGCCCTTTCTACTTCAGACGGGTCAAATTTGACACGGTTTGTGGGACAGCCCGTGATGGCTATTGCTAAGGTTGGCTCCTGATATTCCATGTCCCCATAAATGCTCTTAAAGTGCTGAAGCCAGATGTCATCTGGAATTACACATTCCGTATCTGAATTCTCATTTTCTGAGAAGAATGGCTGATTTATCGTTGCCCAAATCTTTCTACTGTCCCTTAATACGTCAGTAGACTGCAAATTATCCCAGGCCTCCTCCTTGATTTTATGTTTCCGCCTGGTGATTGCTTGTTTATACTCCTTTCGGAGAGAAGACACTAGATCCCTGTCCCTCTGGGTCTTTTTAAGAGCATTTAAAAGAGCCTCGTGGGCCTTTGTACATGAAGAGTCGAACCATTTTTGTGACTTCCTGGAGTGTGGTCCACTCCCCTTATGTAAATTTTCAGCAATTTGCTTGCAAATTGTTGTAAAGGAGGTTATGGTTCCTGCTCCTACAGCACAATCATCCAGGCAGATGCCAATATTAGTTTCTACCTTGGCTACCAGATCCTCAAAAAAGGCCTTCGGAACTATAGCATCCCACTTTATCCGTCTGCCTTGGTCTTTTGTAGATAGGTCCCGTACTGCTTCCCTTCTTTGATCAGTGATGGCCATCTTAACCCCTAGATCGACTTCCAATACAAGGGGATTATGATCTCTGAAGGTGGACGTCATTACTCTATAGTCCAAGGTCTTAGTCAGAACTAGGGGGGATACAAAAACATAGTCAATAATAGAGTTAGCTCCTCGACCTATAAAGGTGGGGGCAGTCTCACTACCGCTCTCCTTGCCTGGCTGAAATAAATTTAAATTGGAAAGCAGTTCCTCCAGTGCTCCACCATGTTTCCCGTGTTCAAAGTGTGGTACCCTCCCGTTCATCTGACCATCAAGATCATCCCCATAGCATTCCCACGCGCAAGGATGTATATTAAAATCTCCCATTAAAACATCTCTGGGACAGAAGCGTGATTAGGTTTATAGACTGACAAAAAATGCTCCAATACATTAAAATGCTCCTTCTGTACGGAGCCTTCCATAGCATTATATAAATTAATCAAAAGATAATACTTATCGGAAACAAGCCATTCTAATATGAGGACATTATCTGACTCCCCATCAAGTTTTCTGAAAGTTCCAGCAAGGTTTAAAGAAATGAGGAAGAGTAAGCCCCCCTTAGGCCTTCCTGCAGTCCCTCGAACCGCCGGGATAGTAAAACTATGGTAGCCATCCAGGCTAAAGCTAGACTCTGAGACCCAGGTTTCCTGGAAGGCTAGGATATCGAATTGTTTTATAAATTGCAAACAGATGGGGTCAGTGTTTTTGGGTCTAATACCTGCCACATTCCAGCTTAGAATTTTACATGTGGCTGGCGGGTTACTTGCTATATAGGTTACTCCACCTGTTCCAGACCCCCAATCCAAAGAGTCGAGACCCAGTCAATCATTAGACTCCATCTGGGACAGGGGTGAGAATCGGTTACAGAGCTCTGCCTCCCCCATAAGTTGAGGATGTGCTGGGGATACAAATGGTGTAATTATGGGGGCGGTATCCCTTCCCGTGAGGGTCCCTGGGCAGATCTCATCTGTGCGTTGATATGATGGAGGAAAGAGAAAGTTCCCTTGAACAGAGTTAAATGAGTAGGCCACAAATAATGTAGGGTCGAAAACAATTATAAAATATGTATATATAAAAAACACAGTTTATTGATTACACAGAAATTAAAAAAGTGGACAACTGAAAGACCACTTGACACAACTTATTTAAAAAAAAGGATTGACAATAAAAATACAATAAAAATACCTAACATTCAATATTGACCAGTAAAATTGATACATAGAGACAGAAAACAGTAAGACATAGAGCTTGTACAATTCTAAATGTATATTCGAACTCAATTTCTGACACCAAAGTTATGCACATTACAATACAACGTATCAACAAGGGTATCCGAGTCATGAATTATACTGAAAATTGCGTCGACGCGTTTCGTTGATTTTTCCAAAATTCTATCCACCTTCATCAAGACTACAATTGATATCTGTCGTGGTTCAGGGGTCAATATAATATCCCTCTAGAGAGAAGGGGCTGTTATGTTTGATCCCTATTCCCGCTTCATCTTTTAATTGTATTTGGCTGTGTTCTAATTCGCATATGTAGTTGTTATTCCTCTACATCCACTTTTTGCATGCTGTCAGATTTTCATTATTTTCCACAGTAACGTCTGGTTTAAATAAAAATCAGCTGGCTTCATATGTCCTTTAAAATTTGTGTGTCTATATCGAGTTGCAGGTACGTTATCCTGTTTCTTGGACGTGTAAACGATAGCTGCACTCGCTCCGACTAGTACACTTCTTCTATATATATATATATTTTTTCACACTCGTACCCCCTCAGCGATGCGCCCACCATCCGGAGCCATCAACAGGAAGAGAACGGGAGACCCAGAGTGCAGGTGAGTTCTTTTATTTCCCAGTACACCACGACAGCATAACGTTTCGGCCTACACAGAGGCCTTGGTCACATGACGCACGAGAGAGTTGCGTGAATTTAAAGTGCTCGTGCATTCAAAATAGTACATTCTGATTGGTTGGGATGAATTTTGGGGGAGTGTCCAAATTTGATTATTGACAGCGTGTTGCGATTAGTGTAGGGACACCAGACCATTTATGTGTTGCCTATTACATTAATACCTGTTTAAATACAATTTTATCCAAAAAATCAATAAATACATGACATAGATAATCTTATGTCATTATAAAATACATACAAAGCATTTCATATATTTACAACTATTTACAAACAACGATATCATATGCCTTAATAGCAATATTTACATATGTAATTTGATAGTCGATTGATTGGATACATAGGCTTCTATGGTCTGCTCCTCACCTACATGTAATTATATTTTGACTAAAAAATACCAATTTGAAAATCGAATATTTTGAAGGATTGAACAATATCAATTCTACGTACTTGCCATACCTCCTCCTAACACCATTGTACTATGATATGCGAATGCACTTTGAAACAAGAGTGATTAAAAACAATAATTGCTGAAATTGTTATTTACATGCAGCCTGATGCAACTTCTGACAGGAACTAGCAAGTGAATATATTACTGCTCACGGTTGACTATTTAACTTAGTTGTTTGTTTCATATACAGTTATATTAGCCACCAGTAACATATAGTCAATAGCAAGCATGATTATCTGTTAGACCAAACACAGATGGACAGGCGGGGAGATGGAATACCTACGAATGATGGCAATCGGGAACTCCTATAGACACGTATAAAAATCCTCCGTGGAGTTGAGACCATTAGGAGTTTTGCTGTCCATTTCCAGGATATACCTGGTCTCAAGTGCCCTTAGAGTCCCTTCTCTATTACCACCTCTCCTTGGAGGACCCACAGAGTCTATGGCATAGTATCTAAGGAGTCCACTATCATTGTTGTGGTGCTCCTTGAAATGCCTTGCAACCGGGTATGTGGCATCGTTGGTCTTAATGGCCCTAATGTGCTGGAGTACCCTTTTGTGGACCTGCAATTTGGTACTACCAATATATTGCAGACCACATGGGCACTCCAGCACATAACGTTCTGTTGAGTGTGCTACTGGAGTGTAGGCACATCCCTGTGTTGGGCACACTTGTTAGGTTCAGGGCACCGGAACGAACCGTGCCGTGAATTCCAAATAAAGTTCAGAAAACGGTGTATAAAGTTTTGAAATGTATTCCATTATGTTCATATTTTCATCATATGAGTTGGAAAATTATCAGTAACATCGTGATGCTAGATGACGCTCCGATGCATTTCGGACAAGTAGTCCTTTGTCAAGGAGCTCTACAATAAAAGGATACAACAGAAAATAAATCAATGAAAATCCTAAACGGTAGAAGTTCAACCTTATGTAAAACTGGTAGGTGAGTCAACCTCATGCAACCCTGGTGTAGTTAAAGATCACAGGGAACGGGTCCCGAGGTGAACAGAAAGTCGTGGTGTTCAATGGAAACGGACTGCGTGAGTTAGAAAGCAAAAGTAACCGCTAAAGTGCCTAAACGATAGAACCATGCGTGTTAAAAGAAATGGACTTTTCAGGTGCGTGAGATTTATGTCCGCGTTTGATGGGGTGCAAACGAATTGCGGGCAGTCTAGCGTGATGGGTCGGGGCAAGCACTTACTTGGTGAAAGAGCCGTGTAGCATGCAACATGCAGGTAACGGCTTCAGTAACTACGTGGAGTTAGTGCGGAGTTTAATCGGAAAGGTAGTGATGGAAATAAAGAAAGGACTCTAAAAGGTGAAAGAAAGCTTAGAAAGTGATGGGATAAGTGCGGCCATCTTAAGAAGGAGTGAAGTTTGATAATAGAGGTGACAGATCAATAATCAGCAGGACTTTAGTACAATGCAACAATCAGTGTCCATTATAAGTAACAACTTAATTCGGTACGGTCGTTAAGACCGAAGGGTTTTTGTGACTGAAGTCTATACATCCATGAGGTTTCACGTTGTAGAAGTGTCTTATTGTTATCTCTCCCCTCGATTTTGGGGACCAGTTCAAGGACCAAGTATTTGAGCTGAGCCACGTTGTGGTTTGCCTCGTTGAAGTGGGTGGCTACATTGGATTTGGGATTTTTCGTACGAATGTTTGACTTATGTTCGTTAAGTCGGGTTTTGATCTTCCGACTAGTTTTGCCCACGTAAATCTTACCGCAAGGGCACTTCAAAAGATAAATCAGGTTGGCGGAGTCGCAAGTGGCATCCACGTTCAGTTTGATGTTAAAACCTCGCATAGGGTGGTTGAGGTTACTGCCTTTGATTATGTTGTTACAATTGTTACAGTGGTGGCAAGGACGTGTACCAGTGTGTTGGGTAGATTCCGCAGTCGTGATCGTTCTGGATAGGATTTCCTTGAGGTTCCTTGGTCTAGTGTATGCAAAGATGGGCGGATCCTTAAAAAGATTCTTGAAATCAGGTTCTAGTGTTAAGATGCGCCAATGTTTCAGAATGATGTTTTTGTAACATTTGCTTGAGGTAGAGTACCTCGAAACAAGGACCAATCTTTGGTCTGCATATTTCGTTGTGCGTTGTAGGGCTTCTTCTCGGGAGATGGTGGAGGTACGCTTAACTGCTTCTTGCAGGATGTCTTCCGGGTATCCTCTATTCCGGAATCTTGCTGTCATAGATTCAATTTGGGTCATCCTAGTGTCAGAGTCAGAAACGATGCGTGTAACTCTTAACAATTGGCTGTAGGGTAGATGTTGTTTCAATGAATTCTGGTGGAATCTGCTAAAGAGCAGAGAGTTGTTGCGATCGGTGGGCTTGCGGAAAAGATCAGTTACGATGCCCTGAGGGGTAAGTTTTATGAGAACGTCCAGAAAAGTTATTTCCTGTTGGCTAATGTTCCAAGTGAACTCAATGCGATCATCTTTCGTGTTAAGTTCTGTGAGGGCCAGTTCAAGGTTCTCTTTTGAGTCTTTCCAAATAAAAAACAGGTCGTCAATATAACGTACGTAAAGTTTTAGGTTCCTCATCCAGTTGGCATCCTTGTAAATGTGGCTGAGTTCAAAATTGCCCATGTACAGATTCGCGTACGTCGGTGCCGCACAATTGCCCAGCACATAAACCACATACTCCGTCTTGCATGTCAACTGTTTGTTGATCTTGCGTGGCTCTGTAGAAAATGCTGTTCGGAACTCGGTTTTATTGAGCCCTTGCGAGCATGCCTTGCAGCTAGAGCAGTTTCTGAAGCCTCGACTCGCTGCTAGCCAATTTTTAGGTGGAATCACCTCCGGACTGGATTTAACTAAAGCATCCTGTAACGAGTATGCTTTTCGGAAGGTGATAATTGGTTTGTTGGGCATATGTTCTCCAATTACTGGATCTAATTTGATTAGGTTCCAGTGGTGATTGATTATTTTTCTCAATACCGCATGTTGACTGTTGTAGGTCCAAATGAGTCTGACTGGTTGAAAACCATCGGATTTTGTGGCCCTCTGTGCTTTCTTATGGATCAGTGCATTGCTACGGGACAGAGCATTAGCTTTTCTGATTGCTATGTCAATAAGATTTTCCGCATAGCCTCTTGCCAGAAACCTTTGCTTACTGGCAGCCTGTGCGGCTTAGCAGTGATTGTCTGTACTGCAAACACGCCGAATTCTGAGCATCTCCCCATAGGGAATGCTTCGAATTAGATGCGGCGGATGGTGACTTCCTGCGTGCAGTATAGTATTGCCCGCAGTAGGCTTCCTAAAAAGTTTTGTTTCTAACTTGTCCTGACTGACCTCCAAAGTTATATCCAAAAAGTGAGCTTCCTTTTGACTGATATGTGAAGTGAAGGACAAATTAAACGAGTTTATGTTTAGGGCATCAATGAATTTTACCGCCTCCTCATGAGTCCCCCGCCAGATCATTAAGATATCATCGATGTATCTATACCATCGAATGATATGGCGGGTGCAGATCTCCCGGTGAATACCATTGAGGACCTGTCTCACCCAGTATCCCATATGGAGACAGGCATAACTGGGAGAGAAACAGGCCCCCATGGCAACACCCCTGACCTGCTGGTAGTACTGGTTTAGGAACATGAAGTGGTTGTGATGCAAACAGAAGCTAATCATGGTAAGCAACATTTTATTGTGCTCGGCCAATTCAATTGGCCGTTTGCCCAAGAAAAACTCAACAGCCCTTAACCCATCCGCATGCACAATGCTGGTGTACAATGATGAAACATCAAGGGTGATCAACCAATAGTCACTACTTCATTGCAGTTCATTCAGTTTTCTAAGAAGGTCACTAGAATCTTGAATATAAGATGGGAGTGCCAACACATGTTCTTGAAGGAATAAGTCAATGTAAGTAGTAGCTTTTTCTAATAACCCCCTGCACGCGTAAATGGTGGGTCTTCCAGGCGGTTCGATCGCATTCTTATGTACTTTTGGAATTAGGTACAACACGGGGGTGATAGGGTGATCGTTCTTTAAGCATTTGAGTTCATCCATACTGATGAGTCCACTGGATCGCCATCCCATCAAGATCGAATGAAAGTCTGTTTGTGCTTTCCTGAGTGAGCCCAAATCACAGTGTCTGTAGCAGTTTGGGTCATTTAATTGGAGGTAAGCCTCCTCCATATATATATATACATTTAGTATTGTACAAGCTCTATGTCTTACTGTTTTCTGTCTCTATGTATCAATTTTGCTGGTCAATATTGAATGTTAGGTATTTTTATTGTATTTTTATTGTCAATCCTTTTTTTTAAAATAAGTTGTGTCAAGTGGTCTTTCAGTTGTCCATTTTTTAACTTCTGTGTAATCAATAAACTGTGTTTTTTATATATACATATTTTATAATTGTTTTCGACCCTACATTATTTGTGGCCTACTCATTTAATTTTGTTCAAGGGAACTTTCTCTTTTCTCATTGGTTGGTTAACCCTACTTCCCTTGATTTTTGTTAAGGGGTACCTCTCTACCATTCTCTCTGATATGATGGAGTACATTTATTATTAGGATGGGTATAAAGCCGGGTATATGGCTGTGGGTATCTATAGGGCCTATTTGGGGGATAGAAAAATCCCAAGGGGAGTGGTCTGATACCTTTGTTGTCAAGGTCTGAGCCGTCCCAAAATAGTCTTTCAACACTATTCTTGTTGTTAAAATTCACCACCACACAGTCCCCCTGAATTTTCTTGGGGCGGTGCCCAACCCAAGAGACCCTCCTTGTCATAGTAACAGCACTTGCAACATCGGTTCCACCCGTGCTAAACTGAACACACCACTGTCTAGCTTGATTCATCAGGTCAGCGGTTGTTTCACTAGAACCCCCCCCTAACAGGGGGCACCCTAGTGAAAACAGCCACCAGAGGAGCTGCATCTGGAGGCAGCTCCAGGGTGTAGCCAGGCTGACAAGTACGTCTGCCACTATCAGAGGCCTTACTGCCTCTGACATTGGCTTCAGGCATAGAATTCCCTGGCATATCCCTTGTGGATGGCTGCCCTCCTGTATCTACAGTCCCTGTCGAACCATGAGGATGGCAAGATGTAAGATTGGTGTTCCTGCTATCAGCTGTAAGGAGGTTATCCACTAAAGCCGCTTGCTGGCTCAGACCCCCTTTTAACCCCCTATGTTGTTTCAACAGCGCATCAATTTTCTCGCATTTTGACAGAAGCCCCTCACAGGTGTTTAGAGTGTCCACAATGTCTTTAGCAACGGACACGAGTGCTGGTTCCAGACGTGAGACAAATAAGTCCTCTATAATTTTCCCGATTTGGCCCTTAAGCCGTTGGTCTATTCGGTTAGTCTGAGCCGAGTCTTTTTTCATCCTGCCCTCTGTGCTTAGCAACTTTCGTTTCCTGTGCTGCTTATGTGGGGGGACAGCAGACGTTGCGGGCAAAGGCTGGTGTGAGGCCTCTGGTGGGGTAGGTAATACAGTATTTATTGGGCTCACTTCCCGATTGGTGATCACAATGTTTGGCTCCTAAGGTATCACCCAGCTACAGTCTATTATTGGGACTGGATCGATATCCCCTGTATTCAAGCCCAACTCTTTCTCCGCATTCGCAATTTCTTTCGTCAATACCCCCACTGCGGAGGTTAGGTACGAGATAATGGATTCAGATTTTCTAGGGTGTTTTGCTTCAGACCCATCATCATCCCTAGCACATACCTGTTTCCTCTTGCCCATTGTAGATGTTAGGGGGGTGGTCCGGCCCGGCCTCCTCTGGCCCACGACGGCCACAGACTGCCCGCCCTCTGCCCGGGCTCAGCCCGCGCGCATCCCACGATGCGGGAGAAGCAGCTCGCTCTTATGCGCCTCCGGGCGTGGGAGTCTGGCGTGGCTGTCGGCGTCCCTGTGTACCTGCAGGGGACGCTGGGAAATGTAGTTTGTAGCAGCGCTCCCCCCTTTCAGCGGCCGCGATGTCAGGAGCGGCGGCGGGGGAGAGCGGAACAAGAGAGCAGGATGTCTGTGGGTGTTCAGAGGTAAGAACAGGCTTGTATGCACCCCAGCAAGCTTTGGCCCCTTATCTAAGTTGGTGTCCTCCTCGTCTTCTTCCTACATGCATTCTCGTATTTTGTAATTTGGTGGTATGAAGTGCTGATTCATCTTGATCATTGTTAACCTCTCCACATTTTTGGGTGAGAGGCGGGTCCTTTTGGAAGTTACAATGCCACCAGCAGCACTGAAAACACGTTCAGAAGACACGCTTGCGAGTGGGCAAGACAAGTAATTTATAGCCAGGTTGGTGATCTCTGGCCACACATCTGTTTTCCCATGCCAATACGCCAATGGGTCATGAGGAACATGGACCTCTGTTGAGTCATTCAGATAGGCCTGCACCATCGACTCAAGGTTCTCCAGGGTTCCTCCACTTTGCTTACTTTTTTCTTGGACCATTTGAGAAGCAAACCCAAGCTGAGTTAGCCAATCCTCTTCTTCACACAATGTTGTGTCTGGTGCAGATGATACGATTGCTGGTGTCATTAACGGCTGAGAGGGAAAATCACTCACTTCTGCCACAGCCACAGATGCAGAAGTGGATTTTTTTGACTGCAGATGGCCTGCTGATGCTGATGTACTGCCTTTTCCTTCAATTGCCTGCCGTTCTCTTTCAAACAGAGTGGCTGACAAAGCTAGCCAATGTTTGTACTTTGTAACATCTGCGTCATCAAAAGGAAAGAATACTCTGCCTGCCACTGCCTTTTTTTCAGTGGATCCAGAATAGTAGCACAAATGTAATTCTGTTCTGTGTTGATCATTTCAAGACGATCATCGCCAAGTAGGTGGTGTAATAACTTATCCGCCAACTCAAATGCTTCTTCCTTTCCATATTTTTCAAACTTAGAACACACCGCCTTCAGTCGGTGCTCCAGCATGCGCAACAATGGGATAGCTTTTCACAAATTACAGTCCTCCCTGCTGACTGCATGCGTGAAGACCTCAAAAGGACGAAGCATGTCTGTCAGGCGTTTAACTAGGTCCCTTTGCTCCACCTGAATCCTCATGTCTATCATAGGTGTACCCAGTTTAAAGAAATTCTGATTGACTACCGCCTACTGCTCATACAGATGCTCAAGCATGTAGAAGGTTGAGTTCCAACGTGTTGCCACCTCCAGGATGAGTGCTTTCACTGGCAATTTACGTTCATGTTGCAGGCACCTCAGCTGCTTTCGGGCCTTAAAAGAATGGTTGAAATGTGTGCACATTCTTCGGCAGGTGGTCAGTAACTCGGAGACTGGACTTTCTTCACTCAAGAATTTTTTAACAACCAGGTTTATACAGTGCGCCAGACACGGCACTCTGAAATAGTTACCCATATCCATGGCCTTAACTACATTGGCGCCATTATCCGTGGAAACATAACCAATCATGCGTTTTCTTGGGGACAGCCATTCAAAGACCTTTTTGTTAAACTCATGCAAAATGTTTCTCCTGTATGACTTTTCTCCATGGCAAACATGGCTATTGTTGCATGTTTCCGAGCAGCTTTATAAACTTTGTCCGAGTCAACACCTGCGTTTATCTTTGCTTTAACCCCTGAAAAAGAGACCCAGTGTGCAGTGATGCACATGTAATCAGTGGCAGCGCAACTGGTCCACATGTCTGTTGTCAGATGTATAGTGTGAACAGCACTCTTCTGCAAAGCTGCCCCAATCACCTCCAGCACATCTTCATGTAGTGCTGGAACCGCAACTCTGGCAAAATAGAACCGGCTAGGAACCTTCCATTTAGGGCAGAGCGTTGCCACCATTTCAAAAAAACCCACCCCTTCCACAAAAGAAAAAGGGAGAAGGTCCGGCGCTAGCATTTTAGCAAGCTTAGTGTTATACAGACGCGCCGTTGGGTGGTTGCGTTCAAATGGCGCATCTGAAAACAACATGCTTCTAATGGTGGGCTGGACCATTGTACGGGATGATGATGATGACTTCTTCGACCCAGTTACGCTCAGTGATGATGAACTTTTTCGCATTGGTGTCTCACTCTCTCCCACACTCTTAGTTTGGCTCATATATCTTGCAGGGGGTGTGCTGCTGACAGGGGTACTGGGTGTAACTGAAGAAATGTTTGACGCTTCTTCCTCCTCGTCATCAGCAGATGAAACATCAACGGATACAATTTGTTGACTTGCAATTCGGGCATCCTTGATCTCCCCTAGGTGCGCATGCCATTTGACAGTGTGCTGTCTCTCAAGATGACCTCTCTGGCCTCCGCTACCATAGTTGGTACCAAGCTTACCACGACTAACTCGAACCTTACAAATGGTACAAATGGCTATGTTTTCCCTTGTTGGGCTAACACTAAAGAAGTCCCAAACTGCAGACTTCAAATGTCTGTGGGGGGCGGAGGAGGCTATACTGGGAATGCTGCTAATGCCAGATGAACTGGAGGATGTGTGTTGCCGAAATTTAGTACGTTGTGCACTTGCAGCACCACTAATTGAGGAAATTTAGGTCGAAGTGGATGGAGGTCCCTTCTGGCGAAAAAAATATGGAAGCTGTAGGTGGTGGTGTACTAGTTAACTGCATTTGTGGTGGTCCCATTCCCACGTCGCCATCATCATCATCACGCTCAGCAGCATTTCGGGCTAGGGTTAAAATGTCTGTGTGCTGCATGCCCGCTGAGGCTGGAGTGACATCTATGATGACTGCAACGTCGTCGTGAGAGTCTTCATCAGCAGGAGTATACGCCACTTCTTGTTCAGCGTCATCATCACACTCCATAACTCTGAGACTTTCGGGGACCTTCCTTTTTACGCTTAGCTACCTTCGTCAGATCATGGTGGGCCTCACGCTCAGACGGCCGTGGTGGTTCCCAAGTTTCATCCATATCATCAGAAGGAAGGGGGCTTGAAGAAGAAGTAGACACCATCCTTGATCTTTTCCTTGCTGGGGATCTGGAAGACAATGAATCATTAGGAGGAGTGGCTTCCTCATGTGATACCTCGGCTTGAATGTCGATTTCCTGATGCGCCCCTACTTCGGGAGGAACAACTATTGTGGGCACTTGTCCCGCTCCATGCACCTCAGCTTGCTCCTCTCCTTGCGCCGCCTCTCCTTCCACATGTACTTGGGCTTGTACTTGCACATGTGGTTGTTGTTGCGGCTATGGTTGTTGAACACTCGTCAGATGAATTACAACAACCTGTGTTGATTGAGGGATGCTGCTACTTTCTTGCAATGAGCCAACATCACTGGTCGATGGTGATTGAACAATTATACTGGCTGACACACCTCACACATCCTGCACAGCAGCATTTTAGGATAAGGTAAAAATGTTTGTCTGCTGCATGCCCGAGTGGCACAAGGAGGGGCTCAAGGAGTGGCGCAGGGAGTGGTGCAAGTAGAGGTGCAAGTAGAGGCGCAAGTAAAGGCGCATGGAGAGGCGCAAGGAGATGCACATGGAGAGGCACAACTGCCCACAATGCTTGTTCCTCCAGAAGCAGGGGCACATCAGGAAATCGAGATTCAAGCACCCGCCATTGGAGTCTGAGAGGGACGCACGCCATGAGCCATCAAAGCTACCTAAAAGGAAGGTTCCCGCAAGGTTTTCACTTATGGGTGATGACGAACAAGAAGTGGAAGTGGTGTATTCTGCTGCTGATGAACAGTCTGAGGATGATGACCCAGTCATCACAGTCGTCACTCCAGCACCAGCGGGCATGCAGCAGACAGACATTTTTACCTTATCCTAAAATACTGCTGTGCAGGATGTGTGAGGTGTGGCACCACTGGTGGTACCACCACCAACACAGGTAACTACTACACCAACATGACCTACAGCTTCCACAGTTTCTCATCAGAAGGGCCGGCAGGGACCTCCATCCAGCTCGACCTCCATTACCTCAAGTAGTGGTCCTGTAAGTGCACAACAGAGTCAAATTCAGCCCATCCCATCCTCCACTTCATCTGGCATTGAAAGTAGCACCTCCACCACCAGAAATCTCAACTCCCCAGTTTGGGACTTCTTTAGTATTAGCAAAAAGGCGGAAAACCTAGTCATGTGTTTGATTTGTAAACAAGTAGTTAGTCGGTGTGAGCTTGGTACCAACTATGGTACCGGAGGCCAGAGAGGTCATCTCAAAAAACAATACATTATCCAGTGGGAGGCGTACCTAAGTAACATCCGGAAAGCCAAAAGTACAAATCCAAATGTAGACATTGATATTGCATCTGATGACGAGGAGGAACTGATCGTGCAGGGGGTAGGTGAAGAACTGAGATACATTTTTTCTGGTACACACAGTAGCCCTGGAAGCAGCACTGCAGTGGTAGCACCCACACCCTCCTCTACACCAGCAACATCAGGGAGGCACAGTAGTCTGGTAGAGACACCAATCCAAAAAAGTACATCAATGAGCCTAACTGGGTTGAAGAGGTCTGGATCCTCCTCATCACATATGAAAATGGCCAAGACCACCATTAAAAGCATGTGTTGGTCGGAGGCGCCATTTGAACACAACCACCCAACGACATGTCTTTATAATGCCAAGCTGGCTAAAATGTTAGCACTGGACCTTCTCCCTTTTTCTTTTGTGGAAGGGGTGGGTTTTCTAGAATTTGTGGCAACAGTCTGCCCTAAATGGAAGGTTCCTAGCCAGTCCTATTTTGCCAGAGTTGCGGTTCGAGCATTACATCAAGATGTGCTGGAGGTGATTGGGGCAGCTTTGCAGAAGAGTGTTGTTCACACTATCCACCTGACAACAGACATGTGAACCAATTGCCAAGCTGTTGATTACAGGTGCATCACTGCACACTGGGTCTCTTTTGCGGGGGTTAGAAACAAGATAGATGCAGGTGGTCACAGTGCCACAATTTTTCAAGCTACTAGGAAACATGCAACAGTAGCAATGTTTGCCATGGAGAAATCTCATACTGCAGTAAACATTTTGGAGGAGTTTAACTGTAAGGTCTTTAAACGGCTGCATCCAAGAAAGCGCATGATTGGTTATGTTTCCACGGATAATGGCATTAATATAGTTAGGGCCTTGGCTGATGGTGGCTATTTCAGAGTGCCGTGTTTGACACACAGTATTAACATTGTTGTTCAAGATTTCATGAAAAAAGAAAACAAAGTCAGCAAGTTACTGATCACCTGCCGAAGAATCTGCACACATTTCAGCCATTCTATTAAGGCCCGGAAGCAGCTGAGGATCATTCAACGAGTTGGTAGAGTGCCAGTCAGAGGACTCATCCAGGAGGTGGCAACACATTGGAACTCAACCTTCTACATGCTTGAGCGTCTGTTTGAGCAGTACTTGGTAATCAATGAGTATGTCTATAACGCACAGGGTTCTTCTATGAAAAACATGAGGCTAGAGGTGGAGGAATGGGACCTAGTTAAAAGCCTGACAGACATGCTTCGTCCTTTTGAGGTCTTCATGCGTGAAGTCAGCAGGGAGGACTGTACATTGGGCAAAGCTATCCCATTGTTGCGCATGCTAGAGCACCAACTGAAGGTGGTGTCTTCAACGTTCAAAGATGATACTGAAAAGCAAGACGCATATCAGTTGGCGGAGTGCTTATTAACCCACCTACTTGACAATGCAAGGCTTAATGGAATACATTGTGATCAACATTTCATTTGTGCCACTATTCTGGATCCACGGGTCAAAAAGGCACTGGCCAGCAATACATTAATTCATTTTTATGAAGCAGATGTTTCAAAGTACAAACATTGGCTAGCTCTGTCAGCCACTCTGTACGAAAAAGAGCGGCAGGAAACTGAAGGAACCGCCACAAGTACTACTGAATCAGCAATGGTAAATAAATAAATAATACCCTATTTTTGGATGAATGAATTAAATAACAGATAGCTCAATAAATAAGAGTCAAGATTCGAGGTAGTAGGAGTTTCTGCAGGTTTATTACAGCATAAGGACAGGATCAGGACAACCTGCATAGGAATAGGACAATAGGGCCCAGCAGGACAACTGGGGCCCAGCAGCTGCCGGGGCTTGGTCTGAGATGAGCGCGCTAACATTCAATAACAAGAAACAGGCATATATACATAGCGCAAACACATAGCATTACATTGCAGTAGGCGTAACAGTGGGTGGAGCAGAAGGCGTGACGTGTAACAGTCGCGAGAGATAACAGTAAAAAGAGGTGTAACTGGGAGTTTACTTAGACATGTGATGTAAAACGTAACAGAATATGTCATGAATGGGCGGACACATAGGAGGGGGCTACCTAAGGAGCCGGGACCTCTAACCTAATGGTGCGCGAAAACTGGCAATGACGTGTTACTAGGAGAAGCTGGGGGCTACGAACTCTGTGCTAGGAGCAGAGACTAAAGTCTGGAGGGTCGGAGCGACATGTGCCTAAACCCTATCTGGTATCTAATGTTTAGGGAACATGTTGATATAAACTAGAAGTCATGAGGGGAGAGGCTAACCTGATTCTAAGACTGGACCATGCTTTATTCTACATGTAGTGCGTGAAGAAGAATACTAAATGACCATTAAATACAGTATTTCTCTAACATGGAGACGAGAAGGCTAGACAATGACGGAAACTATTGATGCAGTTCAGTAGCTTAGGAATGCAGAAGAGGAGGACTGAACTGATAGCTGGAACTATAACATACTTTTGGCAGACTCAGAGGCAGAGCCGGGGTGCACCGGGCACTGCGAGGCAGGAAGTAAGTGAAAGGTCGAGGATACAGGTGGGGGCTGTATCGCTCCTCAGCGAGGCTTTCAGGAGACAGAAGCTGAATCTGTGGTCCGGGCCCTTTTGAGGCCTGGAAACGGGGACTTTATAATTGAATAACGTGCACACTGAGAAACGTGGCAACATTACTTTACATAGGCCTGATATTCGTAGTATTCACGAGGACTGGAAAATAGCATACTAGAGGTGGACACAACTGTAATTGTGTCTTCAATCAGAAATGGGGAATAACATATGCATATTGGTCATGCATACATAACATATGATGGATGGGGCGTAGGGACACAGAACATGGCAAAATTTACTTTTCCACATTCCCTCCTTGTCACTACGTTTCCATCAGGAAACATCAATATTCATGATACCATCTATCATTTCATACAGTACCATTTGCTCGTCTCGAATTGTCTTGGAACGGGATTTAGAACGGGGCTTGGGACTAGGAATACAAGAGGTAGCACACATGCTGCAAATCGCAGGGCCACATTGTATACAGAGGCAGCAGCTGAATATAATCGCCACTGCAATACCTAGGAAGGACAGGACTTTCCATCCCCATGCAGAAATTACATTCCAGAACCAACCGGACCATGTCCAGGTGCCTGGATCTTGGTGTAACAGATGGGCAATTTTATGGAGTCTGGTTATAGCTGAATAAACAGACGGCGCGTTATTTGGAATGAAAATGCAACAACTGGATCCGAGAATTCTACAGGCCCCGCCCCTATCGGCCAGTATGACGTCAAGGACGAGACGATTCTGTAAAACGACAATTCTCATAAAGGATTGCTCTTCAGTTAAATTACCTAGAGCGGAGGCAGTCTCATCTACTACTGCTTCAAGGGTTCTTGTTAACCTACGAATTAGCTTACTATTTACAACTGTACCTAAATAAGGGAAAACACCTTTATCTATATCAATGAATTGCTCTGCGGCGGTTTCAGTATAATCGACAATCGGGAGATTTCTCTTGTGTCTAGTGTGTACTAAGAAAGAATTCCTATGATAATCAGGTGGGGCTAGAAAAACAGGTGGCAGTAGGAAGGCAATGTAACAGGTTCCCTCCCAATCGAGGGGCAGACGGACATATGCAGTTTGACCACAAACAAAATAAGAATGACGTGAAGCTATAAAAATAGATTTCCTACTGTCACTATACTGGATAACAGTAGTACATTCACTATGACCTATATGTACAGAACCATAACTACGGACACATAATTCGCCTTTGACTGGTAGTACTGAAATAGCGGGTGAGTCTGGAGTAGTATCAGACTGAACATTCAGTACCATGAAATTCGACGAATAATTTCCTAAATTATATACTTCATTTTCTAGATCTAAACCTGTTCTATGGGGGAAACCTTGCTTGTCTGGGAAACATGTACTGTTAAGAAAAAACATATCTGTTGAGGATGACGTTAGCGTGGACCATGCTCCACACGAACCATTGTGTGAGAATGGATAAGGAAACAGTGGCAGAACTCCCTTCGGTGTCTGGAAAGGGGGGAGTCGACCACTCACCCAACAATTAGTGGCATTGCTGGTCTGGTGTGAATAATGTAACATACGGATGAATGTGTTATTACGCATGGCGAGGCGGTATGAATATTCGTGAGGAGGCAGATCACTAAACGTGTGCTCTACTGTAGCATGAGCAGACATATTTACATGAGGAACTGGAAAACACAGATAGAAAGCATAACTGGTGCAGGAAATCATTATGCTAAGAAATAATATGAAACTTAGAAAAACGATGCATTGAAGTGAACTTCGACTGACTCTCTCACTATGGGGGTCTATTTTATACATGTCAGAAACAGTCTAACCGTTTCACCTAGGGGAGGACTTATACAATCAAACTGGCTGACTTATTAGACCTGAGCTTTAACTTATACTCCTGTTGCGGAGTTTTCTCTAACAAGGGAGGGGTTGTAACAAAGTCTGGTGCGGGACAGTCCTTTAAAACAATGTTCTGGCAATCCTTCGAATCCTGGGAAATGTTCTTGGCAATGTCTTTGAAGTCTGGCTTTGGTCCTTTGAAAAGTTTTACATGAGAAAGGTGGACCCACCCCTTCCTGCCTTCCAACTTGACGGCAGTTCGGGTGGTCAAGAGGACCTGACGTGGCTCCTTCCAACGTGGTTCCAGCGGACTTGATCTGTCAAAATTTCTGATCATCACCAAGGATCCTGGAACGATCTCGTGCGGTGCCACCTCGGTATTGTCTGGAAATGCGGCGGCAACCTGTGAACGACATGAGTTGAGGGCAGACATCAAGGAAGCTAGGTAATCTGTCAGCATATTACATGGAACATCGGTAATACTTCGGGGTCTAGGAGTACCCCACATGTTAGGGGGGCGGCCGAAAACGACCTCATACGGGGACAGACCTGATCTGGAATGTGCGACCATACGCATGTAAAACAGAGCGACTGGCAAAGCTACTAACCAGTCCACACCCTTGTCTTTACAGACTTTTGCTATACGGATTTTCAGAGTCTGATTATGTCTTTCGACTAGTCCAGCTGCTTCTGGATGGCGTACACAATGGAACTTCCACTGGTACCCTAACAACAGGGAAACGTGTCTCATGAGTTCGGATGAGAATGGCTGACCGTTATCAGAATATACGACTCTAGGGAGTCCATATCTAGGGAAAAATTCACGAACCAACTGCTTGGCAGTGGTCGCGGCTGTGTAATCTGGGACTGGATATGCTTCTGTCCACCTGGACAAAGCGCATACTACTACAAGGACATACTTGAAACCTCGACATCGCTCCATCTGAATATAATCCATCTGGAGGACCTCAAAAGGGTGGTCAGGGGGCTGGAAACCACCTTGTTCCACCGGGACACTTTTACCTGGATTAAACTGACAACATATCATACAGGTACGGACTTTCTGCTTGGCTGCAGCTCGTAAATGCTTGTTAAACCAAATGTTCTGGATACTGTCTAACATAGCTTTTTCTCCTAAATGTGCTGGACTATGTGCGGTATTGATAATGACTTGAACCATAGAATCGGGGAGAAACCATGTGGCTCTACCCTTCGTTAACCATCCTTGATCTGTCTGGACCCCTCCTTGTACAGACCATTTCTTGATTTCATCGGGAGTAGCATGTAACTGAATATCTATGACATCTTGTGTAGGGTCCTTAACTGTCATGCATGTAATCAGATCTGGAGTATGTGTCATGTTTACTGGAATGTCTGGAGTCTGTGCTGTAAGCTTGGCTGTGCGGTCTGCTAGATCATTACCTTGGGAAATAATGTCAGTAACTTTCGTATGTGCTTTGCACTTCATGATAGCAATAGATGTCGGTAAATGTATGGCATCTAACAGAGCTTGAATAAGGAGACCATGCTGAATCTTGGTTCCATGAGAAGTCATAAAACCTCTCTCCTGCCAGAGCACTCCGAAGTCGTGTACAACTCCGAATGCGTAACGTGAATCTGTGTAAACATTAACTTTCAGGTTCTTGGCGTGTATACAGGCTTGTGTCAGAGCAACTAGCTCTGCTGCTTGAGCGGACAGAGTATCAATACGGTGTGTTTCAATAACTTCAGTGTCAGTAGTCACTGCATACGCGGCGACTAGTTCTCCTGTACTAGTTCTCATACATGAACCGTCCACATAAAGTGTCAGGTCAGGATCTGGTAACGGAATGTCTGTCAGGTCTTGTCTTGGCTTTGTCGTAATGTTAACTACTTCCACACAATCATGTGTGTCTGGATTTGAATTAACTGATGGTAACAGTGTAGCAGGATTCAGGACGTTGCAGCGTCTAATTTCTATGTGTGGCTGGAACAGTGTCAATTCATAACCTGTTAAACGTGCAATTGTCAAGTGTTGAGTTTGTGTTCGGTTTAAAAGAACTTCTACTGAATGTGGAACTTGTACTGTCAGGGAATGTCCTAAAACTATGGAATCACTTTGTCTGATAGCTAGTGCTGTGGCTGCAACTGACTTGAGGCATGCAGGCAACGCCTGGGCGACTGGATCTAATGTGCTCGAAAAATAAGCACAGGGCTTGTATTGACCTGCTTGATCTTGTGTGAGAACAGATAATGCTGTACCTTCGCGTTCTGTAACGAAAAGTATAAAAGGCTTACTGTAGTTCGGTGTAGCTAGAACTGGAGCTTGGCATAGGGCTTTCTTTAACTCGTTGAAACTAAGTGTATGTTCAGATGTCCAAGGGAGGACAGTCGATACGGCTGCCTCCTGTGTCGTTAACTGTATCAGTGGCTTGGCTAGAAATGCATACTGGGGAATCCATTGTCTACAATAGGAAGTAAGGCCGATAAAAGCACGTACCTCCTTCTGGGTTCTGGGCTGGGGAAGACTCGCTATTAACTGTATACGGTCGGGTGTCAACTGCCTACCCCTCTTGGACAGCAAGTGTCCTAAGTATACCACTTGCTGGACACAGAATTGAAGCTTTGAAGGTGACACCTTGTGCCCCATCTCGGCAAGAAAATACAGGACTGTAAGTGATGCTCGCTCGCAGTCACGTTCAGAACGGGCTGTGATCAGTAGATCATCGACATACTGGAGCAGGGCAGTGTCAGTTGGCATGTGAATATTGTCTAGTTGTCTCTTGAGTGCTTGACTGTAAATACTAGGGCTTTCTGTGAAACCTTGAGGAGCGCGTGTAAACATATAGCTCCTTCCATTTAAACAAAATCCGAAAAGAAACTGGCTGTCTGGATGAATTGGAACACTAAAAAATGCATTCTTGAGGTCAATAACAGTGAAAAACATGGCTTCGGAATCAATGGCAGTTAACAGAGAAGAAATGTCTGGAACAACTGGGTACTGAGGAATTATATATTTATTAAGCTCTCGTAAATCAATCACTAATCGATATACTGGGGGTGCATTTGGATCAGTACGTTTCATGACTGGAATGATCGGAGAATTGCATACATTGGAGTCAGTTTCTACAACTACTCCCTGAGCCATGAGCTCGTCAATAATTTTGGATAAGGCTGCTACAGCCTCAGGTGGCAATCTGTACTGTCTGATTCGGGGTAACACTACACCTGGTTTGAGAGTCACACGATAGGGTGTGATTTGCATGTAACCTACATCAGTTGGACCTTGCGCCCATAAATGCTGCGGAACATTAGACAATCTTGAATCAAAATCTCGCAATACATAGTGACCCTTAAAGTCACGTAGGAACAGACGTATTCCCTCTGGGGAACAGCAAATAACTGCACCTAACTCTTTCAATGTCTTAATACCTAACAGATTTTCTGGACATGACTTAGTAAGTAACAGATCAGTAGTACGGGACAATGGACCTACTTCTAGAGTAACTGGCTTTGATATCTCATTAACTATGGGTTTTCCTGAAAATCCAAGGGAAACATTTCTTGAGCCTGAGAGCGGAGCCCCTGGAACTTCGGCGTGACTAATTGTGGTCCTACTTGCCCCTGTATCGATCAAAAACTTTCTGTCTTTCCCTAATACTTGACTATGAACATAGGGACCTTCTTGGTCTACAGGTATCTCGATGAGAGGCAAGCCTACCTCCCTCTCTAGGCTGTTTCATGAATATGACTGGTACTCTGGATACTCGGACTGTGCATACTGGTACATCTGCGATGTAACATGCTGTGTTGCAGCAATAGGCTGCGGTACTGTAACTGTCTGTGGTGCATTCTGTGACTGAGGAGTCTGTGAAACTTGTTCTTGTCTAGGCGGACGTGGTCTTTCTTTAGTCTTACCAGTAGCTATGTTGTGTTTCAGAACTGCACACTCGTTTATAAAATGACCTGGCTGTTTACAATAATTGCAGTTCCCTTTAACGGGAGCCGCAGGATGACTGGCTTGAATCGGACCCCTCTTCTGACTGTCTTGAGGAATAGATTGTGCAACTAGCACTTTCATTTTCGTGTCTTTCATACGTTTTCTTTCGTGTTCTTGCTCTTCTCTGATTCTATTCTGGTGATACTGGAGCATCTGGAGCATCTGGGACGGAGTATTTGCTTGCCAGGTGCTTTCGACTTTCAAAACTCGGTTTCTAATTTGTGGACTTGAATTCTCGACTAATTTGGTAACGAAAAGATGAGGGTATGACTCACTACTTGTCTTGAGACCACTATTAATACTGAAACATTTCTCAAATCTAGAATAAAAATCACTAATGTCTTCATCTTGTTTCTGTTTACAGGCTGAGATTGCATCCCAGTCTTCTTTCCTAGTTGTCAATAATCTGGGTAAAACTTGAATCAATAATTCTGGTAATTCTTTACATTTATCTCCAAGACCGGTACCTGGTACTCGTGCCTTGTCTTCAGCTTCTAGAGCTGTCCAATCGATCTTTTTCTCTCCCACCTCCCATTCTTTTTCTTTTAACTTTTCATACACCCCTGCGGGTAACAGGACCTTTAACATTTTAATGATATCTGGGTACGTGTATTCTCCCATACGGAGCATGTCTTTTAATTCTCTATGGAACCCTGCTGGATCTTTGTCATGACAGGGAATTAATTTTTTCATTTCGAGGAGTTCCATCTTTGTGATTGGAGTGTATACAAACACTCGTTGCATTTCGCCACCCGCCCCTTGGACTGGGTGGACTTCTCGTAACGGATTCTGTCTGTCTATGTAGAATGGTTTACTTTCTGGGGGTGAGACATGAACAAAATGCGGGTTCAGGAACGTTCTATACTTGTGGCGCTGTTCTAGAATAACAATAATTAAATCGGTACCTAGACCTTTCCATTTGTACTGGAGTAACTCGTTCAGGATATCGTGTAACGGGCCTGGATCAGAATGTTGACCCTCATACAGAGTAATGAGGTGCTGGATCATATACATACCCACCAGTCGTTGCTCGGCTGGGGGCAGTTTCAGAAACATTTGTGCCACTATTTCGTCTGGAAAAGTGGTAGAATCAGTAATCCATCGGACTGCTGATCGGGCTAGTTCTTGTTCATGCATGGTACTTAATTCGCTATAACCGACTCGTGATTTCAGAATGTGATCGGTAGCTTGAAATACTTGTTCTAGAGAACAAGGCTCTCGTTCTGGTGCTGGATGTTGAAAAACAGACTTGGGTTCTAGACTTAAATGGCGATCTGGAAATCTGGATTTTCCTACATACGCTATTCTGGCGGGATTCTCGTCTTCCTCTTCAGGATCAGAGATACTTTCTTTCTCGCTTACTTGTGCTGCTTTACGCTGTTCGTGTAACCTTACTATTTCTTTACGAATTTTCTTGTACATACTTTCCATGGCACTAATGGTCTTGTGCTTACCCTCGGCTATATTATCACTCCACCTTGTCAGGTTTCTCATTTCGGCGGGATCTTTAGACGAGTAATCTTGTTCTCTTATTAGACAATTGATCAGGAACTTTAATATCATGAGCTGAATCTCGGCTTTCCTTTGAGACATAATCTCGCCAATACTTTCTGGATCATCCCCTGTACGGATGAAACGATATATTCTGTCTAGATCTTCTTTCATATTCGGTAAGGTGACTAGATACTCGGTCACCCTTCTTACGCGTACGGAATATAAAACCATATTATACTCGCCTGGGACTGCGTCATAGACACATTCGGCAAGGGCTTGTCTGATTTCTGTAACAGACTTATTACTTTTAGGAGTACGCTGTGATGCTTGAGCATGTAATTCGAGTGCTGATAAACGCTTGTGTGGCGGCGGGGTTTGAGGAGGACCTCCTCCTGCGGCCCCTAGACTAGAATCGTCGACTGACATTCTTCGTGCTTGCAGGGTCGGTAATTGTAACGTGGGCTGAACTTGTATGGCAGGCTGACCCGGGGGTACCGTAGCAGGTACTCCGGTGTCTGGAGGAACGGGAAGTGCCTGATTTACAGGGACGGGCGGAGCACGAACAGGATTTGCATATTCTGGAACTGTGTCGTCCAAATAGGACGAAATAAAAATATCAGCTGCGGTCGGTTTGTGACGTAGCTTGGTCGGAACCAATGGTGGCGGGAAATTACTGGGTGCCTCTGGGGTCGCTTTTGGCAAGCCTTCGGCAAGGAGAGGATACATACCCTTAATAAGGGCATGCCTCTGTCTATCTGACTGTTCGGCTTTGACTTGTTCACCTATCTCGATTAATTCTCTTTCTTGGGCTCGTTCTTGGGATTCTCTACTTAACTCTGACTTTCTGACTTCCTTTTCCGTTCTTCTATGCGCTTCCTTACGCCATAACTCGATGGCATCTTTCTGTGACTGTCTGGCTTTCTTTTTCCATAATACTTCTTCTACTCGCATGATACATTCGGCATCCCATGTACCCGATACGGGCCATCTATACTTTTCTTCTAACTGTTTGGTATACTCTACCCATAAATCTAGATACAATATGGCGCTTATGCCATGTTTCTGATACATAAAGTGACCTGGACTGTCCCTAGGCGGAACAGGAACTGCTGCTTCCAGCAGACCCTTTCTAGTTTTTAACTGACGTAACTTGGAAAAGAGCGGCATTCTAAACTTGAATCGGAACACAATACAATACACGAAAAACAATAACAATTGGGAAAACAATTCAGGCATACCACGACATTGGAAATACATTAAACAACATTATAAATAACAGTTCGAACAGAATACTACCTGAAAATACTGAAAACAGAAACAGAACAGAATTCTCGAGAACGGAACAGACTAGAGTTACTGGATGCACTGCTATAACAGTACGGAACATACCGGTCCCATAAAGGAACACATCAAGACCCGTATCCACCTAGGTGAACACTTCGTTTGTGGGCTTGGGTACCACCAACCCACGGACCAGGAGTCAATTTAGACTGACCCTGTCTAGACACTACCCCAGCAATGGTACTCACCGGGCAGCACGGAACGGAAGGCCTCGGACGGGACTGGACTACGACGACGAACTTCGGGCTTCGGACTTCAGTTACGGGTGGACCTCCGGATACCTCGGACCTTGGACTCTCGGCTTGGGCTCTGGTCGGGACTCGCCGCGTTCCTCCACCGTCTCGTTCGGATGCTGGACCGCCTCCTCCGTCTCCTCCGTGGGCCTTAGGGATACTTGAAGCAGAAATATCTGCCAGGTGCACGGTATGGTTCCGTCACGACTGCAGAGGGTCAGGGGGTCGGCGTGGCTTCACCGACGCGTGGGGAAAGGGCAAGTCCCTGTTCGGGCGCCATTATGTGGTAAATAAATAAATAATACCCTATTTTTGGATGAATGAATTAAATAACAGATAGCTCAATAAATAAGAGTCAAGATTCGAGGTAGTAGGAGTTTCTGCAGGTTTATTACAGCATAAGGACAGGATCAGGACAACCTGCATAGGAATAGGACAATAGGGCCCAGCAGGACAACTGGGGCCCAGCAGCTGCCGGGGCTTGGTCTGAGATGAGCGCGCTAACATTCAATAACAAGAAACAGGCATATATACATAGCGCAAACACATAGCATTACATTGCAGTAGGCGTAACAGTGGGTGGAGCAGAAGGCGTGACGTGTAACAGTCGCGAGAGATAACAGTAAAAAGAGGTGTAACTGGGAGTTTACTTAGACATGTGATGTAAAACGTAACAGAATATGTCATGAATGGGCGGACACATAGGAGGGGGCTACCTAAGGAGCCGGGACCTCTAACCTAATGGTGCGCGAAAACTGGCAATGACGTGTTACTAGGAGAAGCTGGGGGCTACGAACTCTGTGCTAGGAGCAGAGACTAAAGTCTGGAGGGTCGGAGCGACATGTGCCTAAACCCTATCTGGTATCTAATGTTTAGGGAACATGTTGATATAAACTAGAAGTCATGAGGGGAGAGGCTAACCTGATTCTAAGACTGGACCATGCTTTATTCTACATGTAGTGCGTGAAGAAGAATACTAAATGACCATTAAATACAGTATTTCTCTAACATGGAGACGAGAAGGCTAGACAATGACGGAAACTATTGATGCAGTTCAGTAGCTTAGGAATGCAGAAGAGGAGGACTGAACTGATAGCTGGAACTATAACATACTTTTGGCAGACTCAGAGGCAGAGCCGGGGTGCACCGGGCACTGCGAGGCAGGAAGTAAGTGAAAGGTCGAGGATACAGGTGGGGGCTGTATCGCTCCTCAGCGAGGCTTTCAGGAGACAGAAGCTGAATCTGTGGTCCGGGCCCTTTTGAGGCCTGGAAACGGGGACTTTATAATTGAATAACGTGCACACTGAGAAACGTGGCAACATTACTTTACATAGGCCTGATATTCGTAGTATTCACGAGGACTGGAAAATAGCATACTAGAGGTGGACACAACTGTAATTGTGTCTTCAATCAGAAATGGGGAATAACATATGCATATTGGTCATGCATACATAACATATGATGGATGGGGCGTAGGGACACAGAACATGGCAAAATTTACTTTTCCACAGTCAAGGTCCACTTCTGTGACCGAAGGCAGTCACTTTACCTCAGAGCCATTACCGACACCAGCAACCGTATGATCATCCTCACCTGCACCAGGCCCAGCCATAATAATGTCGGAAGCGGATTAGATAACTCATAAAGGGTTTGCTCATTCCAGTGTTGATGCAAAGGCCACAGATGGTACGCAAAGTGGAGCACCCCTGGATGACCTTGAGTGGATGGTGCAGGCCTATCTGGATGACCCAACAGAGGTCTTCATTGATCAGAACCCATTGCTGTATTGGTATGGGAAAATGGGTCAATGGCCCCTGATCACCAAGCTGGCTCTAAATTATTTGTCTTGCCCACTAGCAAGTATGTCTTCTGAACGTGTTTTTAGTGCTGCTGGTGCCATTGTAACTTCAAAAAGGACCTGCCTCTTGACCAAAAATGTGGAGAGGTTAACAATGATCAAGATAAATCAGCAGTTCATACCACCAGATTACAAAATATGTGAATCCACGTAGGAAGAAGAGGACACCGACTTAGGTGACAGAAGTTCTTCTCTGTTAGCTGACCTACTCAATTCACAGAGTTTGAGGACGAGCTCTACTTCCCTGACACCTATGCCGGAAATACTGACTTTCTTTTTTTCGTCCTTATTCACTTTTATTCCTGTCTTTCTTTGTTTTGTAACTTTTACTACAACAAAACTCTAATCACAACAAATCCATCAGCGGTGCTGTCTTTGTCTTATTTCCTTATTGAAGGTGCCGCTGTCTGCATTCCTGAAGTTCACAAGTTCACAACTCAGTCATGCTCCTCTATCCTCCTCCTTCTCCAGACTCCCCCAATCCATTTCCCTCAAGGCAGATGGCTGGATTACGCAGAATCAAGAAACTGTTGCTTCGTGACTTTATGCTGACTGTTACTTCTGAAATTAACACAAGAGGCTGCACTGTGGGGCTTCACTTTAAGAATAAGATGTGGGCAAAAAGTGGAACAGGTGATGAATAATGAGATTGCCTGCAGTGGACAACGCTGGCTGTCTGGCTCTGATGAAAGCAATTGCTGTTTGTTTGTTGTGTATGAAATGAATCATATGTGTTCTGTTATTATTTAATCTTTTACACACTAAATGTAACTCAAGTCTACTCTATTTTTACCTTGTTTAATTCAAATTGTACGTCTACTGCAGGGGCAACTACGTTGCATTTTTCAATATGGAAAATATCCTTGGACTCACAGTGTGTAGACTGTGACTGCATAAACAACATTGAGTTTGCCAATACCATGATGGTGATGATTCTTGATGAAAAAAGTTCCATAATATGTTTACAGTCACTCACTGGGATGGTTGGATCATCATCGTCAGTTTATGGAAGAACTATGGCCATTTCATGAGTGGAAAACAGGTAAACAAGTCAACAACAACCACAGCAGAACAACATGTCTGTCTAGTCGTGGTATGGATCGGTAGAGCCAGTGTGGTGTTATTATGCCAGATTCCAGGCAGCAGTTCATGTAAAATTGTGGTTATGTGGCTTGCTGCATAAAGATCTGCTTTGTCTGTCTGTGTCAAAGAGGTATGCTACATGGAGGTTGGTTCACTCAGTGGTGCCTGCCTTGACCCTCTGCGTGGCCCTGGCCTGCTGTGTGATAATTACTATCCTTGAAAAGGAGATTCAGAGTACGCACTTTAGAAATGATGCTTGTATTTAAGGCTGTCGCCTCTGAAAGTGAAAGTGTTATTTTTGCACTACACACCATACCTTATATTTTTTCTCCGTGGTGTTTTAATATCCCTACCTGTTTTTCCATCGACAATTACAGGCCGGCTTTTACCCTGTGCAATGGGAAAAACATTAACTCAGGCTTACCATAGCAATCCGCAATTCTGCATCCACCAGGCAGGCAGTGGACAGTGTGTCTGGTCACCAAGATTGATCAACCGAGCGTCAGATGGAATGGAGGAGTACCGCGAAAAAGAGAAATGGCTGGATGCATGCAACTTCCCAAATTGAACAGGACAACTACAACATACAGTTACAGTATCCTCTTCTCTTCTCATTATCTTTTAAATAATGTTATTGTTGTGAACTTCTATGAGTGCAACTCTGTGCGTTTGCTCTCTGCTTCAAATTCATCCCTACAGCTATTTGATAAGTTTCTTTGCTGTTTTGAAAACTAATCTAATGTACTAATAAGTGTTTATTCTCTCTGAGGGCAGATAGGCAAGTGAAATTGCGTAATTACTGCAGCCCTGTACTGTCAAATTGTTTATCCACAGTTAGTAAGTTGTAGTACAGGTCAAAGTCATGTCCTATTTAGGCGTGACTCTTGACCATCAACTTAACTGGAATCCCCAGCTGGAGGTTTTAATTCTAAAATTTGTCCGCCTCACTGGCTGCTTGCTAAAGGAACAAAAAAAAACCTTGACAAAACGTATTACACCAGCTTTAAAAATTTATGAGGCCAAGGTTAACGCAGCCATTTTGTACGGTGCGGACATTTGGGGTTACAAAAGCTTGACAGCATTGACCATAGCACAGAATAGGTTCCTTCGGAGTCTAGTTGGGCTTCCGCAATCGACACCCATAAAACCTTTGCTTTTGGATTTGGGCTGTAGACCTCTGGATGAGATGGCACAGTACCGGCTTGTCGCCTTCTGGACTCTGGACTACTCATGAGCTTAGCCTTTTTGCCCACGAATTGTGTGAAATTAGATCATTGTGGGGTGCCATGAAAATCCCTTGGTTGCGGGAGGTCAAACAGATTCTGCACTCCATGGGCCTTTCTGAATTATGGTTGAATCCGGAATGTGCTAGGTTCCCCTCCAAAGTGGAGTTTAAAGAGCTATTTTGGGCAGCAAAGAAATCTGTATTGGTTTCACTCTCATCAGAAAATAGCCTAACGGGATTGTTTTTATCTCATAAGATTATACCATCCCTTGAGCCTTTTTGGGATTTGATATGCAAAGCCCTTGACCGCAAGCTGTACTTTCAGTTTCGGGTGGGAACGTTGCCGATCAATTCCTTTACTGCAAGATGGACAAAGTCTTCTACCTCCAAGTGTCCTTTTTGCTCTGATCAGGTTGAGAGTATTGGCCATATATTTTTTGCGTGCCCAGCATATCGATTGCCCCGACTAAAATGGCTGCAACCAATTTGTAAAACTTTAAATTGTGTAGAGAATCGCACTGCCCTGTTGAAACTACGCGACATGCGCACTGAAAAATCTGTGATTTGTGTTGCTAAATTTCTGGGGTGGATGTGGCTGATACGTGCAAAGAACGTGTAACCCTGCTTTGATTAACTTGTATTCTTCTTCTTAACTTGTGTTTTTAAATTTTGTATGTTGCCTACGGGCAACCTTTCTTTTTATATTTGGGGTTCCTTGGAATATGCAAAAATGTTGATATCTTGTAAATATTTTTATTTTGTGGTCTTTTATGAATTTTATTCGAAATAAAGACTTATGAACTTGACTTGAACTTGGGTAAGTTGTAGTAACTACTACTTTTCAGTAACCTAACCATCCATTTAGCAAACAACTTCATGCATGCAGTCCACTTCCTTTATGTCCCTTAAAAGATTTATGGATATCTTCGCATCCAAAGATTTGTTTTTCTTCATTTGTTGTTTGTCCATGCTGTGTTTTTTTTTCCTCTCTCCACAAAACGTTCGCAAAAAAACATATTCCCATCCAATTTTCAAACCCTAACTCTCTTCCCCCGGGCTGTGTGGTTTTCATTGAGGTGTGACAGACTAAATGACAACAAAAAGTCCACACACTTGCTGGGGAGGATAAGGTTAAAGCAACAGAAAATCAATTTCAAGGCTGGTGAAGGAATCCGAGGATATATTCTTATTCTTATTCTGCTTGACACACACCCATGAGTATTTGCAAATCAAATCAGAATTTCATGTGTGCCATTGAGTGGAT
Source organism: Lissotriton helveticus (assembly GCF_964261635.1). Lineage (NCBI taxonomy): Eukaryota > Metazoa > Chordata > Amphibia > Caudata > Salamandridae > Lissotriton > Lissotriton helveticus. The sequence goes on along the minus strand of NC_136071.1, from coordinate 584,812,627 downwards.
TCATCATCAACAACATCCTCCTCCTACACATGACGAATGCTTACTCTGCTGTGTCCTTTACCTTCATTACTATTTCTTGTAGTAGCCATACTCCACTCAACCAGTAGTTATATTTTGAATACTTTAGCATTGCTTAGGCTACAATTTATGGCACTGTTCTTGTGTACTGTACTATCTATCGTACTGTTCTAATGCTAGGCTCAGGCTACTCAATGTTTCATTTCCTTTTTTTTCCATATGCTGCTACTGCCAGTGTGTACCACTACTACTACCACCACAACAATGACATTTCATCCATCCAGGATTCCATAGCCAACCCTAATCGCCATTTGCCATGCAGCCTGCCCTGTGCCTAGCCCTATTCTCAAACACGAATTACATGTAAGATAAGCATTTTGGCAGAGGAAGAATAATGTAGTAGGAGGAGAGGAGAGACTGATGGTAGTACTAGTAAAGTAGTAGGACAATTGAAATCACTAACTCTGTCAGTGGCACTTTTGTACAAATGTGGGCGATTAGACCATTTGAATCAACCAGCCAGTTAAGTTTTAGGAAAACAAACGTACAGTTAACCCACCCTGCCTCCCCCATAAAACAGTAAAAAAAACGCGTATGCTATGTTTAAGTTAAAATAAATATTTATTTGAGCCCTAACAAAAATAAACTACCCCACAAGAAGACCGGACCCGTCCCCCACCCTAATCACAACCAATATCCGTGAAATCAATGTCCCCAAAAGTCCAAAAACTCCAACACCCAATTCCCACCCGCCCAAAGGTCTTTAAAAAAGGGGCAAGGGACAGTCTCTCTACTTCTGCCGGTGGTGTCCTTTGGCCAGGTGGTCACGCTGCTCTCTTCGGAGGGCCTTCAGCAGGGCTTTCTGCCTCACCACCTCCTGCTCAAGGTTGGCCACTCGCAGGGTCAATTGGTGCACATGAGCCTTGCACTTGCAGGTACTGTGGGGGGCACCTGTTGTTTTTGCTGCTCGGCGGCGGCGGGTGGCTGCCGGACCACGGCTCCGTACGGCCGGAGTTTTGTGCTGGCTGCATGACCCAGGGGCACCGGAAGAGGATGCAGCTGTTGTGGATATTGGTGACTGTGTGTCATCCTCCTCCTCCTGAGCCACCTGCCGCCGATATTCGGCGACAATTGCCTCCAGCTTCCGCTGCCGGGCCCGGATAGCCAGCTCCTTCCTTGTTAGTTTAGAAGGAATATCTATATGAAGAAAGAAAAACATACCGTAACCAATGCTCTTTAAGATTAATACTAGCAACTTGCAAGCACAGTACATAACATTTGTGGCATGTATCTATCAAACCTCCCACTTCATCGGTTTCTGCTTTAACATTAGTGGGAGTTTCAGGAATTCTACTAGCGCTATATGGACTCACTACATTAGACTCAGACAGTGCACCAGTCTTCTTATTCTCTCTTGTTTAGCGAAATTGGTACGTAAACTTGTGGAAGCTGGCATAATGCCAGCCCATTCAACTTGCACTCGAGAAAAACAGACGCAATCCATGATGACACAGACTTGTGTTACTGTTACCAGTCCAGTACATGCCGGTGGTGAAGCTCTTACTTTTCTATTACGGGTGGCACTGGCCATACTCTGTTACAAGGGCTACTGCTTAATTAATTTAACTTTCACCCTGCCCTGCCCCTGACTAGTACAAAAGCTAAATGAAGAAGATAAATAAAATGATCATCCATCCCTTCACAGGATATTTGCTTACATATGGGATGACTTTAGGTGCTTTGTTTTTGATTGAGTGAACACCAATAGGCCACACATGAATGACAGAGTTGTAAAAAAAATTATTAACATAGGTAGTGAGTGGTCCCCTTAATCTCCGGAGGAAGGCACTTGTGAGTTGTGACTTACTTGACTTGATAATGTGAACAATACAATATAGATACACAATATATGCTGTGCTTGCAAACTACTGTTAGTCATGGTAGTATTCTGAAAAATTACAACTTCTACTTTCCTCGGCTTTGCTGGCACGGACGTGCGGTGTTACATGCTTTTCAAAGTAACACTCTTCATCCAATGACCGTCTTCTCTGTCTACATACACCTATGCTCTCTATGAGGAAGATACCATCCATGCATCCATCCATTCAAAGTAAATGTCAATCATTCTTCTTAATGTCTCAACTGGACAAACCTTACTTTTTCTCACCGAAAAACAACCTTTTTATTTTATTTTGTAAACCGCCAGCCATGCATCCGTGCTTGACTTGCATTTGAATTTGAACCAAAGGATATATTGCACACACGGATATATTGCACACACATACAGTTTGTGTTTCACCCACCCAGGCAGTCCTCTTTTCTTTCTCATTCCTCCCATCCTTGCTTCAGCCTCCAACCGGCCATGCATCAGATTCCCAGGCACCTTGGGCAGCATTCAAAAACACGTATCATTCTTTGCCAGTCATTAATTTTAACTCGCTCGTCCTTCCTTACACCCTTCTTTACCTTTTCCTTCATCCCATCCATCAAGTTCATTCCTAATCTGACTTGGCTTCTCAATAAAACTTTCACATCTGAGTTGAAGTCAAATTTAGAGGAGGCCATTTGGTTACTCGTCAACTCCCGCCGCTAATGCTGTTGCTAATGCGAAGTCAAGGGTGACTGTCTTCTATCTGGTTGACAAAAACTTAGTTCTAAATTTGTAAGTCTTCTCAACAGTAAAGTATACTTGTACTGTACAACATATACACCCCTGCAGAGAGCCTACTCTGCAATCTCAATAAGTAAGGAATATAATAGCTTACCACTGCCTGCCACTACAGTGGCATCCCCCACAGCAGTTCCTGCTGTCTGTGGTACCTCACCTGCCCCTGGAGTGACCACCTCTGCGCTGGCCCAGGGACTGGTGGTGGACTGTGACGATGGTGTTACGCCTAGAAAATACATTTAATATTTGTAGATGCCATATACACCACTCCCTATTTTGTCTAGGAATTAAAAAATATGTTACTAGTACTACATAAACAAATTTAATAACTTGTGACTCTCGAGTCTGAACTAAAAATGTCCCTTTCTTAAGGGAAGGGTGTTTTTTATTCATGCTTAGCTATAACATGTAATGCTACACTTTTTGACACAACTGATGAATGCTTGCTTTTTAACACGCACCATTTTTCTCATAACAGACAGAAGCTCCCCTTCTACGAACAAGAGCAATATCATATGAATGTTAGTCCGAGTCGTCATCATCACCACCAAGACTTTAAGTTCCAACCAGGTGAGGGCTCTCCCACAACTAATGTGTGAAATCAGCCACATTACAGTTTTCAATTGTTCACCATTTATCTTATATGATGTTGATTTTAATAAATGTTTTATATAATGCACAATTTAAATTTAATGTACAGAGTACACACAGAGCTAGTTGTTTTACTTTTAATAAAGCTTTAAAACTTACATAGACTCTGTGATTTTTGGTCATGAGTGAGTGAGCGAAAGGGTTTGCAATTTGCAAGCATGAGTCCGTGACTCTGAGAGGTCGGGACTCTGATTCCATAGTCTTATGTTCTGGGTTGTATAATCATTGGGGATCATCGCTGCATTCGGGAGCTAAATAATGACGCTCTGACACACTAGCTAGTCAGTAAGGAGATTGGGGGTTCAACTTCTGTTTTGACTGCGGTATGTGGAAAGTCTAACTGCGCCTATTATCACCAATGCCCTATTTCTTGTCCATAGTTCTGTATGTGCAGAATAGTCCGTGCAACAGGAGTAGTATGTCCTTCTATCCAATCAAAAATAAACTAGTATCTTATTCTTGGTGGCCATTGACATTTTATTGTTGGGAATTGTCAAAGCATAAACATTTAGAAGACTTCAATAGACATTCTGGACAATCCAGAGGACTGCACTCAGTGCCTAGAGCTATTGCTGAATAGGAGTTTTGTTTCACACCTTTTGCCAACTGTGCAAGCTTAGCTAGCTACACAGACAGACTAATAATAATCTAGTAGTAGAACAGAGAGTCATAGTAGAGGCAGGATAAGAATTTAGAAACAGTCTACAAGAAGATCAAAGACGATTTAGGAAAAAATAGAATTATGAGGAACGTTTGGAATAAGTAGGTTCTGTAAAAGATAGGGAAGAATAATTATTAATATTAACAGGAAAACTTACTGGGGCCAGCAGAGGAGCCCTTGGCGAACCTATCCTGGCCTTCCTGCTCCGCCGGCGCCGCTACCTCCTCCTCTGTCTTCTTGCCCCTAGGGGGAGCTGATATACAACATGAAAGACACAAACATGGATGATTGTTGTCAGCCAAATCAAACATTTAAACAAAACAATAACAAATTATTTCTCGGAAATAGACAACAATTGCACTAAATTTATTGACCTGTCTGATGTGGTCTACTAGGATATTAGTATTGCTGGATTCGCGGACCATCTACTTGGAAAGTTATGTAACTCACTAAACCAACTACAAAAAGGTTCTACTAGGACTGGCAGGCAGCACTCCGCAGCACGCGAAGTGACAGACACAGTCCGTCATGATTGCAGACCATTATAACGTTTCCTACAAAATAACCAGTCATAATATACTCAAACTATCAATCCACCACCACTATCTCTTCTTAGTGGCAGGAGTACAAAGGAAGGACTGGACTTGAGTCTCTAGTGTCTAGCATTATGCTGTTCTGTAAAGTACACTCATACATAATCACTCAGGCCAAATGAGCAGAAAATTGAAAACAAGAAAGCATAGTAGCACCGCCAGTGAGCAGGCGAGCACCTGCAATCACAGAAGCTTTTGAAACATAATTTACCTGCAATGTAATCGGCAGCATCCTTGATCTTTGGAAAAAACAAATATTCTCAATATCATAACACCGAGCAGGAGAAAATAAAGTAGTGATTAAATAGCTACTAGTACTCACCAAGCCCAGGTATCTCGATGCTAAGCAGGTTGAGCAGGTCTTGTTCCCTGTCCAGGATGTCGGACCACAGGTGCGTCGCCTGGTTGTAGGTGCGCCGGACCCCAGACTCCCGATACATGGGCAGGCACACCTTACCCCATAGCTGGCGACGCTCCCGGAACCCGTACCCGGGCCTGCTGCCTGCGGCGACGGTCTTGGGAAGGTGGCGCTGTACAAAGAAGACCAGTGCGGCCACCTCCACCGCACTGAAGATCTCCCTGGGACTTACAGCCTCCCCCTTTAGCGCCCGCGAGGGAGCCGGCTATGGGGTGCGGGGCCCTTCCTCTTAAGGTTTTTGTCGGCTCCCTTTGCCATGGTCCTGGACAGTTAAAGGGGAAAAAAATAGGAAAGAATAGGGAAAAAGTTAATAAAAGAATAGAGAGTTAAAAAAAGTAGTTTTTAAGTGACAAAAAGTAGAAAAAACACAAAATATACATGTGGAAAAATAGAGAGATAGATAATGAGTAAAAAAGATCAAAAAAAAGTTCCGACAAACAAAGGATTACAAAGATTAAAGCTGGATAGAAAAAGAATGCCCAGCACCATAGCAATGAATAAAAAACAAGATGGCCGCGCCCATTGTGACCACATGGGTAAATTTGCACAATATTTTCCCCGCGAGCACGCATAAAAGGACGCAAACACGTAATTGCGCCCCGCACGTAGGAAATGTCATCGCGAGCATGCAACTAGTGCCCTGAAATGGAAATACGCAATGCGAACACTGAAAAGAAGATGGACGCGTCCATGTAGGACCGCATGGGTTACTTCGCGGTAGCTGCGCTGAAAAAAAAACAGCGAACACGCAAAAAAAAAAAAATCCGCAATTTCGCACAAATTTGCGGATTTTGCGGACCGTGAGTACGCTTTCGTGCAAATTCGTGTACCGTGAATTCACAAATTTCGCCCATACTTATAGAAGATCCGCCACATAGGTTTCCATCTTGGCAGTTGCAGTGGTCTCCGGAATTTCTGTAATACGCCTGTTATTCCTCTGGGACCCCACCTCCAAATCATCATTTTTGGCACGAATTACTCCCAAGAGCTTGTCCATATTTAACAGTTGCTCCTTGGTTTCAACCTGAAACTCGTTATATTCGGTTTGTCGATTTTCCAAGGTATCCAGTCGAGTTTCATGGCCAGTGACTTGGGCCTTTACAGAGTCCAGCTGTGTGGTCAGGGCGTCTAGCTTAGAGTCGATATTCCTCAGGCTGGAGCGCATTTCCAATATGAGGGTGCGCAGATCTTCTCCCTGGTTCTCAGAGTGCGTCTCTTGCTGCTCATCCGCTTGCGGCTCAGGGGGCGATTCAAATTAAGCTTTGGTTGCTTAGCATCTTGCTTGCCCATGACTAAACAACCAGTTAGTGGCCTTCAAAGGCTGAAATCAAGGCAGAGACCCCTGTTCCAAGTATGCTTCGGCATCTCCTAACTGCCTGCACTCTCCACTCAGGCAGTGCAGTACAGGGCTCGCAGATCTGCCCCTAACACTACAATTACTTTACAGTACTGCAATGTAGCGCCGTACCTGTTTCCACATGATCCTCTCCAGCAAACCGCAGCGTCAGCATCAGTCAGGCAAAACAGGGAAGGTAGGCCATCAGGTCACCTCGCAGCACAAAGTGCAGAGGGAAGAAACACTCCTAGGTCATCCCGTTGGACAGGAGGGACCCCACAGAGACACAGGCCCAGCACTGGTATCGCACAACAAGCTCAGTTCAAGGCATCAGGTAGGTGGTCAGAGGAACACAAACACACCGCAGTGTCCCAGGGAGTCCACCCCTAAAGCGCAGCAATGATAACATGTAGGGGCTTCCCGCCCACACCTGCAATACTCAACCTCCAAAAGCAAGGCGACTGGGCAACAGGGTGCAGGCACAGCTAGTGCTCCAAGGATCACTGTTCCACCATACATTCATGCACTCTTCAGGGTAAATGCGGCAAGAGAAACTTCTAGGGGCATGTCGGCTCTCTTTAGTAGTAAGCTTCCTTCCGTATCAGGCCTACCCTCAAGTGCTTAAAAATGGCTCCCCTCTCTCAACAGCCTTCTACTTCTCACCGCGGGCAGAGCGTTGGGCACGGTGTACAAGGTACACCCACCACTACGAGTGTCTCTGCTCCACCGGCCGACCCTCCAGAAACAGCAAGAAAGGATTCATCCTCAGGGGGAGCGGGGTGCTTCCACTTGTTATAACCGCAGGCCCCCGCCGTTCGATAATGAAGTCTTACAGATGGAGTCAGGAGCTCCCCTTCACCACCCTGCGGCCTCACCGCACTCTGACAAAGAGTGTCCTCCAGCAATAGAGGGGCAAGGCACCGCAATGATTCAGCACCTCTCTGCCTCGCATCAGTGCCGCAGTCACTGTCTGCAGCCAGTCGGGCTGTAGCCAAGCTCCTCACCCTCACCAGCACCTCTGGGCCCACAGCACCGGGCTCAATTTCCGAAACAGCTGGCCTCCTCACACCACAGCCGACAGGGCCATGCATGTCTCAGACAGTGCCCATGCTGCCATGCCATGAAGCCCCCTCAGAGTGTGAGCTGCCTGCCACTACGATCCACAGCAGGTCTACTCTTCAGGGGAGTCGGATAGAGGCACACTAGGACACCATATAGCAGGATAATGTCAGGATTATTCACCTAGCCTGTAGAGCTCACTCAAAGAGAATCAACTTTAGCTGCTCGGGGCAAGACAGATAGTCTATTACCAGCCTGCTGAGCACTGGCCATTGGGGGCCTCTTCCAATACCAATACAGCAATGGGTTTTGAGCAAAGTAGACTTCTGTTGGGTCATCCAGATAGGCCTAGGTCATCTGCTCAATGGTCATGGGTGCTCTTCCTCTTTTGCCTTTGCCTCAGCATTGGACTTAAGTTATGCCAGTAGAAACCATTCCTTTGCTGAGTTTATGGCTGATGCTCCTGTTCTTGTTGTAGATGTTGTTCTTGCTGTTGGTAGTTTTGGCTGCTGGGAGCCAACCCTATAGCCCTCAGACTGCCTCGCAGTACTTGTTGTGCCCTGGAGGAGCGGGCCTGTAATTCATACTCATTCTTTTTCTAGCTTACTGGCTTGCACAGCTATTCAAATTTTGTAGTCGGCCACATCCTCATCTGAAAAATGAATGAAAGTGTCCAGTATTGGTTTGTACCGTGGATCAATAATTGTGGCACAAATGTAATGGTAGGATAATACAATGTCGCTTTGCACCCTTGTATTTGCAGATAAGCGAAGGATTAAGCCCTCTACCAACTCATAGGCTTCTTTATTCCCCCACACCTGCAGACATTGCAGATCCCTCCTTTAGCTGTTCCTGTAGCATGTGCAACATTGGGATAGCTTGGCCCAAGGTACTATCCCCCTTGCTGACTTCTCGTGAGAACACGTTGAAAGGAATCAGCATCTCTGTCAGACATTTATCTAGGCCCCATTGGTCTATCTCAATGACCATGTCTTTTACAGTTGAATCCCGTCTTTGCATGATACATTTATTGATTGATCTGTACTGCTCAAACAGACGTTCAAGCATGTAATAATTTGAGGTCCAACATTTGGCACCACCTGTATAAGTGCTTTAACTGGCATTCTATTGTCACATTGAATGACCTTCAGCTGCTGTAGGCTTTAAAAGAATGGCTGAAATGTCTGCTGATTCTTCTTCAGGTGGTCAGTAAGTTGCTGAGTCAGTCTTCTTTTTTGAGAAAGTCTTGAACAATGATGTTAATGCAGTGGCCAAACACAGGACCCTGAAATTGCCACCATCGGCCATGGCCTTAACTATATCACTGCCATTGTCCGTGGCAACAAAACCAATGTTAAGCCCTCTTAGTCTCAGCCATTCAAAGACCTTACTGTTAAAGTCTTCCAAACTGTTTGCAGCAGTATGGGATTTCTCCATGGCAAACATAGCTATTGTTGCATGATTCCAAGCACCATTAAAAATCTCAGCAGTGTCAACACCTGCAAATTTCTTTTCTCTAGCCACCGCAAAAGAGATCCAGTGTGCAGTGACGTACATGAAATCAGTGGCTTGGCAACTTTTCAACATGTCTGTCATCAGGTAGCTAGTGTGAACAGCACTCTGCTGGAAAGCTTGTCCAAGCACTTCCAGCATATTGTGATGTAGCTGTGGAACCGCATCTCTGGCAAAATAGAACCTCTCATTTTGGGCAGATGGCTGCCACAAATTTAAGAAAACCCACCCCTTCCAAAAAAGAAAAAAAGCTGAAGTCCAGCACCAACATTTTAGCCAGCTTTGCATTGTACAAATGTGCCGCTGGGTGGTTTCGTTTGTACTGCCCTCCGGCATAAATATGATGAGAATGATAGCCTGGATTTTTTTCTTTTCTGAAGCCAATGATGCAGGTGACTTCTTGAGAGTAGACATTGGTACTCTCAATGTGTGTTTCGGTCTGGTACGATACTCTCTTGTCTTCGACCCCTTGCTGTCTCGACCTGACCCTTGTGCCATTGCGATGTTGCTGATGATGATGTGGGCAATACCACTGTACTGCTGGGGACAGGGCTGCATTGTGTACCAGAGAAAATGTCTTCTTCTTCTTCACCTTCCACCGTGATTGGATCAGATTCCCTGCTCAGCCTTTCACCCCCTCAACCAACACTTGCAGCTTTTGGCCGCTAAGGGGTGCCACCGACTGGATCAAGTACTGTTTTCTCAGATGGGTTGTTTGTCCTCCGGTACCATAGTTTGTACCAAGCTTACCCTGACTAACACTTGCTCCACAAATATGTATAGCAATGTTCACCTCCTTCTTGCTAACCAAAGAGAAGTCCCAAACTGGGGAGGTCAACTTTCTGATGCTGCTGGTGCCTCTTGCAATGTTGAATGAACTGGTAGGTGAGAAAAACCTGAAAGCAGAGGGGACAGAGTCTGGGTCGCTTCAGGTGACCAGGGGCTCAGTAGTCGAATGCCCACCGATGTTGGGTACTTTAGGTGAAAAGAAGGGTTGCTTGACTCTGCAATCACGGGAAACATGAGACATCGAGGATGACCGGGAACTTGAGGTGAGCTGTCCCACAAAGGATGTCGAGTGCTGAGGGGGGCGATGACTGGCTGGAGCACCAACAAACCTTGGCACATGCAACCCATGCGTCAAAGGGAACAGGTTAGGGTGAGGACCAACAAGGTCCAGGGGACTCTCCAAGCAATGGGGAGTCATGGAACATCTGGAGGAACTAGGCAAGCCCAAGAACTAACAAGGTGACCCTCGCCAAGACCCACAGGCCAACGGAACAGGGATCGCCAGGAGACCTCAACTAATTCTGCAAAGGATCATCCTACAGGACACTCACGTAGTGGAGGCTTGAAATCTTCAGTACAATTACTGCTTGGGGTCAGGACTACTTAGAGTACAATGCAAAGGGTAAAGAATTGTCACTAAGCATATGCAACTGCAAATGTACGTGGTGCAAAGGGGTTCAGCTTGCACAGTCCCCACAATGGATACTGGTGTCAGAATCACTGAGATGGCAGATCAACCTCAGGGACTGTTAGGAACCCAACTCCTGTGTTGCTGAAATCTTTGGAGTCCTCAGGAGCTTGAGAGAATCAAACTAGTAAGATGTGTTTAGGTGCCTGCTTTTGCAGGGGAGTAACTCCTTTACTCCAAGGGAGATTCTTCAGTCATCAAGTGACATGCAGGCAGTCAAGGTACTTGGTTTCTTCTTAGCAGAATCCTGTTCAGGTAAAAACTAAAGTCCTGTAGTCAGGTAACCCACTTTATACCCATGGGAATGGGTTGGAATGATAATGTGGACCCTCCTAGGTGAGGGACAGGACCGAGGGGTGGCTACACCCATGCCCTTTGTCCAGTTTTATGTCAGAGCAGGAGCCAATGGCTCCCAGAACTGGTTTGAGCTGAACTATGCACAGGGACCCCAAACGTGCCCCCACTGCTGACTTTCTGGCACTCAGCCCCAATACACTAAATCCTGTCTGGGAGGTGGTTACACCTCCCTGTGACAGGGTGTTACAGGATGCCTATTGTCAGGCCTTCCTCTGTGCAAGCTTGGCTCAGCAGCAGGAGGATAGGCCTGTGTCTGTGGCTCGCAGCATCCATTTTGTGCTGCCAAAGTCGAGAAAGCTGGTACCGGGTAGACCGGTGACCCACATGTATCCCTTTGAAAGGGTGGAATCATACCTCCCACGCCAGTTACTGGCATGGAGGTATGATTCCAATGTGTTTGACACCAAACACAACATGTTTCTAAGCAACTGTTTTAAAGTTAGCATTTACAGCAAGGTTATAATGCACATAAACATATATGTCTGACTGCATCACAGACAACCCCGAAGAATGGTCCCGAAGTCTGCAGAGGGGCTCTGCTAATGCAGAGGCACCCTCTCATGTAAAACCCAGCACCCTGCCTTCAGGATTGTTAAGGCCTGCCATATAGGTGACTGATAGGTATTTAAGTTTAGTGATTTAAATAGATATAGTGAATCTATTTCTTAAGTAAGTGGTGCAAGCACCAGCTTACACAGTCTGCAGTAGCAGGCTGATCGTGTCAATTTGGATGGCCTCTCAGGGGTGGCATAACACATTCTTCAGCCCTTGGGAGGCCTCTGGGGTACCTGACGCTCTCTTTCATTACTGCTCCGTGGTGCGGCTCCCCTTGACTCACTGGTGTGAGCGTGAGCTGCAATCCGCACGCTCTGCCTATCGCTCCCAGCTGGAGTCAGAAGGGTTGAGGCCAGGGAGAAAAACCACAGCGCGCCAAGCCTGGGGGACTGCGAGGACCAGAAATCCCAGCTGGGGTCAGCTGGTACCTCTTCCCCCAGGCGACACGCCCACGGTCACGCCCACTGACGAGGCAGGACAAAGCTTCGTGACACCCGCTTCGCGGGCGCCACTCACCGGTATTAGGATTTGGAGAACAGCTGCTTATTTGTGCCTGGCGAGGGATTTCTATCCCTGTTTTGCTGACTGTATCCTGTTTTGCTGTGCCTGAGCTGACGCTCTCTTTCATTACTGCTCCGTGGTGCGGCTCCCCTTGACTCGCTGGTGTGAGCGTGAGCTGCAATCCGCACGCTCTGCCTATCGCTCCCAGCTGGAGTCAGAAGGGTTGAGGCCAGGGAGAAAAACCACAGCGCGCCAAGCCTGGGGGACTGCGAGGACCTGAAATCCCAGCTGGGGTCAGCTGGTACCTCTTCCCCCAGGCGACACGCCCACGGTCACGCCCACTGACGAGGCAGGACAAAGCTTTGTGACACCCGCTTCGCGGGCGCCACTCACCGGTATTAGGATTTGGAGAACAGCTGCTTATTTGTGCCTGGCGAGGGATTTCTATCCCTGTTTTGCTGACTGTATCCTGTTTTGCTGTGCCTGAGCTGACGCTCTCTTTCATTACTGCTCCGTGGTGCGGCTCCCCTTGACTCGCTGGTGTGAGCGTGAGCTGCAATCCGCACGCTCTGCCTATCGCTCCCAGCTGGAGTCAGAAGGGTTGAGGCCAGGGAGAAAAACCACAGCGCGCCAAGCCTGGGGGACTGCGAGGACCAGAAATCCCAGCTGGGGTCAGCTGGTACCTCTTCCCCCAGGCGACACGCCCACGGTCACGCCCACTGACGAAACGTAGAAAAACTAAATCGCCTCCCGCGACGCGGGACGCGCGCGGGACCAAGCGCGGGTCGAAGCCCGGACAAAGGGCGGGCCGTCTGTGGCCGTCCGGGGACGACCGAGGACGGGACGGTCTACCCCCCTTTCATCTAATCTAGGGATTCACGAATATTTGAAATAGAAAAAGGATTCGAAACAACACATTCTAGGTAAGCCAGATTTTCATTGCTTGTTCATATTTAGGAGTTGACGAAAACTGAGGGACTTATAAAGCAATATACGGATAATCATCGGAAAATAAAAATTTTCATCCATATTACACATCACTTACATCAACATCCGAAATAAATCTATCTAAACATCTGAAAACCAGCTGTGATGACTATAATCAACAGCTAATACCCGGCCCCGAAATGAGGGCACTAAAACAATTACGCTCACGTACAATTTACATGAGACGTATGGGTACTGACTCAGCTGTTAGAAAATCAACAGATAAATCAATGAAACCGGGACAATTATCATATACTCCGGCCATAAATAAATATTTTTCTTCCCTTTCCACGAAAAAACATTCGTCCTTCTTTACATCAGAAGAACAAGAAAAGCCAGACCTCACAATAGATAGGGTACAGCACGAAATGTTACTTTCCTCCGAACAGAGTCATCACGAACAAGAATCGCTAATTACAGAAAACAGCTTGGCAAAAACTCCTTCTCTTGTAGAGCGCCAAACATCGCTCATAGATATGTCCCAAATAAAGTCCATAACATCAACAAAATTACAAGACAATGTACAACCTTTAGAGGTATCGGTAAGTAACATCACGAAAGGAGAACACGAAAAATCAGAAATATCATTTAGTGAAAATCAGCCATTAACCAGTTCACTAGAAAAATCACCCAAAACCTTCTTCAGCCACGCTAACTCCATTGATTCTAAATTTACAAATTTAAATCTAAATTCTGTAAACAGTGTTCCTCCCTTGTCAAAAGCACTATTTTCATTGCAGGAAATCCTAGAATCAGTACTTACCCATCTTGGACAAATTCTAGCTAATTCTGACGAAACATTAGATGTACAAATAGGAATCCTAAAATTTTTGGTCGAAGAAAAAAGGAAAAAAGACGTATCCAAAGCAACACCAAATGAACATGAATCAGTCAAAACCTCTTTAATAGAAGACCATCATACTAATGGAATAAAAAATCTAAATCAACTGGAAGCAAGCACTCAAACGACTGATGTGGTAATAATCGAGACCAAAACTAAGGATACAAAAAATAAGAAACGACATCCTATTACCTATTCACTTAAAAAACTGTTTAGAGAAGTACCGGAAGCTACCAGCGATAACGACACTAAGAACTATCCCATCTTCTCTAATAAAGTAATCAACACCAAATCAGATCGGATAACTCGGGATACAAAACCAGAGTCATCAGGAGTTATTACTGATCAGGAAGTTAGTCAGATAGAAAAGACCGAAAAAAGTAATGAGTGGGAAAAAGCAAGAGGGAAGAAAAAGAGAAGAAAGCCTTTGAGAAGAATACAGAAGAAAAAAGGGAATAAACTTAACTTTCAAAAATCTACACCATCAAGGTCTGTGAGTTCTCAAATAATTAAAAAAACACCTCAAGCAAAAACTCCATTGGCGAACTCATTGAATCCAAAAGCAGAAGAATATTGTCCGATGATAGAAAACCGATCAACTCCGCACAAGTGCATGGATACCAATAATCTACATGAATTGAAATCTCAATACTGGGAAGAAAATCCATCTAAACACATCATAATAGAAGAACTCTTTCCAACAGATAAAATGCCGTTCAATCGCAGTAGAATAATTAATCTTTTGCAAGAAATTCCACCCCTGAATTCTCTCACAAGCAAAGAAATTGACCTGGTACTCCTTCCAAAGAAAGAAAATAATAAATTAGTACAGGTATCCTTTTTCTCTCCAGTTCTTCCTAGAATAATAATTAGAGAGAAGGAAATTCTTCATAGAAATGGCTATGATGTATTTTCAGTACCAGACTCCAAAACCAACATACAAACTAATTGCACAATTGGACAAACTCAAAGAAGAAATGATAATTATGGTTTAAAAAGAGGAGAAGCTGTACTAAATACCAAGAGAAAGGACACACTCAAAATACAAGTTACGCATGGCGAGAGGTCAGTCTGGTCCCGGGAACCAAGATTCAGTGACACAGAGAACCCTAAAACATCTTGGGCATGGCTATCAGAGACCTTAAATAGCAAAAAAATTGATAAACCACAACAACATCAGGTTTAGCAAAGGTTTGTCGTTATTAACTTGGAACCTGGCAGGGAAATCTGTTAAAAAAATGAAAAATGCAATTAAGGATTTCCCAGATATTATAGCCCTTCAGGAAACATGGTCAACTGATCCCTTTACACAAAAAGGGTACTATGTTTATGAAACTCTGGCAAAAAAATCTAAAAGAGGACATGCCAAGGGAGGTTTGGCCATCTTATTAAAAGAAGAATATTCCTGGTCACAACAAATAATAAATACTAATACTGATAATCTGCAATGTGTAAAGGTGTCACTTAAATCTCAATCATCAGTTACTTATGAAAAAATACTACTTTTCAATGTTTATGCGCCCCCCAATAGTAATTATGACTTGTTGTTTGACCATCTGATGGAGACTATTTCGCATATCATTGAAGATCAACTTTATATACCATACATCATTATGGGAGATTTAAATGCTAAAATTTCAAATAGTGAACTCAAGAAATGGGCACTCTTATTTAAAGAGGAATCTTTGGAAACATCTCTCCCAGAGTTACCGAAAGGAGTTAAATCAGATAAGAGAGGACGCTCATTATTATCAATTCTTCCGACTATAAATGGGACAATATTAAACGGTAATACCAATGGAGATAAACCGGCATCTTACACGAGGCGGGGTAATGGATCTCCCTCTATCCTCGATTATTTTATATGTGGGACTGAAGAGAAAGAACAAATTATCCAACTCTCGATTAAATTTAACGAGGAAAGCGACCATGCACTATTATATTTAACAACTAAATGGAATGCACAGTCTTCTTTTCAGAACCAGTTATTATTTCACAAACCCAATACGGAAGTAAATACAAAGAAGCAGCGTATATATTGGAGCACTGAAAAACTAGACCATTTGAATACTCTACTTTCTCATACTCATTTATTGACTACTATCTACTCAGATGACCCTATAGAGAACTTTGATCTTATCATTGACAAGCTTAAGCTTGCCTTACAAAATAAGCTACAAACAGATACACAGATAAAAAGTAAACGTAGCAGAAAAAATAAAAATTGGAATCAACCCAATATAAAAAAACTTAATCGGTTGATTCGAGCCCAGTATTTGAATTTCTCGTCTGAAATAAAAACGGAAATCAACAGATTAAAGAACCAAATAAGACGAGAAAAAATTAAACAGAAAAAACTGAAGCAGGACACTAACTGGATAGATATCCAACTAGCAGCCAAGCAAAAAAACCAACGCAAATACTGGTCTTTGATTGCGAAATCTACTGGAACAAAAAAAAAGCTGGAAGCAACTCCTGTTTCAGAGGAAGACTGGGATACATATCTCAGAGAGCTGTACAAACCAAATCACATCAACAAGGTAAGAGAGGCAGATGAACGACTTATGGAAACGAATGATTCTAAAATCAATAAAACTTCGGCAGTATCTATCGCCATGAATATAAGAACAGCAAGAAGCACGGGTGCCTCTGGCCCTGATCAAATCCCTATTAAAATCTATCAACTCGACCAAAAAAAGTGGGGTCTGGTGCTTTCACCGCTATTTAACTATATATTCGATACCGGCAAAATACCAAACTCCTGGAAGGGAAGTATAATTATCCCGATCTACAAAAAAGGGAAAAAATCTACACCAGGGAATTATAGACAAATAGCGCTCATGGACGCAGCCGGGAAGATATTTGCAGCAGAAATTCTGGACAGACTGAAAGTTTGGGCATTTACAACCGGACAAATTCCTATGTTTCAGTCTGGATTTCGTCCGAACCACTCTGTTACAGACAACATAGCAATCTTCCAGACAATTTTAGATAAATACACAACAGGGAAAAAACAACCCATATACGCAGCGTTCATCGACTATTCTACGGCCTTTGACCGAGTCGATAGACCGACACTGTGGTCAAAATTAAGAAGGATGGGCATTCCAGAATCACTACTACAACTTATAGTGAACTTACACAGTAAGACCTGGTGCCGGGTTCAAATGGGGCGAGATAAGGGCCTGACGAAGAAAATATTGACATTTAATGGCCTAAAACAAGGGTGTCTTCTGGCTCCAATTTTATTCTCCCTGTATTTAAGTGATCTACCATCCCAACTTCAACTAGGATTATGTACTCCTCCAAAGATTGCCACCGAGTGCATTCATACACTGCTGTACGCGGACGATATAGTCATGTTTGACCTAACACCGTTCGGACTCCAAAATCTCTTAGATATCTTACATAACTACTCGAGGAAGAATTTTCTTATCCCAAACATAAATAAAACCAAAGTGGTTGTATTTTCAAAAAAGAAGAAATGTGTAAGGTATGAATGGAAGTTAGGAGGTGAGAAACTAGAGCAGGTAAAGGAATATACATACCTTGGCAGAATTTTTTCACATAAAATGAATAATACCAAACAAATTGAACATCTTAAAAAGAAAGGTGATCTACATGCTGGGGCCTTGTCACGCTTATACTCAGCCGCTGGGAACAGACACTTCTCTGCATTAATACAAGTTTATAAAGCCAAGATTCCACCACTTTTGTCCTACGCCTCGGAATATATTCCTTCAAAACAATGGGCATATATGGACCTACAAGAAGGCAAAATATTAAAAAAATTAATGAAAGTTTCTACATCTACATCAGTACAGGCGTTGAGACTAGAATGTTCCATCACGAGTGCATATGCCACAGCGACAACAAGTATTATCAGGTGGGCTTACAATCTACTTCACTCAAAAGAAGGAACTTTACGAAACTTGCTAAAAGTTGAGACATTTAACAAAGATTCTCTCCATCTCACCTTTTCTATAAATATGAAAGAGGCATTCCAGCTTGCAAAAATCAGTTTGGAAATTTTGTCAACATGGACACCTGCACAATTAAAACTATTTTTAAAAAACTTTTCCCCTAAACTGAGCTATGAGCTTGACCATATTCACTGTGAAAAATTATCAGTGTATAGGACCTATGCAGACTCCCAGGAATACAACCAAAAACAGCCGTACTTGGGATATACGTTGGCCCACGGCGCAAGGCGAGCGATCATGATGTTGCGTCTAGGCATACTACCAGTATTAACCTTTAGCTCCTCCTGGAGTCCGGATAGCGCCGCGCTATGCACCCTCTGTCATGGGGGCATACAGAATTTGGTACACCTTCTCTTTATATGTCCAAATGAGAAAATTGTAAAAGCAAGGTTAACATGTATTGAACCCATCTTTCGGTCCTGTAGGATTGCCAACACTAAGGATTTCTTAACATTATGTAAAAATCCACCTAACGAATATGTCTGTTACAGAATTTTTAAGTTCTTGAAAATATCACTGAAAATGTATTAATTTGTATGGAAACTTAAGTGTATTTTTATATTTTATCAAATTTGTGGTCCTCAATAGAGTACCGTAACAAATAAAAACTTTTGACTTTGACTTTGACATGGGGTACCATATACTCTGGACTGAGGGGGGGTCCCCCAGAATCTAATCTGGAGTGCACCTAAATTACATGCATACAGACTAGGGATAGCAGGATCCGAGTCAGTCTAGGCCAAAAACAGTGTGACATCAGCAAAAAGTGGCGGTAAACATAAGAAGCAGCTCCTAATTTCCTACAATAATGTCGGTCTCCACTGGGGCAGGGCTAACTTCCATGATGACTGGCTCATCATCATTCTCCTCTTTTACATCTACCTCCATTACTCTAAGGCTTTACGGAACCTTCAGATTCCCTAGCATTTTCTTGTAGCGTGTCTCAGTCTCAGACTGAGGTGGGATCCATGTGGTGTCTAGATCATCAGAAGGGGGGCATGCAGAAGAAGTTGGTGGACTGATCCTCCTTTTTCTTTGCTGGGGATCGGGAAGACAATGAATCTTCTGAAGGAGTGGCTCCTGAACTGCCCCTATTTCGGGAGGAGCTACTACTACTGGTGGTGGTTGCGGCTGTTGTTGCCCACTTATCTGAGTTTCATGCATTGATTGGGTACTATTTTGTGATAATTATAACTCAATTTCAGTGTCACTGCTTGTCCATGATTAGACTGGCTGCCTCTGCAACAGACATGTGCTTGGGCCAAGGTTGGTGGGGTGGGTTCGCTGAAGCAGTGGTGCTGCTCCCAGCTTGTTACCCGGACACCGCTACTACAGGCACAATTTTTGGTTTCCCAAAAAAAAGTAAGGGGCAACATACCGTGGTGGTGAGGGGCAGTGCCTTCTTCTTCTCCCTGGCAACTTTGACTTCCTTGGTACAGGTGACTTTCTTTGGGGCCATCTTGAGCAGTCAGTTAGCACTCTGGGGCACTTGTTTAAGATTCACAAGTTAAAGAGATGTGTGTGTTCACATGTCATGTGACGTCGTACACAGGGCACAGGCATGCTGTCTGGCAGTACAATGGGTGATTTTGTCTCCTCCTCTTGTGCACCTAAAAGCAAAGAAGCAAGAAGAACATCAGTGACATGTTGCATTCCTGTAGTTCAATAATTACTAGTACAAACAAATATTATAATTAACCCTGGGCAAAGCACTACGCTACGCTTGCATAGTTTGCGCCACTTCGCACTACGCGAACTGCACGTAGCACAGTGCAAACACGAGTAGCGTACCGTCAAGTTGGTGACCACGAGAAAGCAAAATGACATCCCGACGAGATTTGTTCCTCGTTCGCAATCAGCAACATCAAGTTGCCGATGGCGAGCGTGGAAAATAAACCTCCCAGCGAGATTCTCAATGCGGGGAAGTCAGGTTTCTCATTGCGAGTGGTCGCGTATGCCCGTGACCGCTCGCGATGAGAAACTACCAGCCCGTGTTGAGAAAGCTGCCACTCAAGTAAAAATCTACTCAAGCGGCAGAAAACTACAGCTCGCACTGTGCAAGATGTCGTTTTCAATGATTGTACAGTGCCAGATGCTTGTCCGCTTTGTGCAATCATTGAAAACGGCATCTTGCACAGTGCGAACTGGGTACTAAGCAGTTCACGTAGTGCGAAGTGCACTTCTGGTAGCTTCGCGTAGTGCTACTTCGCAAACTACGCCCAGCCCTAATTATAATATATAATCTAGGGCCAGAAGTGTGATCCGCCAATTAGCGAGTAGCAAATTGCGTCGCATTTGCAACCTGCAATTTGTGACTCGCTTATTGGGATGCACAACAGTGTCTGAGACACTGTTTGCGATTCCCAATGGGGTCGTAAACTGCAGGCCTCATGCATAGTAATGAGTCTGTCACAATTTGTGACCCCATTGGAAATGGCTGGCACTCCCAGGGATGGTTGCCTGCTAGGGTCAGCAGACCTCCATGTCCGGGCCTGCGCTTAAAAAACCTTTTTTTTTTTTTAATGCAGCCTGTTTTCTTTAAAGGAATCTTTTCAGTTTAATTTTTTAATAGGACTACTGCCTGCCCTCAAACAATATTTGTGCATGCATTCACAAATGGGAAGGGGTCCACCTGGGACCCCTTCCGGTTTGTGAGTGCTTTATCACCCTTTTGAGAAGGGTGGTAAACTGCAGGTGTTTTGTGATCGCAATTGCGGACGCAAAACATTTTTACATAGTGTAAGGAATTACTATTAGGACGGGATGCCCTTGGAATGCCCCTTCCTAAAAGCGACTCGCTAATCCTATTTTGTGAGTCACAAATTGATTTTGGATCTGCAAAATAGGATCAGTACATGGGTGCGGATGCAAGAGGGTCTAAAACCCATTTGCGCACACAAAAATCGTTTGCACTTCTAGCCCTTAGTGTTTAGTCACACATTTTAGTTTTACCTCAATATTAAAAAAAAATAACAATACAGTGTAACCACCTGTGAGACATTGACAACAACAAGTGCTTTAATGGTGTACTGTATTGTACAGTACACTCAGGAAGAATAAGAATGAAGAAGAACAACAACTAAAATAAAAATGTAACGGTTTGCATTGTGCATCACATGAGTATGTTGCACTCAGGGAGCTGCAGCTGACTACTAACAATGGAGCAATCCTATACTGTTGTGCACGGCATATAGCAGACATATGTTTAGTGGTCCATTCACATTGATGCCAAGTCATGTTACTTATGAAACTGATTTTTTTTTAACTTGGACACATTTAGGAAAATAAAGTATTAAAAAACTGAAAACTAAAAAAGAAAAAATTAAACAAATTGAAAAAATTAAAACATTTAAATGAAAAAAAATATTCAAATAAACAAAAACTAACATTTTGTTTTCCAAACAAATAAATAATTATAAATAAGTAGAAAGTAAAACTTACCCCCAAGCATAAGCTGTTATTATCTCATTGATCAAACATTCATGCAAGTATATGGCAAAGGGGAAAACTGGCTGAACTCACAAAAGAGTTGCCAGCCAGTGCCACATGGCATATCATCATCATCAACAACAACATCAAGCAAGAAGAAGGCATTTGAGAACAAAGAGAAGACATGCAGTCCTATGGCAAAAGCACACTGACTGACTGCCTTCACAAAATGGCCTCCAGCCACATGGCCAGGCCACAACAAGAAGCAATAAGACAAGAGGGAACACAGGGAAAACATGCAGGTCTATGGCAAAATTACACTGAACGCCTTCACAAAATTGCCACCAACCCCATGGTCACAACAGCAACAAACAGGAGGCCTGGAAAACTATGAACACAAGCAGCCGTAAGGACACAGACTTTACAAAATGCCCTGCCACATGGGGAGCCAAGGTAAATGCATTGCTGGCCTACTATTGCAATGCAAACACACTCACACACTGGCCAGACTAAGGAGGCATGCTAAACAACACATCTTAAATGCAACAAGGCCAAAAATGAAAATCCACGGGGCTAAAAAGGTTTTCTAGTTACAACCACACACATCCAAAAGAGGCATTTTAACACACATGATACACTTTTTTTGTGAAATACCACAGAAAAAAACACATTTTGTATTTTAATCCAATGCCATCCATGGCCTTAACAGTTGCTTCATGAACCCATGAGTAGCTGTGGCCCTATTGGCTGGGAAATCCATTGGCAGATAAGGTCAAATAGTAAATAAATTCAAATCAATATTGCAAATTTATGAAAAAACATGGAGAAAATGTAGTGAACTGTGCTACATTTTTGCTGAAAAAGAAACATTAAAAAAAAATTATTTATAAAAAAATAAAAAAATAAAGAAATTGGAAAAATTAAAACTGAAAAAATAGAGAAATAATTATAAATAAGTAAAACATAAAACATTACCCACAAGAGTCTAAGTATTAATTTATTAAGCTGCTTATCAAATTGATCAACCATCCATGCAAGCTGAATGCACAAAACTGCTGCTAGTCACATGACCAGGCCATAACAAAAAGCAATAAGCCAATGGTCACTTCACAACCACAAGCAGGAGGACTGGAAAAAAATGAACACAAGCAGGCCTAAGGAGGACACAGACTGTACAAAATGGCCCATTACATGACCCTGGGGAACTAAGGCAAATGCTTGGCTGGCCTACTTGCAAAAACACTCACACACTGGCCTGACAAAGGAGGCATGCTTGCTGAAAAACACATCTTTAATGCAACAATGCCAAAAATGAAAATCCTGCGATGAGGGAGTAAATGTGCGCACAGTGAGACGTATTAATAGATTAATCCTAACTCTATGAACGATTTCAAAAATAGCTGTGATACTTCCACTTGGAGTGGTCCACCGCAAATAACCACTTAAAAAATCATGAACAATGTGAACCAAGGAGTGTCCAAATAAACAAATAACTTTTAGCACAATTTTTGCTTTTCAAATGTAGACAAAGAATTCTCAGCAGGCTTGCTTGATGGTTTCTTTCAACAGTCTTGTTTATTTTTGGAAACTTCATAACATCCACTTGTATAGGAGAATGAATTTTCATAATTCATAGAAATTTCTCAAAGGCAAAAATAATTTTTCCACTGCTACAGCCTACGCGTTTCGTCCCCTCAGGGACATCATCAGGGCTGTAAAGAATATAAAAAGAACAAATATAACTCATATGATCTAATAGTAATCAAGTCAGTCCATGCTACTGACAACACAAAAATCAGATACTTAATACTTCTGCCTATATACCATTCTAATGCCTTCATCTCATGAGTGATTTTCAAGACACAGCCTGCCTATATACCATTCTATAAGATCCCATCTGCTTATATTGAGGAATAACCAAATACTTCCATGGTGGTTATAAAAATAAGAAAGTCTGGACGTTGAAACAACAATAAAATTAAGTTTACATAATTCACCCTTTTTTATGTACCAACTTTTGAGATATGCACTTTCGGCCACATGCATCAACCTATTTAGGAAGTGCAAACGGTGCGAATCGGTAAATTCGGCCGTTTGCGCTTCCTAAATAAGTTTTTGGGATGCATGAAACAATTTTTGAAAATCCGCATTTTTTTGCAATTCCTAAAAATGTGAATGCATTTAAGGAATCGCATTTGTGCGATTCCTTAAATGCAATGCATGAATTTTAAAAAAAATGTGAATTTTGAAATAGGAAGTGCAAATTAACACAAGGTTGACCCTCGTGTTAATTTGCGAATTATTTTTAAAAAAGCACAAAAATGCATTTTGGAAAGTGTCATGTTACACACATGTGTGTGTGAAACTTGCACTAAAACAAACATTTCAAGGGTGCAGGGGGGGGGGTCCTTTGGACCTCCCTCAGCACCCTTGCAGTGCATCAACAACATGTCATTGGCAAAACAAAAATTTGCAAAAAGGCATTGATCAATGTAATGCCATTCCTTAAGAAATCCTAAAAACTTTTAGGATTTCTTGATGCATAGGATTTTGCAATTCCTAAATTGCAATTCCTTAATTTTCGCAATTTAGGAATTGCAAAATCCTACAATGATGCATGTGGCCGCAAGTTCCTAATATCATAGTCAATGCTGCTTGTATATCCATGTGTGTGTCCTCACCTTCAAACAATCATATGATGTTCCCACAATCGAATTTTCACCCAAATGAACGTCTCATCCTCAACACATCCTATATTTTGGCTCCATGTGCCTTACCTCAACTCATCTAAAATTAAGAGGACAAGGTCAGTGGTGGCTAAATATTAAGTGTCTCAGATAAGTCCATTTATCCATATGTTTGATTAAATCTTCTTCAAGGAACCGCGATAAAGGAAATTTATCAAAAGTATTTCCGGTTAAGTCATATTGGATGGTGATTGGTGTACTTTACGAGAATGGGATAGCGGACCTTGTAGGGAACCGCGATCAGGGCAATACATGAGAAGTATTTCCGGAATTTGATTGGCTAATGTTACTAGAAAGGGATAGCGGACCTTGTAGGGAACGGTGCATCTAGTTACGCTCTTTTCGCGGGAAAATGAACAGAACAGGTGATTGGTCTAACGGGCATATAAAGATAACAGGCACACGGTTGAGGTTTGACGACGGATTTATCGCACCTGTCGCCATATAAAGAGGACGTTGAGAGCCAATACTGCCACAAAGGTAAATGGGATAGCAGTATGAGGCGAACAGTGGCTACTAAGGGGTGAATTGGACAGGGTACTTTGGTTGTTCTAAATAATTTGCACTATTTTGCGGTTTAGGAATAATTGTTAAAAGAAGTAAGAAGGCTATATTTAATGGATCTTTGGTGAATCAGCGAGGGATAAAGTGCAGGTTATAATACATTATCAGAGGTAAGGATAAGGCCATTTTTTTACTTATGGAGAATAATTTCACTTAAAATTATGGGTGACAGCGGAATTTTTTACACTATCACTTTAGGTAGATGTGGAATTGATGGAATGGAACTGATATTCGCGTCCTAATGAAATTATTACTAAAAGGAAGGAAGCAACGCACAAGAGGGATATAGGTGAGCACGAATAGTTGATTGAATATTAATGGTAATAGGAGGGGATAGTGTACTCAGGACATGTTGAGAGATTGGAGCGCTACATTAAATAATATAATATGGGCCTAACTATATTGTGGCTAGGAAGATTTTAAATGTGGTTGAAGAAGATTTAATCAAACATATGGATAAATAGATGTATCTGAGACACTTAATATTTAGCCACCACTGACCCTGTCCACTTAATTTTAGACGAGTTGAGGTAAAGCACATGGAGCCAAAATATAAAGTGTGTTAGTGGCCAAAATGGATGTATAATACGAAGTGTATTTGTACGTATAAACAATTGAAATGCAACATAGAATTTTTCTAATTGCAGGAGAAGCTTGAAATAGTGAATTGGTGATATATATAGGATGGGTGAAAATTCGATTGTGGGAACATCATATCATTGTTTGAAGGTGAGGACACACACATGGATATTCAAGCAGCATTGACTATGATATTAGGAAGTAAGTGCATATCTCAAAAGTTGGTACATCAAAAAGGGTGAATTATGTAAAATTAATTTTATTGTTGTTTAGACGTCAAGACTTTCTTATTTTTATAACCACCATGGAAGTATTTGGTTATTTCTCAATATAAGCAGATGGAATCTTATAGAATGGTATATAGGCAGGCTGTGTCTTGAAAATAACTCATGAGATGAAGGCATTAGAATGGTATATTGGCAGAAGTATTAAGTATCTGATTTTTGTGTTGTCAGTAGCATGGACTGACTTGTTTACTATTAGATCATATGAGTTATATTTGTTCTTTTTATATTCTTTACAGCCCTGATGATGTCCCTGAGGGGACGAAACGTGTAGGCTGTAGCAGTGGAAAAATAATTTTTGCCTTTGAGAAATTTCTATGAATGACGGAAATTCATTCTCCTATGCAAGTGGATGTTATGAAGTTATCAAAAATAAACAAGACTGTTGAATGATAACATCAAGCAAGCCTGCTGAGAATTCTTTGTCTACATTTGAAAAGCTAAAATTGTGCTAAAAGTTATTTGTTTATTTGGACACTCCTTGGTTCACATTGTTCAAAAATGAAAATCCACAGGGCTAAAAAAACTTGCAAGTTACAACCACACATATTCAACCAAGGCATTTTATTAATTTAATATGCATGAAAAAAAAACAAATATCACATAAAACTTATTTTGTATTTTGATCTAGTGCCATCCATGGCCAAAATGATGTTTAAATTCAACAGACACCACATAAACCATTGTTTCATACACCCATGGGTAACTCTGGGTCTATTCACTGGAAAACCCATTTGCAGACTAGGCCCCACAATGAATCAATTTAAATCAATATTATAAATTTATTAAAATCATGGTGAAAATGTAGTGAAGTGTGCTTGCAAAACAACAACCATCAAGAAGACATAGCCACAACATAAAAGGCATGCATGACTATGGCAAAAGGCTGGCTGCCTTCACAAAATGGCCACTAGTCACATGGCCAGGCCAAAACAAGATGCAAAAAACCAAGGGAAACAAAGGGAAGACATTCGGGCCTATGGCAAAAGCACACTGACTGCCTTCACAAAATGGCGGACAGACACATTACCAGGCCAGAACAAGAAGCAATAAGCCAATGGGAAGAAAGGGGAGACATGCAGGCCTATGGCAAAATCACAATGACTGCCTTCACAAAATGGCCACCAGCCACATGGCCAGGCCAGTCCACAACAAGAAGCAATAAGCCAAGAGAAACAAAGGGAAGACATTCAGGCCTATGGCAAAAGCGCACTGACTGCCTTCATAAAATGGCCACCTCCACTTGGCCAGGCCACAACAAGAAGCAATAAGCCAAGTGGAACAAACTGAAGAGATGCAGGCCAATGGCAAAAGCACACTAGCTGCCTTCTCAAAACGGCCACCAGCCACATGGTCACAAGAAGCAGGAGGCCTGGAAAACAATGAACAGGAGAAGGCCTATAGACATAGACTTTACAAAAATGGCACCTGGCAACATGGGGAACCAAGGCAAAGGCTGGCTTACTGTTGCAATGCAAACACGCTCACACATTGGACAGACAAAGGAGGACTGCAAGTTACAACAACCACACACATCCAACAAATGCATTAACAGACAAGAATAAAAAAGTAAAATACCACAAAAAACATTTTGTATTTTTTAAATACGATGCCATCCATGGCCTGAATGATGTTTAAATTCAACAGAAACCACAGAAACAGTTGTTTTATGCACCCATGCGTAGCCCTGGCCCTACCGACTGAAATGCCTATTGGCAGACTACTAGGCTACACAGTGAATTAAATCAATGTTGCAAATTGATTTCAAAACATGGAGAAAATGTAGTGAACTGTGCAACATGTTTCCTTTATAAAAGAACAAGCATTACTTACAAAGAATAAACTAGGTCCCTACTGAAACTACAGGCCACCCACCTCAATACATTTTTTTAAATCGATGCAAATTACATATAAATCTAACAAACAACACCAGTTTTCCAATGTACTTGTGAAATCTCAAATTCTAAATCCCTAACTCCAGTGATATATGATGCAGTAGACACAAAGAGTGATCTTTCGAACTCCATATCCTAATGAAAAGTGACCAGGAGATGGACAAAGCACTGGGAGGAGCCTTTTGGACAGGAACAGAAAGTTGGAGAATTTGGAGCACTACCTTCCTCTTGGAAAAAAAGTCAAACAAGAAAAAAGACTCCTTGCACAGAAAAACTATAGCCAAATGTCAATTTGAATAGTTTTTTTATTCCACATCATCATTTTGAGTAGGTATTGATGCTGCACGGGGAGAGAACCTTCTCCAGATTGCAGTTCTGGTAGATTCTGCTCATTTGGGATTGCATTTGTCAGAAAACCCTGCCAGAACTCTGGTGTGCACGAATGGCGTGTTGGCGACCGCAAACTCTCGCAGGACCATGAGACGGCCTAGCAACTCTTGTTGTGCACGTGAACAGCTCAGAAATCTTGTTGGTGATAGCGAGCACCCAGTAGGTCACTCCTGCACACGTGAAAATGCTTTTCGAATGAGCCAACACAAAGAAAACTCCGCTCCGTTGCGGAGTGCAGTGTATTTCGGCAACTCCGTGTTCTATGCGGAACGCGGAGTTGCCAATACTGGGCAAATTTCACGATGGAGCAGAGTTTTAAACCTAGGGTTAGATTTCACTGGGGCAAAGCTGCAGCCTGTATAGGAGGAGGAGAAAGCAATGCCAGGAAGTGGCTGAACAAAGTCTCGGTGAAGTTGACAATGATGGCAGAAAAAGCTTATCTTTCATGCCGAGGAGGTCATTGCCATCGACGGGGAGCAAGTCATCATCCTACCCAGTGAAGATTTCTACCTTTGTACTTAAACAACTGTTTGGAAGTCAGTTTTATCCAGCAGAATGAAGCTGCGGGCTGTTTCCTAAGAGGGCTTCACAATTGCATTGCAGAGAGGTCCCTCTGAAAGGAATTTGCTGCTGTGGAGATACATGTAGTGGGATTTACCACAAAATCAGGTTGAGTGGTGATGCACCTTGGATGGATTGGCTGGCAGGTAGGTCCTGGTCTTCTGTCAGTTCTCTAGGTATTTTTTGTTGAGAAATGTTTTAAGTTCCTGCTGTTATGGTTATGCAATATCAGTACCACAAACACAACTTCCAAGAGTCCAGGACCTGGCGAACACCTCTCTGGGGTTAGGATCCACTCCAGAAGATTACAGTAGCAGGGGTCAAAACCTTAGCAACTTGTTATGTATCTGTAGCTCACACAGGAGCCTAGCCAACTAGCCCTTGGAGTCACTCTGATGGTCCTGGGTTCAAGTAACTGATACAGTTCTCCTTTGAAGCCGCAAGTCAGTCCTTCAAGCAGCAAGGCAGTATTTAGGAAGTTTTCCACAGGTCTAGGAGTGTATTGAAGGGTTGTTCTGAGAGTCCAATATGTATACCTGATGCCAGTCTTTGTGTGTGGTGGCACACTCTATCCTACCCCTCATCTGCTTCTGGAAGGTTCTTCCCTTCAGTTGTCAAATCTCCAAGATGCCTCAGGTGACAAAAGGGTAGTATCAGATTTCTTTGTAAATGCTGGATGCAACCCTTTTGAAGTGCATGTAGGGTAGGGCACTGCTCTACCTCAGCAACCCTGTCAGAATGGCCCATCATGCCCACACCAAAGTCCCATTTGTGTCATTGTCTAAAAGGCATACACAAACCCCCAAAGCAGGGTTGTTTATAGTCATGTGACCCAGGACACTGGCAAAAGGCACACATGGTTAGAACAAGAAAATGCCAACTTTCTAAAAGTTACATTTTGAGAATTGTGACTTAGAATCCTACTTTACCATTGAACATTATGTTAAATCACAAATAGTTTGAGTCTAAACATGACATGTCAATACGCTCGCAATTCAAAGTTGACACTTACTAAACGCAATAGGGTGACTCAGTGTTAACCAATGAGCGAGATAGGCCTTATGTCAATGAGTTTTCACTACCAAAACATGTAAAAATTAAACCTGCAGGTCCTACATTTCAAATACTATACACCCAGCCCTGTGGCCTTTTAGGTCCTACCTTAGGAGTGACTTATAAGCATCTAAAAGGACGATTTAAACCTGCCAAAAGGTTTATTTTGCCAGATCAAAATGGCAGTTTAAAACACCATTACAGGTTGCAATAGCAGGCCTGAGACATGTTCTAAAGTGCAACTTTGATGGATTGCACAATGAGTGCTGCAGGTCTACCAGTAGCATGTCATTTAGAGGCCCTGGGTACATACAGTGCCATATACTAGGGACCTGCAAGTAAATTAAATGTGCCAATGAGGTGTAGGCCAATTGTATCCTGTTTTGCAGAGAGAACACAAGCACGTTATCACGGGTTAGCAGTGGTAAAGGAGTAATCAAATGAGAGAGACCCCGTGCAAACCAGGGGAATAGGGTACTAATAAATAGTAGAAAAAGGGGGATCCCTTGGTAGATCTAAATACCACAACCAGATGGTAAAATGGTACTCTAGGTTCTAGCCCGTATATTAGAAGTGAATGTCATGAACAAATCAATACATTCTAAAATTCTTCTTTTATTTTCAGTTTAAAAAAAAGTTTTTACACAAAGATTTCTTTAAAAACAATACATTATCATTACATTCCAATATACAACAATATACATCTCATAATTAAAACATTTTTGACATAAAAAAAAAGTTGATCCTAAAGAGGGGAAGGACAAAGGAGAGAACAAAAAACAGACAATCCTATTTGTCATATTAGTACATATCAGGGAATTGAAATATAGGAGACTAATCCAGGACACATTCTACTTATAATGTCTACCGAAATAGCTCTGTCCCTTGATTATGTGATACCAGGCGTCGACGCGTTTCGATTCTTAGTTTAAAATTTTGACCATCTTTTTCAAGACCGAATAGATATGTCTCTCCTATCACACTGGCACTGGATGGTTGCCAAGTTCATGGAGGTCCAGCAGATAAACATACTTGTATAAGTATTGTGTATACCAATAGTTCCACCTCTATATACTTGTCTGGTTTTACACGGCCTATACAATAATTTACAGTGCTTGCAATGTCATAATTCCAAATACATTTGTACATCAACTTTCCAGTACTCAAAACTACTGTTTCTTAGTAGTATACACATTGTCACATTAAACCCATCTCTTGTTGTTATAATACCATATGTATCATTTCTCATATATGAGCTTTCAGGAAGGGTTTACTGATCCCCAGAGATTATGCGGGCAAAGAATATGGGTGTCCAGTTATACTGGGATCCGATTTACCCACTACCCTGGGAAGCGAAATGGAGAAAAAGCTGTGGCGTGGTTAACTGGGTAAATATTTTTTTACCTTATATCATATTCGCCTCAGTTTCCTTGTGACTATCAATTGTTGTTTTTTTGCGATTCATCAACAATTTGTTCTATGCGATTTCTGTTGCTTCTATCTATGGGGGAGAGGTGTAAAGAATTTATAACTCCCCATTTTTAAAACGTATTTCCTTTACAAAGTGTTATCACTAATTGTTTAGTACCTCTTGTTATTCAATGATATGTAAATGAGGAGCGCCTCCTATTATGTCAGGTTACAGAAGCCCACTCCCAAATCTTTATTTACTCTGTATAAGAAGACAGGATAGTGATAAGTATCCCTTGTGGGTACTCCCTTATTCAACAATGACACTCGCCAGAAGCTAAATTTACCGTACCTACTCGCTTGCACATAGGTATCATATCCTCTTTTGAAGCAGTTTATTTCTCATGCTAACCGGCAGTTTCCAAAGCGAATTCCCTTCTATATACATGCTGTAATTAAAACAGATCGAGAGAGAGAGATTTGTTTGTTGTAAATGTTCAATTACAGGCTATTTAATTCGCATCTATTGCCCTATTGTTGGCAGTGGTAAAGTGCAAAAAGTTCTAAAACAAATAAAAGCAAATTCTCAAAAACGGAGGGGTAAAGGCAAAACATTTGGGGTGACCCTGTTGAAATGGCCAGGTCCCACACTTTGTAACAGAGAAGCTGTATACTATTAATCCACATGTTTCAAAAATAGAGGTTTTAGCAATTGTTCTTGGAAGAACATTTGAATAATGGTCTAAGTAAAGGAGAGCTGTACAGGGAAGCATTAGAGGGCGCTACAATAGAAGGCCGCAATGTAGACAGGCTACCATCTTATACAGAAATTTAAAGAACAAAATGTCTAGGAGTGAGGAGATCCTTTGGGGGTGGTTTTTGAAGATGGTGGCTCCAGGAGCTTGCAAAACATACTGAAGGAGTAGAGCAGGCTGCGGCCTTGTCAGCAATGCATGTGCCTTAGTTAGACAGTGACGTGAATACGGTGGCATGGACCTTGCCTGCAAAAGAGCTGGGGTTGCATTGGGTGAGTCAGCCATGATAGCCAGAGATTGTGA
This sequence comes from Lissotriton helveticus, assembly GCF_964261635.1. Taxonomy (NCBI): domain Eukaryota; kingdom Metazoa; phylum Chordata; class Amphibia; order Caudata; family Salamandridae; genus Lissotriton; species Lissotriton helveticus. The sequence continues at coordinate 584,781,040 of NC_136071.1, read as the reverse complement.
AACTCCCATCGAGAGAGGGGGTGCAAAGGGAGCAGGGGTGATTGTGCTAGAGGACATAGCGTGGGATCGGAGACTGACTATATAGGTTCTGGGCTTAGCACCATTGGGACAAATTACTGCAACCTGTGTACAGAGTTGCTAAATGTCACTGTGCTAGGACCTGAGAGTCTTCCCAACATACAGGCAGTGTGGCTGATGCAATCATGGCTGGTAGGGGCTGGGACTAAGGTATTCCCCCAAAGTAGGTAACACTTGTAAGCATACAAGCCTACTTAAGGTGAATGAAATGATGCTGATTGCTGCATGTGTCCTTCTCCGCTACTTGAGAATTAATCCATTGATTGATGAGTCTGAGACATGAGTTCACTGGTGCTGAGCCCTAGCATCTGACGGATTCTGCCTACATTGATTGCTGCACCATGGTAGGGAGGATATTCATCCCATGTCCCCTCTAACACCAAAAATGGGGAAACCCAAAGGCAAACAGCCCAAACTAACAAAGGTTTGATAAGGCCAAAAAGGTGACCAGAAAAATCAGAACCAGAACCCTGCCTTTGTGATTTACACAGGTCCCATATAGGGATCCTACTGTGTCAATGGAGCCACAATCACCAATTCAAAGCCAGATACCAGAAAATTCAATCATGTAAATTTTTATATAAATGTATTATTCATTTTAAATTGATTCACAGTTTTATAAAAAAAATACTACAAAGATATATAAGTGAATATACATTCATTTTTCACAATTTTAGTAAAACCAGTTCAATGTCAGATATGCAGTCCCGCACAATCCATACTCACTCTCATACTCATACTTACTCATACTCAATAAACACTCATCCAACCATTCTTTCAAATCTCAGACAGGCACACTCGAACTAATGTATGGTCGCCATCACATTTATTACTGCAAAATGTGGTATACTTCATTGGAAACAAAAGGATTTGGGCAATACACAGAAAGGAGGGATAGAGATGAATTAAATGATCCGATTGCCCACAGGAACCAAGCCGGCGCGCGTTTCGGTGTACAGACCCATCCGGGTCACACCTCCATAAGGGCGACGATGAACCATGAAGGGGGGGACTGAATATCTATAAATACAAAATACACATATAGGTATATAGGCATTTCAACATTCACTTAATATACAATTTTAGTACATCTCTTGTTTTACATAATTGTTATATTCCGGTACCGAAGCTGATCAGGATGGGACCATGGCTCCACATAACATTATATAAACACATGGTACAACAATAGAGAGGAAGGGAGAGAAGCTCCTCAGGTCTGGAAAAACAGTTATTAAAAACACATACACAACTCGTCTTACATCTACCTAATTCAAGTCCTGTAGCCTGGTTATCGTAAGTTAGTTGCACCTAAGACCTTGGTGTCTACATGGATGGCGATTCGCATATATATGAAATCTCTAGCCATTCAGTATCACATTGGTGTTACTTATTTAAGGGCACTTAATTTTCGACCTAAGTTGAGACGCTATCCTCTCTGTGGGGGAGAAAATGTTTTCTGCATGGAACAAGTCGGGTCGATCTTAAAGATGGGGAACTTCAGCTCTAGGTCAGTGGAAAAAGGAAAGCCATATGAAAAACCCGCATTCCTCCACTATTTTTGGTTTTGTTCTCTCTACCAGCCCCCAGGTGCGTCACATTGGGATAGAATAGGGGGGACTAACGGGTACATTATTTTACCATGCTGGGTGGTTTTCTCTAAATTTAAGTGGGTATGACACACCCTATTGGTATACCCCATCTGAAGCAGAAAATTCCGCCTACCTGTTTAGCTGTTTTGTACGATCGAAATTAGCCGGAGGGTGTATCAAGCAGGGCTTCACATGGAAGGATGTCCATATGATTCAGTGGAGGGCTTTCGAGGGTGGCTTTCGCGGGCGGTTACACAGCCATCTGTAGGGTGGGGATATAAGCATCATGACATACCACTTCAATGCAAAAAAGGAGAGTTCTCTCGACCTAGGATACATACTTCTAAATAAACCCGGCGGTTGGGAGCGCTGCAGAAGAAGACGGAGGCCAACTTGGTATCTACAACACAGTCCCACTTAATGGGGAGGCCAAAATGTTCGCGTACCTGATGAGTCTTTCCGGATCAACGTTCACAAAGCTCAAAGCGCAGACAACTCCTCTTATAATAAACAGAATATCCCTCAGGGAAGTTAGATCCAAATAATAATAAGATCTGCAAAAAAGGGGATATTCACACAGTCACTGGTAGGTTCTTATATTTGAGCCCAACTAGGCTGGAGGGGAACCGTCATATCCCGTAAACAACTCCCACTGAGACCGAGGCCATGATAAAAGCAGGGAGTCCCTTGATCAAAAAGGAACCCCTATGCCACCCTAACAGCAAAGCTTACCGAAGAAATAGATCCTGGTAGACACAATGGGTTGTCCTCCCCGACGAGGAGACGCCCGTTACGCGAGGATGAGGCAGAGGGGGACATTAGCCTGTCCTCTATTTTTATGTACACGCTGTTTCTAGGGCGGTCGATCCATCTAATTGGACTCACCCGAGGGGGACTAGAAAAGATAGAAGGAATCTAAACAAATAAGCACCCCAAGAGGCCATCTTGGAAAGATAAAATCATCGTGGCCATAAGAAAAGAAAGAAAAGGCTACTTCCATGCAAACAGGTTTAGTATAAAGTAATCCTGGAGGTTCCAAACTGTTCACTATTAAGAGGGACAGTATTAGATAGTATCAAGACTAGAAAAGAGAAACACCTTGAAAACCTTGAAAAATCTTTTATTGTTCGATTAATTAAAATCATTACAATATGCTAACATTCTAAAATAATTATCTAAAAAACAAATAGGTTAAAACTCCTGATTATTGCCACAGTCTAATTTGACCTAAAACATTCGTTACAGTATCATGTTCTAGTAATACTGTTTTAGTGCAAAGAGCGTTCATTTATAAGACAGAGGTTTGTCCATCTCTCCCCTGCTTCCAGACCTGCAGATTTATTTCTGCGGCTCAGCATTTGCGGTTAGTCCTGCACGGATTAGGTCTGTAAATTTCCCCAGCCGTGCTGCTATTTGACTTTCTGTGGACGAAAAGCACAAGTCCAAGATTTCGCTGCATCGCTTGAGGCCCTGGGCTCTGCAGACTGGCTAGCTTTGGGCAGCAACACAGCAAATCATACCAGGATTCCTGATGGTAGTCACAAAGTCTGCATGCTATTAATTTGTCCACACGGGCCCAGCTTTGATTGAACTCCACAATGGGTAATGCCAAGAGCCTCATATAGGTGATCTTTTTTCGAACTTGAATTGATAGTGCTTGCTCAAAATAAGGCTGTGCTTTTCCCACTTTGTAAGAGGCGTCCAGTGTGGAAAGATTTGGATGGTGACGCAGACTTTCCGAGTCTCTTGTGAATGAAATGTGCTTCACCTGTCTGTTCACTGCTTTTTTCCATGCGGCAATTGAAATATTAATATTGGCCAGGTTTTGCTCCTCTATTTCTAGCGATTGAATAGCTCCTGTCAATTGTGCTTGCCATGGTGAACCCTTTTCTTCAAAGATTGATTTAATTTGAGCTTTCAAGGCTGTTGCTGGAGCTCTCAAAGTGCTGATGTAGTATTTTATTGTATCCCCCTGGCAAGAGATGTCTGGGCAAGAAAGTCCCAGCTCCAGCCTTACTCTGGCTCTCCTGGCCTGTCGTGGGATTGCCAGCACTTTCTTGTATATGGAAGATTGAAAGCTCATGTAGAAATTCTCAAAGGCGCCGGGAAAGGTTAGGTGGCCGTAATTAATTGAGGGCACTGTTTTTGCTTTTAGAACTTTCAGTACATGTTGATAGAATCCAAAAGTTATCAGGGCAAAGGCTACTTGACACTAAGACTGGTGCGTGCATAATTCTACATGTATTGCGTGTGCTAGGAATATTCTATGAATATTAATACAGTATTTCTCTTACATGGAGACAGAAAGGCTAGACCATGGCTGAAACTATTGATGCGATTCAGTAGCTTAGGAATGCAGAGAAGGAGGGCTGGACTGATAACTAGAAGCATAACATATTCTTGGCAGACAGGGAGACAGAGCCAGGCCGGGCCGGGCACTGTGAGGCAGGAAGTAAGTGAAGGGTCAGGGATGCAGGTGGGGGCTGCATCGCTCCTCGGAGTGGGTTCAGGAGACTGGAGCTGAATCTGATGTCCGGGCCCTTTTGAGGCCTAGGAACGGGGACAATTCAATGACTTAACGTGCACACTGTAAAATGTGGCAACATAGGCCTAATACTCGTTGCTTTCACGAGAACTGGAAACTGGCATACTAGAGTTAGACACAACTATGATTGCGTCTTTAATTGATCATAGGGGATACATGCATATCGATCATGCACATATAGCATAATATGGGGAACACGTAGGCACATATAACATGGCAAAATTTACTTTTCCACAATGGGTTCCGTGAATGGGCTATGTAATTTTCGATTGAGATTTCTCAAGCTGCAAATAATCCCAGCACCTTTAATTCTTAGATATTTCAGATGAGCAGTTGATTTTGCCCCTTCCGTGAGCCTGAGACCCAAGTAGTTGTAATTTTTGCAAGATCTAATTTGCTGATCCCCTAGGCGCCATTGAGCTGTCTGTTTTCGGTGGTACATTCCAAAGATGAGGATTTTGGTCTTGTCCTGGTTTACCAGTAGGTTGTTCTTTTGATTGAAGCTGTATAGCGCATCTAAGGCTTTCCGCAAGCCAATCCTGGTATGATCCAAGATTACAAGATCATCGGCATATTGAAGAATTTGCAGCCTCACGTTCCCCATCTTCGGGATGACTAAGTTTGCCTCCTCCAGTGCTTGACCCAGGTCGGATGTATAGATGTTGAAAAGGAGCGGTGCAAGAACGCACCCTTGTTTAAGGCCGCTGTTGGTGTGGACCTTGTTGGTCAGTGACGTTTGACTAGTCTTGATCCTTACCCAGGTCCCTTCATACAGAGATCTTATTGCCTTTAGCAGCTTTTGAGGTATACCCCAGTTGGTAAGTTTTCTCCATAGTGTGCCACAGTCTACCCGGTCGAATGCTGCACTATAATCTACAAAACAGCAAAACAAAGGGGGCTGAGCGGGCTGGATCGCCCATCTGGACAGGTATCCCAGTGCTATGATGTTATCTACTGTGGAACATTGTGGTCTGAATCTTGTTTGGAAAAAAGGAAGGATGTTGTTCTCTTCTGTCCAGCTTTCCAGTTCCTTCAGCAACACTCTAGCATATGCCTTTGCCTCGACAGCGCCACTAGCCGATAATTTTCTGGTTTTGTGTGGTCTCCTTTTTTATATATAGGAAATAGAATTGAACCTTTCCACGATGATGGAATGGAGGCCGTTTCAAAGGCATGCTTGAAGAGAGGGGTTAGCTGATCTGCCCGAATCTGTATGCCACTTTGAAGACTGCCGCTGGCACTCCATTGGGGCCCGGTGCACCATCTGACCTCATTTTCTTGATCAGGATGGTTATCTCTTTTGTGTTGGTAAACGAGCACGTATCTTCTTCTACTTTGTCTAGTGGATTTTGTTGCTCTTGCTTAACCTTCCTTTCCAGATCCGTTGTGTACAATTGTAGTGCATACTTGACCCACTCCGCTGCTGCCACCCCATTTTCTTTGCTTTGGCCATTGTGCCTTAGTTTGCTGATGTATCTCCAAAGTCGAGACTGGCCTTTTTCTTTGAGCATGTTAAATATTTTCAACCACTCCGCTTCAATTTTCTTTCTCCGAAGTTCCCATATTTTTTTCCTATGTTCACTTCGTAGCACTTTTATTTCCACACTGAGGTGAGTTGTCTCTCCTTTTCTTCTCGCCTTCAATGCCTTTGTTAGTCTTCGTTTTGTTTGATCTAAGTCCCTGGGGTTTAATTGCAGTGGGTGGTTTTGCGGGTGTAGACCTTGAGCATTCCGGTTACCCCTGTCCTGTCCTAGAACCAATTTTAGTTCCTCCAGTAGATCCCTCCAGTGCTTCAGGGGGGGGGCAAAGAATGGCACTGCTCTTTATGGGTGACCCATTCCATAAGAACTGGACTTAGTTTTGTGGTCCATTTTATTCTGTTCAATAACGTATGATACTCTTCCTCAGTTGAGGTTCCCAAAATTCCGGGGTGTTTTGCATCTTTCCCCTTTATGTCAAGTGTGACCCTCAGTGGCTTATGGTCACTTTCCTCTCTATCTCCCACCTCGAAGTCTTTAAAGTAAGTTACCAATTTCTCAGCGATAAAGATGTAGTCAATTGTTGACTTGTTCTTAAATGTGGGCAGAAGCAGCCATTGACAGTCCACTGCCTTCTTGGGAACCATGTTATGCTCATTCAACAGCCGATGTAGGGGCACCACTTCAGTTGCACTAGGTCTGTGTCTTATATCATCTCCTAGGCCCCTGATGTTCATGTCCCCTGCGATAATTGGGAGATGGGAAGCATGTTTGTTTATGAGACTGTCCATTTTTTCAGATAATAGTTTTATGACTTGCTTTTTTTGCTTTGTGGCAGGGTTTATATAACAGTTGATTATCAACAGACGGATTGCGCTGTTATTGCTTTAAGGCCGGAAATCAGAACTGCTTGGAGATTAGGAGAGTTAGTTTCTATTGAGTTTACCTCTAATTTGCGGTTGTGATTGATGTAAATTGAGAGCCCTCCTGCTGCTCTCCCAAAAATATTACTTTTTATTGCAGTAGTGTGAACTTCATAGAAACCTGAGAAAATTAGAGGTTCAGTGGCCCAAGTCTCTTGTAGACAAAGTATGTTGTTTTTTCGTAGGTATGAACATGCTGCCTTGCAATTGAGCATTCTTTTTAGCCCTGCGACGTTCCATGATACAATTGACAGGCGCGTGTTATTCCCCCCTTTTCGGTTCTTATTCAAATTGCCTTGACCCTTAATACTGTTGGGTATGCCGTCGCGGGCTCACGTCTTCCGGACCCCTCAGCATGTTTTTTTTTTTTTTTATTGGTGTAAGATGTTTATTTGCACTTACCACATAGGAAAATTCGTTACATGTGATTCGCCTACAACCATAAATGGCCGGCTACAGTTGTGCGTGCCCGATCAGGCTCGTTTGGTCACGTACACAGCCCATCAGCCGACATCCATAGGACCGGCGGCGCTTTACATCTGAATCATATTTATAACATTAAGTGCTGTATCCAAGTATACTCATGCCAGTGTTCTTACTTTTCCGGTTACATTTTCTCCCAACGTTAACTGGATGTACTCATCCCTAACTTTAACTTGGTGTGTCTATCAGAAACTCATTCTCTGTGTCACAGCATCCTCCCTCCCTTTCCATACCACTTTCTCAGCGTACAGCTGTAGTCCACCCTCTATGTATCTTTCCTAGTCGGTCGCATTTACCTCCTCATCCGCCCCATGGTCCAGTAAGTAGGTTCTGAGGTATTCCCAATAGTCTTTGGGCCTTGATCTGGCTGGCAGTTCCTCCTCATAGGTATTCAGAGTGTCACGACAGTACACCATATCCTCCAACCATCTCTTAACCTCTGGCCCTCTTGTATCATTCCAGTGTAGGGAGACCCTCCTCTTAGCCAGTAACAGCGCCACTGCACAGAACTTTCGCTTCGTCGCCCTCAAGTTTGGTTCTATACCCAAGAGACACAGTTTTGCATCGCATACCAAAGCAGATCCCAACATGTCATTCAGCGTTTGCACCACCTGTTCCCAATATCCCGCCACCCTGCGACAGTGCCAAGCCAGGTGCATGAAATCCGCTCCCTCCTGTTTACACCTATTGCACTTTGAGTCCTCTCTTAACCCATATCTCTGTAATCGCTGAGGTGTGTAGTACACTTGATGTAGGTATTTGTAGTGTATGATTCGTAGGTTGCCGTTAGGTGTCAGCATGTCTGTTAGCATGCATGCGGATGCCCATTCTTTCTCATTGAGGGGTGTCACCAGTCCCTCGTTCCACCTATCCCTAGCTTTGTCAGTTCCTCCCCCTATCGCTCCCTGTAAACTAGTATATAATTTAGACACCAGGTGTGATGCCGTAGGTGTCGTGAGAAGGAGTTGCAGGGGTGCCAGTGGCGTTGGTTCCGCCGGGTGTGTCGGGTAATGTTCCTTGAGTGCCCTCTGCAGCCTATAATAGTTAAATGTGAACAGGAGGGACGGGTTGCTAATGTATTGCATTGTGTTTAACGTTTGGAAGACCCCATTCAGATACAAGTCACCCATTGTATCTATGCCTGCCCATCGCAGCTGATCCATGCCAATCTGTTCTTGTGTTACTGAGATATGTGGGTTATGGGCCAAAGGGAGAGCCGGAGCATACAGTGGTAGTGCGTTAGCCGCTTTGCCCATCAATCGCCATGCTTCCGTGGTGGTGTCCACAGTGTTTATGTCTCTTTCATGGAGCCTGGGGCGTTTATGTAGCAGTATGTTCGCCAGTGGTATCGGTTCTGCGTCACCCGCCTCTACTGCCACATGGGTCAAGAAAGGTACTTCGTGGTGCCAGTAATGCGCGAATTGCGCTTGAGCGCACAAGTAATAAAGATAAAAGTCCGGCACCTTGAAGCCCCCTTGGGCATACGGAAGTGTCATGGTGTGTAGTTCCATTCGTGCTTGCTTTCCGGCCCATATCAGACTAATCACTAAGGAGTTTATATTGCGGAACACTGCCGCTGGCGGCTTTATTGGGATGTTGTTGAATAAGTACAGAAATTTGGGCAGTATCACCATCTTTACAATTGCAGTCCGGTCTGCCAGTGACAATGGGAGTTTATTCCATCTTTTTATTTTATCCTCCAAGGTCGCTATCGCTCGCCCATAGTTGGTGCGTATAACTATTTCTGGGTCTCTGTGGAACCACACTCCTAAATATTTCGTAGGTTCCTCCTGCCATTCGAGTGGGTAGTCTAGGGGTATAGGGCGTGTGCTATCTGTCAGAGCCAGGATGAGTGATTTGTCCCAGTTAATTTGTAATCCGGAGTGGCTCCCAAACCTGATGTACTCCCGCATTAGCGGATTCAGGTGTTGTGCCGGGTTTTTGACATAAAGCACCATGTCATCTGCGTATAATGATATGTGGATGGGGCGTGATGGCATCTGTATAGCCGAATAGTGATGGTGCTGTCTAATTTTACATGCCAATGGCTCCAGGATCAATGCAAAGAGCATCGGCGAAAGCGGGCAGCCCTGCCTCGTCCCTCTGCATATTGGAATGGGTTCTGAAATATGTTTGTTTATTCTGATGCGTGCTGACAGATTGGTATATAGCATAGTGATCCAGCCCAGGAACATCATGGGAAATCCCATGCGCACCAGGACCGCCTGAATGAAGGACCATCCTATAGTGTCAAATGCCTTGGCAGCGTCAAGTAGCACCGCCACTGCTTTCGTGTCTGGGGATAGGTAGTGGGCCAGGGCAAAGAGTGTACGGGTATTATGTGTGGTAGCTCTGTCAGGTATGAATCCAGATTGATCTGGTCTAATTAAAAGAGGCATGAGTGGTTTCAGCCTGTCTGCCAGTAGACTGGCGATTATTTTTGTGTCTACGTTTAATAGGGACAAGGGGCGGTACGAGTCACATTTATCCTCCTCCTTACCCGGCTTTAGGAGCGCAATGAGTAAGGCTTCTCTCATGGAGCCTGGCAGGGTTTGGGCTTCGTGTGCTGCCCCATAGAGTCTCACCAGGTGAGGCGCGAGCAGATCCGCATATTCTTTGTAGAATTCTGTCCCGTACCCGTCCGGCCCCGGTGCTTTGTTGTTTGGCAGTCGCTTGATAGTGTCCGTGACCTCCTCTACCGTGACAGGTCGCGCTAGGTATGCTCTGTGACCGTCTGACAGCCACGCTAATTCCACATCTTCCATATATGCTAGCAAGTCTTCCTGCGTGGGCGAGGGGCGTGCTTGGTATAGGGCGCCGTAGTGTGCCATAAATTCTGTCATAATCCCCCCAATGTCGTTCGCCGTTTCACCCGTGGCCTTACTGATAGTTGTTATGTGCTGTGGGGCCCTCCCCGAGCATATCTTATCTGCCAGAGCCCTACCCGGTCTGCCACCTTCCCCGTAGCGCCTGGCCGTCGCCCGTTTAGTGACGTACTTGAGTTCGTCTGAGGCAAACTGTTTATGTTCCGTCAGAAGGGTTTGTATGTCTCCTAGCACCTTAGTGTCCCCTGTGTGCGTGTATGTGTGCTCCAGCTTCTGTATTGCTTCTTCGCGTGTGCGTAGTTGTTGCCTAATGTCCTTCAGGATACCCGAGGACGTGCTAATGCATACCCCCCTGATTGTGACCTTAAACGCTTCCCACAGGAGACAGGGGTCGTCCGTTGTCGGACCGTTTATGTCGAAGTATTCTACCATTGCCGCATGTATAGCGGTGCTATACAGCGGGTCCTTCAGAGCAGTCGCGTTGAAACGCCAAGTGAAGGGCGGCAGTACATACTTGGGGACCCCTATTTTTAGCAAAACTGGGTTGTGATCTGATAGTGTCCTGGGCAGATGTGAGACGTGTTGAACCCAAGTTGTTATCTCTCGGGTACCCAGCCAATAGTCTAGTCGCGCCCAGCTGTTGTTTGCAGCATTAATGTGAGTCGCAGCGGTGACCCCAGCGTTACTATTCCTCCAAATGTCAGTCAGTTGGAGGTCCTCCATCACGTCCTGCAACATGTGTCTTGCATTGCTATGATGTTCCGTGGTATGTGCAGCGCGGTCTAACTGGTCTTGCAGCGTAACATTAAAGTCACCTCCCCATAGTATGTGGTCTATATGTTGATCTGCGAGTGTCTGCCACGTCTTCCTGTAAAACCCCGGGTCATCTACATTAGGGCCATATGTGTTTAGCAACAGGAGTCTCTGCCCCCTGACCGTCCCCTCTACCATTACACTTCTGCCCTCCGAGTCTCTGTTCACATTAGTAATCTCAAAGTGCGTCCCTTTACGTATAAGGATGCTAACCCCTCTAGAGTACGTCGAATAATTAGAGCTTGTGACTGATTCAGCCCATCTAGCCCCCAGTGTAGAGGTGTGCGTAGCGGCTTGGTGTGTTTCCTGTAAATACACTATGTCTGCCTGTAATCTATCAAAATAAGCAAACATCTGTCTGATTTTTTTCGGGTTTCCCAGCCCTCTTACATTCCACGTGAGTAGGGTTAATGTATCAGCTCTTGACATTGTCATACGTGCTCATCCTGGTACATCTTTCGAGGTGTGACCGCTGTGTACAGTTCCGACCAGACTGTAATTGTTGAAGTGTGTGGTGCGTGATCCTCGCCAGATTGGTGAGACTGTTAATACATTGTACATGGTTATGTATGGTCATGGAGTTCGCCACGCTTCTCAGACACAGAGTTAGTGAATCAAACAACCCCAGTTCCCCCCCATTCCCCCCACCCACTTTAGCACCCGAACTTTGCCAAAGCCATCCCTGAACTAACTGTATTCGAACTTGAAAACTCAGTGTGGGGCGCACCCGCTTGGGGGTGTCGCCAGGTTCACACATCTCCATCCACGCAGTGGACGTGGACAGACGCCTATTCCGACTTTTATGTCGTGCGTGAAGTCTTTCACCTTCCACCCACCAAGCACCATCAGAAATCAAGAGTATGACATCGAATAGTTTCAGCCACCATAGTTTCGACATACCCTAGGGTCACTTGTTAGTGGTAGTTCAGTACGGTGCTGGCACTGAGGGCTGGTCCTAGGACTAGCGTCTGTACCCTCGTTATATACACAACTGTCAGGAGAGCCACTCAGCCCCCCGGCCATGATGTCTCTTCATGTGCCTGCCGGTGGTCCCACGTACCCCAAATACTCACTGCGAGGACATTCATCCCTGGTCCGCCGCTGCAATGTCCAAACTATATGCTGCTGTAGTTCCACAACGACAGGCCGAGTGTCTCGGGGTGGGCCAATGTTTGTCAATCATACGCTTCTGGAGCCCAGCGAGGTACCTGAGCCGTTTCATGTGCATCGAAGCTCCATTTTCACCCTTCCGTTCATTCTACATCGCTTGTCGCTTCCGCTCTGTTCTGTTCTCTCCGTCGCTTCCCCTGCTGCTTGATGAAGTCATGTGCCGCCTGTACTGACTGCAAGATGACCGGCTTGCCCAGGTTCGTGATTTTGAGTTTAGCTGGGTACAGCATGGCATATTCAAGACCAAGGTCCCGTAGTTTCTTTTTCACCGGCGCAAATTCCTCCCGCGCCTGCTGCACCGCCATAGTATGATCAGGGTAGAATTCCAGCGTGTTACCCTGATGCGTGATTTTTCCCATGTCTCTGGCGAGTCGGAGGACTGTGTCCCTGTCCCTGTAGTTAAGTGTACGCGCTATGATCATTCGTGGAGCCGCCCCTGGTTTCGGAACTGGTGCCAGGGAGCGGTGCGCTCTCTCGATCAGGAACACCGAGGATAGTTTGTCGGCGCCAAATATGTCTGTCAGGAGAGTCTCGACATACGTTTCCATCCTCCCTGTGTTGGTGGATTCCGGCAGGCCGGAAATTCGGATGTTGTTCCGCCTTGACCTGGCTTCCTGATCCTCCACCTTCGCGCGAAGGGTCTCCACAGTTTTCTCCAATCCTCCGCATACCTTCGACGTGGTTTTATGTTCGTCTTCCACCTCGGAGATCCTCTGTTCTGCTTCATCCAGGCGCTCGTCGTGTTTCTCTATTTTAGCCGCCATATTGTCCACCCTCTGCACCACGCTGTCTAGTTTCCCATTCATTTCCTGCAAACTCTGTTGGATTGCGCGAAGCACCGATTCCATGGCAGTCCCCTCAGCCATTTCACCGTCCCCCTCGGTTTCAGGGGTGGTCGTCACAGTTTTGGGTTGCTTTCTTGTTTCGAAGGGGAGCTTGGACTGTTGTTTGTCCGGCTTCCCCATAGTCCGCAGTGGCAGAGGTGAGGTGTGCTCGGCCGTTTTTGGGCTTCCGGCCGCCTGCGTGCTTTTTCCCGCTGGTGCCTGGGCCCCCCACCTCTGGGTACGTCTGCTCATCTACCCCCGGGTGCGGCAAGAAAGGAACGTTGTAGAGTCTGCTTTTCGTTAGTGGACCGGTGGCAGTGTCTGTTATGGGAGCGTTCAGTGGCGCGTCATAGCCTAGAGCCCACTAGCTGTGGAGTGAGGAGCTGGTCTGCGCGGCTTCAAAAACCGCCATGTGCTTCTGAGATCCCATGCACCTCCACCGAGCACGCAGAGCAGTGAGCTCGCCGATCAGGGGGGCCAGCCGGTCTGGTCATGCAGTGCCTAGCGCCGGGTCGGTTCACCTCGTTATGTCTTGATCCGATGTCCGCTGCTATTTCTTCTCTTGCTGGGGTCTCGTTTCGCCTGTCCCGGGGGCAGCCGACATCGCCGGTCTCATGCGTTCCAGCGCCGCCGCCATCTTGAATACAGTGGAACGCACCTCGGAAGTCTCCGTATCCCGCCGCAGCTACTGGTCTCCGCTGTCCTGCTGCCTCGCTGCCCCCACCGCTGCGCCGGTGCTTCCTGGTACCGCTGTGTGGCAATCGTCAGCGCTCCGCTGGCCAGTTGTCTGCTCCAAACCGGCAGCCGCCCGGCGCGGCCATCTTGAAAGCGCTCCGGCGGTGTCCCGTTTCTCGGCTGTTTACTTGCTGTGAGACTCGCAGATCGCTTCCAAAGTCACAACATCTTGACGACTGTAGCTTCCGACACCTGGAGCCGCCCTTTTTTTAGCTGGGTCGGCGGTTTAGAAAGTTGAAAGGGCCGTTATGGCTGCGTCCGTCCGGCGGAGCCGACAGTTCAGCCAGCCATTCCGCAGTGCGCCCTCTAGCGCCCCCCGACCCCTCAGCATGTTTTGTCTTGCAGAGTGATTTGGAACAATGTGGAACACTGCCCTTTGCTCTGCTGAGCTTATTATATTATAAGCATTGAGGAGACTCTGTTCCCTTGCGACACTTATCCCTGTTTGTTTGACTGCCGTCCCCTTTAATACCGAAAAAATCTCCTTTGTTGGCAAATTTACTGCTAATACATGTGGGTATTTCTCCGGAATGGGGAATGCTATATCAATCCCCCAGTCAGCCATTTTTGCTGTTTCCTCCATTGTGAGCCCCACTTTGGCGTGTAGGCTTAGTCTGATTGAGGTTGATTCTCCATGAGAATCGCTGGTTAAACTTATGAATTTAACCCAAACTAGGTCTTTTGCTTGTATTTCCATGAGAGACGGAATGTGCTTGAAGAGTCTGAGTATATTGCCCCTGTTTAGAATATCATGCTTGCCTTTGATTTGGTATCTAGGGGTTAGGATCACCTCGTGCGTTAGTTTACTACATTGATTTGTATAGCTCTGGGCATTTGGTTCTCCTTCACTGTTGCTTGCACTGTGTCTAGTGCCTGGGGACCATTGGCCTAAGGCCTGCTGCTGTACCAAACTTTGAGTCGGCTGTTCTGATTGTTTGCTCATTTTCTGCCCACTTGGGGCAGGGTGTCCCTTATTGATACAAGTCTCAGGCCCGGAAGCTAGGACCTTTCGTGCGTCCTCAGAACTTCTTTGCTCTCTCTTTTTGTTGTTCATGTCTGGGGATGATAGGACTCTAATTACCGTGCTTGTTGGGCTTTCAGTGTCCTTTGTGTGAGGGTTTGACTGTTTGGATCTATCCCTCTCTTCTGCCTTCCCAGGGGAGGGTGGAACTGGACCTGTTGAATTCTTTGAGGATTGTTTTTTTGTAAAGATCGGGAAGAGACGTCTTGTCTCTGTGGTACTTTGTGATGTTTGGAAGTGAGTTGGTAAAAAAGTGGCTCGTTTTTTTGCTGTCTTAACTTTATTTTCCTGTTTCCTTAGCTTTTTCTTGGCCCTCCTTGACAACTGGTTCTCCATCCTTGTCTGGTTGACATTATTGTCTTCTGGAAGCTTTCCCGGGGACAGATTGCCGCTGTTGGAGTTACAGCTGGAAGGTCTGCTAAAGGATTTGTTTAGTGTCGGAACGTCTTGTGCCTCTGGGATTGTTGTTGAATCCACAGGGTTGCCTCTGACTGCTATACCTGACTGGTTTTCTAAAATTAGAGCAGGACTAGAGCTGTACTTATTGCTTGAAGATACTGATTGAATTTTTAGTGCTTCTACCATACCTTTAAGAATTTCTGGCAGATTTGCCCATGTGTCCATGAGGGCTGCACACGTGCAAGTGCCTCTACAATTGATCTGGATATCATTAAGCTTTTGCTCCAGTATGTTCGCCTTGTTGTACAGCTCCGCTAGGCGTTGCGCGATGGTTGCTAAGAGATCAATTTGTAGCTCCATTTTCTTTGATTGCCAGAGCAGAGATCTGGCCATATTTTGCACTGTTTCTCCAGAAGGGGATGCTCCTTGTTCAAGATTGACACTAGTCTCCTGTGACTTTTGACTTTGGGAATATGGTGAAGAAGGAGTACATCGCTTCTCATGGCAGCTTCTATAGCAGGTCAGGAGAGCGAGGCTGCCACGCTTTCTGCCCGGCTGCTCCTACTAGCTTTCTTTGCGCCTGTGCGCCTGTGCGACAGCACCCAAAACACGGACAGGAACCGATGGTCTGATTTCTGATTGAGTTCGGACGAGTAAGTCAAAACAAAGCAAAACGGTGCTCACGGTCCACGCAGTGACAGCCTCACTATCCCTTCATTTCACTGTGCACAGTGCTCTGAGCTGCTGGAATCTCTTCTCACCCCCACTGGGCTCAGCGCTCCCCCTCCTCGCAGTGCTCAGAGCCTCTCACCGCTTCTCATCTCCAGCACCGAGGCCCCAAGTTTCTATGGTTCTCAAAACCGGTTCTCAAAACCACCGCAGGCTGCAGACCGCCGGGGGTTTTCTTGACAGAGCTTTTCTCGCCCCTCACCTCTTGCCTCCTTCTCCTCGTAACTGCTCGTCGTTTGTTGTTCGTTGCATCTGGCGCCCTATGCTGCACAATTGTGGTGCAGTGTCACACCACACGGGGCTTCTCCGCTAAACTGCTGCCTATGCACCCTCCGCCTGGGCGATTCAGCAGCACGCCGACCCCCGTCTGGCAACCGGGTCTGCAGAAGCGGCAGCAGACGCGGCGATATGGCGGAATGGTAGGGCGGCAGGCTCCTCGCCTCCCCTCACGGCAACAGCTCCGACTGCACAGAGCGAACAGCAGGCTCTCTGGAAAACCCGGAATCAGGAATCAGAGAAACACGTAGCGCGATATTACTTCACTTCGGGGGTAAACGTGCGTGGTCATCTTGTAACGGGACAGCCACAAAATTAAAGTGGTATGCCCAGCTAATCGGGCAAACATTTTTTAGGTCTTAAAAGTTCCATCTAGGTCTATTTGGGTGGAAACGGGTTTCAGGGTGGAAACTAGATGAAAAACAGAGGCTTTACACAATATAACTCTTCCTACATAGGTAGCCGAGTGCACACAGAAAGAGGTCATAAAAATCATGGAGTAGAAACACTCCCCTGAGTGGGTGCTAAAAAATAGCATTAGATCAAGGGCATTCCTCATTGAGTCCTCTTTTCACTGAATTAAGATAGAAAATCCAAAACACTTCTCTTTTTTTTTTTTCTAGCTTAGGACACCCCCCGCGCCGCACGGCCACCAGCTGCTGCGTGCCTCCCGCCACCCGCCTGCCTCGCTGACCTGCCGCCGCCGTGTGACCACGCCCCCTGCCACCGAGCGGCGTGGTCTCCGGCGGTCTAGCGCTGTGCTCACTGCTTCTACTACTGTAGGCTCCCCGTTTTCCTTGCTGTGTGCCCCTTTTTCCTGCTTGTAACTGTTTTGTATTAGGATTGTATTGTATTTTATTGTTGATTCCTCGCCTGTCCCCCTGTTGACGCTCCCCCCGGTCTCCTCGCTCCCCGCTTCCCGCCTCCACCGATAACCACGCCCCTTTTTTCTTTCTGTGCCCTCCCCGCTCCCGCCTCCCAGCTGCTCCGCCCTCCCTCGCACTTGGCCATATATGGCGACCGTGCGACGCAGGTGAGTGTGACCTAGCTTAGGACACCCCCCGCGCCGCATGGCCACCAGCTGCTGCGTGCCTCCCGCCACCCGCCTGCCTCGCTGACCTGCCGCCGCCGTGTGACCACGCCCCCTGCCACCGAGCGGCGTGGTCTCCGGCGGTCTAGCGCTGTGCTCACTGCTTTTACTACTGTAGGCTCCCCGTTTTCCTTGCTGTGTGCCCCTTTTTCCTGCTTGTAACTGTTTTGTATTAGGATTGTATTGTATTTTATTGTTGATTCCTCGCCTGTCCCCCTGTTGACGCTCCCCCCGGTCTCCTCGCTCCCCACTTCCCGCCTCCGCCGATAACCACGCCCCTTTTTTCTTTCTGTGCCCTCCCCGCTCCCGCCTCCCAGCTGCTCTGCCCTCCCTCGCACTTGGCCATATATGGCGACCGTGCGACGCAGGTGAGTGTGACCTAGCTTAGGACACCCCCGCGCCGCACGGCCACCAGCTGCTGCGTGCCTCCCGCCACCCGCCTGCCTCGCTGACCTGCCGCCGCCGTGTGACCACGCCCCCTGCCACCGAGCGGCGTGGTCTCTGGCGGTCTAGCGCTGTGCTCACTGCTTCTACTACTGTAGGCTCCCCGTTTTCCTTGCTGTGTGCCCCTTTTTCCTGCTTGTAACTGTTTTGTATTAGGATTGTATTGTATTTTATTGTTGATTCCTCGCCTGTCCCCCTGTTGACGCTCCCCCCGGTCTCCTCGCTTCCCGCCTCTGCCGATAACCACGCCCCTTTTCTTCTTTCTGTGCCCTCCCCGGTCCCGCCTCCCAGCTGCTCCGCCCTCCCTCGCACTTGGCCATATATGGCGACCGTGCGACGCAGGTGAGTGTGACCTAGCTTAGGACACCCCCCGCGCCGCACGGCCACCAGCTGCTGCATGCCTCCCGCCACCCGCCTGCCTCGCTGACCTTCCGCCGCCGCGTGACCACGCCCCCTGCCACCGAGCGGCGTGGTCTCCGGCGGTCTAGCGCTGTGCTCACTGCTTCTACTACTGTAGGCTCCCCGTTTTCCTTGCTGTGTGCCCCTTTTTCCTGCTTGTAACTGTTTTGTATTAGGATTGTATTGTATTTTATTGTTGATTCCTCGCCTGTCCCCATGTTGACGCTCCCCCCGGTCTCCTCGCTCCCCGCTTCCCGCCTCCGCCGATAACCACGCCCCTTTTTTTCTTTCTGTGCCCTCCCCGCTCCCGCCTCTCAGCTGCTCCGCCCTCCCTCGCACTTGGCCATATATGGTGACCGTGCGACGCAGGTGAGTGTGACCTAGCTTAGGACACCCCCCGCGCCGCACGGCCACCAGGTGCTGCGTGCCTCCCGCCACCCGCCTGCCTCGCTGACCTTCCGCCGCCGCGTGACCACGCCCCCTGCCACCGAGCGGCGTGGTCTCCGGCGGTCTAGCGCTGTGCTCACTGCTTCTACTACTGTAGGCTCCCCGTTTTCCTTGCTGTGTGCCCCTTTTTCCTGCTTGTAACTGTTTTGTATTAGGATTGTATTGTATTTTATTGTTGATTCCTCGCCTGTCCCCCTGTTGACGCTCCCCCCGGTCTCCTCGCTCCCCACTTCCCGCCTCCGCCGATAACCACGCCCCTTTTTTCTTTCTGTGCCCTCCCCGCTCCCGCCTCCCAGCTGCTCCGCCCTCCCTCGCACTTGGCCATATATGGTGACCGTGCGACGCAGGTGAGTGTGACCTAGCTTAGGACACCCCCCGCGCCGCACGGCCACCAGGTGCTGCGTGCCTCCCGCCACCCGCCTGCCTCGCTGACCTGCCGCCGCCGTGTGACCACGCCCCCTGCCACCGAGCGGCGTGGTCTCCGGCGGTCTAGCGCTGTGCTCACTGCTTCTACTACTGTAGGCTCCCCGTTTTCCTTGCTGTGTGCCCCTTTTTCCTGCTTGTAACTGTTTTGTATTAGGATTGTATTGTATTTTATTGTTGATTCCTCGCCTGTCCCCCTGTTGACACTCCCCCCGGTCTCCTCGCTCCCCGCTTCCCGCCTCCGCCGATAACCACGCCCCTTTTTTCTTTCTGTGCCCTCCCCGCTCCCACCTCCCAGCTGCTCCGCCCTCCCTCGCACTTCGCCATATATGGCGACCGTGCACACGCGCAGCGGTATCACGCAGCGGGCGCGCCGATTGTGCGCCGAAGGCGCGCCAAAGGTAAGCCCGTCTGCGCCCGTCCGCGACCGGACCGCGCCCAGCGCCAGGACCCCTGGCTCCCGCAGACCCCAGCCCACCCGCCGGACGTACGACGCCGCCATCCTCAACGCACTCAACACCGACCGAATCCCGGGATGCTACCGAGCCACCCCGAGACGAACCCACGGACCCTTCAGCTGTCACACCTGCAAGTTCTCCTGCAACCGGACATGCACTACACCAGCACCCGCCAAGCCGAACACCAGCAGCAACAACCTCAAGTGCATCCTGCTCAACACCCGCTCCGTCCACAGACACACCATCGAACTCTGGAACCTCCTCGACACCACAGATCCTGACGTCGCCTTCCTCACGGAAACCTGGATGAACGACTCCTCAGCGCCCGACATCGCCATCGCCATTCCAGAGGGCTACAAGATCACCCGAAGAGATCGCAGCAACCAGACTGGAGGAGGCATCGCCATCATCTACAGGGACACCATCCGCATCACGACCAACACCGACAACACCCTGAAAACCGCCGAACACCTGCACTTCCAGATCCACACGGACCCAAAAACCACCCTCAGAGGCACCCTCATCTACCGACCCCCGGGACCACGCACACAATTCAGCGAAGACATCGCCAACCTCATCTGCCCGCATGCCCTCCCCTCCGCTGACTACATCCTCCTGGGGGACATCAACTTCCACCTGGAGAACAACAACGACCGCAACACCACCGCCCTGCTTGACAACCTCGCCAACCTCGGACTTAAGCAGCTGGTGACCACCCCCACCCACCTCGCCGGACACACACTCGACGCCGTCTTCTCATCCAGCAAGGACATCATCTTCAGCCACGCCACCGGACTCCACTGGACGGACCACAGCTGCGTCCACTTCAGCTTCAGAAGGACCACGATCCACCACCACAAGCAACAGGTTGCTCGAAGAAACTGGAACAAGATCACGGCAGACCAGCTCGCCGCTTCCCTGAGCCAGCACCCTCCCGCCAGCTCAGCGAACCCCAGACAGGCCGCCGATAACCTCACGAAGTGGATCAGCAACTGCGCAGACGACCTCGCCCCACTGAGGACCCCACCTAGCAGACCCGGCAGCAAGAAGGCCCCATGGTTCACTGACGAACTCAAGAGCTCCAAAAAGAACTGCCGAGCCCTCGAGAAAGCCTGGAGAAGGGAGCCAACACCGGACAACATGACCACCCTCAAGCTCGCTACCCGGAAGCACCATCAACTAATCCACGCCACCAAGAAAACAGCATTCAAGGACCGACTGGACAACAACGCACACAACTGCAAGGAACTCTTCAACATCGTGAAAGAGCTCTCCAACCCCAACGCTGGAAACAACAACATCACCCCTTCGCAAGACCTCTGCAACTCCCTCGCCTCCTACTTCCACAACAAGATCGCTGACATACACAACAGCTTCAGCCCACGAACAACGCTCCCCACGACCGCACCAACGCCCCCCACCACCACCCTCAGCGCCTGGACCCAGATCAACACAGAAGACACCATCGGCACGATGAACTCTATCCACTCCGGATCTCCGACCGACCCCTGCCCCCACCACGTCTTCAACAAGGCCGACGCCATCATCGCACCCCACCTGCGGGACATCATCAACACCTCCTTCGACACAGCCACCTTCCCTGAGAGCTGGAAGCACGCCGAACTCAGCGCCCTACTAAAGAAACCAACAGCGGACCCCACCGAACTCAAGAATTACCGCCCCATCTCGCTCCTCCCGTTCCCAGCCAAAGTCATTGAGAAGACCATCAACAAGCAGCTGGCCGCCTTCCTCGAGACGAATGGATCCCTCGACCCCTCACAGTCAGGCTTCCGAGCCAACCACAGCACCGAGACCGCCCTCATCGCTGCCACCGATGACATCCGAGCCCTGCTGGACAACGGTGAAACAGCGGCACTCATCCTCCTAGACCTCTCCGCGGCGTTCGACACTGTTTGCCACCGCACCCTAGTGCAGCGCCTCAGCGACATCGGAATCCAGGAGAAGGCACTGGAGTGGATCATCTCCTTCCTCGCTGGAAGGACACAGAGAGTCCGCCTACCACCGTTCAGATCGGCAGCCACGGAAGTCATCTACGGCGTTCCTCAGGGCTCCTCGCTCAGCCCCACCCTCTTCAACGTCTACATGAGCCCCCTGGCGGCCATCGCACGCCAGCACAACCTCAACATCATCTCCTACGCTGACGACACCCAGCTGATCCTCTCCCTGACCAACGACCCCGCCGCCGCCAGAACCAACCTCCACGAAGGGATGAAAGATGTAGCCGAGTGGATGACGACCAGCCGCCTGAAACTGAACTCAGACAAGACGGAAGTCCTCATCCTGGGCTCCTCGCCCTCCGCCTGGGACGACTCCTGGTGGCCCCCCGCCCTGGGCACCGCACCCAAACCGACAGGCCACGCACGGAACCTGGGCTTCATCCTGGACTCCTCCCTCTCCATGACCAGACAAGTCAACGCCGTCTCCGCGTCCTGTTTCAACATCCTGCGCATGCTACGAAAGATTTTCCGGTGGATCCCCACCGAGACCAGGAAGACGGTCACCCAGGCCCTCGTCACCAGCCGACTGGACTACGGCAACGCCCTCTACGCCGGAACCACCGCCAAGCTCCAGAAAAGACTCCAGCGGATCCAGAACGCCTCAGCCAGACTCATCCTCGACATCCCCCGACGCAGCCACATCTCCGGACACGTGAGAGACCTGCACTGGCTTCCCATCAACAAAAGAATCACCTTCCGTCTCCTCACCCACGCACACAAAGCCCTACACGACCAAGGCCCGAGCTACCTCAACAACCGCCTCAACTTCTACGCTCCCAAACGCCACCTCCGATCGACCAACCACGCCCTCGCCGCCGTCCCCCGCATCCGAAGAGCGACAACAGGAGGAAGGTCCTTCTCCTACCTGGCCACCAGGACCTGGAACACCCTCCCCACCGACCTCCGCCTGACCCAAGATCACCTCTCCTTCAGGAAGAAGCTCAAGACCTGGCTGTTCGAGCAGTAGCGGCCCCCCACCCCCCCCCCCCCAAGCGCCTTGAGACCCTCTGGGGGAGTAGTGCGCTCTATAAATGCCATGATTGATTGATTGATTGATTGATTGAAGGGTAGTAGGATCAATGTTGTGCTTGGATCTTCTCTAAGATGAACCATTTGAGTTCTTTCTCAGTATGTTTGGCTTCTAGCCAATGTGTTACAATGGGGGCGGAATACTTTCCCTTCCGTATATTAGATTTATGTTCTCCTATTCTGATCCGGACTTCGCGACCTGTCTCACCCATGTAGGGCATGTGGCAAGGACACAGGATCGCGTAAACAACATTACTGGTGCGGCAATTGGTTAGGTTTTTGTTGCGTGCCACAGAAACAGAACGTTCTGTGGTGGTAATGGATTCACCGATAATGGCATGAGGGCAGGCATGACAATTGCCACAGCGATGTTTTTCAAAAATGGGGTTAGAGCTGCCAATGGCCAGTTGTTGGTCAGGGGGCATTTCTGGCATTTTACCTTTTACCAGGAAGTTCCTCAAGTTCCTATTCCTTCTAAATGCGAAGATAGGTTTAGGTATCGGAGTGCTATTTTCCCCCAGATCACTGGACTGTGTGGATGACCAAGGTAGCTCGCTTTGAGTATCAGAGGATCTTGCATTGGAGGCAAATCTAGTTGTATGGTCCTTCCTACTGGACATGAAAGGGTACTTGCTAACAATTGGCACTAAAACAGACTTGCTCAAGTGCCCCCTTGATACATGAAGGAGAGCCTTGATAATCAACACACCAGCCTAGATATGGTGGAGCTTTTGATCTCTAACATTGAAGATGACTTTGTGGTACAGGGGAAGATAAAGAAGGAAGTGCAGGTGGAATTGCGGAAAATCAAACCCAAGAATACAAATGTAGAGGCTTGCTCCTGTAGAAGCAATTTACATGCTCTGGGATTACCTGAATTTACCAACATTCAAAGCGTTGAGGACTATATATTGAAAAAATGTTGATCACCATATTTGGGTATGAATATCTCTCAGCCATATTTTTGACTGAAAGGACACATCACATACTGGTGCCTAGGGTGGCCCTCGGTGCTCCAGTTTGACCTTTGATCATAAAGCTGCTCAAATAAGGAGACAGAGACACTATTATTCGCCTGATGAAAGAAAAGTGGTATATTTTTAATGAGGGCACCACCATTTCTTTTATTCCTGACTTTACTCAATCAGTACATGATGTAGGAAGGTTAACTCCTTCAAAAGATGTATGGCCTGGGCATTTCATATGCTATGCTCTATCCTGCTAGACAGTGTTAATACATAAAGGCAAATCACAAGTGTTTGTGTTACCATAATAATTGTTAAATAAAAGTCACCATTTGCCCTGACAATAAATCAGTGAGACGGGCTGATACTACCCAAGGAGGTCAAATGAGGTTCCGCCTCTGTGCCAGATTCACACTATGATGGCTGCTATCCTCTACATTAATTTAATACCCTTACTGTTGATTACTTCCTGCTGCTGGTGTCCCGAATCTAACATATACACCTTATCTACACTGTGGGCTAGAAGACCAGCACTTTGTAGCTAGATCTCCCCAGTGGCCCTTGCTGCCGGTTGGTATACAATGTTCTTACTAAATGCACATTTGTTGTTCCTCTAATTCTCAGATGGTAGGAATCAATTGTTTCAGTATTGTCTCCTTGGCCTCTTCATTGACTGAAATGTAATGGTTGACTCTGTTTCAAATACATTATTTTTCTGTGTTTATACGTATGTGATTCAGGCTAGGGAACTCCATACCAAAGGGAGTATTCTTTGACATACTGAGACTTGATCTGGGAGCGTGTATGGGGAAGGGGTTTTACAGGTGATTCGTATGAGAAAGGCCACATGTTGGGCATTAACTACACCATACATTCAGATATTTGCGATATGCAAGATTATATCTGGGATGGGAATGAATTATTATACCCCACTGGGCAAGATATGTCAGATAAAGATATTATTATGGAATGTAAGGTGAGGTAACGATTATCTCTTATCCAGGCTTCTGTTTATGTTCCTCACCAGACATGGTCAAAATATTGCACGTATTCAAGAAACCCACATTGCAAAGTCAAGTATTAGCGGGACTGAAAAACATAGCTCATACGATTACTTCTTAACATTTTACACCTACTCTAACAATATTGTAGTTCTAGTTAGACATAGAGTACAATTTAAACCCAGAGAGACTCTGTTGGATGACCAGGGTCAATTTCTAATGGTTCAAGGGAAGTTGCATGCAAAGCACGTCACCTTCATAAATGTATGTGGCCCAAACCGAGATGACCTTGACTTTTTTCTAATATGGCTGGTGCCAGAACAGTGGAAAACAATCCACAGGGAAAGATCCTTTAACATGCCGTCTTAACAACAACCTGCCTTTGCAACAAAGTCACTATCCCGAATGTGACATTACCATGCATTACTTTATTCTACAAGCCGTTACGACTTGCTGTAGGAAGCGGCATTGTTTGAATGGTGCTGGAATGTTTTAAGTCCAACATCTTCCCTGTTGCTAAGCTGGAGTTGGAATAGTAATTTATACTATTTCAAAAGTCCAGTGCCCCTAAAGCAAGTCTTTGTAAATACTTGCTAAGCCTGGGCGTGGTCCGCGAAGTAGCGCAACGCGTAGCTACGGGAAGTGCACTTCGCACTACGCGAGGTACACGAAGCACTACGCGAATTGCGTAGTGCATTGTTCCTGATGATTGCACAGTGCCGGAGGCTTGTCCGCACTGTGCTATCATTGAAAACGGCATCTTGCACAGTGTGAGCTGTTGTTTTCTGCCACTCGAGTAGATTTGTTATCGAGCCGCAGCTTTCTCATTGTGGACTGGTAGTTTCTCATCGCAAGCGGTCGCGAGCATACGCGACCACTCGCAAAGAGAAACCTGACCTCCTCGCATTGAGAATCTCGCCGTCATCTTTATTTTCTACGCTCGCGATCGGCAACTTGATGTTGTTGATCGCAAACGAGGAAAAAAGTGTTGCCGTGAAGTCATTTTGCTTGCTTGCGGTCGCCAACTTGACGTTAAGGACCGACCGCGAGCAAGCAAAAAATTACTGCTGCACTACCCTACCCGTGTTTTCACTGTGCTACATGCAATTTGCGTAGTGCGAAGTAGGGCAAACTTCGCAAACTACACGAGCGTAGCATAGTGCTTTGCCCAGGGTTACTACTTGCATGGTAAAGTAATGTGTGGTAACGTCAAAGTCGGGGTAGTAAAAGTGTTTTAAATGCATGCAGGGTTCTGTCCAAAAACACATTCCATGTACTATATTATGGAGTGGAGATTTCAAAATCACCCCCTGGGTAGAACTGGACAGCATGGGCCTTAGGACAAGCAGACCTGCAATAAATGAGGTCATGGACTGATTTAGCTTACTGGACTATATTGCACAACTGACCCAACAGCCACAGACTATTTATTTCACTCAGAGGTGCATGGGATCAACTTCTAGATTGATTACTGGCTGGGGTCGAGAGATGTGATTTATGTGAATGACTTCATTGTCATCACACTAATAAAACCAAGGAAACTACCATATAGTTGTGACTCTTACCCCCCTGTTGTTACTAGTCAATCTCATAAACAACATCTAAAATCATAGCAATTAGACTACTGCCACTATTACGTAGCCTTGTCTACCTAGACCATACCCAATTCATTCATAGTCGGTCTACAGCAGATAGCCTCTTTACACTTACTAACCAAATCGATCTGGCATATTCGGCGCGGATGCCATTCTAGATGCCGCTAAAGCTTTTGGGTAAAGAATGGCCATTCCTGCTATCAGTAATAAAAAAAGGGGCATGGCAGAAGCACTGTTGCCATGGATCACTTGCGCCAATTTCCTACACATATCCTCGACATGTCCTCCAATATATTCCTATCATTAGTGAAATGCAGCAGGTCACTGCTACACAGCTGAAGGCTCCACTCGGCTCGTGGCCCTGCTGGTGTAAGTAGAAGAATTTTCCAAAACTAGTCCCAGGATGCTTTTTTCTGGTGCCTCGAGGACCTGGTCTGGCAGATCAGGCTGGACTTTTCCCATGGGGAGCAGGGTCAAGACTGATTTGCATATGTATGTGTCCAAACAGGAATGGCATGGTGAGCAAACAAACAATGGATTTAGTCCCACATCTCTGTACTGGGGTGAATTTTTGTCAATGTTCAGCATTGCGTCCATCATCTTTTTGTATTGCTATAGTCACCCCAAGTGGGAAGGGTTCACCTAGACATGGGTTCCATGCTCACTATGCCATTGGATTCAAGGTAGCCTGGCTGATTTGGGGTGATACCCTGAAACCTGTCCCAGGATGCTTGTTTCCATTCCAGAGAGGACCAGGACTGGCAGTTCAGGCTAAACTGTTCCCATGGGGCGCAGGTTCAAGACTAATTTCCATATAGCTGGGTCCAAACTGAATTGTATATTTAGAAAAAAACAATGGATTTAGGCTCAGATTGCTTTATCTGGGGTGAACGTTTGACAACATTCAGCGGTCCGTCCATCATTTTTTTGAATTGCTAGAGTGCAAAGCATGTCCCCTTCATAAATGTATGTGGCCCAAACCTAGATAACACTCACTTTTTTCCATTATGGCAGGGGCCAGAATAGCATAATCCAATCCCTGTACTATAATATGGGAGGGGAGATTTAAAAAACTGCTTCTGGGTGATACTGGACAGCACTGGCCCTGGGACCAGCATGCATGCATTAAATTAGGTAATGGGGTGATTTAGCTTACTGGACTATATTACACAACTGACATGACAGCCACATACTCTTAATTTCACTCAGAGGTACACGGGACCCACTCCTAGATTGATTACAAGCTGGGGTCTAGAGATTTATTTTTTATTGACTGAGTTCATTATCATCACACTACTAAACCCAGTAACCCACCCTATAGATGTGCCTCTTACTGAACATTGCCACTAATTAATCTCAATATTTTTTTAATTTTTAAATCAAGGCTAATAAGTTAGTGCCACTGTTACCTGGCTTAGTCTGCTTGGACCATTCCAGATTCATTCGGAGCCAGTTTAGAGCTGATAACCTCTTGGCACTTACTAACCAAATTGATCTAGCATATAAAGCCATGTCTGCCATTCTAGATGCCTCTAAATCTTTTGGCTAAAGAATGGCCATTTCTGCTATCAGCTATTTAAAGGAAGGGCATGGGATACGCACTGTTACAATAGATCGCTTGTGCAAATTTTCCCCACATGTCTTGGACCTATCCTCCAATATGTTCCTTTTGCCAGCAACTCATTAGTTAACAGCAGCAGATCACTGATACATTGCTGGAGATTATTCCACTTGTGGCCCTGCTGGGGTATTTAATAGAAGTTCCCAAACACTGCAAAAATCTTGCTACTATTGCGTTACAACAGAGCAATCATAAACCCAGATTTACAAAACTCTCATGCAATGCAGTACCTAAACGTGCTGTGCTGCATTGTGTGAGAGGGAGAGAGAAGGAGAGAGCCCTATATATAGATGGTACTCTCCTCCTCAATTCCAAGCACTGGCACAGAATTATTCTGCTGAGCACCAGGCACACACCTGTGCGCCATAACGCAAATGGTTCTCAGTGAGTGTAGCATACGTTTTGTACTGGCAGAGTGCAGTTGAAGAACAAAATACTGTGCTTTGACTGACTTTACTATTTTTCCTAATTTGTATGTGTGCTGTTGTACAGTACAGCACAATGACAAGTCTGGAAAAAAGGAGAAATGAAAGCATTTCTCTGGATACCGCCTGCTTTCAATTGGCATGCATTTTAGACGCACAAACCTGTCTCATATTATTAGTAGAAAAGGTTTTGATTAATAAAACATGCATGGTAGCATGTGAATGCCCATTTGCCGCAGAGTAACGCAAAGCAGCGCTTCTTGCTAGTTTGAGTTAGCTTTTCGTACAAACAAATGCAAATACATTTGCATTGGTTTATAAATCCTAAAAAAAGATTTTGAACCAGATCCGCATTGAAAAAGAACGTAAATCTGAAACAAAACCTTTGTAAATCTGGGCCAAACAGTTGACATACACTGGAAGGGGAAACTACAATAAAATGCATTTTTGGGCTCACTGACCTCACTACATCATCTATAAGTACAGAAACAAATTGAACAGTGTTAACAGACTGTGCTTGACTGCGTGCTTACCCTGCCTGGAAAGATGAATAATGGAGATGGCTTTATTTGCATTTTCTGAATTTACTGTATATAATTGCATTTGCTGAACCTACTGTTCCCAGTTCTAAGACATGATCGAATTGCTGTGATATGTCATGTTTAAACCTCAAGTTATTTTAACTTCTGTTGTATACATGTAAAAGTATACGTGCTAAATAAAAATGATGGACAGATAGATGCATTCAATTCAGTTTGATATGCAAATCATTTGAAGAAATAGTTGTATATGCCTGCAGTTTTGGAGTGATTGCTTTCTTGATGAGCACAAGTAATCATCGAAGATTGCTGGCAGCACTCCTACTAGCCAGTCCCAAAGGGCACAACTTCAGATAGGCCTGTGAGCTCAATCAAAATGTTGATGAATGAATTGGCTTAAAACCAAAGTTGTTTTTTCTTAATGTAAAATATAATACTTAGAACATATCCATATGAGACTGTGTAAGGTTATACAACAAAACAACAATTATTTCTTTCACAAGCATATTCTGCAAAATGTCAATTCACTTCAATGAAATCCAGTGTCCTAAATGATCCAAAGAATTTGGGTGAACAAAACCCTTCATCAGAGGTTACTAAAAATGAAACAATAGACAGTACATTAATGCAAAGCTGTGGGATTCAACACACCACACCACTTGTGCCAATGCACATGGTTGTGGGATTGCATGCAAGAACATCAGTGACCATGCTACTATTATGTTGTTAAGCTCTCCGTGTAAACATTTATCTATGTATCGCATTGCACTAGATGGGAAATGGTATTACCATGAATGACACTGTCCTTGACAGATCTGATGAATGTCTTGCATGAAGCTGACAATAAAGCAACAAAAAGAGTTTGGGATTATATGAATATGTAACCCGGATTTACCAGAATCTGAAGGGATCCCGAAACAAGACGCAAGTGAAAAGCCTCATGGTGAGTGAGAACAGGAACCACAGGCAATATTTATTAAGGATGCAAGGTTGGATGCTACTTTTGGATCGAGTAAAACTGAAAACAGACTCCCCATGCTGGTTAAGCAGTGCTCTGGAAAGCCAAAAATGAATGCATTGCAAGGAATCACCATATTGTGTGGGGTTAAATAAAAGTGTGGTGCGAAATGAACATCTTCATAGATTGCTCATCAACAGGACCGATAGTTGCCGTATAATTTACATGTGCATGTCACCCTCCTGCTCATAGCTTTCATAGTAAAACAGTCTTATGTGGACATGTGTCCCCCACCACACTTTCATTGTCACATTTATCTGGTCCTACACACAGTTTTTCCCAAGTCATCGAAATCAAAGGCGTAGTCGTCCTACATTAGACATCTGGTGTGAGCACATATAAATGTTGAATATTTGAACAAAAATGCATTTCGCTACAGGTCACAAGACACAGTATGTGTTACATCCATGAGAACATGTGAGAATATAGTATGTACAAAAAGTACAAGCATACATATACATTGTCATTGAACATTGTATGATTTGTTGACACAATTGTCAAGATACTATTACAGTTGAAATAATCAAATGTAATCACATATTGCCAAACATTAATAACTATAATGGGAGTTACTGAGCACAACGTGTATGTGTACCACACATATAGGCTCTATGTAAGTGAATAAATGCATTTTAGCAAAAAAACATAAGTAAAGGCATTTACTATATATGTTGGATTCAACACTGGACTCTGAGGTTCGTGCAGAGGTTTTTTAAAAACATAAAAGACAGTAGTTGTGATAGCACTCTGTAGGGGTTCACACAATGGTTTATCTAAACATAAGCAATAGTAATTATGATGGCAATAATGACTAAAAACATAAGTAATAGTAGTTGTGATAGTGGTAACGTCGGGGAAATATTTAAATGTGATTTCATGCTCAACTTCAACAATCAAGTGCAGTGACCTGTTGTAGGAAGCAAATGTGCCACTGAGTCATCAAGGAAGATGTGTGTCATGGAGTGTATTAGAGGAAACAAGCTAATTCCAGCTTATCATTGGGTCCCCTCAGAATGAAAATGTTCAAATACTTGATCGAATGTGCCCCATGCTGAGATAAAAGTTTCTGGGTATTGCTTTCCGGTTGTAATATACTATGAGTGTTACCCAACCAATGAACCACAAGAGATGAGTTCCTATTCTAGAGTCTGATCATGTATTTGTGCTCCGTCATGCGCACTTTTACTCTTCTCTCAGTTTTGGCCACAGAAAGTAGTCCACATGGGCACTTGATAGTAGACACAACCATGAGTGAACTGCAATTTGCAGTATGTCTAAGACGAGAAACTACCAAGGGTGCAGGGCAAGTTGCTGGGCAACAGACTCCACGCCCCAGAAGCCCCATGAGAATGGGAGACTGCCTGCTGCTGTTGCGTGCCAACAGGTGCTTTGTTTAAAACCAACCTGTTCCCCCACAGCACTTTAGAGAAACTACTGAGGTTGCTGGTCCAGGTGTTGTGCTGCGGACTCCAGGCCCCATAAGCCTTGTGAGCAGGGAAGACTGTCTGCTGCTGTTGTGCGCTAGCAGGTGCTTGCGTTAATATAAGTCTGCTCCTCTTACAGCGTGGAAGAGAAACTACAGCAGGTGCTGGGCCGTGGACTCCAGGCCCCAGAAGCCCGGTTAGGAGGGGAGACTGTCTGCTGCTGTTGGGCGCCAGGATGTGCTTCCTTAAAAATCAGCCTGGCCCTCATGCAGTGAGGGAGAGAAACTACCACGGGTGCCAGGCAGGTTTGAATTGGCTTACAAATCCTTAAAAAAGATTTTGAACCAGGTCCGCATTGAAAAAGAACGTAAATCTGACACAAAACCTTTGTAAATCTGAGCCCAACAGTTGGAATGCACTGGAAGGGGAAGACTACACCAAAATGCATTTTTGGGCTCGCTGACCTCACTACATCATCTTTAAGTACAGAAACAAATTGAACAGTGTTACCAGAGAGTTCTTGACTGCGTACTTACCCTGCCTGGAAAGATGAATAATGCAGATGGCTTTATTTGCATTTTATGAATTTACTGTATATAATTGCATTTGCTGAACCTACTGTTCCCAGTTCCAAGTCATGATCGAATTGCTTTGATATATCATGTTTAATCCTCAAGTAATTTTAACTTCTATTGTATACATGTAAAAGTATAGGTGCTAAATAAAAATTATGGACTGATAGATGCACGCAATTCAGTTTGATATGCAAATCATTTGAAGAAATAGTTGTATATGCCTGCAGTCTTGGAGTGATTGCTTTCTTGATGAGCAGAAGTAATCATCGAAGATTGCTGGCAGCACTCCTACTAGCCAGTCCCAAAGGGCACAACTTCAAATAGGCCCGTGAGCTCAATCAAATTGTTGATGAATGAATTGGCTTAAAACCAAAGTTGTTTTTCCCTAATGTAAAATATAATACTTAGAACATATCCATATGAGACTGTGTAAAGGTATACAACAAAACAACAATTATTTCTTTCACAAGCATCTTCTGCAAAATGTCAATTCACTGCAATGAAATCCAGTGTCCTAAATGATCCAAAGAATTTGGGTGAACAAAACCCTTCATCAGAGGTTACTAAAAATGAAACAATAGACAGTACATTAATGCAGAGCTGTGGGATTCAACACACCACACCACTTGTGCCAATGCACATGGTGTGGGATTGCATGCAAGAACATCAGTGACCATGCTACTATTATGTTGTTAAGCTCTCCGTGTAAACATTTATCTATGTATCGCATTGCACTAGATGGGAAATGGTATTACCAAGAATGACACTGTCCTTGACAGATCTGATGAATGTCTTGCATGAAGCTGACAATAAACAACAAAAAGAGTTTGGGATTATATGAATATGTAACCCGGATTTACCAGAATCTGAAGGGATCCCGAAACAAGACGCAAGTGAAAAGCCTCATGGTGAGTGAGAACAGGAACCACAGGCAATATTTATTAAGGATGCAAGGTTGGATGCTACTTTTGGATCGAGTAAAACTGAAAACAGACTCCCCATGCTGGTTAAGCAGTGCTCTGGAAAGCCAAAAATGAATGCATTGCAAGGAATCACCATATTGTGTGGGGTTAAATAAAAGTGTGGTGCGAAATGAACATCTTTATAGATTGCTCATCAACAGGACCGATAGTTGCCGTATAATTTACATGTGCATGTCACCCTCCTGCTCATAGCTTTCATAGTAAAACAGTCTTATGTGGACATGTGTCCCCCACCACACTTTCATTGTCACATTTATCTGGTCCTACACACAGTTTTTCCCAAGTCATCGAAATCAAAGGCGTAGTCGTCCTACATTAGACATCTGGTGTGAGCACATATAAATGTTGAATATTTGAACAAAAATGCATTTCGCTACAGGTCACAAGACACAGTATGTGTTACATCCATGAGAACATGTGAGAATATAGTATGTACAAAAAGTACAAGCATACATATCCATTGTCATTGAACATTGTATGATTTGTTGACACAATTGTCAAGATACTATTACAGTTGAAATAATCAAATGTAATCACATATTGCCAAACATTAATAACTATAATGGGAGTTACTGAGCACAAAGTGTATGTGTACCACACATATAGGCTCTATGTAAGTGAATAAATGCATTTTAGCAAAAAAAACATAAGTGAAGGCATTTACTATATATGTTGGATTCAACACCGGACTCTGAGGTTCGTGCAGAGGTTTTTTAAAAACATAAGAGACAGTAGTTGTGATAGCACTCTGTAGGGTTTCACACAATGGTTTATCTAAACATACGCAATAGTAATTATGATGGCAATAATGACTAAAAACATAAGTAATAGTAGTTGTGATAGTGGTAACGTCGGGGAAATATTTAAATGTGATTTCATGCTCAACTTCAACAATCAAGTGCAGTGACCTGTTGTAGGAAGCAAATGTGACACTGTGTCATCAAGGAAGATGTGTGTCATGGAGTGTATTAGAGGAAACAAGCTAATTCCAGCTTATCATTGGGTCCCCTCAGAATGAAAATGTTCAAATACTTGATCGAATGTGCCCCATGCTGAGATAGAATTTTCTGGGTATTGCTTTCCGGTTGTAATATACTATGAGTGTTACCCAACCAATGAACCACAAGAGATGAGTTCCTATTCTAGAGTCTGATCATGTATTTGTGCTCCGTCATGCGCACTTTTACTCTTCTCTCAGTTTTGGCCACAGAAAGTAGTCCACATGGGCACTTGATAGTAGACACAACCATGAGTGAACTGCAATTTGCAGTATGTCTAAGACGAGAAACTACCAAGGGTGCAGGGCAAGTTGCTGGGCAACAGACTCCACGCCCCAGAAACGCCATGAGAATGGGAGACTGCCTGCTGCTGTTGCGTGCCAACAGGTGCTTTGTTTAAAACCAACCTGTTCCCCCCACAGCACTTTAGAGAAACTACTGAGGTTGCTGGTCCAGGTGCTGTGCTGCGGACTCCAGGCCCCATAAGCCTTGTGAGCAGGAAAGACTGTCTGCTGCTGTTGTGCGCTAGCAGGTGCTTTTGTTAATATAAGTCTGCTCCTCTTACAGCGTGGAAGAGAAACTAAAGCAGGTGCTGGGCCGTGGACTCCAGGCCCCAGAAGCCCGGTTAGGAGGGGAGACTGTCTGCTGCTGTTGGGCGCCAGGATGTGCTTCCTTAAAAATCAGCCTGGCCCTCATGGAGTGAGGGAGAGAAACTACCACGGGTGCCAGGCAGGTTTAAATTGGCTTACAAATCCTTAAAAAAGATTTTGAACCAGATCCGCATTGAAAAAGAACGTAAATCTGACACAAAACCTTTGTAAATCTGAGCCAAACAGTTGGAATGCACTGGAAGGGGAAGACTACACCAAAATGCATTTTTGGGCTTGCTGACCTCACTACATCATCTTTAAGTACAGAAACAAATTGAACAGTGTTACCAAAGAGTTCTTGACTGCGTACTTACCCTGCCTGGAAAGATGAATAATGTAGATGGCTTTATTTGCATTTTCTGAATTTACTGTATATAATTGCATTTGCTGAACCTACTGTTCCCAGTTCCAAGTCATGATCGAATTGCTTTGATATGTCATGTTTAATCCTCAAGTAATTTTAACTTCTATTGTATACATGTAAAAGTATAGGTGCTAAATAAAAATTATGGACTGATAGATGCACGCAATTCAGTTTGATATGCAAATCATTTGAAGAAATAGTTGTATATGCCTGCAGTCTTGGAGTGATTGCTTTCTTGATGAGCACAAGTAATCATCGAAGATTGCTGGCAGCACTCCTGCTAGCCAGTCCCAAAGTGCAAACTTCAAATAGGCCCGTGAGCTCAATCAAATTGTTGATGAATGAATTGGCTTAAAACCAAAGTTGTTTTTCCTTAATGTAAAATATAATACTTAGAACATATCCATATGAGACTGTGTAAAGGTATACAACAAAACAACAATTATTTCTTTCACAAGCATCTTCTGCAAAATGTCAATTCACTTCAATGAAATCCAGTGTCCTAAATGATCCAAAGAATTTGGGTGAACAAAACCCTTCATCAGAGGTTACTAAAAATGAAACAATAGACAGTACATTAATGCAGAGCTGTGGGATTCAACACACCACACCACTTGTGCCAATGCACATGGTTGTGGGATTGCATGCAAGAACATCAGTGACCATGCTACTATTATGTTGTTAAGCTCTCCGTGTAAACATTTATCTATGTATCGCATTGCACTAGATGGGAAATGGTATTACCAAGAATGACACTGTCCTTGACAGATCTGATGAATGTCTTGCATGAAGCTGACAATAAAGCAACAAAAAGAGTTTGGGATTATATGAATATGTAACCCGGATTTACCAGAATCTGAAGGGATCCCGAAACAAGACACAAGTGAAAAGCCTCATGGTGAGTGAGAACAGGAACCACAGGCAATATTTATTAAGGATGCAAGGTTGGATGCTACTTTTGGATCGAGTAAAACTGAAAACAGGCTCCCCATGCTGGTTAAGCAGTGCTCTGGAAAGCCAAAAATGAATGCATTGCAAGCAATCTCCATATTGTGTGGGGGTAAATAAAAGTGTGGTGCGAAATGAACATCTTCATAGATTGCTCATCAACAGTACCGATAGTTGCCGTATAATTTACATGTGCATGTCACCCTCCTGCTCATAGCTTTCATAGTAAAACAGTCTTATGTGGACATGTGTCCCCCACCACACTTTCATTGTCACATGTATCTGGTCCTACACACAGTTTTTCCCAAGTCATCGAAATCAAAGGCGTAGTCGTCCTACATTAGACATCTGGTGTGAGCACATATAAATGTTGAATATTTGAACAAAAATGCATTTCGCTACAGGTCACAAGACACAGTATGTGTTACATCCATGAGAACATGTGAGAATATAGTATGTACAAAAAGTACAAGCATACATATCCATTGTCATTGAACATTGTATGATTTGTTGACACAATTGTCAAGATACTATTACAGTTGAAATAATCAAATGTAATCACATATTGCCAAACATTAATAACTATAATGGGAGTTACTGAGCACAAAGTGTATGTGTACCACACATATAGGCTCTATGTAAGTGAATAAATGCATTTTAGCAAAAAAAACATAAGTGAAGGCATTTACTATATATGTTGGATTCAACACCGGACTCTGAGGTTCGTGCAGAGGTTTTTTAAAAACATAAGAGACAGTAGTTGTGATAGCACTCTGTAGGGTTTCACACAATGGTTTATCTAAACATACGCAATAGTAATTATGATGGCAATAATGACTAAAAACATAAGTAATAGTAGTTGTGATAGTGGTAACGTCGGGGAAATATTTAAATGTGATTTCATGCTCAACTTCAACAATCAAGTGCAGTGACCTGTTGTAGGAAGCAAATGTGACACTGTGTCATCAAGGAAGATGTGTGTCATGGAGTGTATTAGAGGAAACAAGCTAATTCCAGCTTATCATTGGGTCCCCTCAGAATGAAAATGTTCAAATACTTGATCGAATGTGCCCCATGCTGAGATAGAATTTTCTGGGTATTGCTTTCCGGTTGTAATATACTATGAGTGTTACCCAACCAATGAACCACAAGAGATGAGTTCCTATTCTAGAGTCTGATCATGTATTTGTGCTCCGTCATGCGCACTTTTACTCTTCTCTCAGTTTTGGCCACAGAAAGTAGTCCACATGGGCACTTGATAGTAGACACAACCATGAGTGAACTGCAATTTGCAGTATGTCTAAGACGAGAAACTACCAAGGGTGCAGGGCAAGTTGCTGGGCAACAGACTCCACGCCCCAGAAACGCCATGAGAATGGGAGACTGCCTGCTGCTGTTGCGTGCCAACAGGTGCTTTGTTTAAAACCAACCTGTTCCCCCCACAGCACTTTAGAGAAACTACTGAGGTTGCTGGTCCAGGTGCTGTGCTGCGGACTCCAGGCCCCATAAGCCTTGTGAGCAGGAAAGACTGTCTGCTGCTGTTGTGCGCTAGCAGGTGCTTTTGTTAATATAAGTCTGCTCCTCTTACAGCGTGGAAGAGAAACTAAAGCAGGTGCTGGGCCGTGGACTCCAGGCCCCAGAAGCCCGGTTAGGAGGGGAGACTGTCTGCTGCTGTTGGGCGCCAGGATGTGCTTCCTTAAAAATCAGCCTGGCCCTCATGGAGTGAGGGAGAGAAACTACCACGGGTGCCAGGCAGGTTTAAATTGGCTTACAAATCCTTAAAAAAGATTTTGAACCAGATCCGCATTGAAAAAGAACGTAAATCTGACACAAAACCTTTGTAAATCTGAGCCAAACAGTTGGAATGCACTGGAAGGGGAAGACTACACCAAAATGCATTTTTGGGCTTGCTGACCTCACTACATCATCTTTAAGTACAGAAACAAATTGAACAGTGTTAC
Source organism: Lissotriton helveticus (assembly GCF_964261635.1). Lineage (NCBI taxonomy): Eukaryota > Metazoa > Chordata > Amphibia > Caudata > Salamandridae > Lissotriton > Lissotriton helveticus. The sequence continues at coordinate 584,743,777 of NC_136071.1, read as the reverse complement.
CAAAGAGTTCTTGACTGCGTACTTACCCTGCCTGGAAAGATGAATAATGTAGATGGCTTTATTTGCATTTTCTGAATTTACTGTATATAATTGCATTTGCTGAACCTACTGTTCCCAGTTCCAAGTCATGATCGAATTGCTTTGATATGTCATGTTTAATCCTCAAGTAATTTTAACTTCTATTGTATACATGTAAAAGTATAGGTGCTAAATAAAAATTATGGACTGATAGATGCACGCAATTCAGTTTGATATGCAAATCATTTGAAGAAATAGTTGTATATGCCTGCAGTCTTGGAGTGATTGCTTTCTTGATGAGCACAAGTAATCATCGAAGATTGCTGGCAGCACTCCTGCTAGCCAGTCCCAAAGTGCAAACTTCAAATAGGCCCGTGAGCTCAATCAAATTGTTGATGAATGAATTGGCTTAAAACCAAAGTTGTTTTTCCTTAATGTAAAATATAATACTTAGAACATATCCATATGAGACTGTGTAAAGGTATACAACAAAACAACAATTATTTCTTTCACAAGCATCTTCTGCAAAATGTCAATTCACTTCAATGAAATCCAGTGTCCTAAATGATCCAAAGAATTTGGGTGAACAAAACCCTTCATCAGAGGTTACTAAAAATGAAACAATAGACAGTACATTAATGCAGAGCTGTGGGATTCAACACACCACACCACTTGTGCCAATGCACATGGTTGTGGGATTGCATGCAAGAACATCAGTGACCATGCTACTATTATGTTGTTAAGCTCTCCGTGTAAACATTTATCTATGTATCGCATTGCACTAGATGGGAATTGGTATTACCAAGAATGACACTGTCCTTGACAGATCTGATGAATGTCTTGCATGAAGCTGACAATAAAGCAACAAAAAGAGTTTGGGATTATATGAATATGTAACCCGGATTTACCAGAATCTGAAGGGATCCCGAAACAAGACGCAAGTGAAAAGCCTCATGGTGAGTGAGAACAGGAACCACAGGCAATATTTATTAAGGATGCAAGGTTGGATGCTACTTTTGGATCGAGTAAAACTGAAAACAGGCTCCCCATGCTGGTTAAGCAGTGCTCTGGAAAGCCAAAAATGAATGCATTGCAAGCAATCTCCATATTGTGTGGGGGTAAATAAAAGTGTGGTGCGAAATGAACATCTTCATAGATTGCTCATCAACAGTACCGATAGTTGCCGTATAATTTACATGTGCATGTCACCCTCCTGCTCATAGCTTTCATAGTAAAACAGTCTTATGTGGACATGTGTCCCCCACCACACTTTCATTGTCACATGTATCTGGTCCTACACACAGTTTTTCCCAAGTCATCGAAATCAAAGGCGTAGTCGTCCTACATTAGACATCTGGTGTGAGCACATATAAATGTTGAATATTTGAACAAAAATGCATTTCGCTACAGGTCACAAGACACAGTATGTGTTACATCCATGAGAACATGTGAGAATATAGTATGTACAAAAAGTACAAGCATACATATCCATTGTCATTGAACATTGTATGATTTGTTGACACAATTGTCAAGATACTATTACAGTTGAAATAATCAAATGTAATCACATATTGCCAAACATTAATAACTATAATGGGAGTTACTGAGCACAAAGTGTATGTGTACCACACATATAGGCTCTATGTAAGTGAATAAATGCATTTTAGCAAAAAAAACATAAGTAAAGGCATTTACTATATATGTTGGATTCAACACCGGACTCTGAGGTTCGTGCAGAGGTTTTTTAAAAACATAAGAGACAGTAGTTGTGATAGCACTCTGTAGGGTTTCACACAATGGTTTATCTAAACATACGCAATAGTAATTATGATGGCAATAATGACTAAAAACATAAGTAATAGTAGTTGTGATAGTGGTAACGTCGGGGAAATATTTAAATGTGATTTCATGCTCAACTTCAACAATCAAGTGCAGTGACCTGTTGTAGGAAGCAAATGTGACACTGTGTCATCAAGGAAGATGTGTGTCATGGAGTGTATTAGAGGAAACAAGCTAATTCCAGCTTATCATTGGGTCCCCTCAGAATGAAAATGTTCAAATACTTGATCGAATGTGCCCCATGCTGAGATAGAATTTTCTGGGTATTGCTTTCCGGTTGTAATATACTATGAGTGTTACCCAACCAATGAACCACAAGAGATGAGTTCCTATTCTAGAGTCTGATCATGTATTTGTGCTCCGTCATGCGCACTTTTACTCTTCTCTCAGTTTTGGCCACAGAAAGTAGTCCACATGGGCACTTGATAGTAGACACAACCATGAGTGAACTGCAATTTGCAGTATGTCTAAGATGAGAAACTACCAAGGGTGCAGGGCAAGTTGCTGGGCAACAGACTCCACGCCCCAGAAACGCCATGAGAATGGGAGACTGCCTGCTGCTGTTGCGTGCCAACAGGTGCTTTGTTTAAAACCAACCTGTTCCCCCCACAGCACTTTAGAGAAACTACTGAGGTTGCTGGTCCAGGTGCTGTGCTGCGGACTCCAGGCCCCATAAGCCTTGTGAGCAGGAAAGACTGTCTGCTGCTGTTGTGCGCTAGCAGGTGCTTTTGTTAATATAAGTCTGCTCCTCTTACAGCGTGGAAGAGAAACTAAAGCAGGTGCTGGGCCGTGGACTCCAGGCCCCAGAAGCCCGGTTAGGAGGGGAGACTGTCTGCTGCTGTTGGGCGCCAGGATGTGCTTCCTTAAAAATCAGCCTGGCCCTCATGGAGTGAGGGAGAGAAACTACCACGGGTGCCAGGCAGGTTTAAATTGGCTTACAAATCCTTAAAAAAGATTTTGAACCAGATCCGCATTGAAAAAGAACGTAAATCTGACACAAAACCTTTGTAAATCTGAGCCAAACAGTTGGAATGCACTGGAAGGGGAAGACTACACCAAAATGCATTTTTGGGCTTGCTGACCTCACTACATCATCTTTAAGTACAGAAACAAATTGAACAGTGTTACCAAAGAGTTCTTGACTGCGTACTTACCCTGCCTGGAAAGATGAATAATGTAGATGGCTTTATTTGCATTTTCTGAATTTACTGTATATAATTGCATTTGCTGAACCTACTGTTCCCAGTTCCAAGTCATGATCGAATTGCTTTGATATGTCATGTTTAATCCTCAAGTAATTTTAACTTCTATTGTATACATGTAAAAGTATAGGTGCTAAATAAAAATTATGGACTGATAGATGCACGCAATTCAGTTTGATATGCAAGTCATTTGAAGAAATAGTTGTATATGCCTGCAGTCTTGGAGCGATTGCTTTCTTGATGAGCACAAGTAATCATCGAAGATTGCTGGCAGCACTCCTGCTAGCCAGTCCCAAAGTGCAAACTTCAAATAGGCCCGTGAGCTCAATCAAATTGTTGATGAATGAATTGGCTTAAAACCAAAGTTGTTTTTCCTTAATGTAAAATATAATACTTAGAACATATCCATATGAGACTGTGTAAAGGTATACAACAAAACAACAATTATTTCTTTCACAAGCATCTTCTGCAAAATGTCAATTCACTGCAATGAAATCCAGTGTCCTAAATGATCCAAAGAATTTGGGTGAACAAAACCCTTCATCAGAGGTTACTAAAAATGAAACAATAGACAGTACATTAATGCAGAGCTGTGGGATTCAACACACCACACCACTTGTGCCAATGCACATGGTGTGGGATTGCATGCAAGAACATCAGTGGCCATGCTACTATTATGTTGTTAAGCTCTCCGTGTAAACATTTATCTATGTATCGCATTGCACTAGATGGGAAATGGTATTACCAAGAATGACGCTGTCCTTGACAGATCTGATGAATGTCTTGCATGAAGCTGACAATAAAGCAACAAAAAGAGTTTGGGATTATATGAATATGTAACCTGGATTTACCAGAATCTGAAGGGATCCCGAAACAAGACGCTAGTGAAAAGCCTCATGGTGAGTGAGAACAGGAACCACAGGCAATATTTGTTAAGGATGCAAGGTTGGATGCTACTTTTGGATCGAGTAAAACTGAAAACAGGCTCCCCATGCTGGTTAAGCAGTGCTCTGGAAAGCCAAAAATGAATGCATTGCAAGGAATCACCATATTGTGTGGGGTTAAATAAAAGTGTGGTGCGAAATGAACATCTTTATAGATTGCTCATCAACAGGACCGATAGTTGCCGTATAATTTACATGTGCATGTCACCCTCCTGCTCATAGCTTTCATTGTAAAACAGTCTTATGTGGACATGTGTCCCCCACCACACTTTCATTGTCACATTTATCTGGTCCTACACACAGTTTTTCCCAAGTCATCGAAATCAAAGGCGTAGTCGTCCTACATTAGACATCTGGTGTGAGCACATATAAATGTTGAATATTTGAACAAAAATGCATTTCGCTACAGGTCACAAGACACAGTATGTGTTACATCCATGAGAACATGTGAGAATATAGTATGAACAAAAAGTACAAGCATACATATACATTGTCATTGAACATTGTATGATTTGTTGACACAATTGTCAAGATACTATTACAGTTGAAATAATCAAATGTAATCACATATTGCCAAACATTAATAACTATAATGGGAGTTACTGAGCACAACGTGTATGTGTACCACACATATAGGCTCTATGTAAGTGAATAAATGCATTTTAGCAAAAAAACATAAGTAAAGGCATTTACTATATATGTTGGATTCAACCCTGGACTCTGAGGTTCGTGCAGAGGTTTTTTAAAAACATAAAAGACAGTAGTTGTGATAGCACTCTGTAGGGGTTCACACAATGGTTTATCTAAACATAAGCAATAGTAATTATGATGGCAATAATGACTAAAAACATAAGTAATAGTAGTTGTGATAGTGGTAACGTCGGGGAAATATTTAAATGTGATTTCATGCTCAACTTCAACAATCAAGTGCAGTGACCTGTTTTAGGAAGCAAATGTGACACTGAGTCATCAAGGAAGATGTGTGTCATGGAGTGTATTAGAGGAAACAAGCTAATTCCAGCTTATCATTGGGTCCCCTCAGAATGAAAATGTTCAAATACTTGATCGAATGTGCCCCATGCTGAGATAAAAGTTTCTGGGTATTGCTTTCCGGTTGTAATATACTATGAGTGTTACCCAACCAATGAACCACAAGAGATGAGTTCCTATTCTAGAGTCTGATCATGTATTTGTGCTCCGTCATGCGCACTTTTACTCTTCTCTCAGTTTTGGCCACAGAAAGTAGTCCACATGGGCACTTGATAGTAGACACAACCATGAGTGAACTGCAATTTGCAGTATGTCTTAGACGAGAAACTACCAAGGGTGCAGGGCAAGTTGCTGGGCATCAGACTCCAAGCCCCAGAAGCCCCATGAGAATGGGAGACTGCCTGCTGCTGTTGCGTGCCAACAGGTGCTTTGTTTAAAACCAACCTGTTCCCCCACAGCACTTTAGAGAAACTACTGAGGTTGCTGGTCCAGGTGCTGTGCTGCGGACTCCAGGCCCCATAAGCCTTGTGAGCAGGGAAGACTGTCTGCTGCTGTTGTGCGCTAGCAGGTGCTTGCGTTAATATGAGTCTGCTCCTCTTACAGCGTGGAAGAGAAACTACAGCAGGTGCTGGGCCGTGAACTCCAGGCCCCAGAAGCCCGGTTAGGAGGGGAGACTGTCTGCTGCTGTTGGGCGCCAGGATGTGCTTCCTTAAAAATCAGCCTGGCCCTCATGCAGTGAGGGAGAGAAACTACCACGGGTGCCAGGCAGGTTTGAATTGGCTTACAAATCCTTAAAAAAGATTTTGAACCAGGTCCGCATTGAAAAAGAACGTAAATCTGACACAAAACCTTTGTAAATCTGAGCCCAACAGTTGGAATGCACTGGAAGGGGAAGACTACACCAAAATGCATTTTTGGGCTCGCTGACCTCACTACATCATCTTTAAGTACAGAAACAAATTGAACAGTGTTACCAGAGAGTTCTTGACTGCGTACTTACCCTGCCTGGAAAGATGAATAATGCAGATGGCTTTATTTGCATTTTATGAATTTACTGTATATAATTGCATTTGCTGAACCTACTGTTCCCAGTTCCAAGTCATGATCGAATTGCTTTGATATATCATGTTTAATCCTCAAGTAATTTTAACTTCTATTGTATACATGTAAAAGTATAGGTGCTAAATAAAAATTATGGACTGATAGATGCACGCAATTCAGTTTGATATGCAAATCATTTGAAGAAATAGTTGTATATGCCTGCAGTCTTGGAGTGATTGCTTTCTTGATGAGCACAAGTAATCATCGAAGATTGCTGGCAGCACTCCTACTAGCCAGTCCCAAAGGGCACAACTTCAGATAGGCCTGTGAGCTCAATCAAATTGTTGATGAATGAATTGGCTTAAAACCAAAGTTGTTTTTCCCTAATGTAAAATATAATACTTAGAACATATCCATATGAGACTGTGTAAAGGTATACAACAAAACAACAATTATTTCTTTCACAAGCATCTTCTGCAAAATGTCAATTCACTGCAATGAAATCCAGTGTCCTAAATGATCCAAAGAATTTGGGTGAACAAAACCCTTCATCAGAGGTTACTAAAAATGAAACAATAGACAGTACATTAATGCAGAGCTGTGGGATTCAACACACCACACCACTTGTGCCAATGCACATGGTTGTGGGATTGCATGCAAGAACATCAGTGACCATGCTACTATTATGTTGTTAAGCTCTCCGTGTAAACATTTATCTATGTATCGCATTGCACTAGATGGGAAATGGTATTACCAAGAATGACACTGTCCTTGACAGATCTGATGAATGTCTTGCATGAAGCTGACAATAAAGCAACAAAAAGAGTTTGGGATTATATGAATATGTAACCTGGATTTACCAGAATCTGAAGGGATCCCGAAACAAGACGCTAGTGAAAAGCCTCATGGTGAGTGAGAACAGGAACCACAGGCAATATTTGTTAAGGATGCAAGGTTGGATGCTACTTTTGGATCGAGTAAAACTGAAAACAGGCTCCCCATGCTGGTTAAGCAGTGCTCTGGAAAGCCAAAAACAAGCAATCACGATATTGTGTGGGGGTAAATAAAAGTGTGGTGCGAAATGAACATCTTCATAGATTGCTCATCAACAGGACCGATAGTTGCCGTATAATTTACATGTGCATGTCACCCTCCTGCTCATAGCTTTCATAGTAAAACAGTCTTATGTGGACATGTGTCCCCCACCACACTTTCATTGTCACATTTATCTGGTCCTACACACAGTTTTTCCCAAGTCATCGAAATCAAAGGCGTAGTCGTCCTACATTAGACATCTGGTGTGAGCACATATAAATGTTGAATATTTGAACAAAAATGCATTTCGCTACAGGTCACAAGACACAGTATGTGTTACATCCATGAGAACATGTGAGAATATAGTATGAACAAAAAGTACAAGCATACATGTACATTGTCATTGAACATTGTATGATTTGTTGACACAATTGTCAAGATACTATTACAGTTGAAATAATCAAATGTAATCACATATTGCCAAACATTAATAACTATAATGGGAGTTTATGGGCACAAAGTGTATGTGTACCACACATATAGGCTCTATGTAAGTGAATACATGCATTTTAGCAAAAAAACATAAGTAAAGGCATTTACTATATATGTTGGATTCAACACTGGACTCTAGTGAGGTTCGTGCAGAGGTTTTTTAAAAACATAAGAGACAGTAGTTGTGATAGCACTCTGTAGGGGTTCACACAATGGTTTATCTAAACATAAGCAATAGTAATTATGATGGCAATAATGACTAAAAACATAAGTAATAGTAGTTGTGATAGTGGTAACGTCGGGGAAATATTTAAATGTGATTTCATGCTCAACTTCAACAATCAAGTGCAGTGATCTGTTGTAGGAAGCAAATGTGACACTGAGTCATCAAGGAAGATGTGTGTCATGGAGTGTATTAGAGGAAACAAGCTAATTCCAGCTTATCATTGGGTCCCCTCAGAATGAAAATGTTCAAATACTTGATCGAATGTGCCCCATGCTGAGATAGAAGTCTCTGGGTATTGCTTTCCGGTTGTAATATACTATGAGTGTTACCCAACCAATGAACCACAAGAGATGAGTTCCTATTCTAGAGTCTGATCATCTATTTGTGCTCCGTCATGCGCACTTTTACTCTTCTCTCAGTTTTGGCCACAGAAAGTAGTCCACATGGGCACTTGATAGTAGACACAACCATGAGTGAACTGCAATTTGCAGTATGTCTTAGACGAGAAACTACCAAGGGTGCAGGGCAAGTTGCTGGGCTACAGACTTCAAGCCCCAGAAGCCCCATGAGAATGGGAGACTGCCTGCTGCTGTTGCGTGCCAACAGGTGCTTTGTTTAAAACCAACCTGTTCCCCCACAGCACTTTAGAGAAACTACTGAGGTTGCTGGTCCAGGTGCTGTGCTGCGGACTCCAGGCCCCATAAGCCTTGTGAGCAGGGAAGACTGTCTGCTGCTGTTGTGCGCTAGCAGGTGCTTGCGTTAATATGAGTCTGCTCCTCTTACAGCGTGGAAGAGAAACTACAGCAGGTGCTGGGCCGTGAACTCCAGGCCCCAGAAGCCCGGTTAGGAGGGGAGACTGTCTGCTGCTGTTGGGCGCCAGGATGTGCTTCCTTAAAAATCAGCCTGGCCCTCATGCAGTGAGGGAGAGAAACTACCACGGGTGCCAGGCAGGTTTAAATTGGCTTACAAATCCTTAAAAAAGATTTTGAACCAGATCCGCATTGAAAAAGAACGTAAATCTGACACAAAACCTTTGTAAATCTGAGCCAAACAGTTGGAATGCACTGGAAGGGGAAGACTACACCAAAATGCATTTTTGGGCTTGCTGACCGCACTACATCATCTTTAAGTACAGAAACAAATTGAACAGTGTTACCAGAGAGTTCTTGACTGCGTACTTACCCTGCCTGGAAAGATGAATAATGTAGATGGCTTTATTTGCATTTTCTGAATTTACTGTATATAATTGCATTTGCTGAACCTACTGTTCCCAGTTCCAAGTCATGATCGAATTGCTTTGATATGTCATGTTTAATCCTCAAGTAATTTTAACTTCTATTGTATACATGTAAAAGTATAGGTGCTAAATAAAAATTATGGACTGATAGATGCACGCAATTCAGTTTGATATGCAAATCATTTGAAGAAATAGTTGTATATGCCTGCAGTCTTGGAGCGATTGCTTTCTTGATGAGCACAAGTAATCATCGAAGATTGCTGGCAGCACTCCTACTAGCCAGTCCCAAAGTGCAAACTTCAAATAGGCCCGTGAGCTCAATCAAATTGTTGATGAATGAATTGGCTTAAAACCAAAGTTGTTTTTCCTTAATGTAAAATATAATACTTAGAACATATCCATATGAGACTGTGTAAAGGTATACAACAAAACAACAATTATTTCTCTCACAAGCATCTTCTGCAAAATGTCAATTCACTTCAATGAAATCCAGTGTCCTAAATGATCCAAAGAATTTGGGTGAACAAAACCCTTCATCAGAGGTTACTAAAAATGAAACAATAGACAGTACATTAATGCAGAGCTGTGGGATTCAACACACCACACCACTTGTGCCAATGCACATGGTTGTGGGATTGCATGCAAGAACATCAGTGACCATGCTACTATTATGTTGTTAAGCTCTCCGTGTAAACATTTATCTATGTATCGCATTGCACTAGATGGGAAATGGTATTACCAAGAATGACACTGTCCTTGACAGATCTGATGAATGTCTTGCATGAAGCTGACAATAAACAACAAAAAGAGTTTGGGATTATATGAATATGTAACCCGGATTTACCAGAATCTGAAGGGATCCCGAAACAAGACGCAAGTGAAAAGCCTCATGGTGAGTGAGAACAGGAACCACAGGCAATATTTGTTAAGGATGCAAGGTTGGATGCTACTTTTGGATCGAGTAAAACTGAAAACAGGCTCCCCATGCTGGTTAGGCAGTGCTCTGGAAAGCCAAAAATGAATGCATTGCGAGCAATCACCATATTGTGTGGGGTTAAATAAAAGTGTGGTGCGAAATGAACATCTTCATAGATTGCTCACCAACAGGACCTATAGTTGCCGTATAATTTACATGTGCATGTCACCCTCCTGCTCATAGCTTTCATAGTAAAACAGTCTTATGTGGACATGTGTCCCCCACCACACTTTCATTGTCACATTTATCTGGTCCTACACACAGTTTTTCCCAAGTCATCGAAATCAAAGGCGTAGTTGTCCTACATTAGACATCTGGTGTGAGCACATATAAATGTTGAATATTTGAACAAAAATGCATTTCGCTACAGGTCACAAGACACAGTATGTGTTACATCCATGAGAACATGTGAGAATATAGTATGTACAAAAAGTACAAGCATACATATACATTGTCATTGAACATTGTATGATTTGTTGACACAATTGTCAAAAACTATTACAGTTGAAATAATCAATTGTAATCACATATTGCCAAACATGAATAACTATAATGGGAGTTACTGAGCACAAAGTGTATGTGTACCACACATATAGGCTCTATGTAAGTGAATAAATGCATTTTAGCAAAAAAACATAAGTAAAGGCATTTACTATATATGTTGGATTCAACCCTGGACTCTGAGGTTCGTGCAGAGGTTTTTTAAAAACATAAAAGACAGTAGTTGTGATAGCACTCTGTAGGGGTTCACACAATGGTTTATCTAAACATAAGCAATAGTAATTAGGATGGCAATAATGACTAAAAACATAAGTAATAGTAGTTGTGATAGTGGTAACGTCGGGGAAATATTTAAATGTGATTTCATGCTCAACTTCAACAATCAAGTGCAGTGACCTGTTGTAGGAAGCAAATGTGACACTGAGTCATCAAGGAAGATGTGTGTCATGGAGTGTATTAGAGGAAACAAGCTAATTCCAGCTTATCATTGGGTCCCCTCAGAATGAAAATGTTCAAATACTTGATCGAATGTGCCCCATGCTGAGATAGAATTTTCTGGGTATTGCTTTCCGGTTGTAATATACTATGAGTGTTACCCAACCAATGAACCACAAGAGATGAGTTCCTATTCTAGAGTCTGATCATCTATTTGTGCTCCGTCATGCGCACTTTTACTCTTCTCTCAGTTTTGGCCACAGAAAGTAGTCCACATGGGCACTTGATAGTAGACACAACCATGAGTGAACTGCAATTTGCAGTATGTCTTAGACGAGAAACCACCAAGGGTGCAGGGCAAGTTGCTGGGCAACAGACTCCAAGCCCCAGAAGCCCCATGAGAATGGGAGACTGCCTGCTGCTGTTGCGTGCCAACAGGTGCTTTGTTTAAAACCAACCTGTTCCCCCCACAGCACTTTAGAGAAACTACTGAGGTTGCTGGTCCAGGTGTTGTGCTGTGGACTCCAGGCCCCATAAGCCTTGTGAGCAGGAAAGACTGTCTGCTGCTGTTGTGCGCTAGCAGGTGCTTGCGTTAATATAAGTCTGCTCCTCTTACAGCGTGGAAGAGAAACTACAGCAGGTGCTGGGCCGTGAACTCCAGGCCCCAGAAGCCCGGTTAGGAGGGGAGACTGTCTGCTGCTGTTGGGCGCCAGGATGTGCTTCCTTAAAAATCAGCCTGGCCCTCATGCAGTGAGGGAGAGAAACTACCACGGGTGCCAGGCAGGTTTAAATTGGCTTACAAATCCTTAAAAAGATTTTGAACCAGATCTGCATTGAAAAAGAACGTAAATCTGACACAAAACCTTTGTAAATCTGAGCCAAACAGTTGGAATGCACAGGAAGGGGAAGACTACACCAAAATGCATTTTTGGGCTTGCTGACCTCACTACATCATCTTTAAGTACAGAAACAAATTGAACAGTGTTACCAGAGAGTTCTTGACTGCGTACTTACCCTGCCTGGAAAGATGAATAATGGAGATGGCTTTATTTGCATTTTCTGAATTTACTGTATATGATTGCATTTGCTGAACCTACTGTTCCCAGTTCCAAGTCATGATCGAATTGCTGTGATATATCATGTTTAATCCTCAAGTAATTTTAACTTCTATTGTATACATGTAAAAGTATAGGTGTTAAATAAAAAATATGGACTGATAGATGCACGCAATTCAGTTTGATATGCAAATCATTTGAAGAAATAGTTGTATATGCCTGCAGTCTTGGAGTGATTGCTTTCTTGATGAGCACAAGTAATCATCGAAGATTGCTGGCAGCACTCCTACTAGCCAGTCCCAAAGGGCACAATTTCAAATAGGCCTGTGAGCTCAATCAAATTGTTGATGAATGAATAGGCTTAAAACAAAAGTTGTTGTTCCTTAAAGTAAAATGTAATACTTAGAACATATCCATATGAGACTGTGTAAAGGTATCCAACAAAACAATATTTTTTTCTTTAACAAGCATCTTCTGCAAAATGTCAATTCACTTCAGTGAAATCCAGTGTCTTAAATGATCCAAAGAATTTGGGTGAACAAAACCCTTCATCAGAGGGTACTAAAGATGAAACAATAGACAGTAAATTAATGCAGAGCTGTAGGATTCAACACACCACACCGCTTTTGCCAATGGACATGGTTGTGGGATTACATGCAAGAACATTAGTGACCGTACTACTATTATGTTGTTAAGCTCTCTGTGTACACATGTGTCTATGTATCACTTTGCACTAGATGGGAAATGGTATTACCAAGAATGACACTATCCTTGACAGATCTGATAAATGTCTTGCATGAAGCTGACAATAAAGCAACAAAAAAGAGTTTGGGATTATATGAATATGTAACCTGGATTTACCAGAATCTGAAAGGATCCCGAAACAGGACGCAAGTGAACAGCCTCATGATGAGTGAGAACAGGAACCACAGGCATTATTTATTAAGGATGGAAGGTCGCATGCTACTTTTGGATTGAGTAAAACTGAAAACAGACTCCCCATGCTGGATAAGCAGTGTTCTGGAAAGCCATAAATGAATGTATCGCAAACAATCACCATATTATGTAGGAGTAAAATAAAATTGTGGTGCGATATGAACATCTTCATAGATTGCTCTTCAAGAGGACCAACAGTTGCCGTATAATTTACATGTGCATGTCACCCTTCTGCTCATAGCTTTCAAAGTAAAACAGTCTTATGTGGACATGTGTCCCCCACCACATCTTTCATTGTCACATTTATCTGCTCCTACACACAGTTTTCCCAAGTCACCGAAATCAAAGGTGTAGTCGACCTACATTAGACATCTGGTGTGAGCACATAAAAAAGTTGAATATTTTTTAAAAAATGCATTTCGCTACAGGTCACAAGACACAGTGTGTGCTACATCCATGAGAACATGTGAGAATATAGTATGTACAAAAAGTACAAGCATACATATACATTGTCATTGCACATTGTATGATTTGTTGACACAATTGTCAAGATACTATAACAGTAGAAACAATCACTGTAATCACATGTTTGCAAAACATTAATAACTATAATGGGAGTATGAGTTCAAAGTGTATGTGTCCCAAACAAATAGGCTCAATGTAAGTGAATACATGCATTTCAGCAAAAAAAACCATAAGTGAAGGCATTTACTCTATGTGTTAGATTTAACACTAGACTCTTTGAGGTTCGTGCAGTGGTTTTCTAAAAACATAAAAGACAGTAGTTGTGATAGCACTCTGTAGGGGTTCACACAATGGTTTATCTAAGCATAAGCAATAGTAACTATGATGGCAATAATTCCTAAAAACACAAGCAATAGTAGTTGTGATAGTGATAACGTCGGGGAAAGATTTAAATGTGATTTCATGCTTAACTTCAACAATCAAGTGCAGTGACCTGTTGTAGGAAGCAAATGTGCCACAGAGTCATCAAGGAAGATGTGTGTCATGGAGTGTATTAGAGGAAACAAGCTAATTCCAGCTTATCTTTGAGTCCCCCCAGAATGAAAATGTGCAAATACTTGATCGAATGTGCCCCATGCCGAGATAGAAGTTTCTGGGCATTGATTTCCGGTTGTACAATACTATTATTGTTACCCAACCAATGAACCACAAGTGATGAGTTCCTATTCTTGAGTCTGATCATGTATTTGTGCTCCGTCATGCGCACTTTTACTCTCCTCTCAGTTTTGGCCACAGAAAGTAGTCCACATGGGCACTTGATAGTAGACACAACCATGAGGGAAATGCAATCTGCTGTATGTCTTAGACAAGAAACTACCAAGGGTGCCGGGCCAGTTGCTGGGCCACAGACTCCAAGCCCCAGAATCCCCAATGGGAGACTGCCTGTTGCTGTTGTGCGCCACCAGGTGGTTGGTTTAAAATCAACCTGTTCCCCTTCACAGCACTTTAGAGAAACTACTGAGGTTGCAGGTCCAGGTGCTGTGCTGCGGACTTAAGGCCCCATAAGCCTTGTGAGCAGGGGAGACTGTCAGCTGCTGTTGTGCGCTAGCAGGTGCTTGCATTAATATCAGTTCTGCTCCTCTTACAGTGTGGAAGAGAAACTACAGCAGGTGCTGGGCCGTGGACTCCAGGCCCCAGAAGCCCAGTTAGGAGGGGAGACTGTCTGCTGCTGTTGGGCGCCTGGATGCGCTTCCTTAAAAATCAATCTGGTCCTCCTGCAGATTGGGAGAAAAGCTACCGCAGGTGCTGGGCTGTGGACTTCAGGTCCCAGAAGCCTCGTGGGGAGGGGCGGCTGCCTGCTGCTGATGCACGCCAGGAGGCGCTAGCTTTAAATTCAGTCTGGTCCTCCTGCAGAGCGGGAGAAACACTACCACGGGTGGTGGGCCAGGTTTGAATTGGTTTATAAATCCTAAAAAAAGATTTTGAACCAAGTCTGCATTGAAAAAGAACTGAAATCTGACACACAACCTTTGTAAATCTGAGCCAAACAGTTGACATGATCTGGAAGGGGAAGACTACACCAAAATGTATTTGTGGGCTCGCTGACCTCACAACATCATCTATAAGTACAGAAACAAATTGAACAGTGTTACCAGACTGTTCTTGACTGCTTACTTACCCTGCCTGGAAAGATGAATAATGGAGATGGCTTTATTTGCATTTCCTAAATTTACTGTATATAATTGCATTTGCTGAACCTACTGTTCCCAGTTCTAATTCATGATCGAATTGCTGTGATATATCATGTTTAATCCTCAAGTAATTTTAACTTCTGTTGTGTACATGTAAAAGTATAGGTGCTAAATAAAAATGATGGACAGATAGATGCATTCAATTCAGTTTGATATGCAAATCATTTGAAGAAATAGTTGTATATGCCTGCAGTCTTGGAGTGATTGCTTTCTTGATGAGCACAAGTAATCATCGAAGATTGCTGGCAGCACTCCTGCTAGCTAGTCCCAAAGTGCACAACTTCAAATAGGCCAGTAAGCTCAATCAAATTGTTGATGAATGAATTGGCTTGAAACCAAAGTTGTTTTTCCTTAATGTAAAATGTAATACTTAGAACATTTCCATATGAGACTGTGTAAAGCTATCCAAAAAAACAATAGGTATTTCTTTATCAAGCATCTTCTGCAAAATGTCAATTCACTTTAATGAAATCCAGTGTCCTAAATGATCCAAAGAATTTGGGTAAACAAAACCATTCATCAGAGGTTACTAAAAATGAAACAATAGACAGTACATTAATGCAGAGCTGTGGGATTCAACGCATCATACCGCTTGTGCCAATGGACATGGTT